>NC_143580.1:96953350-97588366 GCF_048544385.1 Mastigoproctus giganteus
GCATGAATTGTTGAGGAGGCTTCCATCCTGCAGTGGGTTGATAATGGTTGCACTTTACTTTTTTTTTTTTCCTCCCACAATTTGGCCAGAGAATCCTGGAAACTGATTAAAAGGGAACAAAAGAAATTACCCTCAAGATCTTGAGAATCTCCTGTGAGTGATACAGTGTGTAGCAGTCAGGTGGCAAAAAGGTGGGCCTTGGTAGGTGTGAGGGCACCTAAGAAAAAGCTTCTGTGAGATATAATAACATAATAATAAATAAAAGCATTTTAATGAAATAACATTAAATAATTCCCCTCACAACAGCTTTTGAGGACAACTTTCGTTAGGGATATTTACTTAGACTTTATGAATAGACCCCTAAGGCTTCGACTGCTTAACCTGTCAACTAAAGTGAAATATTGTATTTTGCACAAAAGAATACAAAGCTATTTTAGGCACATTAACTAAAGCGCAAAGCGCCTACGCTGTCTGTCCGCCAGCATGTAATAACTCGATTTCTAATGGATGGATTTTCATAATTGGTTCTCAATGGATCAACGAATCTTTAGAAAGATTCGTTGAGCCGTTCCAAATTTCATTAAAATCGGACCAATGGAAATCTGGTGATAATTTTTTTTCATACATTTCACATAGGCTATCCATAAATCCAGAATAGTGGATATTATTTTTCCTGCCATGCTCTGACCGGAGGAGCAAACATTCAATATGGCGGATGCGCAGAAACGAAATGTTTTAGGTTTGGGCATAATAGTTGTTGATTTTTGCTATTTGTTAATGCGCCTAACTAAACTTGTTTATATTCTTTTTTTCGTTTCAGAGAAATGGCGAATACTATGTCCTAGCACGACGGTGAGTGACTACAGGTCAGATGTTCCATCGTTCAAGTTTAAAAACAGAATCTTCGCTTAAAACTGTCACAACTTTCTTATGAGTCCGAATTAATAATATCCAGCTACGCTATGGTTTTATATTAATGAATAAATTTTGAACTCCATATTTTTATAAACTATTTTTATGTAATAACATGGATTGCTCGTAGATTAAAATGGTATTTAGTACGTATCGCATATAGATACTTAATCTGGCACTTTGCACTTGGGAATTATGTAAGCTCTTCTTTTTTTTTAACAAAAGTACACCTAATAAGCAACTGAATAAGAAAAAAACGAGTTCTTTACCATGTGCAAGCAGAAACTCTTCCGTGCTGTATTTGTTCAGAGAGCGTTAGCGATTATGGCTTTATTCGTATAATACAAAAGGCGTTTTTCATGGAGAACTCTTATCATTCAGTGCAGGACGTCGCGCTACAACTTCTCTCGAAAGCTTTCTTTATCCTTGTAGATTGTACAACGATCCTGTACGTACTGCAATCAGAATACTTCAGATAAGTCGCAATGGTCAGCAATTGCTATTATCTAATTTCAAGTGGTTGCTGTCTTCTCGGATAAATCAGTTGGCTGAAGAAGGATCGATAATCTCTTCACAAAAGGAGAAAGATGCAAGACTTCTTCGGCATTCCCAAGACAACGGTTGTTCTTCTGGCATTTGCAATAGTTCTGTATTTCTTCATAGCGTACATGTGGGAAACCAAAGGTGGTGCCTGACCCTAATATTATGCACACTATGTTCTCTTATAGCCGCGCTTCTTCATTCTGAATCATGTTACACATACCCTGTAATATGATTATTCCAAAAAAATCAGCAATATCCGTAATTCAAAGTGCAATCACAAAATATTTTATCTTTGGCCGTGATTCTTCAGACTTGGAGCAACCAATATGAAAGCATCCGTGATATAAAGTAATCTTCTCTTATAGTTTTCGACTATTGTAAAAGAAAGAAGAATTAGACAGTCACTGCCATTTGGTTTAACAGATATGTAGAACGAACATCTCTCAATAGGTTTTATATGAGATAAGATGCTATATATTATTACTGACACAGTGAATAGAAAGTTCTTTGATGTAAAGACGGAATTTTGACACCAACGGCAAGCTTTTTTTTTTTTTTCGAGTTTGTAAATGGACCAGCTTATCAAATCAAAAACTATAGGCGTCATGTGGGATCTAACCACGGCAAACTCTTACTACTGGATTCCATCTGTTGAATACACTGCACGTCATTGTTTATTCACTTTAAACAACAGTTGCATTACAAGCTTTCAAGCATGTACTCCTCCTCTGTGTCCTTGTTTCAGCCTCTGTCGATAATGTTGGCATATTTTATTTCCGATAAAATTTTAGAATTACTTTCACAGTTTTCAGTTTCTGTTTGAGGTGAATTCAGGCTTCCGTCATTCTCTAAAATACTGCTTACTAAGAAGTTTTATAAACTAATTAATTCGAGCATTAATAATAATTAAGAGTACATTAGTTTCCTTGGTCATTCAAAATGTACGTGCCTTATGCACTCTGCTACTGCGTTTAATGAGCGCTACCCAAACCAATAGATAAACATACAGCAGAAAGAAAGAAAGAAAAAAATCTTTACTAATATTTATATATAATATTTATTTACTACAACTGAAAATATCTAATACTGATACATCGTTAGTTCTACGATATTAATAAAAGGTGCTTCGTTACATTTAACTTTGTACTGCAAATTATGAAACAAGGGTCAACACTTATCTCAAGTGTTGCAAGTTAAAATTAAAATGACAATAAACTTCATCTTAAAATCCACGAGTGTGATCTTCAGATTTATTTCAAGGCAACTCAGGCCATGAGAAAGGGTATATTTTTGGCGTTGCTAGCAAAACTGGCCCTCCCATAAGAACAATACACACAAGCAGCCATCTTAAATACATCTTTTTTATTTTATGCTGATAGCTGCTTTAAGTCAACAAGCTGTGCTAACCAAAACTATTGGCACACTGGGGATAAATAAAAAACAGATTTTGGTTACTGACATCGTCTTAATAGAGAGACGGCGAAAATTTCGTAAATTAAGGTGAAAATTTTGGATTTTCAATAATTTTGTCTGAACCCAGAGTTCAGGCAAAGGTGGTCTATTTTGGAGCTGGTGGAACCGCAGGAGTCAGAGCGGCGGGCAGAAGATTTCTTCTATCCTTGAAGAGAGCGGGACAAAATTGTATGAATGCATTGAATGCTTCCTTGTCATCAGTTAGAGCATGAGGTGGATATCAAGGGCTAGAAGGTTGGTCTGGAGGAGGTGCTGCTGTCTGAGGTCAAGGTAAATTGTGCAGTCTTTTAGGAGGTGGGTCCAGTCTTCCCTCTCACCACACAAGCAGATGTCGTCTTCAGCACTGCCAAGCTGTTTGAGACGGACTTGAATGGAACCGTGACCAGTAAACATAAAAGTGGTTTCCAAGTTTGGGGAAAACTAGGCCATGGTATGTTTGTTTAAGTGGCTAATGTGGACCAATAGCCAAATAACATCCAGCCAACGCCGATCTTACGGCAGGAAACAACTGGTTATTTTGCAAGAAGCCAACGTAGGATAACAAGGGTGACAGAAATATAGTCAGTCAAATAAAAACTCAGTACAAGAATCGCGACGCACTTCAGAGCGTATAACTCGTCATACCTTGTTGCCGTATATATCTGTAAGATTTACAAATATATTATTATATAGAAAAGTGAGATTTATTTAAAGTAAAACTTATAATATGGCAATATGGGGGAGCGAACCTTACAAGGCAAAGGATTAAATTAGACAACGTCTATACAAGGGGAGCGGTAAGTGAAAAGCTATTAGCAACCTGGGTAAACTCGACTCCCAGCTCAAACAGGCAAACCAGAACAATAGAAACCAGTAGCAACGGCTATTAGTAGAAGGTGTCAACTCTGGTAAACAATAGCGCGGTGGATCATGTGCTGTCGGGACATTTCTTTAATCGGTTACACCTGGATTGTAAAAACGGAACAAATGCTGGGAATTAGATTTAAGATTGGCGTCTGGCTGTCGGTGATGGCAAGTTTTAGATCGTGGGAAATTAGTCTGCTACAGTATAACTATAAGCGGCTGACTTCAAAGGTACTGACAGCCTGAGAAAGTTTACAAATTTCTTAAAATAAGAAGTTAGATCGAGCAACAAGGAATCAGCTTGAGAAAATAAAATGGGCAAATAAGAAGAGAGCGAAAGTTGATAAAATGAGTAAGATTGGTTAAACAGAAAACTGGGTGGCTTTGACATATGTAGGCGGTACAGAAAAGGAGATGAACAAAAAGTGAGTGAACAGGGGGAGACAGACACAGATCCCTGAGTTGAGTTATGTGGGTGTTTATGGAGACGAAGTTGAGATTCTTGTCGGTGCTTGGAAAAATGAGATGGACAGAACCAAAGTTGAGATCTTGTGGGTGTTTAGGAAAATGGGTTAGTGGGATTCTAAGTTGAGTTTTTGTTGGTGCTAGCGAAAATGAAATAGTCAGCGGACACAGCAGTCGAGATTTTCGTCGAGATAAGTAAAATGAGTTCATGGGCAGTTGAGGGTTCTGTTGTGGTAGGAAATATGTGTCAGTTAACAGTTGAGTGTTTGGTCGTGGTGGGAAAAGAGAAGGGTAGCGCACTGCGAAGTTTTCTTCTTGAAAACGTTCTTAATAGGTGGAGCGGAAAAACGAGGGTAGCACCCTATGAGTTTTCCTTGTGATAAGTTTTAAAAAAAGTGGAGTGTAGAAGGAGTTAGTGTGAGATGCCCTATGAGTTTTCCTTGTGATAAGTTTTAATAAAGTGGAGTGGAGAAGGGGTTAGAGTGAGATGCCCTGTGAGTTTTCCTTGTGATAGGTTTTAATAAGGTGGAAAGAAAGGGAGCGAAATCCGCAGAATCAGTAGCTCGAGAGAAAGGAGCGAAAATGCGAAATTAGTAGCTCGATGAGAAGGAAGGAAGCAGCGAATGGACAGTAGCCCGAATAAGGTGAAGAAAGAACGCCAGTCCCATGCAGCCAAGAGTTCCTAAAAAAATTATCTGTAGCAAATTCAGGTGAAAGCAGAGGAAGGAAGAAAAAAAAGATAATAGTAAGTACTGTAAGTTAACAAGGACTGTTAGTGAAACAGTATAGCGATTAATTAATGAAAAACAGAGATAGCACTAGAAGTAAATTGATAGATAAATTATCTCTTAAGTAAATTATATATATACTAACAGAGTTTAATTAATTCAAAAAGGTTATTGTAAATTACTTACAATTTAATCTATTACTTATCGAAAGATAAGTAATAGGTTAAATTGTTGTTCAGATGATTATAATATGTTAGAAGGATAGTAAATTTTATATGAGAAGTTTTGACTATGTTTTAAGGATAGATAATTGAATATAGTGTTTGTATTGATGAAAAATTGTTGGTCCAACTGAAAGACTAATAACAAATAGAGACTTTAGGAAAGTTATGATTGCTCTTCAGTGTATTGTAACCGAATGGTGAGAACACAGAGTATAATGATGAAAATAGCATATTGATTGTTAATATAAGAATAATATATGCAAGGTATCCTTGATTTAACCTTGTATGCATATTACATGTTTTTATTCAATTGTATATTACGTTGTATATATATATATATGTAAATAAACTTTGTTGTTTATTGTTATGTGCTTTGGTTATTCCTGAACACTCAGCCTTTCCGAAGGAAATTATAAATAATAGAGAAGTTCCCACGAATCTGGAATTCTCCTGTAAAGCAAAGTCAGATGTGTACGTGGGGGTGTAAGAAATAGAGGTCTATAGTTATAAGGGAACAGAACAAATAATGAATATTTAATAAAGCATAAAAAATATTATACATATTCAAAATAAATTTAAAGAAGAGTAAAGACATATGTATATAAATTAAGGACCATCATTTCCACCCCCCCACATATCACAACCGAACTGGGTTTCACTCCTATCAGAAAAAAAGCAAAAAGGCTCGGTTACAGAGGGCTCAGGAACACTAACACAAGAACGAGTTGGAAAAACGTTGCCGGGTCTGACGAGTCCGTGTTCAAACTATTTCAAATTGATGAGAGGATGAACCGAATATAGCAAAACCAGCATGAGTCCATAGGCCAGAGATCAAAAATGCGGGCTGATGGTGGCAGTGTGGGGAGTGTTTTTCTGGTGCCCACTGGGCTCCTTGATACCAATGGAACAACATTTCGGTGCTGTAGGTAACCAAAATTTGTTTCCGACCAAGCGCACCCTTCACGGCTGCAGCGTTTCCATCTGCGAGTGGATTCTTCGTCACGATATTGCGCCATGTCGCAAGACCAATTGTGGCCTTGCGAGATCTAGTGACCTTTCCAGTCACTAGATCTTGACCCACTTCAGCATTGTGGAATGAACTGAAAAGAACTCTTTGGAGTAGAGATTCGTATCTTCCAATTTTCAACAACTGTGGGATTCAATTGAATAAACATGGACTAGCATCCCTTTCGACATCTCGTTGAGTCTATTGCACAAAAAAATAAGGTTGTTCTGAGAGTTCAATTAGAATCTACCCGCTATTACGTAGGTATAGATAATAAGGTGGCTGCTATAACCTTAAATTTCTCTTAGTTCAGAAAGGCACCATATACAAAATGCTGATTTTGGCTCCAGAGAAGCTGAAACTTACTATTCATAATGTGCTTTTATCAGATAGATTCTTGGTATTATTTTTTTATCGCTTATTAAATAATTTATTTTTACTGTTCTTTTATATATGTCATTATCTTTTATCTACATTTGTCATAATGACAATACAACTTTATTAAGTTGTGATTCAAAAGTAAAGTAGTTGATCATATAGTAATAAATATTAGTATATATAATAGTATATAATAAATAAATAGTAATAAACTGCATTACTTAACGATATGAATAATAGAATTTAAGAGAAAAACCCTCCAAATATGAAAAATTCAAACTAAGTCATTATTAAAAGAATTGCTTCATTACTACACAGTTTAAGTTTTAAAAAAAACCGAAGTTTATACATCAGATATCTTCATCATAACATCTCATATAATGAAATTCTTCACAAGGAGTTGCCTTCCTCTTGCACTTGGAATAAATAAAATTGTTTAGCACAATAATGTCAATAGCTACTCAACAATTAAATTCTGCGATTTATCTCGTCTAAACATAATACGGGATATAAGAATTGATTTCATTCGGTTCTTTTTATTGTTTTAACGATTTGTGCTAATGCAGCGGTCGGCAACTTGCGGCTCTTTGAACATGTAACTGCGGCTCTTTAACTTTTAGTCCACATGAAGCAGAATTTGAAATGGAGTTAGAGGACTTAAAAATCAAGGACATGTGGAGGAAAGACTAAAATGCCTTAAAACGGAAATTGATTATTTAGAAATGCAAAGGGCTGCCCTTGCAGTTGTACACAAATGGACGGCGATAGATGAGTTGAAAAAGCAACACCAAATTGTGTTCGATACGTGGAGTAACTTATGGGATACATATATAAATTTGAAAATATTTGCGTTTGGACTTCTCTGAGTTTTTGATTCTGCGGGAAAATATTTTCGAACATGAATTATATTAAAAATATATCAAGAAACTGAACAATGCCAGTTTCTCAGCATGCTTAAAGATGAAAATTACGGCATACTCGCGAGTAGCTGATGATTATAGGTTTCCGATCGCAGTGTTTTAAGTGCTCTTAATGTGTAATTAGGCTTAACCTGAGTTGTTATTATGCAATTTTGTTAGAGTGCTGCGCAATGAATAAAGCATCAGTTAAGTTCGAGTGAACAGACTTATGACGGTATCTCCGGCTTAAAGAAGAGAAAGAGCGAAAAAAGTATCAAAAATGTTTCGTTCATTAATATGAAACTGTTTCACTGACTTGCCTAAAAAACTAGAGGCAAAAAAATTAAATACAAATGTCGAAAAATCTGAGTTGATTTAAGAAAAATCTGGTTTTGCTTCTGGAAACTCGGGATGAAATCCGAGTTGTCAGAAGTGAAACCATTGATTACCACCCGGACTAACTTGATTACCTTGCTGCATTCCTTAAATTCACGTCACATTACTCTGCTCTAAAGCATTCTAGAGGATGGTTGATGAAGAGTAATTTTTTCGGACGTCAAGGCAACTAATATTTGTCGAGTGTATGTATTTCTCTCGTTTATGTTACACATATAATAGATGTATTTTTTTCAAATTTCACTATATGATCTTTCGAAAGGAGGGAAACAAGATAAGAGTTTACGCGCATTTTATTACCACCGGCTGCATTCAGCGGTTATTCTTCGAGAGGGCATCGTTAAGTGAAATGGAATTTTAGATTAGATTTATACTTCCATGCTCTTTTACATTAAAATAAAGATTTAATATGATTTTAAATGAGATTTGGTATGCTCAGGCAAGATGGACTTCAACCGCAATAGTTCAATTTACATAAGAATAACTTATGACAGAGCAGTCAAACTAACTACTTTGGCAGATTGGTTCTCTTGACTAGATTCTACGAGATTTGCTTTTCATATATTTCTTAGGAATATGTGAAATATAAATGAATTTTATTTCATCTTACATTTAAACCAAACCCTCGCCACTTTTATAGCTTTCAGGTTTATATCCATAATTCTACTATAACTCTGGCCGATTAGTTTAATGCAAAATCCAGGACGCATCTTGTCTGGTTCGCTTGCTTTACGAGAATTGTGTTGCGAAATCCTTATTTCATCCTAGACTTCAGTACCTGGTGAGCAACTTTAGAAACGGTTCTTCTAGTCATCGATAGAATTAAAATTAAACCTTTTTTTTTTTTTTTTTTTTTTAACTTTCAAGCAGGCGTTGCGTTGTTGTTAACGAATCCGCGAAGCTCTAGCTTTTAGGTTTCTTTAACACTGCTGTGTTCCATCCGTGGCTTTTAATTGATGTTTTCATATCTTAATGAAGAGCACATACTGCAAGTCATAGATGGGACAGCCTAATAAATTATAAATAAATAACCCCTAAACATAACACAGATCGCTGTTTTGTAAAATGTGAATGCAAGATTATTTTAGAGCAAATATTGAATGAAAATTACACGTCGATGTTATTCAATGACGATTAGAAATCAATAAAGAAAATTATTAATTAATAATAATTTTAATAATAATTTTATTAATAAAGAAAATTATTAATTAATTTTACAGAGGTCATTGAACTGTTGAAGCAGAATTAATTTTGTTGGCAAACAACCAAGTCGGCCCCTTGGTGACAACCTATTAATAACTTTACACTATTTGTGTCAAAGCTGGTTTGTGTTCCCCAGTCTGTGTCTAATCAGAAATTGATGAAAATTTGATTATACTACGTTGCTAGCCTCCTCGTCAAGAGGTTTACGACATAAAGAACAACAACAGGCGGTGATGTTACGAAGTTATGGAACAAGGTATTTTATATATTCAGTTTTGGGCTGGGTTGTTTCGAATAAATTCAAAGGCAACTAAGTTTCTGTAGTTTTAACTTAAGATATCCACAAACATGTGTATTTTTCGCCCACTTTGACTGTTTGTAGATAAGACCACAGTAAAATCTGAAAAGTCCAACAAGACGTTTTGCAAACGATAGAAGCAAACCACTCTCTTCTGAAAACATGAATCGAACTCAGACGGAAACAAGTGACGCAATCATTGTACTGCCATAGTGGGCATACAATCGGTAGCGTTTACCGATTCCCCCTTCCCCTCTATCGCAAAAAAAAAAAAAAAAAAGTTGTGGAATTTGTTAAATTATCGATACTACTAATACAGGAATTCCTCCCCAACCTTCCTCAACCGGATTTGAAATAACGCAATTTTAGGTTAGTATATCAAAACTACAATCCGAGGTGTTTTTTTTTTTTTTTTTTTTTTTTTACGTTTACGTGGTTTCCTTTCTGACAAGGGTATATCGTAACGGATATACCCTGTTATGGTATACCTTTGATGCGATAGGAATCATACAACAAATAATTTGGGCAACTGAGATGAGCAGTAGTTCAATCAACCGATAACTGAGATTCTGTCAGAAAAAGTACATGGGGTTTGGCAAACTGCAAGTGGAAATGGATTCGTTGAGATTAGAATTGAGACCACGTATAATTGTGGAATGAACTAGGAAGTGTGATTAATACGAAGAGGCTACTAGAAATCTTAGCGTAAAAGTTTTAAAGGATTTCTTCGCTAAGATGAAGAAAACCTTTGATATTCTCTATGAAACTGATCCCGAAATTGACCATCAAGGTTATACGTGGTATCAAAGAAAACATTCGCCGTTGAAGGAAAATATATAATGAGAAACAATATTCCAGTGATGTCGCGCGCCTTTAAATTGTATTACAAATTAAACATTAATCGGTAGTTTGATTTTAATTAAACATTCATAATAAGTAAAGCATGTTTTGCTGTGAAATGTTTAAAGTTACAAATATAGGCTATAAGCAGGTGGAAGGGCAATCGTTTTTATCACCGCGATTGTTTGTGGCATTATTTGTTTCATGCAAACATTGTTATATTGTATATCTAAAATTAAACGATATAAGATGAGTGCAAAGAGTCACTAATCTTCTTCTTATCATAAAAGGTGGCAGGCATGTTATTAGTTTCAAACGTTTTCTTTATAACCGTATATGCAATGAATCACGAGTATACTATCAAATAAATAATTTCAGGGGACTTATCCATTCGATTATTATTAGTAGTATTATTACGAAAGTAATTGTACTAGAAATGTAAGTGAATATTTCCTATGTAAAACAATAGATATTAGCTCTCGCTTAACGAATTTTCATATAACGAAAGTATTTTTTGAAGGAAACTCCCACCCTTCGTCAAGCGACGAAAGGCTGTATTTGTCACATTGATGTAAATACTGGCCTTCCCCACAAGAGTATTAACCGGTCAGATTTATACCCTTAATGAGGGATAGCACTGAAATTCTCGATACACTCATATTTGGGATATGAGTATATGGAGATTTCCAGTACCATCCCTGATAGCCATCCAGACACGTTGCCCTAAAGTGAACAGGCTCACATGTCAGACCCTACCAGTCTAAATTCTTATTGGGAAGATATGTAAAAATTCATCGGCAATACACGGTGTCAGCACCAAATTATAGAACTTGCAAGTACCACTACGATGCTTTCTGTTTGAATCTCTTCAAGTCTAGATATGCGTTTTGTTTACCCACTCCAGACTATAATCATAACCACACAACCGGTTTCTTCATGTAAGGGTGTGTCGACTTAACTGTGAATAATCACTAAGGGCTGCAATATTGAAATTTGTCTGTCTGAATAATTCACGATATTTCATTGTACTCACTGCCTACAATGATCTCTTCTGTATTTATCATATCTAATTATAAATTTCATATTAATATTATTTTAATTGTTTCCTAAAATTCACATATTGAATGTTTGGAATTATCCGTTTTGTTCAATTTTACTAATTTTTATCCTTTGTATAAATTTAATTCTACACAGTGTTTCTCAAGCTTTGTTATACTCCTAGCCACTGGCTGTGATAAGTCTCTATAAAGATAATATCAGCTCCTTCAAAAAAGATATATATAGCATAAGTTTGTAGTGTCATATTTATTTTATGATAACTCACTTTCCGAGTTCTGCCGTTTGAGATTCAAAGAATCTGTGCAGGGATTTTCGACTACTCTAGTGTAGAGTAGTGAATGGATAAAGCTTTTAACAAACACTACTCTCTTGTCTTTGGGGTTTTATAAATGTGAGTAACATACCACCAAACTTACAAAACTGTTTCGAGATTTCACTCACTAAGCTGGTAGAGTTTGTGCATAAAATGGATGTTTTGAGGGTCTCTCTCTCTCTCTCTCTCTCTCTCTCTCTCTCTCTCTCTCTCTCTCTCTCTCTCTCACACACACACACACACACACACGACAGATGCCTTAAGTCGTGTCTGGTGTTACACCGAAATAAACTCTGCTTAGGTATGAACGAGTTTATTCCTTTTCCACTGTAAGATCAAGGTTAGTGTTTTTCCTCTACTGACAGCATGACGAACATTTAAAATTGTCATTCTCTAAGGATTGAGAAAAGGTGCATCCATATTACTAAGAGATTTAAAAATGTGTGTAGGAATGCGCTTTCTAATTTTATATAAAAATATATCTTTGCTATTACATCTTCCATTTAATAAAATGTTATTGCAGAACGACTTCATGTCATATTTATTTTTATGCAAGTGTAACGGACGTGTTTTCTGTTTTTTGCTTAGCGACAAAATATTAGCACACGTTGATCTGAGAAACTGTAAAAAGCAACATTTATATGCCGTAAAATTTTCGCTTCTTTTCTGCTTACTCTGTTGGATAAATACATGTAAGTTTTCGGGTTGATAGTTCCAGAAATAAGTGCACACGTGGAAGGGGCGGTTTCTCTCTCTCTCTTGTATTGTATTTCTAATGAAGAACTGATCGACGCAAAAGTATCCTGGCTTTCTTAGGTGCATTATCTAAGTGTCTTACTACTCCGCGCTCACTGTCATCAGCTATTTGTAGCTCACTTCATCTTCTTTGCGCGATATGCTCATTCTGCGCTCGCTAATCTTGTCCTCGTAAAATTTTAAATGGAACTGCAAGAAACAATTATAGAAAAATCCATCCACTAAATTAACAAGGAAACTGCCTTCGACTGGAAGAGTTTTCTACTTTCTTACAGAAACTAAAAAATACTTTTGGAATACGTTTAATGCGTTATTATAAATGAGAAAAAAATATTTTATTATATGTTAAGAACGTTCGTAATAAAAATAAGAATGTCTTGAACAAGGTAATTTCATACCTGAAGAAACAGATTTGGGAAAATAAATGTTCTATTCAGAGTGGCTGTGTTTATGCTGAATAAATCCGTTAAACAGTTGTCGTAATTCAGATTTTATCTTCATAGAGAGAAACGTGCAAGTCTTATTTGCATCTGTAGAGGAGCACCACTGTTAAATATTTCTTTTATTTACACTTAGTAGAGAAATGCGCAGTTGCGTTTTCATGTTACAAAAAGCATTGTGCATTTCAAGGATAGTAAGGTGACGCCCGTTTCTGCATCTTATAATAATACAATCTCTTTATGCAAATTGAGAGCTACCATTTTTCTTTTTCACATCAACAAACTTAAAATAATAATGTGCTTGGCGGATGTAAGGAATGACTATCTTTATAATACATATATTTATTATGGTCAAAATTATGATGGCGTTAGCCTCCTAAATGAGAACAGAAGTTGCATATTCTGACTCAATCAGTTTTTCATCTAAGTAAGCCCATTGTTAGCTATAATAGGATGATAGTTGGTTGAGTACTGGAAGTCATAGATGAATTCACAAAAAAGATGGATGACCTCGAGATAAAAAGATAAGCAGACCGGGTCCTTTCTGGATTCACCAAAAAAAGTCACTTTTCTCTCATATTCCAAGGAAAGAACGGTATTAGCTTTTAGCTTCTTCTATGCACTATAATCGAGCAGAGGCTAACGGAAAGCCGGCAGTATATTGATTGCTATGATATCACAAAGACGGGGGAGGGTAGATTTATCAGATGGAAAGTGTGCTATCTGTTTCACAAGCAGAAGAACCGGAGATGGCCAATACCATGTTCTTTTGAATTCTTAATACGCCTCTGTAAACGCCTTTGTATTATATTCTTCACACATGAAAAGCAGTAAAATGCGAGGCTTTTATTTATGAAAGGCATTGCTCGTGAACGTGTTGCTCCCTATAAACTGTACAAAACAGCTTAACTAAGCTATTCGACAACTGAACATCGCGCTACGAAAATGGCAGAAAACACCATTTGATCTTATCTCGAAATAATATTAAAAATTGATTTTCACGAAACTCAATCGATTTTAACAATTAAACAAAGTATTGGATCTATCAGACCCGTCCACAATTAATATGCTTTTATCCTGAAAGTAAGTTATTATGTTTATTATTATTTACACAATTTAGGGGAGGCAACCTCATAAACCCTCTTAAATGCTATTAAAAATTAAAGAGTCAGTATTGCGTAAAACGACTAATCTGATGTAGGATTTAGCCTGGATTTCCTATTTTGAACCAGGATTTAGTTCAAAATAGGAAAACCTTTTTCTGTTTTTAATATTTATTTTGCACTCATCATTCATGCGCGGTCTGAAATGCTTAAACTAGTACGCCGTCTGAAGCCCTGCACTGGATCGGTTACCCGCGGTAACCTACAGTGCGGTCGGGTCTTCAAAAATTTTGCCGTTCGCAGGTCGGGGGCAGTTACAGTTTTTGAATTTAAATGATTTAATACAATAATACCAAAATTAATATATTAACTGTTTTTATTATAATTTTTATAAGTAACATTATTTACTAAATTATCAGCTGTGCATTATTTTATTTTTTTTTGGGAAGGGGGATTAAATTATACACAGCTACTCCAAAGACTAATATCTTTATATATCGCGTATATTTTCCTAAATTGTACGATTGATTTTCTAGATTATATATAATTATTATTTTTAACTTCCCCTCTCTGAATACTGCTGCTTTTTTTTTTTTTTTTTTGTTAGTTGTTGGCCCATCGGCTTCTGTGGCCATAATGCACCTACCAAACTTTTTGCATTTTACTTTGATCCAAGCCGAAGGCGGGATTCGAACCCGCGACCTTTGGGTTGCGAGGCAAGCACTTTACCCACCTGGCTATCCCGGTCTGCTCTGAATACTGCATTGGCAAAAATATATACAGGACTCGTAGGCGTCCTCTTTTCTTCTTCTTCTTCTACTTAGTGGATTTTAGGCTTATGAAGCCTGTACCATTAAATCTCTTCAAAGAATTGTTCGATCCATATTCTCTCTAAATGAGGCGCCTCCTTAGCCAGGTGGAAGGAGCAGCAGTGCGTAGCACACTCTTCTTGATTAGACCGGGGTTCGAGTCCGTCACCACCAAATACGGAGGATTGCGGAAAGGTCAGGGAATGACCACCGCATATTCCCGGAGCAATATGGCCTTAGTTGCTAATGCTCCTAAAAACCAAATAACAAACAACTCTCTAAATGCTCTTTCCGTTTTAATTGATAATTTTGAATTCCTTCTGGAGGTGTTTAGCCTTTCTCGTATGCCTGTATTTCTTTGGTGATCTAGTCTTGTTAATCACAGTAGTGGTTCTCTGATTATTATGTTATTGTCGTTGTTATATTATATTGCTTCTAATTATCAAACTTACTCAGTGCGAAAGAATTAGAAATGGAATCGATACTGAAAAGGAAATCTTTCAGTGTCGATTACATTCTGAAAGAAGGATTCAATGTTCTTCTTTCATTTTGAAAGGAGAACATCGAGAGTTTCCGAAAAATTACAGAATAAAAGAACACTAAATTCATCGTGATAAATTCAAAATTAATTAAGTAGCTTATCGTCATGAATACAAAATCGTCAGATTTCATATTTTTTACTGTTAGTTAAATTATTATTTATTTTACACGTGCGTAAAAATAATTTTACAAACGTGTAAAATAAATTTAATTTCAATTTTATAGCTCATTGGGCAGCAACTTAGGGCGTGGATATAATGGATATAATGGATATAAAGTTCAAGGATATAATGATGTGAGGTATACGAAGCTATAAAATAATAAAGTACAAAAGAAAAATTAATAGATTACACTTAAGATTTGTTTGGTTTAGAGTTTTATGGCGCATTAGCATCTAAGGCTATAATGCGCCAAGTCAAATAGATGAAGAATATAAAACTATAAAATTAAAATTGTTTGTATATTATTGTAAAAGAATATACGATATAAAATGTTCATATAGCATAAAACGATAAAAATATTCTAGATAGAATTATTTAGGTTAATAAGTTGTAAAAACTTAAAAATAGCTGATACGTTGTCATTGTCGGATAAAACTTGTCTGAGTTTATAAGGTTCAGACAGATGGCTAAAACATAAACGGCGGTCATTATGAAAGGACGGACATTCAATTAAAATATGACGGACTGTTAAAATGGTGTCACAATTTCTACACATAGGACGATCGTCGGCTCTCAGCAGATAGCAATGTGTCAAGTGACAATGTCCTATGAGGAGCCGAGATAGAACAACTTCCTCTTTTCGGTTCCTGCGAAGACTAGACTGCCAATGTTCAATTACAGGCTTAATCTCATATAACTTGTTTGTAACCTGTCCATGCCATGAGTGTTGTCATTGGGATACCAGTTTCTTTCGAATTACTGGCCTGCAGTCTGTATAGGGAACTAACAGGCAAGAGTTAAATAGGTTCGCTGATTTGACTGCAGTGTCTGCCGAATCATTTCCTGAGATCCCAATGTGGCCTGGGATCCAGTAGAAACAAACATCAAATTCGAATTGTGCAAGGAAGTGCAGCTTCTGCTGTATCCGGGTCAGGACAGGATGAGGGTTGAACCTCATCGATGATAACGCCTGCAATGAACTCAGAGAATCGGTATATATAATATATTTTTTGTGGTGGGTGGTTTGTATACGATCTAAGGCTAGCTCAACCGCGTGCAGCTCTGCAGTGAACACACTGCATTCGTGGAGATCTGCTCAGATACCGTGGTGTCTGGGAAAACAGCTGCAGATCCGACAGACATTTCTGACCTCGAGCCATCTGTGTAGATGGGCAAGAAGTCAGCATGTTCCGAGCGCTCTGCTAAAAAGAGCTGCAGGTAGACGGTGGATGGAGTACTGTCCTTTCTCCAATTGTTAAGGGAGAAGTTGCAGTTTGGGACACGAGCATGCCAGGGTGGGAAATGTTGCCCCGGTGATGGGGCAACATTGTCTAATGTGATATTCAAATCACTGAGTAGCCTTTGGATAGGAATACCGATGGTTGATTGGCAGTCTGGCGAATGTTGTACAGATTTTCCCAACGTGGCTCAAAAACGGGTGTCCACGTCGGATGGTCTGGCAGGGATTTCAGTTTCAAAGCATACTGTAGAGACAACTGTTTCCTGCGAAGCGATAACGAGGGCTCATTCGCTTCGACATAGAGGCTATGGACAGGAGAAGTTCGAAATGCTGCAGTGGCAATACAGATCGCCTGATGGTGGATGGGATCCAACCATCGGAGTACGCTGAGTCTAGAGGATGCGTATACCTGGCAGCCGTAATCTAACTTAGATCGTACGAGTGCACGATAGAGGCGCAAAAGGGTACATCGGTCAGCGTCCCAAGAATGTGAGGAGAGTGCACGTAGGATATTCAAGCCTCTCGTGCACTTCGCACGTAGCTGACAGATGTGTTCTAGAAAGGTCAGCTTTCTGTGGAATATAAGCCCCAAAAATCTAGTCTCAGGTACTATTGGGACAGCATTTTGTCCAAGCCTCGGTTCAGGGTGAAGATTGCGCTTTCTGCAAAAATGCATACAAACAGTCTTTTGTGGAGAGAACCTGAACCCGTTATTTGTTGCCCATGAGTTCAAATGGTCAATGGCACGTTGCAGTTGCCTCTCATGTTGCAGGAATGACAGAATATGCTAAAATCGTCAACATAGAGGGCACAGTTTACAGTTGTAGGAAGTTGTTCTGTGATGGAATTCACTTTAACGGCAAAAAGCGTAACACTTAAAACGGATCCTTGAGGTACTCTCTCCTCTTGGCTAAAAGAGCAAGAGAGAGTAGATCCTACACGGACTTGGAAAGAACGATGACATAAAAAGTTTTTAATAAAATTGAGGAGATTACGTCTAAGGCCGATGATGTAGAGGTCTTTTAAAATTCCATATCTCCAAGTTGTGTCATACGCTTTTTCCATATCGAAGAAGACTGACACCAGGTGTTCTCGTTTTAAAAAGGCATCTCGAATGGAAGTTTCGAGCTTGAATAAATGGTCCAAAGTTGACCTATTCCTACGGAAGCCGCACTGAAATCTGGAGAGGAACCCATTAGCCTACAAATACCAGATAAGGCGGGCATTGACCATTCTCTCCAGAATTTTGCACAGACAGCTAGTCAGAGCAATAGGACGGTAATTCGTTGGAAGTTTAGGATCCTTTCCTGGCTTAGGAAAGACAAGCAGGATTGCCTTATGCCAGGAATCCGGAAACTGCTCTTCTTGAAATATTCTGTTATATAGAAAAAGCAGTTGGTCCATGGATTTTGCAGACAGATGTTTGATCATATCATAATGGATAAGATCTGGTGCGGCAGCACCTGCCTTGGTAAGAGTTAAAGCTGTTTCTAACTCTTCCGTGGTAAAGGGCCCGTTATAGGAATGAGACCTTTTAGATTTAAAGTTAATTGGCTGCTTTTCAAATTTATCTTTCCAGACCAGAAATCCTGGGGAGTAAGCAGATGTTGACGAGATGGCAGAAAAGGGTTCCCCAAATACATTGGCTATTGCAGTTGGGTCTGCAATAACGCATCCATTATACTCCAGGACCGATGAAAGGTGCGATGTATATTTACCCTTCATTTTCCGGATTTTGTCCCAGATAGCTTTACTGCTGGTTGACTGTGTAATAGTGGATGTAAAGCGGATCCATGATTCCTTTTGGCCCTGACGACGAATATATCGCGCTTTCGAGCGTGCACGTTTGAAGGCTAAGAGATTGGCTGTGGTAGGATATCGTCGGAATATCCCCCAAGCTTTATTTTGTACCTTTTTTGCTGCTGTGCATTCAGTATTCCACCAAGGTTTTAGAAATGGCGGAAACCGGGTAGATGTTTTCGGAATTGTAGCTGCAGCTGCATGGACAATTCTTTCTGTGATGTACGCCACTGTGTCATTGATAGGCTTCTGACTGACTGTACTGATATTAAAATCTACCAGGTGTTGAAAGGTGTTCCAGTCAGCCTGATCAATCTTCCATCGCGGTAACCTAAAAGGTGAGCATGCATCCCTTTAAGTAGGCTGGTTATCACGGGAAAGTGATCACTTCCATAAAGATTCTCCTCTACCTCCCAAGTGATTGAAGGAAGGAGAGAGGGGGAGCATATAGAGAGGTCAATAGCAGAGAACGTACGGGTAGGCATGTGGAAAAAGGTGTTAGTTCCCACATTTAGAAGGGATAGGTCATTGTCATTGAGCATATGGCCTATGACACGTCCCCTTCCATTAATGTTTGCACTACCCCACAGGTTGTTATGTCCATTTAAATCGCTCAGGAGTAAGAGAGGAGTAGGCAGCTGCACAATGAGATCATCAAGGTCTCTCTGGGAGATATCAGCCCCAGGTGGCAAATAAACTGAGCAGACTGTTATTAAGAACCCTACCATAAGGCGAACCGCTACCGCTTCTATGTTGGTGGTGAGCGCAATAGTTTGATATAGGGTATGGTTGCCCAGAATTATAGCAACACCCCCATGAGCAGGTCCATCCCCAGTTCTGTCCTTTCGAATGATAGTAGTGTTACGAAGGGGAGGGTTTTCATTTGCCTTCATGTATGTCTCTTGTAAGCAAAAGCAGACTGGCTCATGCTTTTGCTCATGCCTTGATGTCATCATTGTTTCGCCGGAATCCACGACAATTCCACTGTAAGAATTTAGCCATTATTTTGGCTTGGTGGGTCCATCAGGCGGCTTCTGCGGTGCTGAGGGCTTACCTTTTTCAGTTTTGGCTTTATCCTTCCTGGGGAAGTACGGACACTGACCAGGGTCCATTTTCTCCTCAGCAAAGCGCTCCAAAACTGAATCTTCGTGTACCTCCTTCTGCTCGACATCCATGTTTTCTTGGGTAGTAGGGGGTACTTCACCTTTCTTATTATTTTCTTTCGTGATTGATTTTGTTAATTGTGGAGCATTAGGAGGTACCGATACAGGAGTGTCAGCTGATTGGTCTTTCTGTGCAGGTTTTTGAGGACTTAAGAGATAACGTGCGATGGGAGTGAATGATTCTTTTGGAGGAATGGTCATGTCCGTCTGAGTTGCGATGGAACATCTCCCTGCTACCTTCTGGGCGTAGGTAGGTTTGTTGATATTCAGGGGTTTCACCGATTTCCTTGCCTCCTGGTATGATACATTTAGCTCTGCCTTCAGCCGTTGAATTTCTTTTTCTTCTTTCCACCTCTGGCATGCTCGTTAGTAGGCTGGGTGTTCTCCCTCACAGTTAATGCAGGTGGGTTTTGCGGCTGAACATGCTGTTGTTTCGTGGTCCTTTGCACCACATCGAGCTCATGCAAGGACTCCACGGTAGGCCATTTGAGAATGTCCATACATCTGGCATTTAAAACACCGTAAAGGGTTCGGAACATATGGACGCACTGGACAGTTGATGTAGCCAGCTTTAATCTCATCAGGAGGTTTAGGCAAGTTAAAAGTCAGGAAAATGCTCCTGGTTTTAACAAGTTTCCCATCCCTACGCGCATTAATTCTCTTGACAGCAGTAACTCCCTGTGGTTTCAATTCCAAGCAGATTTCCTCCTCGGTTACGTCGAGAAAGTCCCACTCCTAAATGACACCTCTCGATGAATTGAGTGTTCTTTGTGGTGTCACTGTTATGGGTATTCCTCCAATTGATGTTGCGCGGAGTAGCTGCTCAGACTGGCTGTCAGTTTTGGTTTCAATTAAGAGGTCTCCAGAACGGAGCCCCTTAACTGATTTTGGTGACCCTGCTAACCCATGTAACCCTTTTTGTATAAAGAAGGGTGACATTCTGCTAATCGGTTTTTCGTAGGTAGAATGAATAATTAAAAACCTGGGACAGGCCCTGATGATGTTTCAGTTCGCTGCCTCTTTGTAGCAATAATGCTATCTGTATCTCCGTCTACGTTTTCTGATAGGGGCCGGGTTGCGACCCCCGAAGAGGTAAATTTATCAGGATTCATGAAAGTTTAGAATTGTTCAGTGCCCGAGCTCCCCATCCACTACGGAGCCCAAAGGGACGCCCACTACCCGGCATGCAATAAATGCGCTCGGGAGTGGAACGCCAGGGCTACCCAGACACCATACCTGCACCGCCGCCAGCTTGAATCCTGTCCCTCGGACCATGAGAGTAGGGGCATGGCATTGACACGGTTGACCCTCGCAGGCGAGCCTACTAGCCCATTGATCCTAGCCGGGCCTTCCAGGACCACCCGTCTTGTTGAAGCAGGGGCCAAAGTGGTGTATTGAAGCCGGGCCCCTCAACCACCAGGATCCCCCTTTCCGAATTTCCAAAAACACGCCGGATGCCATTGATGTTAGTCTGGATCCTGGGCTGTGGATTCCATTGATGTTAGTCTGGATCCTGGGCTGTGGATTCCATTGATGTTAGTCTGGATCCTGGGCTGTGGATCCCAGTGATGCTAGTCTGGAAGTCCAGCAGTATCACTGGGAGGTCTCCTCACCACGTACATGTGCCCACGTCGAGGGGTTACACTTAAAAAAAAAACTGATTATGTAATTAAGAAAGTGTGTATTTAAAGTTTGAAATTGGAGCTGTAAGTTGGAGGGGATAAAGGTATACGCATCGCCCATTGGGAAAGCTGATTGTAGTTTTGGCCGATTACAAAATCTACTTAAATTGTAA
This sequence comes from Mastigoproctus giganteus, assembly GCF_048544385.1. Classification (NCBI taxonomy): domain Eukaryota; kingdom Metazoa; phylum Arthropoda; class Arachnida; order Uropygi; family Thelyphonidae; genus Mastigoproctus; species Mastigoproctus giganteus. The sequence goes on from NC_143580.1 coordinate 96,974,738, forward strand.
AGTCATCCGAGTCGATGTGGTAGGTACCATTTTAGCAATGCAGTTTCTTCCGGTCGTTGTCAAGTATTCCTCCCCCCTCTGTTGCAGAACAGGAGGGGTTTAATTCTTGCCATCCCTTACAACAGTACCAGTGAATCGAGCGAGAGAGTTTTTCTGCATCTCCAGGGTGTTTCATAAAGGACGCAATCCTAAAATGAAGAAGGTAGAATTAAGGGCAGGTAAATTTTATGTCAAGTTTGAAGTGTAGGTCGCAGCACTGCACCTAAGGTTACCCGAGGTAAGCAGTCGAATGACCGTGACATGCATTAGTCAGACATCCAGTCCGTTGTGTTGGCCCTGTCGTTTTCTAAGAATGAGCGTGTGTTTATTGTGGAGCCTTACTTCTCGTATAAATCTCATAAACGTGTGCAGGACGAGATTCAGATGAAATTTCCTCGGTTATTTGTCCCAAATAAGTCAACAATATCGCGTATAATTGCGAAATTTCGTAAGACTGAGAGTGTGGAGGACAAAAAGAGCCCAGGCCGGTCATCACTGTTAACTGCGAAAGTTCTGGATGATCTGAATGAACCTTTAACCCGCTCACCAACAACATCGCTTAGGAATTTATCTTCTCAAACCGGACTGTCACCAACCGGACTGTTTTCAGGGCTATAAAGAAGTTAAAATTGCATGCTTACCGATTGGTGTCGTTCAGGAACTGAAAGGACCTGATCATGAAAATCGTGTACGGTATTGCCGTTGGTTTCGTTCTTTGTTGATGAAAATGTAATTGAGGTGTTAGATTGTGTTTATTTTAGTGACGAGGCTTCGTTCCACTTGGATGACTATGTGAATTTAGAACAGCCGAATATGGAGCAGTGAAAACCCCAATGCATATCACGAACGATCATTACATACCCTGAAAATTGAGGTTTGGTGTGCCATCTCGTGCCGTCGTGTTATAGTGCCTATTTTATTTTATTTTTTGACAAAACTGTGGATTGAGAAGTTTATCGTAACATAATTCAACAGTTTATTGCATTGTTGGAAGCGAATGAACGAGAATGTTTGTTTCAGCAAAATGGTGCGACCTGCCAGACAGCAAATGAAACGATGGCCATGTTACAGGAATTTTTCGGAGATCGCTTGATCTCAAAAACCCCCAAGATCTCCAGATCTTACTCCCCACTTTTTTTTTTTTTTTTTTGCGGGCTCTAGGCCTGGGCAGCCTGTTAGCGGGATAGCGGGCACCCACTGGTATTGCACTACCTCCAGTGGTTGCTGGATTTCGTGCACTCTGGCATGTAAAAGGTTTAAAAAAAAAAAAAAAAAACCAGGCCTGGCTACTCGCGCCTGGGGACAGGCACCAGACAGCAGCTGCACAGGTATTGGCTGCTCCTTTGCAGAGGTCCTACATTCAATACAGATCCACTAGGTGGAGATGGGCTATGCCTAGGGGCTACCCTTGATACCAGGACACACACACACACGTGTTTTGTACTGTGTTTCCTCAACTGTATTGTGAACAAAAAAAAAATATATATATATATATGCTAGGGTTATATATATGAGAATGAAAATGTACATAAAATTGTATATAGATTATTGTTTATGTTTCTTGAAATTGTACATAATATTTGGGTGTGTAAATAAATGAAAATGAATGAATGAGATCTTACTCCCCAGATTTTTTCTTTGGGGCCAATTAAAAGGTTAAGTGTTTCACAACAATCCTCATACTCTTGACGAATCGAAGGCTAACATTGAAAAAGAGATTGCAAACATAACTGAGGTGGCTGAAAATGTCATGAAAAGGGTGCGACCCTGCATCCAGGCGAGTGGAAACTATTTCCAACACTTGGAAATAGTAAAGGTTTGTAAAGGTTGTGCAATTTCTTTCCATTGTAAAGATAAAACAAAAAAAGTATGTGTAATTTGTTTCCCTCTTGTGTGAAAATTCCTATAATACGGTTGCGTCCTTTATGAAACACCCGTAGCTTCCTAATCTAAGGAAGGAGGATACAGCTGAAGCGTGAAAGTGCTGACGTCCTGCTTTTACATAGCATCTTACTAAAATAAAATTAATTATATTGTAAATATGTTTGATTTTTTAAAATTAATTATCATAGTTTTATTATTTTTACGTAATATATACACAATAACAAAATGTTAATATTATTGTGTGATTTACTATTGTATTATTACTGATATGCAGAAAATTAATTACAAATTTTCTTAATCCGTCATTTCAGTTTTTTTTTTTTTTTCTTTTTTTGCAGATTGTGAGTACAAACAATGTGGGTCGAGTTCCAATGCGGTCACTGCAAGACTTTGCACGACTCTAGCTACCGCAATCGCAACTTTCCATAATTCAAGAATTCAACTCGTCAAAACCACTCGCTCGTCCATTACTTTAAAAATGTTTCTACATTATGATCATAAACATAAAGTAAGTATCACGGACTATGCTCATTCCTCTTTTTTAAAACAAAATGGAATTTCGAGGGATTTCATCCTGTTAAATTAACCCAAATTCATCCTTCGTGGCCAATTCGGCATGAAAGAATGCCGAATTGACCAATGAAATTGACTGTTGTAGTGAAACCTAACGAAAGCTTCCGTAAATCTTGAATCCCTTAACGGCGTATGCTGTGGGAGGAAGATTACAATAGTTTACTGAACCAAGAGTACTTTTTGTTTGTTTTAATCCGGTTTCTTTGTCATCGAAAGCAATGATCTAAAAAAGAAAAAATTTGGAATGCAATTAACTTTTTTTGTTTACCAAAAGGATTTATTTACTCTTTATTCAATAGAATACTTTTCACATACGGAGTTGACAGTAGATTTGCTTCCTTTATTGCCTTGACTTTTTCGTTCGGTTCAGCGAATTTTCTTTGCTCCCGCAGGGAACTTCTAAACAAGATTCTCTACTGTGCATTCTGCTATTCACCTAATGAGGTGTATCTTCTGTATGTGACTAGCAGTCTGAAACCCCATCCTCTCCCTTTTTCCTTCTGAACACGTTTTTTTATAGACAGAAAAGGAACAACTGATGTTTAATGATTTCTCTTGTATTACTTGTTTCACTCGTACCTTGTGCTTCATCCCTTGTTTTCTTTAGTTTAAACTTCAGAGGAAAGAACACTCTTCATAGTCAGTTGTTGAGAGAAAAGTACTATCTAAGCGGGAGATTCACATCGAAGAACCTTTGCTGTTTAGATGAAATATAGAAAAGTCCGTTTCTTTCTTTCAAATAAGAAAAGAATTCACTTCCGATCACCGGTTTGGTTAGAATTAATTATTAGGTTCTAGATTTAATTGAAATCTGGGGGAAAACTACATGTAATGGAAATATAATTATTTTGTAGTTAATTTCCATTCCGCCGTGAATGCCTGTATTTAACAGCTTTTAACTTGAAGGCTGATTATCTTTCAAAAAAATAAAAATAATAAAAATCTGGGAAAATGTTAACTTGATTTCCCCCCGACTATCTATATTTACCTTACATGTAATATTTCAAGTGTGTTTAACAGAGGAGAAACTACTCATCGTGGGGAACCTTCTTAACAACATACTAGATCATACTGTCGGGTGCTCTCGATATCCCTCCGTCCCCTATAATAATGTTCATTAGTCCCACCACAAACTGTTCAGTGAATGCAATTTCCATCGGTTTCGAAATTTATCAGGCCACCTCTGGCTTGCAAAAAACTTGAGCCCCTCTTGAGCCCATGTCAGAGGATCACCACTTGCTAAAGATCACTCCAAATTAGCCGTGCCCGCTCCTAAATCGCAGAACCAAAGCGAGAGCGAAATACAGGCATTTGGATCTTCAGTCCAAATGTTTGAAATCTTCTCATCTCTTCAATTTCGTTTTCTTGTAAATAAAACGACAAAGCAAAACTCGCTGACATTTGGGCACCCTTTTTAATAGCTTCTTTATTCTTTACAATAGTAGTAATCGTCGATTTAGCCATTCCAAATGCTTGTGCAATTATAGATGTCTTCTCTCCTCCTTACTTCCTTCCTCTTGAGAATTTATAGCTTCATTATTCTATTGTTATCGCCTTCGTCTTCTTCGTAGAATTGGGTAGTGTTGTTGAGCTTGTTCGTTTTCATTCCATAACATATCTGTATCGGGGTTATGAAAATAGCAATACAGTAATAACACTTTCTTTGCACGCTAGAAGATCAACACAACACGTGAAGACAAGAGAACTTTGCGAAAGAAAGGGTTGTGAGAGAACGGGAGTGAATTTAAAGATATTTCGATCGTAATGAAAGCGTGTTGCGGGAGCGATTGGACGACGATGCGTGTACAGCGTGCGAAATACGAACATATTCGCCTTTGGTATAGCGAGATTTGCTCCGTTATATTCGAAAGTAATATTAAATAAAAACATTTCGATATTGGAACATTCGTTAATCGAGGGATTACTACATAAACCGCGAGGCATTTAATTTATTTGTACTATGAATGTAATTTATTTCTTAGTCCGCAATATACTCGCCGATACCACAAAATACTTTACCATAATTTATAAAACCTGGACTAAGAAATGTGCGTATCGGATTGTTGTAAGGAAAGTTAAATTATATTTCGAGATCGTGTCATGGTGGTCCCGCTCATTGGCCACCAACACCTCTCCAGACCTCACTCCGTTAGATTTTTGTTTGTGGGGATGGATGGTGCATGTGATATGATATAACATTTACATATACAAAATAGTAAATATTTTGGGAGGTTACAGTATCGATTATTCTGAGTAAAAAAGTTGATATAAACATGTGTCCAATTCTCAATGGATACAGAGATACAGCTGTTTGAAACTGGCGCCCACAGCTCCTTGAATCGGATGTGACCAACAAGCAGTTATAACCTGACGCTGTTTGGTGTTAGAAGTGTTGTTAAGAATGCCGCACATCTTCACACATGCTGAATATGCCGATATGGTGTTTGTCTACGGTTTCTGTGGTGGAAGTGCTACTGCTGCTTGTAGAGAATACCGTCAACGGTTTCCTAACCGCATACTACTGGATTCAAAAGCATTTACTAGTGTTTACACCAAACACTGGGTGAGACTGGTACAGTTCCCAGCGCTCACATTTCTTCTGAACGTGCAAATGAACAAAATGTGAGAGAAATAGAACACATTCTTTAGTCGGTACAACGTAGTCCTACTATTAGCACACGAAGAATTTCTACGCGTATCGGTATTCCACAGATATGAGTATGGCGAACATTACGCGAGCACAGTTTGTATTCATTTCACATACAGCGGGTGCAAAACTTTCAATCAGGAGACGACGTCCATCCAGCAATTGGAATTTTGTCGGTGGGTGAATGCTAATCGCCGATTAATTCCATTAATACTGTTCAACGATGAAGCTACTTTCACCTGTGACGGTATCAACAACACCCGTAACTTTTATAGGTGGTCAGACTAAAATCCACATGTCACTGTAGAAACAAATTTTCAGCATCGCTTCTCTGTAAACATGTGGTTCGGTATCATCGACAATCAGTTGATTGGGCCTGTTGTGTTACAAAATCGTCTTATAGGGCCCATTCATTTGGAATTTCTGCAAAACGAACTTCCACTACTATTGGAGGATGTTCCCTTGGCTACAAGGGTTGGTCCATATTGTGCCTGTTTATGATTTGCTTGTCACTATGATCACAGTATATTATACAGATTTGTGTGTTTCAAATAATTAAACAGTTCCTCGAAATTGGCTTCATTGCCAAGAATATGAAATAAGGTTAAGGGTTCCTGTAAGCTGGATAGGGAGCTAAAGCTTTATTTCTTTACTGCTGAATGTTGGGGGCATTCTATGAGGATGTATTTTATTGTTCGCTGCGACTGACAAAAGAAACACTGAGGAGAATTCTCTCCCGTAAGCAAACACGGGTGAGTTGGATGCGAATGACCGATGCGGATCCTTGCTAGAATCACTTCTTGTCGCCTGCTTCTCCTGGAACTAGATGTCCACAGTTGTGGCTTCTGTTTTTTTTTTTTTTTTTTATCTGCAGCAGTTTATTATTGATTTCAGTTTTCCAAAGGTGAGACCATTGTTTCCTGCATGTTGTTTTAATGATAGGTTTGTAATCGGTGTAGGGCACTTTTAGTTGTCTGGAAGATCCAGAGTCGGGATGTTTAGCAGCAGCATCATCCCCATGTTCATTACCTGGGATGCCGACATAATCAGGGATCCAGCAGAAGGTAACCTTCTAATTGACTGTTTGATATTAAAATAACTTAGATCAGATCTCTTTAAGAATAGGGTGACAGGGAGAAAAGTTAGATTGAATGGCAGTGATTGCGCTTAAGGAGTCTGTATCAAAGATTTCTTGATATTATTATTATTATATTTAGCCATATGGCGCAAGGAAACCTGAGGCTTATGCTACACCAGCCAAAAAAAAAAAAAAAAAATTCTGAGTTACCACCCTGAGAGAGAGAGAGAGAGAGAAGTAGAAGTAAATCACCAAGAAAGAGAAGAATGGTGATATCCAGCTCAGGACCCTGGGTGTGCCAAGCCTATACTTACTAGATATGAGCCCCTGGTATGGTAGTTGTTTATATTATCTAGAGCCAGTTTTATTGCGAATAATTCTGCAGTACAGATACTGCATTCAATAGAAAGAGACACGGCTACTGAGAAGGTGGAAGAAACTGCTGCTGCAGCACCTACTACTGTATCTGTTTTGGAGCCATCAGTATAGATATGTACTTTTTCTGAGTTTACCAAGGAATGTTAATTTGTGTTTGTTTGTTTGTTATTTTTTTTTTTTTTTTTTTTATAAGCATTAGCAACTAAGGCCATATTGCTCCGGGAATGTGCGGTGGTCATTCCCTGACCTTTCCGCACCTCCGTATTTGGTGGTGACGGGCTCGAACCCCGGTCTAATCAAGAAGCGTGTGCTACGCTCTGCTGCTCCTTCCCCCCTGGCTACGGAGGCGCCTCCAAGGATGTGATTTATGAAGCTGTTGAAAATTTTTATTAGCCAGGGAAGTCTTCCCCCATCTTAAAAATAAATTGTCACAGAGAGGTACAAATTCAGTCCAGCGAGGTTCAGGAGTACCAAGGTCTTGGAAAACATTCTGAAAATTAATGTTCCAACTGATCATGAGGTCTTGCAGTCGAAGTCATGCGGGGCGATTCTCATTAGGTTTTTTGTGATATAGCATGGTGTATTGAGGGGTAAACAAGTGCTGCCAGCTAGGATGTGATGGAATACTCAATCTTCAGTGCATAGTTACACAATAAGGATTTTCTCCTTAGATACAGTGGAGGTTCATTTGCCTCAATATACAGGCTATGGACCGTATGATGTTCTGAAGACCCCCACAGCTATCCTAAGTACACTATGCTGTATTGTGTTCAGACGTAATAGCGAACTTTTCCTAGCGGAGTCATAGACAGGTGATCCATAATCTAAGCGTGATCTTATTATAGCTCTATATAGATGAAGGAGAGAGCGCAGACGGCTCTTAGCATGTTCAGTTTTTTAAGACATGTAGTTCGAAGGTAAGATATATGGGAAGCAAAGTTAAGTTTAGTATAAAAAAATAATCCCAACAGACGAAAATTGTTGGTGATAGAAATCAGGCTGTTTTTTAAAAATATTTCTGGATCCGAATGTAGTTTGCATTTTTTACAAAAATGAATTGCAGTGGATTTTTTTTCTGCTAAAGAATAACCATTCCGTAGTGTCCATGATTCTATTTTAGCTATGGAAATTTGAAGATGTCTTTCAATGGTGTTCATAGTTTGAGATTGACAAGAGATAATGAGGTCATCATAACAAGTACGATTCTACTGTACATATTTGGTACTTCCCGTGTCATATTTGTAATTCTTACTGCAAATAATGTTGGACTGAGAATGGAACCCTGCGGTACACCCTCCTCTTGTTCAAATTATTTGGATAAACTATTCATATATCTTACCTGAAACGTTCTGTTGCGCAGCAAGTTTTGTATAAATTGAGGAAACTAAACCCTCAAGCCGGAAGAATGGAGATCTTTAAGTACACCATATCGCCAGGTGGTATCGAAGGCGTTCTCAATATCGAGATTAATCATGACTAGATGTTCTCTCCTTATGAAGGCATTACGGATGTTTGCTTCTGCTTTTATCATCACATCTAGCGTTGACCAGTTCTTTCTAAATCCATACTAGCTGCTGTTTAGTAAGTTGTTTGCTTCCAGGAACCACGTTATCCGCCTTTGAACCATTTTTTCCAGGACTTTTCCTAAACAACTAGTCAGTGAAATCGGCTTGTAGTTATGCAGAAAGGTACGATCCTTTCCTGGCTTCGGGAAGGCTAGAACAATTTAGTGACGCCAGGAGAGTGGGTAAGTATTTTCTAAGAAAATTCGATTGTAATATTTTAACAATGTTCTTTTTGCTCTGTTGTCAAGTTGTTTTAACATTCTATAATAGACCTCATCTGGCCCAGCAGCACTACTGGGTGTTTTATTGAGTGCCCCTAGAAATTCTGTTAATGCGAATGGCTGGTTGTATGGGTGTGAAAGTGTCGATAAAAAATTAATCTTATGCTGTTCTGCAGATTCTTTAATTCGTTGAAAGGTTGGGTTATAGGTGGATATTGCTGATATTGTAGCCAAGGAAACATCCTCCGATAGCAGTGGAAGTTCCTTATGTACTTTCAGCATGAGGGAGCTCCTGCACATTACGCCAGTCTGGTTACACAATATCTAAATCGAACTTTCCCTGAAGGATGGATCGGCCGCGGTGGTCCCGTTCATTGGCCACCAACACCTCTCCAGACCTCACTCCGTTAGATTTTTGTTTGTGGGGATGGATGAAAAGCGCAGTATACAAAGAAAAAGTGAATGCAAGAGACTAATTGGCTCGCTAGCATTTCGGATACTGCTGCCCTCATAAAAGAACGCTAAGACAACCTCAGAACAACACGTCATATTACCACATGCGTTGCAAAGTGCATTGAGGTTGGCGGTGGGATTTTCGAAGATTTGTGGACTGTAAAAAACTTGTCGCTTATTTGTGTTTTGCATCATTCAAAAAGACAATAAATACAAACAATAAGTAATTTATCTTTCTTTAATACCTCTCATAACGGCTTTGTGCCCGTCAGCTTCAAACAGCTGTATCTCCGTATCCATTGCGAATTGGACACATGTTTATATGAACTTTTTTACTCTGAATAATCGATTCTATAACCTCCCAAAACATTTCCTATTCCTCCTGAATCACCCTGCATAGTTTTTTTTTTTTTTTGTCTAATGCAAACCAAATAGAGGAGTGCGTTTAATAGTTCTTAACACCGGAAGAGCCCTCGGAATTAGAACACAGCAGACTATTACTCGGCAAGTGAATTTAATTCTACTTTATCCTGCAGCTAATCTGTAATGAACAAACTGGAATTATTTGTCAAATGCTACAAATAATCTGTCGAATATTAAAGCGGATTATTTCAGTTTAATTACTAAGGTACGTTAAACTGCCTTTCTCTTTCATAGGAAATGAGAAAGGCATTTTATGTAGAAGCAAACTGTTCAGTTATTCACATTCATGGAAAAATAAATTAAAATATTTTTCCATGAATGTGATATTTAATCATCATTGAAATGTCATATTCTCTACGGATGTCTTTATTCTCATAAAATAATCGATCATGTCCGTAAAGAATGCAAGTAGTAGTGACAGCATTTTCTTCAGTGCTCAGATGTCCAGAGTAGGAATTTATCAGAATTTCTAAAGGAATTGAAAAAAAAAAAAAAAAAAAAATATATATATATATATATATATATATATATATATATATATATATATATATATATATATATATATTTGGAAGTGGCTGAAACGGATGAAATTCTGAGCATAAAACATGGGCTTACTATATATTATTATTACTATCTGAGTACTATACTGAGTTTAAACCTAAAATTTGAATAAGTCCATAAAAATAAATGTTTTCCAGGGGTCTTTAAAAAAGCGGAAAATCCACAGAGAGAGAGTTAAGCAAAGAAGATGTGGGCCAACAAATTAAGAGGAGGAGTTGGTCTGACGCGTTGTTGAAAGGAGGGATGATGAATTGCCAAAGAAATATCGAACAGACCAATCGTGTAAAAAAAAAAATAAATAAATGGGTAAGTGACTCAAACTTGAAAAAGCGGAATGAACGCAGCAACAAGAAATTATGGCATCTACAAATGCGGTTTTATAAGTTAAAAAATATGTCAGTATTATTTAATATTATTCTTAAGTGGGTCCAAATTTGATGCTGAATCGATTTCAAGTTCTAAATAAAAATAACTTCCAGTTCAGAGAACCATTTTTCATCGAGTCCATTAGAATCTATACCGTGGTCTTCATTCTATTTGAATCTAGACCACGGTGATATCTGAAAGGTTCCATTCAATTTCGGTTATTTTTTAGCGCTAATTCTGAGAATTACATTCTAAATAGGTTTACTATACAGTATATGCTTTTTTTAAATAATTTTGCCTCTAATTTTGGAAGAGAAATTTTTGTTCTCAATAAAAAAGAAAAAATAATAATATTCCACCAGAAAATGCAAAATATACTTCTTTGGCTACTCTTCACTTGCTCATTTCAGTCACAAATTATAGCCGGAAATGCTTGACACTAGATATCATCAGTAGTGTGTATTTTGAGCAGCAAACCGATATGGTACACTGATTTTCTTCACGGTAATCAGCTGTTCATTCAATGACAATTATAAACTAAAGGTATTTATATTTCCTTTATATGTTGTGTTGTGTTTGTTTGTTTGTTATTTGGTTTTTAGGAGCATTAGCAACTAAGGCCATATTGCTCCGGGATATGCGGTGGTCATTTCCCTGACCTTTCCGCATCCTCCGTATTTGGTGGTGACGGGCTTGAACCCCGGTCTAATCAAGAAGCGCCTTTATATGTGTGAATCATACTAATTTCAAAAGAATTTCTTTCGTTTTTAATGCCCCGATTCAAAATCATCATCAGCAATTTCGGTCGATCGACGAAATCGCTGCTAATAACCAAGGACGAACAATTCTCTTTCTACAAGAAACCTGTGATTTTTGTTAACCAATGCAAACTGAGTGAGTTTTTCAATAGGCGCTCTCTCTCATTATAATGGTGCACGTATCTGAATTCTCCTTTTCGATTTGCAAATTTAGATATATACGGGTGCATCAGATACATTTTTTCTTTTATATTTCCTGTTAAGAAGATCTCACTGTTAAAACGAAACAAATGCTTTCTGAAAGCAAATGTTGTATGACGCATAAAGGAAGTTTGTAGAAGCAGCTTCATTATTCACGGTAAAGTTACTTGACTTTACCGTAAAATTGCAAACTGCGTTGAAAGAAATCTCATCAGAATATCAATGCAATGGTTGCACCGATAACGTGTATAGATAAAATTGACACATATGCAGCAAAAAGAATACTACGTCGTGAGACAACTCAAAGGATTTCTCCTTTCTTACTCTCTTCATGTGACAGTGATGGATTAACCAAGAATCCAATAACAAGTGAAATGGATTAGTTCTTTGTGTTTCAGATACGCTCATGCAAGCTACCTTTTTCCTGCATGTAACAGTAAATACCCACTCTAGGTTTTAATTACCTACCAGACAGGGAGAGAATAGCTACGATCTTATTATACACAGGAATAATTTTAGTTGAGAAGGAGCATTTTGTAATGCATGACTGAACATAACTGCACTTCAAGTTACATCAAGGACTAAATGCTTGTATTAAGGCAGTAATGCGTTTTTAGAAGATAGATGGCAAATGTTTTTCCTAAATTTTGTTTTGTATTCATTCATTCCATAAATCTAAAGACTGGTGTCGAAACATCCATCAAACTAGCAGTCAACTATTTGAAGAGTACTTCATTAGCCATCATCCCTATTATGAATAGAGTACAATACGATAAATTATATAAGGAAGATTGACTGAGTCCAAAATTCAGATTTTCACACTTGGGCATCATAAATTGCTAACTAATGATTCTATTGAATTAATTAAGCGATTTTGTTAAGAGTTATCTCTCTATATATTAAAAAAGCTTTCCCTCCAGTGATATTTATTCGAGCCAATGAGAGAAGAGGGTGGGGCAATTACGTCACTACAAATGAGCAGGTAAATAATTACATTGTTGTCTTCCATTGAAAGACAACTGCCTCCATAACGTTCACCAACGTTATGGAGGCAGTTGCATGTGCTCTGTAATACTTGTACATGACCACGGACGGCATCATTTGCTATTTCACTGTAATGTCAGCTGAAGAAGGGACCCGATATAGTTTGTATATGTGTAAATAGTTTAATTATTTGTAAATATTTTAGTCCTACTCTTTCAGATGCAACAATATTCCTCATGCATTATGGAACCCAAAGCAAAAGTCCTTTTCCTAAGTGACCTATGTAAATGCAGGTAAATAATTACATAAGGATATTTATTGGACCTAGAGAATGCCGCGTGTTGGGGGATAGAATATGGGAGAAGAGGGATGCGGGTCACGTGGTACAAGTGGGCGGGACAATTGCATCACTACAAATGCACACGTCATTTCCTGATTAGATATCGATCAGTGCATTTCGACAGGTGTAACTTTTAGGTAGCAAAGATTTGACTTCCTCTGTCATACCTCTACATTTTACGGAGAAAAGCGTGCGCGGCGGTGGGCGAGCAGGGGACAAAGCCCCTTAGTTATTATTATTATTATTATTAATTATTGTTTAATAAAGAGAGTGTGCTTCAATTTATAGCATTCTCTAGATAGGATACATTGTTAATTCTTAATTAGAACTGCGAATTGACTCTCATTCTGACATTTCGGTTGATGTCTATTCAAGTAGCCTCTTTGGAAAAAACAAGCTTCAAACTTCTCGTTCATGTAACTTAAAGTATGTTAGCCTTAATCTCTGAATACGCATACATTTTTTATATTTAGGAATTCTTTTAAAGATAATAAGATATTCTTTTAAAGATGTTGTGGCCAACTTGTTAAATTCAATGCTATACCAGTCGCTGCCACTCGCGTGTGTGGTACTTAATACTTAGTTTAAACAACGACGGGCGTTTTAGGATGTGTTCCCATTTGTTACTACTAACAAAGAGCTTCTTCATTAAAGTAGAATATTATGGTTTTGTTTAGTTTAGAAAAAAGTAACATTCCATTTTATGATTACTGTCCGGTTGCAGCTAGACTCCTCTCACTTTGCACGTGTTACTATTACCTATACAAAGCCTTCCTCTTATGAAATAGTCATTGACGGTGTAATCTTGACTGAATATCTGCACATGCGAGCTATCTCTTGGTGAGGGATAAATCTCACGTCTACAGCTCCAGAACTGACTTACTCGTCCTGAGTGACATTGTTCGGAAATAAAATAGCTCGACCTTATTAGCATTGTATATCTTTCGTTTGTTCTCCCATATTTTAGCAATAAGAAAGTATTTAACAGCTTCCTCTTCTTAAAATAATGATATATATAACGACTTACACTTAAGCAAGTGATATAACAAGCTCTACTAATCTTCCTAATTAAAAGGGAAAAAAATTAGATTTGAAACACTGTGTTGCGAATTAAGCTTTGCAGAACACCCCGCAATTACTTGAATAGCGTTTCAGCTATTCACCAGCAGATGGACTCAAAGAGGCCTAACAAGTTTACAGTTCAGAGAAAACTTGAGCGTTAAACTGAAATGCATATTTAAAATCACGTGTTTATTAAGTGCATTTCGGTCTAGAGAAAACAGATTTTGCAATAAATCTTCTGTAACAAAAGCGCATAATTGGAACATTATTGCCAATCATTTCTATAAGATTTTTTTTTCTAAAGAAATGTTTCCCAAAGGTATCGCAGAACTTCTTCGATAACATCGCTTTGCAAACACCATTTGGTGGTTTTTTCTCTATTCTCGGTCATATAAAAGATATCCGGAAAGAAAGTCGTTCTTGCTCCTACGGGAAAAGTACACAAAGAACGTCATATTCTCAACGCTCTTATTAACGGGTCCATCTGGAAGTTGCCCAGGGCAAGCACCTGTTTCTTTTTACTTATGTCTTCATTTCGTTTAGCACTATGATTAATGGCTGCCTTTTGTTAGACAATCCACTAAAGACTTTAGACACATACAGCGCTGCTGTCAATATAGCTACAAGGTATTTTATTGTACACATCGATGACAAAACTGATTGTGAGCCCAATCGAAGAGTAACAGTGGCAATACGAAAGAGGAAATCATACTGCTAGTCGTTAAAGCGAAAGTACTCCTTAAATTGTAGTCTTATCAAGGTGCTTTGTTTCCACTGCAAACATCAACTAAGGTAGAGTTCGCCATTGTGAAATATACGTTATGACCTTGAAACAGCTGAAGGTTAGCAGCATCATGTAACTGCTTTTATCTAAAGTTGATCCTTAAGGGCAGAGCGGAATTCACGAAACAACGAAAGAAAGCGGAGACTGTCAATCGGACTTCGTTATGCGATGTCCTGTTTTCCACTGATAAAGTTGAAATATGAATAACAACCTATACGTTTTGACTAACCCCAGAAAACTAAAAATGATCGGAATAACAAACTGTAAACTTGCCTATAATCATCAGTCACGCTACATCATTATACATATATATAGCAAAACGCAATGTGATTACTTATGTTAAAGTAAAAAGGTGCGTTGACGATCGCTAATGCCATTAAAATAATTGAACATTGTGATCGTTGCATATTTATAGATATAATTAAAATTATTATGCCATTAAAATTATTTGAGTAATAACCTATAATACAGATTGATATAATTCCACCATACTTTCATATGAATTTCTATATCTAATAATAAATATCTGTTAAATATATGGATCATAGAAACAGATAGTTTATTGCTGATTACGTTCACTTGTACATTTATGGGTGCTGGTTCCCGTTGAGTGCCCACATTGTGTGCGGACTGTAACCAGCGGGTGATAAATTTAAATATTAATCTATTTTTTTTGTTAATGTTAGTTTTAAACCCCTTTTACCCTTCTTCACGTACCCTTAGTTGTGAAAAACAACCCTAGCGAAGCTCATCAAAAAGCCGGGCAAGCCAGCTGCACATCCAAAATCTTTCTATCCTATTTTTCTTCTTCCAAACTTAGATAAGCTATTTGAGCGAATGCTTTACCATAAAATTACAGATCTATTTCATAATCAGGAATCATTTTCGACTCACCAATTCGGGTTTATCAAGGGAAAATGTTGAGGACACCTCATTAAAACTAAAGAAACATATTAAAAACGTGGAGTCGAATTACCATTTAGCCATCTTTATTGATTTTAAAGGTGTGTTCGATTCCATGTGGTGAGAAAGTGTATTCGAAGCTCTGCGTGCTGTTAAGTGTTCGTTGCAGCTTTATCAGGTCATTCGGAATTACTTCAGAGACAGGTTTATCCAAGTGTCATCTAAAAATCATACAATTAGTAGGTCTCTCTCGCGTGGATGCCCTCAAGGATCTGTCCTGGAACCTCTGTTTAGGAACATTGTTTTAAGTAGATGTCTTATCAGGAAATTTGAGTTCGCCCACCCAATTGCCTATTCAGACGACTTGGTTCTTATTGTTTTTGAATGTTCAAGAACTCGGCTTGAAACCAGGGCGTCTACAGTCCTTCCAGACCTAATTTCTTGGACTAAACAAAACAAGCTTACAGTATCTCGGGCGAAAACCAAGAGGATATCATTTAACTATTAGTTTAATTCGAACTGCCCTACTAGTATTAAAATTGATGGCAAACAAATACCCTACGTCCGTAATTTGAAATACCTTGGGATCATTCTAGATGACCGACTAGACTTTACCCTTACAGATCAACAATCTTCTTGAAAAGGTCAAGAAATTTACTGTGGCCATAGTGAGAATATTTAAATCTGACTGGGGTCGTGACAGGAAGACGTTCTTGCCCTACTACCCAGCTGCGTTTCTTTCAATTGTCGCTTATGGTTTTCCTATGTGGCTTGAGCTTGTTAAAAGGTCAGTGAAAAAAAAAAAAAAAAAAAAAAGACAATTTACACCGGGGTTGTTTATACCAGTATAACACGCGTGTGTGTTATATAATTTCTTATCTTATTAAATTTCAAAAGATAAAATATACAGACTGCACCGTGTATTTGCATACCAAATGGTTCATAGACTAATAAAAAGAGGTGGCAAAAAATATTTCCTGCAAAAAGGCACCTTTAATTAGTTAAATAAAATTGCAACTGAACGTGCCTTTTTGTAAGAAATCCTTTTCGGATTCAATCCGGGATTTCGTTTTCAAGACAAGTTGCATACGCACGAACTGAGGTCCTTACAGGCTGTGCAAATAACTTTGACATTATTTGTGGTGACGTCGTAACTTTTGATGTGGTTCCTGATGAAAGGATAATATAAAAACTAGAGCAAATTGGAATTATAAGATAATCGTTTGATCGGGGGCTGGCTAAAAGTTAGAAGGGAGAAGATATACAGGCTTCTCACCCACAGGTCACACAGACCCTAGATAAATGATGAGAACGCTGAGAATTGCATAGCATCAATAAAAAACAGTATTAATCAATACAAAACTAGAATTAAAATATACACAAAATTTTGATTAACGAAACAGAGTGAAGAGTAAATTCTTATGCATAGACGGATTAAGTGTAAAATCAATGTTGTGATTATTCAATACCTGAAGGAAACGGAATAAAAGACGTCTAAGTACGTGTTGAGTACGAGGGACGGGCAGTGAGAAATTGGTTTTATAACGAGAATTCAAGCTGGTTATAGTGAAAGGCATTTGTTTAAGAAGAGATGAGGAATCGATAATAGAGTTTATGGTATTGTAGACAAAAAGAGATCCATGGAGTTTACGTCTGGAGTGAACAGGAACGATTCTGAAGCTACGACATCATCTGGATAGAGTTGCTACTTAACATTAACGGACTGAAATAAGGTTGATAATGTAAACAATAAAGAAGAGCGGACCCAAGGGTGAGTCATGAGGAACCCGTTGCGAAACAATAAACGGAGTCTAAAGTACCATAAATTATTACGAATATCTTACGATTTCTAAGCAGTGAATCCAGCAAATATAGTAGAGGGGGATCGCAGACCATAAGATGAAACTTGAAGAGCAGAAGATTGATGTGGACAGAGTCAAATTAATGTGAAATATCAAGAAAAAGCGAATCAGTTTGATTCCCTTTGTCCAAATAAGTTTGTAGGAAATGAGAGAACAAGGCCAGATTTGAAATGGTTGATGTTGTTGGAAGAAAAGCATATTGATGATTGTTGATAAAGGGGTGAAGGTAGGAACTAAGACAATTATAAAGTAAGAGATCAAAAATTTTCGCAATTGAATAATGAAACTGACGAGGAGTAAGAGAATGTTATCAAAGTTTTTGCTAGTGATTTATTCAAAATTAGTTGGATCGGTTCCGAAAAAAGACTTAGGATACAAACAGATATGTAATTTACCAGGTAATCTTAATTGTTTGTTTGTTATTTGGTTTTTAGGAGCATTAGCAACTAAGGCCATATTGCTCCGGGAATACGCGGTGGTCATTCCCTGACCTTTCCGCATCCTTCGTATTTGGTGGTGACGGGCTCTAACCCCGGTCTAATCAGGAAGCGTGTGCTACGCACTGCTGCTCCTTCCCACCTGGCTACGGAGGGGCCCGGCAATCTTAACAGGCATTAGGAAAGTACATGGTGCTCTGTCTAAGATTTGTAGCACCTTTAGAAATCTTCAAGAGTACGTCTAACTGACTCTGCCAACGTGAATTGCAACTGGCGAGGAGTAAGGGGAAGCTATAAAAGTTTGCTGATGATTTATTAAACATTACTTGGATTGATTGCAGATATGGTCTGGAAAAAAAACATCTGAGTTCAATTCGCTTAAATGCCACAGAAATGTACCGATTACTCATAAACCATGGGGAGGTGAGGAATTAAAATTGGTTTAGGTTGAAAAAGACTTAATATGCAATCAGATAGGAAATTTACTATGCAATCTAAACAGGCGGTTAGTAAAGTACATGGTGTTCCATCTATGATTTATTACAGCATTACAAGTCTGGAAGATTTTGCCATTAATTGACCCTGTCAACCTGAACCTACCTATAAACATTTGTAAACATAATCTACAAATTAATTTGTTACTGCATTTCAATCCTCTTGCGGTTTCATTTCTGCGTCAATTAATTTTAATTGTCCTATGCACGTTTCGAAAATATGCTGCCGTAATCGTTAAAACTTATAGGACGAAAACGACTTAATTCGGGCTTTCAGGGTTATGAGAAGTATATTCACTTGAAAGGTGTACAGATCAACGAAATGAAGAAAATCGGACGAGCTGAGCTTAGCGACTTCCAACGAGTAGTCACCACAGGACTCCATATTAGCAGTCATTCTGTTCGTGTAATTGCAGCAAAACTGCAACCTCCTAGATCAACAGTGGCTGACGTAGTTACCAAATGGAAAGGTCATGGTGCTACTGCAAAAAGATAAATTTCAGTAGTCAGCGGAAATTTACCAAGAGGCAGGACGGTACGCAGAACAGTAGTAAATAGATTTTGTCAGTCCTGAGCGAATCAGGAAGTACAAGGATGATATATAGGGAGCTATACACTACAATTGAGGGAGAGCTGAAGCACACAAAACAGACATCCCAGTATGCAACGTACAATGTTGACTACTTGCTTAGTGCAATGCATCACAATTGGTCACTGAACGTTGCAAAACGAGTTATGGTGAGAAGAATTACGGTATATGGGTTTGAGATCTCATGGTCGTGTCTGGGTCTGGCAGATGCCGGGAGAATGTTATTTACCAGATTGTGTCATCCCAAATGTGAGGTTTGGAGGAGCTGCTGTCACCGTCTGGAGTTGCTTTTCGTAGTTTGGGAGTCCTCCCGGGTAACAGAGTGGTTATATTCATCGGACACTGGGTGGAAAAGGCCCGTGTTCAAACCCCATCAATGACATGCCGGAAACCAGTATGGCTTCAGACCAGGGTCTGAAGACCTCAACTGTGGATGCACTGGGAAACTTGCTAATGATATTCCAGACTGTTGACGAAAGTAAGTATCTGCTGCTCATCTCTGTTGACTTTGCTGGGGAGTTTGATTCACTTTGGTGGCCAAGCGTCCTGGCGAGGTTTAGGGAGGCTGAGGTGCCGCTTAACCTGTACAAAGTAATTGAAAGCTATTTAACGCAAAGAAGAGTGGAAATCAACATATGCTATCAAAAAATAACAAGAAAGGTACACAGAGGATGTCCGCAAGGTCCATGCTGGGGCCGCTCCTGTGTCCTCGATGAATTCCTGACGACGCATCTGGATTCTGTGGGAGTGCACGCCTTCGCGGACAACCTGACATTGACAGTAGAGGCGGACTCTAGGGCCCAATTGGAGACGTTGGCAAATCGGTCACTGCAGCGGCTGCAGCAATGAGCATCAAAGAACTAGCTGAAAAGATCGTCAGACAAGACCTCAACGATCCTCCTAAAGGGGAGTCTACAACTACGACGACACCCGAAAAACAAAATCAACATTAAAATAACCATCATAATTGTGAGCCAGCTGAAGTATCTGGGCGTTATCCTAGATAACAACCTGACGTTCCAGACGCATCTGAAATATATAAGAAGAAAAATCAGGGGATACTCCGGACTGGTAACCATGATCACAAGGAAAGATTGGAGACTCAAGAAAAAAAACCCTTAAGCTTTACTATAAAACAACCTTCCTGCCAGCAATCACCTACCCAGCAGCGGTGTGGTATCCAAAAACGACCCTGGTAGTCAACAAAAATAAAGGTATTTGAAAAAGCACTGCTTCCCACCATCAATCAACACTGCTTCAGCCATAGACCACCACATTTGCACTCAGTCATTTCGGAGAGATCAACAATTAATTAAGTTTTCTTCCACCGGAAAAAGTGTACCAGCTTAAAGAACTTCGCAAGAGGATTACGTGGGTGAGAAAATTTTGTTATTACGAGGATTATCTTGTCTGTACTCTCTCGTCATCTACCTAATCCCTTTAGGCTTAGCATTCTGCTAACGTTTACATTTTGCTGTAGTCAGACACGCATTGTTGACAGTTCGACTTAGTGGTTTCCTTATTTCCCGTATTTCTGGGAATACGATACATCCGTAAAGTTCTGAATTGGAGCAAGTTTACCCTTTCATTCATTTTGCTATATTATGGAAGGAGCGACTTTTCCTACAAACACTGATACCTGCAAATTATGCAAAAAAGCAATTCTTCATGAAAACAAAGGAGAATATATAGAATGCTCCAAATGCAAATGCCTATCAGAGCTGCTCCGGCCTTTCTCACCTAAGCCTGAAGAAACTATCGAGTGTGGCTCGCGCGAAATTTACCGCATACTGTTGCCGGAAAAGGTTGGCGAATGGGCATGTGAGCCCTTCTCCAATTGCTTTGGGTTCAACAACCAAATCAGAGCCCGACTCTAGGCATGACCCCTTGGAAGTTCACTGTTCTCAAAAAAAAAAAATCTGTCCACACTCTCTAAGCTGCTAACCCGTCAGATTGATGCCCCATCGATAGAGGATGTTATCTCACTTCCCAAAGCAAGTAATAGAAACCACCAGAGCGGGCAACGTCCCCATAGGATGAAGCTCACTATCCTGGACTCCCTGAAAGGAATGTTCCCGTATAACACGATTCAACATTTCAACACCTTCTCCATAGATCCAAATAAGTTTGGAGAAAATGAAGATGCAGAAGCGAAATTATCCATAAAATCTTGACCAAATCACCAGAATTACTATAAAATAAAAGCTTTATTTATATGTTAAATGTAAATAATTTAATGCAAAAATATAAAGCAAAGCAAACTGTAATGACAGAAAAAATATATAGGAAAACCTGTATTTGTAATTGCAATATTAATTTAATATCAATTTTATTTTAAAGTTACTGCTATTAAGCGAATGTAATTTTCTAAACAATTTCGTTATTTTAAATATCAAAAGTTTGTATAAAATTGTACGCTGTATTTAAAAAATATATATTTGTAAACCCTCCTAGCCCACTGACTGTTCAGGGGATGAAGCTAACGTTAATAAACAGATGATGACGACAATAATAATAATCAGCCTGCTAGAAGAAAGAAAACTTACTGTTAAGCACCGAAAGCTACAATCTTGCTTTACCATCTCGCGAGAAGTGCCACAGAAGAGGGGGGGGGAGTCCTTTCAGCTACCCTCTTCGCGGCCGTCCTGGAGACGTTTCTTGCAATTTTATAACATATGCTGACGATGTAAAATTCTTTATCACTTCCAAAGACCATGAATCAGCAGAAGGTATTTGCCAGATGGCGAATAACACAATCCCAGAATTCATGAGCTATTTGGATTGCATTGGGCTCCGTATTAATAATGCACAGAAGTCTGCCCAAACGACCATAACTCACAAACAGAATAAAAACGATATCTCGATCTCGGTGAACGGGTCTAGTGTAAAAAAAGTGCATGCTCACCTGGACTTGGGGCTTAAGTGGGATGACAGACTCACCTTTGCTGAACACTTCGCCCATATGAAGACAAAAATATTCGCTGCTTTACGGGCTACTAGACAAGAACTGGTAGGAATTAGGCATCCCCAACTAGTGACCAAGTACATTTTAATGAGTGTCCTGCCAATTGCAAAGTACGCCTCTCAAATCTGGTCCTCAGCTCCCGATTCACATTATAAGTCCGTCCTTCGGATCGAGTACTGGTTCTTGCGATGGCTTAACAGAGTTGCTGGCCACCCTTTTACTATCTCAAGGGCCATTCTATACTCAAACCTTAACATCACACCCTGGATGCAGCGGACAACTATCAGGAACATACACACTCTCGCACAAATGCTCACTAGCACGGTGGATGCTCCAGTCCTGGATAATATTCTAGTCAAACCGCGTGCCAGTGCTAGACGTTGCAGAGAAGTAAATAATCCACTGCGTCCAGTCCTGAACAATCTTAGTAGCCTGGAAAGATTCTTCCCATCAAATGCAGCAAGAATATTTAACTCTCTGCACTTAGATGCTGAAAAATTCTGTGAGGATGCAACATACCGGAAAGACATCTTCCAGAATTTACTGAAATATGAATCGGCTGCAAAGTGACAACTTCCAAAGACTTGAGTAAAAGTGAAACTTTCCACTTTAAGAATAATAATAATTTCGTAAGCTATTGAGTGGCAAAATACTTTCCCTAACAGTTGTGTAAATATATATGGAATTACTGAATTGCATATTGTATGTACACAATCATTAATGTGTAAATACTCTTGTTAGTTGTATATTTATAAATATACAACTAACCAGAGCACCAAACCCAACACTATGAATCAGGCCAAGCACTCCAGCTGCTAGCCAGAGGTAGAAACCAATAGTTGAACGCAACATTTTCCAAAATCACAGAACCGACACAAGCAATCGGGTCCAACAAGAAACTCCATGAAGACAATCCAGTCACCAGGTTTGCCTCTCAAAGAAAGGTTCTAAGAACAATTCTTCTTGCAAAAACAGCAACTGAAAACTCCTGAAATTAATTAAAACAGTCACGATTTGCAATAAGTAAATGTACTGTATCAAACGATAAGCCAGGAATATGTGCCATCAGAGTCTGCTTTTGGTCTTCATACTCTCGACATAAGAAAAACATGCATCCAAGTCTCCTGTTCACCACATTTACAGAAAGGATCCGTCTCCAATCCTCTCTTATATAATTTGGCCCTAAGTGAGCCATGTCCTGTTAACAGAAAAAGAAGTATACATATAAGGCGCAAACCAATATGCCACGGTTTTTGACAATGCATAGTTCACCTGCAGAATATATTTCCTCGTCACAGCTCAAACATCATCACTTTCCCATCTGGTCTGCCATAAATCCATTAATTTATTCCATATTCGTTGTTTTTCTTCTTTAATATTATTCTCCAAATCGATTGTGATATCCAAAAAAGTTAACAACATACCCTTTTTCAATTTGTAAAGAAACCTCCGTAGACAATAAATAAATCCAATGGCATGGTACCAGCAATTACCTGTAGGGCGTTTGTAGACGCTGTTCTAGGTACTTTCAGAAAAGTTAATAACATAGAGCGCTGAAGCGATAAAAGTTTCGATTGAATCCTAGTTTTAGTTACCACAGAAAACAAAGCAACAACCGCATATACCACTATCAGGAGAAAATAGTCTTATAATACAATGACAACACCCTCTTATTCAATCCCCACTCCTTACGAGAAATCCTAGCAATGGAGCTGTAAAGTGTCTTACTTTACTTTCAGGTGTAAAACATGTGGCAGAAAGGAAAGTTTGTCATCTATGATTAATCCCAAATACTTAATTTTCATAAGGAAGCTGAACTCCACCTAAAACAATTCTTGGATGTCTGCCGTAATTAAATTGTTTCTTAAAAACCATAAAACAGGTCTTACTTGCGTAGACCTTCAATATGTTTCAATTCGGCCCACTGAATTAAATCATCTAAAACTGACTGTATTTTTCCTTGCAATATAAGTCTGGAGAGCCCAGAAACTCCAATCACAATGTCATCAGCATAGGCTATCTTAAAAAACTCTGTACGCTCCTTAACAAGCCACTGATCTAAAGCTGCATTACAAATGAGAGGTCCCAAAACCGAACCTTGAGGACAACCTCTCGAGACACTGGCACTATGTGACAGATTACGTGCACGCACAGTAATAAATCTGTCCTGAAAATATGACCTTATAGTGTTAAATATGTAACTATTACACTGTGCAAGCACAAGAAATCGAAGGGCACTTTCCCACCATACCGAATCAAATGCTCCTTCAAAGTCTATAAAGACCATAAGAACATATTTATAAGAAGAATCCTTGATGTAGTTTAAAAGAGATGCTATGGCGTCCTCTGTAGAGTGCCCCTTCTTAAATCCATGCTGATCAGCAGAACACGGATGCTTATCCTCTAAGGTCGCAAAACTTCTGGAAGCAATTAACCTTTCATAAACCTTACCCATATTCGCCAAAAGAGAAATTGGTCCGTATGCTCTCGGATCAGTCCTAGGCTTACCAGGCTTATGCAATATCTTTAGCAGTGCCAGCTTTCACGGTCTTGGAAAAGTACACTCAATGAAACATTTATTAAATAAATTTAACATAATTTATATAATAAATAATCATAAAACAATGATTACTTGATTTTCAATTAAGTCCAAACCCGGACATTTCTTAACGTTAAATTTAGCTACAGCTGCACCCAACTCTACCAAACTGAACAGTTCAGCATCAGAGTCACCTACTCCTGTAAACTCAGAGTTCACCCGGCGTATCTCCGCTTGTTCACAGGTGAATCATCTTGAGGAAATAGTCTTCTAGCAGTCGTTTCCGCAGTAGAAAACCAATCCGATGTCTCATCATTATTGTCCAATACAGTGTTGTACATTTCTCCACAAAGCAATTTATTATGAGAAATTTTTTACATGAGACTCCAGGGATCTGTGTTACCAACCTCATGAACCAAATTTTGCCAACAAGTTCTCTTGCTCTCAGAAATAGCCTTATGAAAATCGTTTCTTCTCTCTTTAGAGGCATTTTAAATGATTCCACATCAACACTAGAGAGAGATGTCTATTTCTTTGGTATACTTTCCTAGCCTGGCATACCTGAGATCTCAGAGCAGACAAAGCAAGACTCCACCACGGGACATACAATTTTTTAGTCCTTTTTCTCCTGGTAGAGTGCACAAGCCTGGAAAATATAATACTGTACATAGTTTACATATTCAATAAGCTGTCATAGCATTTAAACTCTCCCCGGGCATCTCACTATTATCACTATCGAAAACTGTAATCAAATAATTTTTAAAATTGTTCCAGTTAACACGGTCCATACAAAATCTAGACAGATCGCTCGTAGCGAAGCCCTTTTTCCTCTTTCGAAATAAAATTGCACGGTGATCACTATTTACTAAGCCAGAATTGACTTAGGCTATTATTTTACAACACTATATTTATTTAGTTTTGTAAAACAATATATTTACAACACTATTTACTATGCCAGAATCGCACATACGAAGAGATGCAACAGTAACGTTAATATTAGACTCTCCATTTACAGTTGAAAAGGTTATTTGGAAGGTTTTGAACAACTAGATTATGAGATAATAAGAGGTCTTCAAATTGGTTCCCTCTCACATCAGTATATCCACTGTGCCAAAAATGTGATTTTGCGTTAAAATCAGCAGTCACTACGGGATTATGGGATGCATATCTTAAACAAATATTTTCCAAATTATGAAGCGCTATCTGAATATCTTCAGATGGACCTATTCACCAGGAGGAAAACACTAATAGCTATCTACAGCAACGTACATAGAGATTGATAAAAATCACTGCAAAATGTGACAGAAAACTGAAACCCGCAGGTGACTAGTACTCGGACAACAAGAGTGTTGATCACACGGAAAAGAAAAGCAAGGACGGGGCTTGCCCCATGTATGACAAAACCGAGAACAGACTAAACGCAGCACAGCTGCAAATAGCCTTATGGCGATCTGGAGAGGGTACCCTAGCCCCCTTCACCTATTATTCCCACTTCCTAGGGGGGAAGACGTTCTCTGTTCCTTCCCCTCCTCGCCACCCCCAAACTTCTAGTCTGGTGGGACATAAGCATGCCCCACTGAAAACTGGGGCTATCTACTCAATTGGCCCTATATTTCTATCTTTCTCCCCAGTTTTCGGTCTTCCCCTCTCTCTACCTTCATCATAGCGAAAGTCCCACATATCAAAAAACTTAACATGATAAAATTACCTTTTACTCAAAGCTCTGCTTAGCAAACCTAAGCGATATTACCCCCTACGATAGCGCAAATTTAAAAAAATTTTTTTTTAGGTCCTAGCAGCCGAAATCCCAAAAAATTAAGCGGCAGGACCTGCCAGAGTGAATCTAAGGCTACTGGGTTACTGGACTGCCCCCACGGAACGTAAGTGGGGAAAAAGGTTGCGCCTCAGTAGGGGTCCAACGGCTAAATGACCATATGAACAACGGTACAGGATACTACACATGAATAATTCCCACACACTTGTAAATCTCTGTCATTTCCCAGCGAACTGGTTCACCCACAATGAAAGTAACGCGGAGATGCGGGAAACTCCTGGTGCCGTATGGGAACAACGCACACTTACACACACACACATCCCATTAATGATGCTAGGAGCTCCTATGGGCCTTCCTCACTTTGTGGCTGAGTTAGCCTGTCTCAGTCGAGAATATCAAGTTTCTCTCTCATAAACTCGGGTTTTTTGGCCATTAAAACAAACTGACCAGATAATGTATGACGGTTAATGAGGTTGTTCCCGAATAACCTTTAATATGGCTTTTTCCCCTCGTGGTTTGGGTTGTAATCATTCGTTGTCGTTCTTGGAACAGTGAATGCCATGCATAACTTTGACATTCTGGACAAATCCGCTGTTCCTCGAATTCTGCTACAAAAGAAATTCCAGCAGAACTGGAATTTATTTTCTGTTTCAGCATGACAATGCACTACGCCATACTGCTCAGTTAGTAGGACTTAGTGTAAAGGGCATGGCGTGAAAAGGTTCCATTGGTCAGCCCAGAATACCGACTGTAGTCCAACTGAACACCTGTGGGACAAACACGAATGTCGGTTTCGAGTCAGACCAACACTGACCCTTTTATGGAACTGCAGTACAGTTTGAGAATATTGCTAAGTCTTGCCAACAATATCAGAAATTAAAGTAAAAATAAACAGAGAAGGAAGCATTTTTCAGGAACTTGTATTATTTCAGACACTTCTGTAATAAAAATAATTAAACATAAATAACTTTTCTTGCATTTCGAAGTAGTTTTATCGTTAGAATTTCTGATACAGTATAGAAAAAAAAATTAAATACCGGTGTGGGAAGATGACTTAAAACGAGCAGGAAAAAGTACATCTACTCCACCTATTTTACTGCAGTCTGTTTATCCCACAGAGCCAGTTACTTTCATTATTTATTAAACAATGCCCAATGTCACTTAATTTCGGTAATCTAGTAACAACTGCTGTACTCAAATAAGTATGTCAGTTGGTTCACCTAATAGTGAGATTCGAATGATTTTATTTACAAACGGGCTCTCTTTGATTATACAAATCTCATCTCTCTCGTAGACTCGAATACATTCACTTTTTTGTAAAATTTCAAAATGATGGACAAGGTTCGAAGCAGTTAAACAAACGATGAAAGAACCTTATTTCAGTGCAGCCAGTTCTTTCAATCGAACTGGAAATAGCTTTGGACTTTGGTAGTGACGGACTTTAATGCATAGCTGATGTGCTTCAGTACAAATGTATCAGAAGAAATCTCCTTGAAGGAGATTTCTTTAGATACACTTGTATTGAAGTCTTCTGGGTATTCCTTAGAAATGCAACACCGTTTTAGTAATAAACTGGTACCTGATTGTAATGGGAACAGGAGTGTTCAGAGGAATGCCGAATGGAAACGGGCACTGGTTCTTCGGCTTAGGGGCTGTATCTGCACTTTGTGACACTTTCCCATACATTACAAAGTGCGATGATCACAGAAAGGAATATTTCTCCTTTAACGTTAAAGCACTACTTTCAGTATTCCTGCTCTCTAACTTTAAAAATTCTAACCGCTTAAAGCTGTAAGCACTGAATTTAATAATACCAATTCAGGAATTGCAGCGAATGCACTCTACTTCTCAGAAATTCCCAAATGGTTTTGATGATATTCTGAGTTAATTACATTTAATATCATGGCAGGTTAAAAATTTTATGAAGAGTGATATGAGGGTTGCCACTGACCAACGTCACAATACACAACTGTGACGATACAAAATAGCCATTAATTTCGTTATATGACTACATCCTGACAATCACCAGCTTCGCTCTTCTACTGAAAGTGCTACTCAAGCCCACGCGGCTGTCCTCCCAGGTACAGTGTACGTAATCACAGTCTACCCACATCAGTCCATGACGCGAGGAATTTTTTGTGGGAATTTTTCACGACGTTGCTGTGTTCGTTGGTCTCAGGTAAGAGCTTCGTGGTTATCTCTCGGAAACTCAGGATTTTCGTCTAGAAAAGAATATACGTAATTAGAGACAAAATATACTGATGCTTCGCAGCCTTAGTTGCTTTGGGAATTAACATACATCCTAACACCTGAATTCCACTTTAACTGGGTAACGCTAAATCATGATTTTATTATTATTTATTATTTTTTTTAGTAAATAAAATTTATTATTTTATTTACTATTATTAACATAAATGATTCCCATTATGATTCAGCACCATTCTAATTCTAAAATCTTGATACCTTTACGTCCAGCAACGCGTGCTTTTGTAAATGGCGACTAATTTTCACCCCTGGCATACAACACGAAGCGAAGCATACATTCACTAGCAAGTCCCCTCTATTCATGAAAAAGGGTTAATTGTTATTCATGGCATAAAAGGCACCACTGAGTGGTTCTATAAGATTCGACGGTCTCTTCTTTCCAGAAGACTGCGGGTAAATAGACAATGTTAGCACTCTAATGTTTACTACCCTTATACTTATGAAACAGAGAGAGAGAGAGAAAACATTCTCTGTAACTGTAAAACTTTACGGTTAAGCGATGCTCAAAAGCTTGTTTCACGAAGAGCAGTGAAATAATGTTTACTGTAGATGTGACACAAATAAGAATTGCGAGCTCTATATAAAATACAGACTGATCTGTTTACTCCTACAACAAAACTAATTTCTCTTCGTTATTCAGCTTCTGCTTGTTTTGAATTCAATTCAACATAAATAGATCATATTTGCAGTGGGATATAAAAACATAAAAGAATCTCAAAACCTTTTACGATTTCTTGATCACGTACACACAAAATTAACTAAAAGTAATAAAGCTAAGTTAATTAGTAAAGTTTAATGCCCATGATCAAGTAACATGCGGTGATAAGTGTCTCCTTTTTTATTACGAATATACACTTCTCGACAAAATTAACAGAACACATAGAAAACGTGGTGTAACTCGTGCAGCTGGCAATTAAGCGGAAAAAAAAATCGGTATGGTGGTGTGCCATAGAATAACAATGAAATGAGGAGACAGCGAGAAACTTCGGACAGGTATAAGGGCCATTTATAGGGGTTGTATAAGATTACCAAAAAAGGTCACATTGCAGAAGTCGATACAAGATACTCAAAAATATGGTTACATGACGACAATACAGCGTATGATCCCTTCCAACGGCTAAACAGGCCTGAAAGTGGTGAACTATGCTCCATATAAGATCCACTGAGATTGGTGTATAATCTTTGTGCAAATAAAATGAAAATTCCGCAGGAGATATTGAAAGTTCGATCAGGAGAAATGGTCATGTTAAGAAAACATGGACTGAAAGTGTGGGTATTATCCTAGAGCATTTAGTTTGAGTGTGAGGCTTTGCAGAAACTAACGAGCACATCTGAGAAATGTTTAATAAAATGAGAGGAAAGTATGAAGTACGTATGAAGGAAGGCTTTTCCAGAAAACGGCAATTGAATGAATAAACGAAGAAGATGAAAAGTTGGTTCTGTGAGTGTGAACTTGGCCAGTAAATGGATTGGCTGGAAGTCGGCTGGTGGCGGCACCTGTTCGGACTGCTTTGATAGAGAGAGAGAGCGGGAATTATAGAAGCCGAGTCAGAAGAACAGTGCCCATGGAAGTATCTGTAAAAAAGGCATGCAGCAGAAACAGTACGTCTATGAGACAGCGAGTGAAGAGACTATGTTAGAGATTAGTCATTAATTAACCTAACTGCCCTCGTCAGAATGGAATCTAGAAGCCTGAGAGAGGTTTTGGGGACACCGACCCAGATATGGGAACAATATTCCATGGTAGGACAGATTTGCGATTTGTACAGAGTGAACAGCTGTTTGAAAGAAAAGTAACGCCGTGAGCGAAAGAGAAAACCAAGTTTTTTAGATGCAGATGAAGCAATATTTGTAAGGTGCTTGTGCCAAGAGAGATTAGAAGTCAGGGTAATCCCCAAAAGAGATATATCAACTTGCCTAGAAACCGGAGTGTCACCAAAGATAAGCATAGGAGCAGAAGAATCCTTCTTGCTAGATATCAGACAAGATATCTTTGTGTTGTTGAGACAGCCATTGAATATACTTAGCAATTTCCTCCAACAATACCTAGAGATAGTGAGGAGTCCTACTGCCCCTTAGGATTGCTCAGTGGGTTGGTAAAAGTTATTGAACGGATGATAGCTGCGAGAATCTTAGATTATGTGCTCGAAACATCATTCGAACAGAACCCGAGTGCTTGCGTGCGTGCCCACATATAGATTTTAAAGTTAAAAAACAAAAGGTCAGTTCTAACGTATAATAAATCAATAAGATAAAAATATTTTTACTATTTTAAGTTTGAAGAATTTTTTTTGCCGATTATTTAAAATGAATTTAATTAATTAAAAAAATGTAGTATTAACGTCTCGGCCCCATCAAGAATTGCGGACCCGGGTAATGTAAACCCCCCCTACCCCCCTCTCGTCAGGCCTGTTACAGATACTAATAAGCTTGGTTTGGAGCAAAGAGAGTAAAGGTCTTTACCCTCTCCGTAATGCGTACCCGACATCTTAGGTTTTTTTTTTTTTTAAATACCACAGGAAAACACTGCACCAACAACTGAAACGGCCTGAATTAAGAAAAACGCTCTATCAGTGTTTGTCCCTTTGTCCCTACTCACACTTTTGTATTTTTACTTTTATAGGTAAATGCGATAACGTAATGTTAACTAGCAGACCCATTACAAGAAGGGAAAAGAAAAAAAAAGTAAAATTTATTGACATCAAAGTTAAAAATTTGGAAATATTTGTGATACCCGAAAATACTCATTGTGTTACTTGATAATGCGTGCAGGAAATCAATCTATCAGAACAGAAAACCGATCTTGACACAAGTCTTTTCCCCAAAGGGAAGCGCAGAACATCTCTTGAAACCGGAACAAATGAATCAACGTATTACATGTAACACCCGACGAAGTTGAGGTGACACGCTCATTTTTCTCTGTTCCGGATTTGAAAAATAACTGTACGGGGAATGCATGATATACCGTCGTTCAAAATTCCTACTGATAACTTTCCAAGCAAATTGCTCAAATTCGAGCTTAAAAGGAAAGACGGAATAACTTTTCGAGGCATTTTATCGAAAACGGTGTTAGTTCAGCTTTTTGAGTAAGTTGCATCGTGTAAAATCATACAAAGTTTTCCATTCACATTCTGCACGAAAACAAATGCATGTTCACGACGGTAATGCATTTATAACTTTTGTATATTCTACTTAATAATATTAACCTATCTTGGGGTTTTATATGTTCAGAAACGGGCCAAATTTACAGTTTGTCTTCTTGGTGGCCTCTATTACAAAATATTTAACTCATCACGGTCCGCATCCATTGCAGTAATAAGATTAATAAAACGTAAACTAAATCATAATAGCGTATCTTTATTTCCTTTTATTATTACTTATCATTCAATGCCTAAAGATAATATTTATAACTGAATTGAAAATATCAGGGTCGTATAATATTAAAAATTAAATATTAATTAAAAATTAGAAATTAAAATAATTAAAAATTATTATAGTATTATAAATTATTATAATATTAAAAAGTGCGCAGGGAACTACAAGGAACCACGCAAATGCGCAGGGAACTACAAGGAACCGCATCTCTCAGCAGATTGTATTAGATTTATTCGAAACCTCGGAAAATCTATACACAGGCGGTCAAGTACCACCCACCATTCGCTAATATCAGTTATTGATGTGTTCTTTGATTAACTTACACGTAATATTAGTCAAGCTTTAAAGCGAAGAAACAGTAACAGTTACATTGTTCCCTCTGACGTTCATTCATTTAATAATTAAACTGAATTAGAAAATAAAATTACGTATACAGTACTTAACTAAGATTTCCTTGCAGCAGGAAAGCGAAGAAACCTTTCACCATAATCTATAATTGGTTTTGTAAATGTCACAAATCAAATTAAAATAACTTACAAAAATGCAAAACTAAAATTACTTATGTCCAAATTACTGATTAGGTTCAGATCACTAGAGGTGATTAGAGACCCATTTTTATAATCTTCGTAACTCTCACACACACACACACACACACACACACACACACACACACACACACACACACACACACACACACACACACACACACACAATGATAATAATAAATAAATTAATAAAAAAAATAAAATAAAAATAGGGACAAAGACAAATAACCAAACAGCATTAAAACAAGTTAGTTACTGTACGCAGAGATTTACATTTCAGGCGCGTCGGAAAATAGTAATAATTTGACGTATATAACAAAAAAAAAAAAAATGTGCAAAGAGCAAAGACTCTTATGCGCGAATCTAGAAAATTTCTTTTCTGCGCATATATATTTATATACACGCACACACACATACCGATGAGCCAAAACATTATGACCAGCGAGTCGTTATGCAAATCGAAGCAACTGCAGGTGAACTACGGCGCGTGCGCGGGTTGGGACACCGTATAAAAAACACCTGATGCTGAGCTCCGTTAATCAGTGTTACTCTTGTTCTTCAGATGGGAAAGGCAGCGGACTTAAGCGAGTTTGACGAAGGCCAAATTGTAATGGCCAGACGACTGGCGGGATGCTCACGGTCAGCCGTGGTTAGTACTTACCGAAAGCGGTCCGAGGAGGGAACCCAAAAACCGCCGGGGAGGTGTTGGACGACCACGGCTCATCGATGCTCAAGGTGAGCGAAGGCTCTCCGATGGTACGTGGCAACAGAAGGGCGGCTGTGGCGCAACTCGCCAGTAATTGGAATGTTGGTGACGGGAGTAATGTGTCACAACACACAGTACATCGAACCCTGTTGAAATGGGGGTGTGTGCGTAGCCGCAGGCCGCTCCAAGTGCCAATGCTAATCGCGGTTCACCGGCGACAGCGCCTGCAATGGGTACGCGAGCATCGAAACTGGACCTTGAGTGATTGGAAGAAGGTTGTCTGGTCCGATGAATCACGTTTCCTGTGGCACCATGTGGACGGCCAGTCTTCCCCTCTGGCGGTGCCGTATTGCAGCAGTAGGCGCCTCCGTAGCCGGGTGGGCAGGAGCAGCAGTGCATAGCACACGCTTCTTGATTAGACCGGGGTTCGAGCCCATGACCACCAAATACGGAGGATGCGGAAAGGTCAGGGAATGACCTTTCCGCATCCTTAGTTGCTAATGCTCCTAAACACCAAATAACAAACAACAATAACAATCAGTAGGATAATGCACCATGCCACATCGCCCCGATTGTTCCAGACTGGTTCGCGGAATATGAGGAAGACTTTCAAGTATTGCCCTGGCCTCCAAATTCCGCAGATTAATATTAATCCCATCGAGCATCTGTGATTTGCGTTGGAACAGCAACTCCGATCTTGGCGTCTCAACCACGGACCTTACAGGAGTTAAAGGATCTTCTGGTTACGTGTTGGTACCAGATACCACAAGGCACATTTAGAAATCTTGTATCTTCCTTGCCTCGCCGGGTACGAGCTGTTTTGGCTGCACGTGAAGGACCAACATCATATTAGGTAGGTGGTCATAATGTTTTGGCTCATTGGTATATATTGCATATATAAATTGCATATATGCATATATATATATATATGCAATTTATATTGCTCCGATTTTAATGAAATTTGGAATGGGCAGGTAAATCTTTTGAAAAGGCTCAAATATAAAATTTCATAATAATTTATTCAATGAGAGTTCACTTGTTACATGAGGCTGGGCGAACAGACAGACAGACAGACAGACGAGGGGACATGGTGAAAACAATAGGTGCAGCATAAATTACACATTATTTTTCAATTAAATAACGATCTCGAAAAATGCTGATATTCGGTTGTTACTCGAAAGTCCTCAGATAGTGAGTGGTCCAATTAGGAACTTAGTGTCGAAACAGTGAATTCTCTTAAAAATGACAGTTTTTGGTTCCTGTTTAAGATGTGAATGAATTACGAAAGTACAAGTTTTTGGAAAACGAAATGGAAACGAAGTCTCATGTGCACAAAACGTACTCACTTTAGAAACAGGGGCAATGAGAACTAAATGGGTCCCACTTAAAGTGTATGACGTCCTCTTCTTCCCCGTGTTTGTATGTGTTTGTCTCATGTAGATGCCAGGGCTAAAAATATGTGAGGGATAAAAAGTAGTGAGTCAATTCTAACACAAAATTAATAAAATGAAAATATTTTTATTTTGTTATGTCTCAGCTCCGGGCCTCTTGAATAGTTTCTGCCAGGGGTATTTGTAGGGCTTCTAATATCCCCTCTCGTCGGGCCAGCTTAGAGAAACATCAGAGCCTTCACAAATTAATTTGAATCAGTTTGTGAGACATAGTCAGATGATGTCATGACATCCAAAGGTTTTTGCTAATAAGTTGAAATATGTAATCGATTAAAATGGTACGGTGTATTTTGTTGTTTTATATGGGTATTTAATACATAAATAAAATAAACAAAGAATTCTGTAATTTGGTCACAAAGCTGAAGAAGCTTGCTGAAATAAACAGTGAAAGTAAGAAGAAAATTTCGCAACTGATTGACAAAAGATCATTTTTTCTGAAACGTTTTGTGTTGCCAAGTCAACAATGGGAACGCTGAAAACCGAGATGTGATTTTAAATGGCTTGGAAGATAACCAAGATACGAGTGGAAAAGTAATAGTGTAAACATTGTGTATTTCTTTTTTCTCTTTTGTAAAAAAATGTCAGGGCAATGAACGTTCTCATTTTTGGTTTTTGATGCTTCAAGAAAAGGCAATGACTATTATAAAACATACTTAAGACCTTCAAAGTCGGTAATGAATAGTTAAAATAAACCACTCTCATGAACAGTATTAAAATTCTGTTTATATTCGATGAAATAATTTATAAGAATTTAACTATTAATGTTTTAAAATATATTATAATTTTCGACCAATATGGATTCTTGTGCACCGGCCGATGATATTTTGACCCACAGTTAATATGACTCTTAACTGATGACTCTGACGACGTTCTGGCAGTCTCATGAATTTACATACAGAATATGGTAAACTTTGTAGTAAATTTTGGACCTATTTAATAGACTATAAAACTTTAAAAGAGAAACTGTGGGGAAAAATTACCTTGTAATACATTGCGAGTTACTCCAGAGTGAACAGAATGGTTTGTTGAGTAAACGTCACAGAGAAATAGCAAGGGGGGAAATGTGCGATCGAAGTAACCCCCAACCGAGTCTACTAAAGAGTTACTTTTGCATTTGGACCTTTCCATCACTGTACTGCTTTAAAATTGAATATTTAGGACATACGAGATCTATTACGTTGACAGAAAACGCTTTACGGTGTGGCTGGCTTTCTGTCCTGCTGTCTTCGGGGAAACATGCGCCCTCCAGTGACTGCGACGACAAGGAATTTTGCTCATTTTAGAAACGACATCGTTATCCGCCAGTTGATCTAAAATTACTAATATTGTTTTTCAATTAAACAACAATCTCGAAGAAGGCAAATTCAATAAAAACCAAGGCTATTTGCAAAAACTATTGCAGATATTCAGTTGTTACTGGAAACTCCTCAGATTGGTGGTCCAATTAGGAACTATAAGCATGTCAAATCTAAACGAGCAGTGTGCAGAAGGAAATTTATTACTTTTGTTTTTTTTTTAGCAATCGCGTTGTTCAAGATTGTGGATCAAAATACCCTGCCTGCCCCACCGGTACTGCAAGTTTCGTCTGGGCCAGACTAACTGATATTTACTAACTATCTAAATTACATTTCCCGGAGTTGATGCGGAACAAGTAAACAGAAACAGATAAGAAAACAGAAAAGTAAAAACTGCAACATCACATGCGAAAGGAGGAGTTTTTAGTGTATTCGTTTTTAACAAATGCTTGAAATTAAAGAGGAATATCAGGAAAATTTGGCTTAGATCGGGTTTTTCATGTGTTTCCTATGAAACATGTAATAAGAACTGTTTCATTTTTTTTTTTTTTTTTTATGAAACCCCCAAACACGAAAGGTATCAAAACCTATAGTACTTAGTACCGTGCATGGGTTGAAGGGGAAGTATGGGGGGGAGGGGGATGCCGGAAACTTTGCTCTAGAGACTAAACATGGGTTTCACCACTTCAAGCCTCCACTAAGCAAAGTGGTGGTTCATACGGATAATCTCGCTGAATTTCAAAATAATGTGACTTCATAACTTAACGTCATAGCAACATCAAAAAGAAATATCAACTGCAATAGACGCCACAATTTCAACTACAGTCGACGGCACAAATTCAGCGATGTGAAGGAAACGCTTACCGTGCGGTAATTAAGTAGTCATTAATCACCATAAAGTTTAACGATACAAGAAAGGTGTGCAATCACTCGCGATCTTAACAATTTCAATCGAGCAAAAAATGGTCGAAGAATGTAAGATGCAGGTGTTTGTCAAGAAAACATGTAGATCCATCTTTAACACTCTGTGATAGGTAAAACACTTAATGGGGTATTCTTTTGTTCGCCACGCTAGCCTAACGGAAAGTCTTCTTCACATTACACCCAGCAATTAAAAAGTGAGCTGCATAAAAATGATGACTTTTCGAACCAAAACAGGTACTTATTTTTGAGATTTACAGTTTAACAAACTACAGTCTTCTCACTAGGATTATCGAAAACTCAATATTATTGATTTCACTACTTTAAAAAGAATTAAAAAGAATTCTCATTAAAAAGAATTTTGCGTTACATCTAGAAGTAAAATCAGGTTTTTCATTAAAACCACAGTAATAAGAAATGGATAATCGGAGTGCATTCAAGGATAACGTAGAATACATTATCCTTAAATGTAGAAATACAAGGATAATGTTTTGCTTAAAATGTGTTATAGTGTTTTATCATGATTTAATCAGTATAAAAATGCGGTTTCTTAAACCTTCATGACAATGGCAACATTTCATTATAATTAGAGAAGTTAATTCACACAGGTCTTCATACATATATGTATCAATTCAAGTTGATATTTATTGCATGACAATATTGTTCAATGATGTGAAGGGATCAAAGTTCACCTTACTAACAAAAATTGTGACTTAATTACGTAACGTAATGTTTAGAAAAAGGTAATAACTTATTCTAATTGATCAAGATTCTATAAATTGAAGCCTAACATCTTATTAATGTACAATTCTTGTTTCAAAGATGTTGTTATTGTAGTAGTAGGGATTTAGAAGCATTAGCGAGTAAGGCCATATTGCTTCATGTATATTGTCTGGTCGAATTTTTGTTTTTTGGACGTAAAACTTGTTTCTCGGAAGATCGACTAGCCCTACCACATTGTAAAAAAAGCCTATAAAAATTCCTCACCTCATCGACGGGACCCGAACTCAGGTTTTTACCACCCGGTGTGAGGAGGACGGCGATCCTACCAACTACACACGAGGGCGTCTCAGAAAGAGAAACTTCCCTTACATATGGAAGGCAGCTTTCTTAAAGGCCGTATTAAAGAGTACTCATAGGTCCCCAGCGATCAGTTTCGTATCGGCCTATTTCCCTTCTCCCATAAGGCAAAAAGATTTGAACACCAACCTAAAGGAAAGTTAATTGTTAGATTTGAATATGTCCTCAGGAAAACGAATAGATTTTAAAAAAGATAAACCGGCCATAGTATAGGGTATGAAATAGATTGAGCAATATAGAGGTTAGCACGTCCTAGGCCTGTTTTTGTATTTTCCAGGTAGTTTCGACAAGTCGTGAAGGAAAGAGGATTCTAAAGTGCATGAGAAATGCAAATTATACAAATAATCTGTTTTCTGCATTTAGAATTTATTTTAGCTGTAGAAAGATATATGTTATAAGTAATCATATGGCAGAGAAAGTTAGACCTGTGGAACAGATATGTTCCACATGTCTCCAGATGAGCCTATTCAAAGTCAATTTGAGTTCAATTGACTTTGAGTTGAGTGGACGGGCTCAGTGACATATGCAGATGACCTGGCTGTTCCTATATGTGTGTGTTTTTGGGAATACAAGGATAATGTAGAAAATAGGGCATCTTCTATTCTTGAGAAGCTGATGTCATGAAATATTACTTATCTTGAAGTAAGGTTCATAAATTAATATTTCCAGTAACAAAATAGGACACAAACTGCTGAAAGGCAGGTTAAATAGAATTCGTTTTCCTATTGTAAGGAGTCAATGAATCTTCCTGTAATATATCTTAGTTAAGTATCTTGGGTTGCGTCTGGCAGACAGTTTTTATTTTACTAGGCATGTAAAATATCTGAAGTCAATATTAAGCTGTTGTTGTAGGCTTTTTAGATGCATTAGCAACTTAGGCCATATTTTGCAATATATAATATGTCTCTAAATTATGTGAGTTCTGTAGTCAATTTGCTGTACGAAAAATCAGAGTTTCATGGAGAAAAAATCATGCTATCCTCGTGTGAGATCGACTAACTCAGCCACTTTGTGAAAAAGGAACTTAAATATTCCTCGCATCCTTGACGGGATTCGAACGCAGGTCTGTTCCGCCCGGTGAGGGGAGGAGAATGATAATATCAACTGTGATACCCTCGAGGACCCAGGATTAAGCTTCTCTATATGTGAGGCTCAGAAGAGCAATTAGAATGAGCTGAAATGAGAGTTAGAGGAAAGCTCTTTAAACCTAATGTATAAATTTATTTGTTCTATGTTTATTTGTTCTATGCTTGGCTTTACAGAACAAGTTTAACTCCATCAGAAAGAAACATTTCAGAAGCTCGTTTTTCTTCAACCGAAGCACTGCAGATAATTGCAAGGTGGGCTGCTTGTAGACTTCTTAGTTATAAAATTTGGCCTTGTATATGACACTGAAAGAAATATTTCGACTGAGGTTTTGGGCCCCAGGTCCTGAAGAGAATGGATGTATTTCGATCTGATGTGAAACATAAAAGGCAGATAATACTCGATTAGCTTTATTAAAATCGGCAGTTCAGATAGAATGGGTCATTTAGGGGTCTCCAGACCTATGGATTCATTCCTCGCGTTAAAATTATAAAAAAAAATTATAAATCAAAATTGAAGTCTTATGATTACAGTTCGATTACATTCAACATTATTGTTGAAAGAGCATAGCATAATATAACTTGGGCGAGCTAGGCATGGCTGACAGTGGCCTGTGCACTTGTGAAAACACTGAGTCAGCTGTATATAATAATATTATTAATATCTATTTATTGCTCTGCTCGCCGACCGGGCTAGCCGAGTGGGTGAAGTACCTGCCCGGCAACCCAAAGGTCGCGGGTTCGATTCTCGCCTCGGGCTTGGATCAAAGTACTGCAAAAACCTTGGGAGGTGCAATATGGCCACAGAAGCCGATGCGCCAACAACTACCAAATCAAATCAATCAGCTCTGCTCTAGAGCCACCCCCTGGACAGCAGTAAGCTAGTGTGATGATTATTACATTCACAGGTTAAGGTAGGGGCATGTGTCCGGGGTTACATAGAGCCACATGTGTGCTGAACCTGATAGGAAAAGTATTTACAGAATCCTTTAATTACGTACTTGAAAATAGTGGAATACCGTAGTATCCCAAACTAAGCAAGATAATATTTGTCAAAAGTGCTGGATAAAACGTGAAGTAGATGTAAAAGCAGGTATTTCCTTTTTTTTTTATGAGAACCGCAAACACGAGAGGTATTATAAAAAGTTGTTGTTCTTAGTTAAGACAGTCCATATTTTCCTTCTGATGGTGTCCCTGTATATTTCTGTATGTGTCCATTAGCTTCTGGCGTCTGTAGGCGCGCTGCTGACAGAATTTATCTAGTTCTATGGTTAGACAATTCCTCAACCTGGTCTGCGCTTGTTAACAGGAGAGTGCTTCTACAGGGATGGGATACACTTAAATAGAAAGGGTGCAAGAATATTTGCTGATGCTATCGAGGCAGAGTTAGGTGGGTCGGAAAACTGCTATACACGGACTAATAGATTAACAATAGCCACTGGCAGAGGTGAAAGTGATTCTTACATTGCTTCTATTGAAATGAGTAGCAGCCTGGAAAACAAGGTGCAGGGGATTCCAAAGACTGCTGGGAGTCATTGCGGAACATGTAAAAATATGAGCTGTGTTAGGGTAGCTAAGAATAGGAATATGTGTATGTATACTTGTGTGTACACTAATGCTAGGAGTTCCGTAAATAAATTTGAGGTATTGCTCAAAGCATCAAAGGTGGATATTGTTGGGATATCAGAGACGTGGTGTCACACAGATATAAGGAATGCAGAACTGGAATTTGGGGAGTACAATAAGGATAGACAGGAATAGGAAGGGAGGAGGGGTTATGCTATTGGTTAAGAAACACAAAATCCAAGAAGGTACAGCCAGTCGACATGGCTGGAACAAAGGGTTGCTCTTACAAAGAAAGGCTTAAGTTTTGCAAATTACAGTGTCTGGAGACTAGGCACCTGCGAGGTGATCTGATAGAGGTGTATAAAGCCTTGAATGGTTTGACCATGCTCAATGCTGATGGAATTTTTCCTCTTGCTCAGAATAATCGCCTGAGAGGGCATAGATTCAAATTGAGGAAAGACAGTTGTAGGATAAGTGTGCGAAAGTTTGCCTTTAGTCAGCGGGTGGTTGGAAAAAACTTCCATCTGTCGTGGTAGAAGTTGAGAGCTTAAATAGATTCAAGACAGAACTAGACAAACATTTGGAGCGAGTGTTTGGGTGAAATGAAAAGGGTGTGTGTGTGTGTGTTTTTTTTTTTTTTTTGGCTGATGCTATATAAACTTGCTTTCTTGCATCACGTGTGTTTGCTAACGCTAAATCAACCGTGTTTCCTGGGACCATGCGCCTCAGGTCTTTGAGGTTGCTGAAACTGACACTCAGCGGGAGCCTTATATCCACTTGGCTTCTTGGCAATTCGGGGATTTTTTCTTACTCCACGAATATTAGGGGCATCAATTCGTCCTGTAATTAGTCTGGCTAGTGCAAGAAGGTTAGCTGCCACAATTCGTTGCTTCCGTGATGTGACTTCGATGTAGAATTGGGTCCTATAAATAGTGTACTGGCTGCCAATCTGCCAGTTGAGCCATTTCAAGAGCCAGTATTCTAGGCTGAGGAACTTGTTGTAGGGGCCGATGACCAAATTGTTGCTGCATAAAGAGAAATGGGGTAGAGACATCGAGGGACGTATTTCTTGACGAATTCAGCATTGTGTATCCCCGTTAGTTCCTGGCGGATTTCCCACATAGCAGAATACATTTTTGTTTTCGTATATAGGAGGTGTGCCTTGAATGTCAGACCTTCATCATATACTCAGCTCAGATCCTTGCGCGTTTTAACTTTTTTAATGCGTTGATGGTAACATTGGTATTATTGTGTGACTTCTTCCAGGTAAATCAAATTTGGGCTGTCTTAACTTGGTTAAGAGGCCAGAAATTGTTCAATTTAATGGATTTTTTTTTTATTTGTTTGCAGAGGCAAGAACCTGCTTTTTGTTAGTGGATGTAACGTAAAATTTCAGATCATCAGCATATGACTGAAGATCAGTTTGGGAAACTAGGAAGGGCTCTAGCACTGCGGCAAATAGGGTTGATGATAGGATTCCCCCTTGTGGGATACCCCTAATAGTACTGCATGTTGTCCAGAAGCTAAGATGTGAGATGATGAGATGTCTATGCTCCAGGATTGATTTAATTATGCTAAGAACCTGTAATGTTGAAGTAATGTTGGAGAATGGTGATTAGAGCTAATACATCTATTTTATCATAGGCCGCTTTAATGTAATAAAATAAATAATAATAAATAACATCTAGCTGTGTCCTGTTATTGAGGGCTTTCTGAAATCTGATAAGGGTGCCAATGAGGTTGCTATTTGTAGATCTCCCCTTAATCATGGTATGGAGGTACGGGGGCCTGTGATAGAAACAGTATTCTGCAATGGAGGGCTGATTTGCTTTTTAAAATATCTTAAGGAATCCACAGCTGATGGCAATAGGCTTGAAGTCGTGTGGCTGCTTGGGGTCGCTGCATTTAGGGACTGGATGGACAAAACACGTGTTCCAGATCTTTGGGATCTTTCCACTTTTAATGATTTTATTGAAGATATGTACCAGGAAGGCTATAATATATGTACTACAGATTTTTATTAGGAATCTGTTATTTTGCTATATTGAATAAATTATGTTAACTTATGGGAAGAGTTGGTAGGGCGGCTTGCTCTCTAAAGGACTATAGTTTGTCTATGCTTTTCATTAACAAGACTATTTTGCCCTAATT
Organism: Mastigoproctus giganteus; assembly: GCF_048544385.1. NCBI lineage: Eukaryota > Metazoa > Arthropoda > Arachnida > Uropygi > Thelyphonidae > Mastigoproctus > Mastigoproctus giganteus. The sequence continues at coordinate 97,017,058 of NC_143580.1, forward strand.
TGATAGTTTTCTTAACAAAGTGTTTAAAAGAAGAGCATGATTAACGGTTCGATATAAGAAACTCGTCTTCCACGGCAATCGAGTTCACTGGGATGAGCCGAGTTATTTTGTGCCTTATGTCAATCCCATTGCACTGGGGCTAAGAGCTTCTTGCCTTCCTGTTTAACACGTTTTGTTTTTAATCGTTTACTATTTATTTATTAAATTAAGTTTTTCAACAGTTTGCATTTTATGCAGTTACGAAATAATTGCGTATAGGCGAAATAATTGCCTAGTTAGCAAACTGTTCACCAGGTTTCTCAAATGAATGTACTTTAAATATATGGAAGCTGATGAATACACAAACTGCTATCTAAATATTAATTTGAGCAGAAGTCTATGAAACTAATTCACAGAGAAACAATAAAAGAAATTCATGCCCGTATTATATTAAGTGGTATAAGGCCCTTTCTCTTCCATATTATAAGAAAGCATCAAGAAGTCCAAAATGGTTTCGCTTGTATCTAAATGTACCAACACAGAGTTCACATAACTTGTCAGTTAACACCTTTCTAAAATACGTTTCCCCATTAATAAAACAAAAAATGACTGTTATGGAGACAATGAGGTGAAGTAATCTTTCCATTAAGAAATCGTACGCTGGAACATCTAGGGAATAAGTATAAAGTGCTAAACGGCACTTCGCTCGAAACACATTTCGAGGTTTCGTCCATCTACCACTCAGGAAAGCAAACAGTCCGAAGTCATTTAGTTGCCGCGCGGACATAAAAATAAGTTTCCTGTACTAGTGTTACTGGACTAGATAAAAGATGTGCTCGTATAAGCTGCAGGAGATGGCAGAGACTGGAGCAAATGATCTTAAATTTAGGGTATTGTTACTATAGAGGAAGAGAATGCTTTGTAATAAATAGATCGTGATATATTCTTTAATAGTAAGCATGGAGTAGGAAATTCCGATTGTAATTTTCAAAAGAGCACAGGACCTGCGCGTTTTAAGGATACACGTTATGATTTTTCACATTTTTCAATTACGCTATGAGTTGAAATTTATGCGATCGCCACTGCTGCCAACTAAAAAGGAAAACAGAGCAAAAGAATCGATCTTATGAGCTGAGCTGGTTGGACATTATAAGTAACGGTAGCTGCATCAGTGAACAGTTTCTGAGTGCCCAAAGCCCTTAGAACCTGTGATTAGAGTGAGCTAAAGAAAGAAATGATTCATCTTCTGAATCCGACAGAGATACCAACCAACCAATCTTTCCCATGTTCTATCACTATAGCCAAATATGAGGACCACACACCACTGAAGACCACTTTCTGCTCTCATATAGCAGAAAGTGGTCTTCGCATCGCAGCAAGACTTCGAACGTTAATCGTCCTTTATCTCCAGATTGACTTTTCGCACCACCACACGGAGAATTATTATTTTAATTTAGTTGGATATAAATATGGGTTAAACACAAATCGTGATTGATCAAAACACATATGGATGAAATATACCTCATGAATTGCACTGTTCAAATTTTGTTTTAAAATATGTTAATTTATTTTATTTCACGAAACTTACGCGAATGATGGAAGGAATGTCACAAAACCTTCCGCTAATAATATCGTTAAAATTTACTCTAAAATATACGGTAAGCGGACAGAGATTTTGTTATTATTGGTTTTAGAACTAGTCAGCATCCAACCAGCATAATAAAATGGTCAGCACTATATATAAAAGATATTTCATTCAAAAGTATCTTTCAACCCAACTTTTCTAGAATCAAATGCTCTACACTGCCCCTCTAAGTCGCCATATTGCGGATACCTTCAGGGGCATAATCCCCCCCCCCGATTGCCGAGGTCCAATTATGTTTGGCATTCCAAACCAATGATGTCGAACATGGTGTTCACGAGATTCACTCGTGAAAGGCAACTATGTTTTCTCCTTAGCTAGATAGATAACAGTAATTATCTTGACAAACCATCTAATAGCTATTCATTTAAGCAGCTCAGGAATTAATAAATAATCAGCGAGTTCGTCCCGACACATGAACATTATTTGTGTAATAATGAGGCATTTCGCTGGCTGCACAGGGCAAATTGTTAAATCTTAACTCAATTTTATGGATTGTTTTATCTAATGATATATTTACATATTTTCCTACATGTTTTCGTGATTTAAACTGAAGATTAATTTTCGCCGTCATTTTTTTCTCTTTATCCTCTCAATAATTTATCAGCGCGTTTAGAAATTCTCTTTGAATTTTGTACTTAAGAGTTATTAGTTTAAGCAAAGTGATTTATAGCGTTCATTGGATATACCGTTTATAACTCATATAATAGGCAGCAATAACAATTTATTTGACTAAGCGTAATGGCGTCTGAGGTCACAATGAAACTTAATGCAAACCATTACCTTCAAAGGGAACCCCAACATTTACAACTAATTGCCATATAGAATAAATGGACACTACAGCTGCAAACAGACGTGTCTTCAAGTTAGTTTTTAATATTGATGTATTAGCTAAATTGTCTTTTGTAAAATGAAGTGGGAATTCATGACAAAAGATATAATTTTACTCCTTAAGTATGTTGTCTAAATTAAATTAAATTATTATAGCTAGATTGTTATGGTTTATTAAAGTTATGCCTCTTCATTATTCATTCCCATTCCTTCCATCATATTATCTTTTCCACTATTCACTGAGAAACTTTTGATGTAAGAACTTGAATACATGAATGAGGCAGGGAAGTGACAGAGTAATAAACAACATTGGAAACATATTTCTGCTGAGAAAGAAGACAGGACGAGGAGACAAAAAAGGGTAACCTTCCACCCTATGCAAAATTAATTTTTTTTTTAATGTAAACCCCAAACACGAGAGATATTAGAACCTATAGTACTTAGTACTGAGCTTGGGTTGGAGGTTGAGAAGACAAAAAAAGATAGTTATTGACATTGGACTTGAACTTCTGTAGATTGTAATTTACAGGAAATACGTATGAAGGAAGGTTGTTCCAGAAAACAGAAGTTGAATGATAAACGAGGAAGATGAAAAGTTGGTTCTGTGAGTTTGACGTTGGACAGTAAATGGATGTTGGCTGGTGGCGGCACGTGTTCGGACTGTTTTGAAAGAGAGAGCGGGAATTATAGAAGCCAATTCAGAAGAACAGTGCCCATGGAAGTATCTGTAGAAAAGGCATGCAGCAGAAACAGTACGTCTATGAGATAGAGAGTGGAGAGACTCTGTTAGAGATGAATCATTAATTAATCTAACTGCCCTCTTATGAATGGAATCCAGAAGCCTGAGAGAGGGTTTGGGGGCACCACCCCAGATGTGGAAACAATATTCCATGGTAGGTAGGATTTGCGATTTGTACAGAGTGAATAGCTGTTTGGGAGGAGGGAAGACAGATTTCTCGGTAAAAAGATGGAGACATTACCATAAGCTATAATCAGTGAGTGAGAAAGAGACCAATAGCATCAGCCTAAAGTGGGAGTGGGATAAGTGGGTTGGAGGATGAAATAAAAACAGTTAGAATGAATAATGGAAGTGTGTAAGGAAACTGAAAAGATCTAGTTTATAAAAGAGTCAATATCAGTGAACAGCTCGTTGGGTTGTGTTAATCAAGTCGAGAGGATGTAGTGAGAGAGAATCTAAGCCTAGGCAAAGTGCATTGTTTTGGTCGAGCAAGTATAATGGGGAGGAAGATATACACCGCACATTGTTTTTTTTCAATAGTGAAAAAAACAGAATGTGTGGTGGTGAGGTATTAACAGTGTGGTGTAAAGAGGATACTAAAGGAAGCAGGGGATTAGCTGGAATATATTAGAATATGATAGGGGCAGATATTCGTGAACCAGAAAATTAACAATCTTTGACCACTCGGCTGAGTAGTGGCAAAATTTTAGAGGAGACTGTTCGTCAGGTCAAATTTTAAGGGTTATATTGGTTTATACGGGCTCAGACTGGGTTCTGATCGCAACACAGCGTTCATCTATATAACAATATACAACTGTGGGTATCTAACATTGGCTCAAAATAAGTCCACAAAAAGGATTAATTTACTCCACCCATTGATTGACTTGTATAGTACAAAACGTCGTTCTAAAAATGGCGCTGCATGTTATTATATTACATATAATAATATCACATTTTCTTGACTTGACAATGGCAAATACCGGGTTTCGCTCTAGAAGAGACACTATTCTGCAAGCAAAGTAAAAAAAGACCAATTGGGTCTTGTTGATTTCAAATTAAATATTACCGATTGCGGGGGCCCGGCTTGATAGTATTTGATGTAGAAAGCCCCATTCAGAAGGATGCCTTAATTAATAAATCTAAAACAGGACTCTTTGAGACCATGGAGAAGGAGGATGCTTATAGTGAAATTAAGATCAAATTCTTCACTAAAACCAGGGTACGTGATCACCAAATTGGATCATAGAAATATCTTCCAGAATCAGAAAACAATTAATTATTCAAGAATGAGTCTTTCTAGGCTGGTCTTCACATAGGATAAGGGATTTTGTACCAGTCCTGAAATGGTATAACTGTTTAGGATACGGACACATGCCAAATGTCTGAAGCAAAAACAGGTATGCGGCCACTGTGAAGAAGCCGCTCACCTTTACAAAGAATGCCCCAATAAAATTTCGCCACCGAAATGCGCCAATTGCAAAGCCATCAACAAACCTAGTGACCACTCTATGAGAGATGGAACATGCCTTGTTTACAAGCGAGCAGCTGAAATAATAAGCAACAGCACCAATTATGGAAAGTAGGACAGCATATTTACTATCATCCATACTTCGCATAGGTCAAATCAACTTCAGTGGCATCTTAGCTGCACCTCCTCATGGAGGAATTAAACCTTGATCTTCTCCAAGAGCCCTCCTGCAAATGTGGTAAGGTTTCTGGTTATCCCCTAATGTACAGAAAAATTCAAACTACAAACAATATTGTCTCGCAGCCATCATTGTCCGCAATCCGATCTAGTCATCACTACAATTGATTCCCTATGCTGCCCACATCTGGCTGGGGCAACTATTGAGGGCAACTTTGGCCGCATCACATTTCTCACGGAGTATTTCCAATTTGGCACCGAGATACAGCCACACATTGCTCGTCTTGAGAAAGCCCTTGACCTCCTTGGAAATGCAGATGTTATCATAGCTGCTGACTGAAATGCGTGATCAAAGCAATGGCATAATGCCACCACTGATGCCAGAGGAGACCTACTAGAATTCATCTCCTCTCGTGGATTGTAATAGCCAACTTACCGGGTCAGCCGACTACCTACAGCTCGGGAAATGGGGAGTATAATCTGGATATCAGACTATTAACCCCCTCTTGTCAACAGACTAGGGCACTGGCAAGTAAACGACACTGCCACCACCAATGATCATTGACTAATAACATATAGCATTAAAAACAGTACCTCTAGTCGTTTGATGTATGTTCACGATACTATAAGATTCTCCAGTAGAACTGCCAAATGGGATACCTTTGAGAACATTATCCGAGATGCTCTTCACCACCATTCAGCTGAGCGCTTTCGAACCATGCATAGCCACCAGAAAACTAATTTCCTGCAAAACTTACTCCATAAAGCATCACGTTCCTTGATGAAAAAATGTATCAGACATTCAAAATCAGTTCCCTGGTGGTCAGAAGAATTAACAGATCTCCGCTCCTCTCTTCAGCATGCAAGGAGAGAGTTACAAAGAAAACGAAGAACACACCCACCGCAAACAGTAGCACAGTATAAGGAAAGATACGATGCAATGCGGAGAGAATACACGAACAAAATCTATCATGTCAAAGTTCCTGACGTGCCGTGGTGGTGGAGACGGATGACAATAAAAACCCTCGGGGTTCACAAGCTCATAAGGAACAAAGTAGGGTCCACAGATATCATAAATTCTATGCGTTCTGAGGGCTCCTCTGAGACGCTTTCCTGGGAAGAGACAATGAACAAGATTCTAGACGGAATAATCTACCAAGACAATCCTGATCATGACACCGAAGTAAACAGAAACGTCCTTACTGAGAATCAGGGCTACTTGGCCTCGGCCACAGAAGAACCCTTCACGGGTTCTTCTGTGAAGAACCCGTGAAGAAATGTGTGAAGAAATGCAGAATTTCTGTAAAAGCTAGAAAAAAGTGTAATGTCTGGTTTGTCTCAAAGTAGCGTTATGTTCTGTTGTGATGTCACTGGCTTCTTGGCCGCAGAACACCCAATGGGACATCGCGTTGCCCGCCACCACCGCTGGTAGGTGGCCTGGCTGCCTCTGTCTCTGTCAGGGTCGCCTGAGCTTCCTGACAGAAACCAAGTTAAAAAAAAAAAAAAGAAGAAAACGCAGGAAGATAGCTAAAGAGGGAGAAGTTAAAGTGGGAAGGAAGAACAGGAACGTGGATAGAAGGATATCTTTCCACGGCTCTGAAGGCTATCAGAGCCAAGGAAAGAAAAATAATTGCAGGGTAACAGTTACCCTGCAAAGAGGTGCCATATGGCGTTTACACCAGAAGGCGTTTGTAGCACCTGACCGACCTTCCAGTATACAGGTGCAAAGTCATCCCACACCCGAAGGTGTCAAGCAGGGTTTGAAGTTAATCCTACCCCGGCCTGTCTATGAAACCAAAGGACTCGCCTCTACACTCCAGTTGGCTTCAGGCAGGGATGTTCAACTATTGATGCACTACTGAAAACCACTCAGCTAACAGATAATTCTGATGCCCGTACGTACTGGCGATTTTTATAGATTTTAAGAGAGCTTTTGACACCATCTGATGGCCAGGGATCTTGCGGCTAGCCAGAATATCTGGCTGCTCCCTCAACATCTTTAAATGTCTTGCAGATTACTCCTATAACTGAAAAGTTACATGAAAACAAAATTTAATAGTATCAGAATTGAATGAACACCCAACTGGACATCTTCCTCGTTGGAATGACGGCACTGAACTGATAGCAGTCAAACACAGACCCTTCCCATTGCACCTACCCAACTTTGCAGTTCTCCCTTGTTCTGCAAGCTGTCTTCCTTTCCCTGGCCTTCGGTTGGCTCCCAGACCTACTTCTCCCTTCCCACTTCTTTCGGCTGGAGGATGCCTTCTTTCCTCATCTCCTTTTACCTACTTTGACTCCACCACTTGTACTGTCTTTCCCACTCTCTTCGCTTTTTTTTTTTTTTTTTTTTTTTTTGTCTCCGTCCAGAAATCCCATGCGACCCTGGAGAAGATCAGCCTGAGTATGAAGGCAGCCTGGCTCACCTTCCTGTGGTGGTGGCGGACAACGTAGAGTTCCACTAGGGGCCCCGCGGCCAAGTAGTCAGACACACAACAACAGAACATAACACAATTCTGCATAAACCAAACACTACACTTTTTTCTGGTTTATGCAGTACTTCTGCATTCCATTACAGAGTGCATACGGCGCAGATGTGGGAAACCACAGGTGGCGCTTAACCCTAAATACTGTGCTACTATGACCGATTGTTTTGGCGCACTACGGCCATAGTTGCCGATGCTCCTAATAAATCCCTAAACCACAAACAACAACCGATTATTTTGCTAAAGAAGAGAGGTATATCCACTTATCAACTAGAACATCATACTGATAAAAAGAAGAAAAAAAGACTTTGTGCAACAATAATTGTTGAAGAAATACAAAGATAAAACTGGCATTGATCTTAAAATCGTACCGAGAGAACGATACTAAGAAACCGGTTTGTGAGGGAGTACTCAAAGTAATGTAAAATATACTGCAGAACATTTCGTACACATAATCATTGTGTACGAAGTGTAGCATACATTTCTGTTTTAAGTCCACTTCGATGTCTTTAAATTCCATTCAAAATAAATTTCTTTTCATGAAATGAAATTGAAGTATTATGACCTACAGTAAGATGCACGCATGTTACAGTGATGAATCCTACGTATGTATTTAAAAAAAAAAAAAAGTAATATCTTATACAGGAGGTATCATAACACGGGGGACACACTTTAGGGATGGATTTGGGACCTGAAAACAATAAAAAAGTTCATATAAATATAGGTCTGATTTTGCCTTGTTTCCGAGTTACAGCAACTATCTGCTTACGTTTACAGAAAATGCTCAAAATTACCACCGTGAGCCTGGATACAAGCCTGAAAACGCCCCATCATACACTCACTTCTCATCCGCTCAAAGGTTCCGGGTGTCTGTCAGGGTTGCTATTCTCGTGCTGATTGGTCTACCACCATCTGAAACTCGTTTTCTAAATCAGACCTATGTTTACATTAACCTTTTTTTTGTTTTAGGTCCTAAATCCATTCTTGAAGTGGGTCTCACATGTTATGATACACCCTATATAAAGCAACTCTGATTAAATTTTATTTTATCGAGGAAAAAATTGCCCATGTGAGGGTTTGAGAAAAAATTACAGTTCTTTAATGGGTTGAGTTTCTTTTTGATAGTCACTTAATCCTTTCTGGAGAACTATGATATATCTCCTCTTCTTGAATAAGTAAATATCATGGACCTCACAATGCTGCCCATCTAATGTCACGCATAACATGATGATCGTCATCCAATTTGCCTTCAAAATATCTGCCATCTCATTTTTCATCCGATATCTTAAAAAGTACGATGTTGGTAATTTGAAAGAAAAGCAAACACAATTGAATAAATATTATGCACCCCATCTCTCCTCTCTCTCTCTCTCTCTCTCTCTCTCTCTGCCTGCCTGTCTGCCTTGCAGTTATTGGACACTTACTTACGTTTCAGTAAAATCAATGGCAGCATTAGTGAAAGCGCTTCGTCGCATTTAATATAAAAAGGAAGGTCCTCCTTAAAAATAATTTTCTGCAGCATCAGAACTTAAACTGAATAAGAGTTCATATGAATGTTTAATATAGTCATAGTCTAAATGGCAGCTTGCAAGCAGAGAGAGAGAAGATATATATATATGGAAATGACATCCATTTATTTTATATAAAACCTTAGAACGAAATGAGATTTAAGAAAGTTAAGATTCGGTTTCTTCAATATGGAATGATACTGAAGATATATAGGTTCCACTTTCAAGAAAATAACTGCATAACTGAAATTATTTGCAAGACTTAATCAACACAACTGCGAATTTAATATAACAGTACCCGTTCACAGTAGTTTTCAACTGCTGGACCAAAGCTCTTATATATAAGTAATTTAGCCATACTATTTCTTTGCTTCAATCTTTTCTGAAAAAAAAAAAAGGAACAAAAATATATTTCCACGTTCATTTCGTATATTTCCTACGAAGAACTCTTTGTGAGTTGCCAACTATACTCTCTCCCGGTTATATACAAGAAATAAATCGGGCTGAAAAGCATGGTTTCGCTATTTTAATTTTTTCATGCCCAGCGTAAATGTCGTTGAAGTGCATATTTTAAACACAATGCAATCGCGATCAGCTAATTTCAACTATGGCAACAGTGCGAGTACATTGTGAGAAACTTCCCAATTATTCCAACTTTCTGAAGAATTATTACTCGATACCAAGACTTCTTAAGTAGAAAAAATTGTTAGTTTTAACCACAAAAAACAGACTAATATTAATAATTCAATAACAAGACAAGGAAAGACCTGAAATTCAACCATTGGGACTTTGGTGGCGGTAAAGAAAAATTGTTACCGAAACGCCAAAATCAGAAAACTGGAATTCTCTTGTTCAATAGATGAAAGTGAACGAGAAGGCACCTAAACCAGTTTACATATGTATTTTTCCATTAAAAATGCTGATTTTAAAACTGTTTGAAATTACGATGAAATTACAAGTTCATCATAACAAGAAATAATTGCCGCCATCTATCGGCCTAGACGAGAACTATTGAAGTCTATTTAATTTTAATCAAGAAAGCATTAGATTTAAATTTTTTCAAGCTGCATTTAATACTGTGGGTATCAAATCTCATTGCTCAGTAGTAGTACTTAATAGTGGCATGTGATGCAAGAAAGCAAGCCTATGAGCTCAGCAGCATCAGCCAAAAAAAAAAAAAATTACACGACCATTCCCTTTAAATGTTTGTCCAGTTCCTCCTTAATTTTATTTAACCTATCAACTTCCATAACGACAGATGGAAGTTTGTTCCAGCGATTAGCCACCCGCTGGCTAAAGGCAAATTTCCGCACATCTATTCTACATCTGTCTTTTCTTAATTTGAATTTATGCCCCCTTAGATTCGTAATCTGAACAAGTGGAAGGATCCCATCAGAATTCAGCGTGCTCAACCCATTCAAGGCCTTATACACCTCAATCAGATCACCGCGCAGGTGCCTAGTCTCCAGCCACTGCAATTTGCAGAACTTAAGCCTCTCTTGGTAAGAGGATCCCTTCATTCCCCTCACCAATCTTGTTGCCCTTCTCTGTACACGCTCAAGTAAATCTACATCCTTCCTAAAATGAGGCCTCCAGACCTGTACGCAATACTCAAGCCGTGGCCTGACCATTGCCTTATACAGAGGGATAATCACCTCCTTTTCCCTGCTAGCAAAATTCCTATATATCATTGACAAAACCCCATGACCTGCTCTTACAGCCAATCTGCATTGTTCAGTAAATTTCATATCTGACTGCACAATTACTCCCAGGTCTTTTTCATTTTCTACCACATTAAATGTGATACCACACAGTTGGTACGTTTCTCTGAGGTTACTTCTACGCATATGCAGTACTTTGCATTTGTCAATGTTAAGCTTCAGTTGCCACTTCTCAGCCCATCTTCCCAAATTTTCTAGATCCTGTTGCAGTAGCACACTGCAATTACTGTCATTAAGAAACCTGCCAACCTTTGTATCATCTGCAAACTTCGACATTAAGCCTAATATACCTTCATCAATATGATTGATAAATATACAAAACAAACAGTGGATCCAACACCGAACCTTGTGGGACCGCACTAATAACATTAGTCCACGAAGAGCAGCGCCCATTGATTACCACCCTCTGTCTTCTCCCGCTCAACAATCCTTTTATCCATTGTAGCAACTTACCCTTAATATCATTCTGCTCCAATTTGTACAGTAGCCTTCCATGGGCAACACTGTCAAAAGCTTTCATGAAATCCCAGTATATGATATCAAAATTACTTTCTTGCATCCAGTTCCTTTGTAACCATATCATAATATCCAATTTTCAGGTGGTAGATAACTTCCATCAACCGGTGAAATACCACCACTTTGCTTATTGGAGGCTTGAAGTGGTGAAACCCATGTTTAGTCTCCAGAGCAAAGTTTCCGGCATCCCCCTCCCCCCCATACTTCTCCTTCAACTCATGCACGGTACTATGTACTATAGGTTTTGATACCTTTCGTGTTTGGGGTTTTCATAAAAAAAAAAAAAAATCAAATTTGTCAGACAAGACTTTCCCTTAACACACCCATGCTGTGTCTGAATTATTGCTGCAGTCTTGTCTGCATGGTCCTGCAATGCATCTTTAACCAGTGACTCCGTTATTTTACACGGAATAGAAGTTAAATAACTGGTCTGTAATTACTCATGTCACTCTTCGATCCCCCTTTGTAAACTGGGGATGCATTTGCACATTCCCAGTACGTGGGGATCTCCCCTGAATCCAAGGATGCTCTCATAATTAATGCTAAGGGTTTGTTAACTTCGATTGCCGCGTCCTTTAATATAACTGGATAGATCCCATCCACCCTAGGTAATATTCTTATGGTTAATTTCAACAATTTCTCCTCCACTTTGCTCTCAGTTATTACAATCCCGGTTATATACAAGAAATAAATCGGGCTGAAAAGCATGGTTTCGCTATTTTAATTTTTTCATGCCCAGCGTAAATGTCGTTGAAGTGCATATTTTAAACACAATGCAATCGCGATCAGCTAATTTCAACTATGGCAACAGTTGTTGCCATAGTTGAAATTACACTTTGATAACTTTGTGGCATTCTCAATCCTTAATAACTCCTCATGTGTGAATGTAGATGCAGATGCAAAATACTCATTCAGTTTGTTTACTATCTGAGCAGGATCATCAACAGTCGAACCATCGATATCCAGTGGACCAATCAGATTCAACCCCTTCCTTTCAGAGTTTATATAAGTAAAAAAATCCTTGCTGTTTTTCTTAGCATCTTTTGCCAAAGATTTCTCGTAATCTGCCTTCGCCTGCTTAACTTCCTTTGTGACTTGATTAGAGACTAGCTTATATCTTCCATAGGCTTCTGTGTCGCCTGATAATTTAAATTCACCCCATGCATTTTTCGTCTCTGCCACGAGTCTCATTAGTTCATTTGACAACCATTTAGGCCTAAACCTTGAACAATATTTCTTAATAAGTATGAAACTTTTTGTAGCTTCCATGAGTGTGCAGTATAAATTATGCGATATATTGATATCTCTAGTTACGTTAAAATACTCTAAGCAATCTCGAAACACCAATCAAGTTGCAATCTTCTTGCCTTAAGCAGCAAGTCTTATTGAATCAATAATCTCACAAATTTAAACTTTGTATCTTAAGCTATTCTTGTTTTGAGGATTTTTGGAGCATCGACTGTTTTGGTTCTAGTACGCAGTTTCGAGATTTTATCGTGTATTGTGTGTGTGTGTGTATGTGTGTGTGTGTTGGGGTTTCTGAAGACCCTAAAGCTGTTAAAGGTACTCCATAAATAAATCAAGAAGAAAAATGTTGGTTTTCATTTCTTGAATTAAATTTTTATCTCCACCTGAACGCAGCCCTTCAGGTGGAGATAAAATACTTCAATAAATCACTCCTATATTTTCTAGCATGCCAAACTTTATATATGGTCTTTATCGGTTACTCGTAAGTTAAATATTTACTATACCTTTATACGCATAATTTCCATTACAAATTTTTCCATTTTTCCATTTCCCAACTCATGCGGAAAGAAATCTCCATTTTCCCATTCATTTTCCACAATTTTTGATTGCGAATGTTTGCTAACACCCGCGATCAGTGAGAAATACCTGCGTTAAAAAAAAAAAAATGAATGGTTCCTCAAAACATTTCTCGGGTCATCTTGTAACTATCAATCAGCGCCTCTAGACATGTATTATTCTCAACCAATGCCATCTTTCCTACACGAATTGGAAAGTACTTCCAGCGAGAATGGTCCTAGTATTATCAAGACTTTACCGAAATAGTTACCAAGATAAATCTTCGCTGCAGTGTATGAAAATAGGTGTCTTACATTATACCAGAAAAGTTTATGTAATAAAGTAGACACTCAATATATATACAGGGTGTTTCAGTTAAACGTTTCAGAACTTCTAAGAGGGGTAGGGTACATCCTGACAACTCGAAATCATATAGCAATGTGGGGTCGGAAATGCTTTCCTGAAGCGGTGTTGTACACAGAAGCACCATAAAGAAAAGAGACCGTAAGTGAGAAATCGTTTTAATAATACATGAAAAGAAGCAAAAGGTACATGGATTAAAGTAAGTGTTCGAAGTTTCTTCCACGGGCTACAATGCGCGCCTCACATCTCCGACGCATGGACATCCGAACATTCTGGAATACTCCAGGCGAATTTCGAATTTCTTCGGCAGCTACTGCGATTCTTGCAACCAGCTCCTCAGCATTGTCAACAGGGGTGTCATAAACTAGCGATTTCATATGACCCCAGAAATAAAAATCAAGACATGATAGGTCGGGTGACCGAGCAGGCCACCTCACGGGACCACCACGTCCGATCCACTGTTGACCAAATGTGACATCCAGGTAGTTACGAACATCTCCGCTATAATGGGCAGGGGCTCCATCGTGTTGGAACCACATTGTCTGTTGCGTCGATGCAGAAATCTGTTCATCTCTCAAAAGTTGTGGCAATACTTGTTGCAGAAAGATCAAGTAGATAGGTCCGGTTAGACGACACGGTAACAGGTAAGGTCCGATGAGGTGATCTCCCATAATACCGGCTCATAAATTGACCGAAAATCGAATCTGTGCTGCACGACGTCGTATTGCATGCGGGTTCTCGACCGCCCAGATATGGTCGTTATGCGTGTTGAAAATTCCTTCCATTGTGAAGGATGCCTCATCGGAAAACAACACTTTAAGCAGGAAAAAGGGGATTTGTAGCACATTTTCAAAGGTACCACTGTGCGAAAGCAATACAAGGTGCATAATCCTCCGGTTGCTGTGTCTGGACACGCTGCACGTGAAACGGATGCATGTCTTGTTCTCGGAGAATCCTCCAGACGCTGCAATGGGAAACACCGACTGCGTTTGCTAGACTTCGTGTACTCGTTCTTGGATTCCCCTGTACATGCTGCAGCACATTCTGTTCGACGGCTGGAGTCCGTGCTGTTCTTACCCTGTCCCTGTCAGCTCTTTCAAATGAACCTCTCTCCGCTAACCTCTGGTGCAGTCTTGCAAAGAAATTATGACTGGGAATACGCCTCGTCGGATAGCGTTCCGCGTACGAACGCTGTGCGGCTGGCCCACTACAATTTGCAGCCCCGTACGCCAAATGCATATCGGCTAACGCTGCGTTCGTGTAATCATCCATCCTACTAACTTGGCGTTCTTGTTCAAGAAATTCGAAATTCGCCTGGAGTATTCCAGAATGTTCGGATGTCCATGCGTCGGAGATGTGAGGCGTGCATTGTAGCCCGTGGAAGAAACTTCGAACACTTACTTTAATCCATGTACCTTTTGCTTCTTTTCATGTATTATTAAAACGATTTCTCACTTACGGTCTCTTTTCTTTATGGTGCTTCTGTGTACAACACCGCTTCAGGAAAGCATTTCCGACCCCACATTGCTATATGATTTCGAGTTGTCAGGATGTACCCTACCCCTCTTAGAAGTTCTGAAACGTTTAACTGAAACACCCTGTATATATATATGTTTGTTGTCGTGAAAGGCAATGTGCTAACGTTACGGTACTGGTAACGCTAAGTATGGAGAACAAACGGCGAACGGAACAGAAATGGCTATCAGGTGAACAAAAAAAGAGTGCTAAGTTAAAGGGGAAGTAATAAGAATTAATAAGATTAACTTAGTCTCTCATCTCTCTATTTAATTTTGGATTATATATATATATATATATATATATATATATATATATATATATATATATATATATATATAAGAAATTGTTTTCATTTTTTGTGTGTTTTTAAATGTAACTTTTTAAAAGAAAAGATTAAAGAGTGAGTGTATATATATATAATCTATATACACTGGTGTTCCAAGAAAGTGAATCACCGAGGAATTTCACATTTCTAACCCTTTTTTCGATGGTATGTTACATTAATGACTAGCATCACAAATAGAAATATAAACAAAAGATATTTATTAATAGTTAACGTAAAGCTAAGTAATATTTGACAGGCGCTCTCAAAATATTCCAAAATGGGCATTTTCAACCTTTATACAACAGTTTTGGTAAACACGATAATTTTGGCTGAAATGTTAATCAGACCTGAGTTTGCTTTAGATTATCATTTTAAATGGAAAACAAAATGAAAAGTTCACCAGGTGCAAACTAATATTTAGTGGAACCGCCTATGGCCCCGATGACAGCAGAACACCGTCGAGGCATTCACAATATCAATTTCTGAAGATAACCAACTGATAGTCCGTGATTCCGAACACGAATTATGGCTTCCTGACATTCACGAAGAGTCTTCGGTTTCTTTCTGACAACTGCAGATTCCACACGATGCATACCAACAGCTCTCTATAGGATTCAGGTCCGGACTGTTTTCTGGCCAGCTAACAGTTGTAATGGACCGTTCTTCCAACCATTTTTTCACCTGTAACAAATGTAAACACATTACTGTCGAACCTCTGATGCAGAAATGAAGCTATAATAACTACAGAAGTGCCTACTTACACTTTTCGCCCGATGACAAGGAGCAGAGTCGTCTTGAAAGATGCAGTTACTTGGCAAGTTGAAATGGTCTCTAATGGTTGGCAGCAATTTGACTTCCAATATAGCCAGGTATCCATTGGCATTTACGGAAACTTTTATAAACGGCAGGTGACCTACTCCGCGATACGAAATGCACCCCTTCCCTTATCATTTGGCTAGTAGGGAATTTCACTGTAGACACCATACAATCTGAATGGTATTGTTCACCACATCTACGGCATCTAAAAAAAAGTCTATAGTTTATAGACTATCCTGAGCTACGTGAGATTCTATCATTTGGTTTTAAATTTCGACCAAATACCGATATTAATACCTATGCCATCATTAAACAACTACATTCAGATATAATGAAGTTCTGCCTAAAGTTATCCTACAAATATAACATATCCTTGGAAGCCTTCCACAAGTGGCTTACACTCACCTTTCAGGCCATCAAGAAACAGATAAAGTCCGCAAGCAAGAAACTACCACCTACTAAGAATTTTAATATAGATGCGATTAAACGTAAGCTTAAACTGATACAAAATAAGTTTATAATTACTACTATTGATAAAGTCTCTAATAACTACAGCATCATATGTAAAAAATTTTACACTACAGCATTACTAAATGAACTTAACAATAGTAGCACATACAAAATAGTAACGGATAAACGTAATGCTATCACTAAGAAAATACGTGCTTGGCATAAAAAATTAAAACTTACCAACCATACAACTACATACCCATACATATACTGTATATCTAAGTTTCATAAAAATCCGACAGGTTTTAGATTTATAACTTCATGTAGGGATAGCTACGCTAAGATTCCGCATCGCAAACTAGTTAATTTACTTTACTTCAAATTATTTTTGATAGCATAGGTCATTCAAATATTATTCTCAATAATAGACCGGTATTGAATTACATCAATAGCAACACAGGCATTAATACGATAGAACATATCAATACGTTCGACTTTAATAACTTGTTTACTAGCATCCCACATAACCGCCTAAAAACTGTGTTCGGCCATTATTATGATAAATACAAAAATATCTTACCCTGTGAGAAACACTACTGGGATGACCTGTTCAACCTTTGCATCTTCAATAACTATATATTTAATGGCAGTAATCTTTATAGGCAACATACAGGTATACCGATGGGGGCATGTAGCTCATGCATTGTGGCAAATTTATACCTACACCACTTCGAATATAATTTTAAACAAAATATGGTTCTGTACAGATATATTGACGATTTGATAGTTTTTAATATGCCTGACTTCCATACGGAAGCAATCAAATATTATCCGCCTGAATTAACATTAGAACGCACCAACACTAATAATTCCAAATCTGCTACCTTCCTTGACTTGGATATAAGGATAGATAACAATACTGTACACACTAAACTGTATGATAAACGCAAAAATTTTCAATTTTAATACTATTGACCTCACTAACTGGAACTCGAATATCTCAAAAAGGATACATCGCAATACTCTAATCGCGCAAAGCATCAGAAGAATACACATATGTAACCAGACAGATTATATTATAGATACACTCATTGAATTCAGATCCAAGCTTTTAGAAAATTACTTCCCACACCACATAATTACAAGATATATGTATAGAGCTATATTGATAGCAAACAACAAGGGGAATTATAACCTTAACGCACAGAGTATTATAGATAAAGTCCTAAACAGGCGCTAATATAACATAGCCTTGGTAAAATTTTCGTAGGTGTTTTCTTTGGCTTAGATAAATTTCGTTGGTTATGTAAATAGTAGGCACTGCCCATGGAGTAAGTTACATATAGCTTACTCGCATTAAAAACTTGTACCTATATTTGCTCCATGGGTAGGATCTTATTCTGTAAACTTCTATTATTACTTCGAGAGAGATACTTATTTGACGGCTTTTCTATGTGTAATACTATACAGTATATTAAATAACAGCAGAGGGCGCTGTATGTAATTATACTTATTTTATCACTTAACTTAACTATTACTTTTCCTAGGGGGGGCTGCGATCGGTAGTTATATATGCTACACGCGCCAATACATGTGGTTTTCTAGTACCTTGGCCATACGGTGGTAAGCATTCTAATTTTAATCTTAAATCATTCTAACCAGGATACCTTACTGTAAGGTTACATCCTATGTTAATTATTTTGCTTTTTCTTTGCTGGTTAACTTTCACTTTCTTATCCCTATCTTTTCATACCTCATGAACTATTAGAGTATTCGAGGGGGATTGAGGTACTATATCTATTCTTATACCTTTTGCCGTTCGCCTTTGTTAGCTATAGCTCACACTGTTATTATTTTTATTAATTTTGATTAGACTACCGTGGCAGCATTTACTATCAACTACGCACATATGCCTAACAATAATTATAGCTCTTTCTATAATTTTAATTTAATTAAAATTTTGGCTATCCGTCGGGCTACAGTCATCTTGCCAGTTTACTGCTAAATTTGGGATTAATTAACAAATTTTATTACTACCATTTGGCTCTAACTTACTACAAATTTTATACTTTTGGCTCTAACTACTACAAAATTTATACATTTGGCTCTAACTTAATACTATTTTACGTATATTAGGACATAGTTATGCTGGACGATGACTACAGAAACAGATAGCTCGTTAATTATGGTTGATACATTGTAAGGGTTAGCCCTCGAAAAAGTCCCTTGCAATGTATCTTATTGCCATAACTAACATTTTAATGGTATTTTTATTTTTATATATGTTTATAATTTATGGCTTATGTCATGGCATAGATTGATTTTTTTCCAGGTCACGTTGGGTACCCGCCATGGTTTATGGTTTACCTGATAAGCTAGTATATCATATTTTACCTTTAAAAAACTCTTACCATTATTAACTTAACTTATATATATATATATATATATGTAAGCTGAAAGAAACATCTGATACAATATTACGTCATCACCTACGCGTGTTAATCTTATCTGATGCAATCCGTAAGAAATATTGCCATATACTTACGTTATTCGGACGACAATTACAATTTTAAGAGGTGATGCGCTTTCTTTGAACACCAGTGTAAATATAAAATCAATGTCAATGTATTTGATATATTGTATGGAAGATACCCTATTTATATGAAATAAAACAATATTTTAAACTAATAATTATATTCGTAAGCTAAATATCGACATCTGCACACTCTTTCAATGATAGCTATATTTCAAATCGTCCTGTTGTTTGTTTATTCATAGCGTCAAAAATTATTGTAGTTAATGGTGCGGCATCCAGTTCTACTGTATGCTGAAAAGAAAAATCCATTCCAATAGCGTTCTGTTCGAATGGATTTTTTTAAGTATTTTTTCATTCTAGCTTGAATGAAAAAATAACACACTTAAGAAATCAGTCGATATAAAAACTGTCCCCCTAATGCGGATTTGAATTTCGAATTACCAGAAGTATAAACACAGCAGAAGGAATACAGTTGTAAAAACATTGACACAAACATTTTTTTCTACAGTACTGTGGATATCCTAGTAGTTTCCCCAACCGTTTTTACTTTTGTTAAAGAAACGATCATTAAAAATGCTGATTACAACTGACAGTGAAAAGATTACTATCTGAAAGAAAGAGCTCCATTTGCTAAGTCGAATGCACATTAGCATTCTCAATGATTTTTTTTTTTTTTGTTTTTGGCATTTCAAGAAAATTAATAACCGACATCAGATGCCGATAGCCAAGAAGAGTATTGAGCTCTACACTATTGAGTGCATTCTCTGGAGTAAAAATTAAAATAAATTTTATCTAACTGTTTAGTTTGATACAAACATACCCTCCCCGCCCAAATTCTTGGCGAGAAGGGTATGTTTCTTGTTTTTCACCCTTGTCAAACCTCTTGCCTTTAGTTGTCTAGTGTTGTTGCAAATATTCGTTATGTATACTGTTAATATATAATTAGAAGGAATAATAATAATATCTCTCTATACATTAAAAACCTCCTAGTGATATTTATTCGAGGCATTGAGAGCAGAGAGGGCGAAGCAATTACGTCACTACAAATACGCAAGTAAATAATTACGTTGTTGTCTTTCATTGAAATACAACTGCCTCCATAACGTTCACCAACCTCTTGCACGTGCTTCACTCTGTAACATATGACAACGCACGGCATCATATGTTGTTCCACTGTAATGTCAGCTGAAGAAGGGACCCGATATATAATTTGTATATTTGTAAATGGTTTAGTATTTTTGTAAATATTTTAAACATTTGTATAGTTTGTAAATAATTTAGTCAAATATTTTAACCCTGCTCTTTCGGATGCAACAATATTCCTCATGCATTATAGAACCAGAAGCAAAAGGCCTTTTCCTAAGTGATCTATGTAAACGCAAGTAAATAATTGCATAGTGATATTTATTTGATCTTGAGAATGCCAAGAGATGGGAGGTGGGGTAGAATATGGAAGAAGAGAGATGCAGGTTTGTGGTACAAGTGGGCTTGGCAATTACGTCACTACAAATGCACAGGTAAATAATTACACGGATCATTTCCTGATTAGATATCGACCAGTGCGTTTCAACAGGTGTGTCTTATGTATAAAATATTTGACTTATTCCGTCATACCTCTATATTTTACGTACGAAAGCGAGTGCGGTGGTTGGCGAAGCCCCTAGTTATTATTATTAATATTATAATAATTAATCGCAATTAAAATATTATTATAATAATTGATTATTATTATTATTCAAGTTAAAGGATTGCAAATAACTCTTTTAATCACGATTTAAGTGATCAACTATTTCATTAGAATAAAAAGTCTTATAAGTTAATAGGTAATATTAATAGGTAAAAAAGGTAATATTTCGGGGCTTTTGCCACTTACCATTATGAAGGGCTTCTCAAAAGTTAATGCTGAGTAAGCTAATGTTATGAGACGTTAGTGGGGGCCGTTGTCGTTGTCTTGGTTTTTAGGAGCATTAGCAACTAAGGCCATATTGCTCCGGGAATATGCGGTAGTCATTCCCTGACCTTTCTGCATCCTTCGTATTTGGTGATGACTGGCTCGAAACCCGGTCTAATCAAGAAGTTTGTGCTACGCACTGTTGCTCCTTCCCACCTGGCTACGGAGGCGCCTGTTAGTGGGGGCCTCCACCTTTACTATGAGATGTTAGTGCGGGTATATCATGTTTATAATTAGCGCGCATTCTCTGATGAACTTGTTTAGGAAACAATTCTATCCTACTTTGAGGAAAATCGCCAACGGCGTCCAAAACGTCCATAATAGTTCATTTTCTATGCGAGACTGACACCCAAGCTTTTTCCACACACTGCGAAAGATATATGATAATAGCCAGTGTGCTACTCTCGGAAAGTAGAAACAATAAAGAATAACAGGAAACGAATGATAACAGAAAAGGCAGGATTTATCGAGGAGCTAGAGGACCCCAAGATCATTCCTAACAGTTTTCCTATTTATAACAGTTTTTTCTTAACAGTTTTCCTATTTATATTTCATAAAATATAAAAATATAAATAGATAAAATAAACCAATAAAGCAATTATCAAGTCATTTATAATGGTTCAAAATCTTAATAAATAATCTTTCCTATCTCTCTCAAGGCTCATCCACAGAAACTACGAAAATCACTTCGTACATGTGTCCCCTTCAGCCATTAATTTGAAGAATAGTTGTAGATAAACTCATTCACGATGTTCTTCATAGCAAATGCTCAAATCTTCTTCTTTTAGTTTCACTAAATGTTTCTACATGATGTTTCTAACTGGATGAAATCTTACATTTGCACTAAAATACAGACCAGATTATGGAAAAATAGACCAAAAATTGGCCGCCTGGATAAATAGGAAATTTTACCCACCCATTTTACCAATTAATCATTTTTACATGAAATTTAGGAAATATCATTTGATTAATATTTTTCTTGGTTCGACCAATATTTTGTAATGTATTTATCATTTAGAAATGTTCTTTCGTACATTGTAATTGACACTGTTTCTCTAATGTGTGTTTATTTAAAAAAAATTAATAAAAAATATCGCGGGTGTTCTCCTCACAAAGCCTCTAAAAATATATGCCCAAAGCTCATGACGACACAAATCTGACATTGGTGACAACAATTTATGCTGTTAAAGATGGACAGTTTTCGGTAGTAATATTTTAGAGATCACTTTTAAAATGTTCTCTACTAACATTACTATTCACCAGTGGAAAACATGTTTTCTCTTTCAATGCACCACCATAGGATGATGTGCCACCAGTAGGCGGTCTGTCTCCATGGAGCAGGAAAGAAAACCAGTGGGAAGCGCATAGTCTTGCCTCGCTAATCTAAGAGGCCGATCAATTAACACAAACAACGCAACACCAGTGGTGTATTCAGGCCAGAAGGCACCGGAACGACGTTCCGGTACTTTTTTTCTAAATGTCATAATAGAAAATCCTTAAATTTATACACCTAATATTATGAAACAATGGCATAATCAAAGGGGAGGGAGAAATATCTATTTTACCCATTGCTACTAAAAATATATATTAATAGTAATCTATAAAAATAATAGATTTATTTAAAAACAAAAATATAAATTTTCAATGAAACTAGAACGTTTCTTACTAAAGTACGATGTGTTAGATGAAGAGATCCAACGAATGAGATATACTGTGATGCATGCGAACGCTGCATTTTGATTCGCCATGAGCTGAACGCTAGAACTGGTTGTTCTATGAACCGTTAATCTGAAGTCTGATTCAGTTACTTTACAGTCGATGTGGCGTTATCATAGTCTTCTGGAAAACGAGCATTCCGGTACTATTTTTTCTAGCAATACGCCTCTGAATAACACCTAACTATACAGCCCGTTCACCACTTCACTGATCGGCTTTGTTAGGTTCAGTGTATGTAAAGGCTGTAGCCATAGTTTGGCTCTTATTTCTTCAAACAAAAAATAAGAATAATAAATGTATAGTAACAGAAGGCAGGGCACTTCGCCGGTATTGCGCGCATGTAACGCTAGTACAAAATATGGATGGAAGGGAATATCACATCCACTATACAGTTTGGACCTTACCCCCCCCCCCCTTCCTCCTTCTCACTCAGACTGCCTCGTCTTTAGGTCACTGAAACGAATCAATCAGAGAAGAAATTTGTCATAAGGGATGATGGAGGTTCTGGATGTAATCGTTTGGCAGAATTTGTTAACAGCGAGTATCCATGCACTGGTCTATCAGTGTCGATTTCTTACAAAAATAACGTTATGATGCCTCGATGACTTTACGCGGAGTATTTTATCTCTTTATCCAAAATTCACGAAACTCCGAACTTACTTAAAAATATAAAAGTAAGAGAGTCCAGTTTATTCAAGACGCAACACACACGTTGCATGTTGTATTACTCAATTGCTAAATGCCATAACTATTAATATCTACAACACGCTTGAAACGAAAGGCAGGTGGAGCGAGGACGATGAAGCTCTGGGAAAACTGCATGAATTCCAGTGACGCTACTGATTGACAAGCCGTCAACCAATAGAGTCGCTGGATGAGCAATAGAGAGGAAATTCCCACCTACATCACCTCTGCAAAGCAAATATGTAAATACACTTTTAATATAATTTGCAGAGACTTCAGCATTCTCTCTTGTTTGAAAATGAAAGGTGCGTGTGTGTGTGGGTGAGAGAGAGATGCTCTGAAAAAGTCAGAGTTCTGGTTAAAATGAATGGATACGTTGTGAAATACAATGTATAACGTTGTATTTCACAACGTATCCATTCATTTTTTGGAACCGATGAAAATCTCTGGTATAAAACTTCTGTACGCAAGCTTCCTTATTTATTTTTTTTAAACAGCTTAAGCTTACTCCTCTGTCTTTACGAATATCCTCAATATCAGTTCTATTGAGAAACTATAAGAAAATAAAAACTTGAGCAGTGTACAACTTTTTGCCGCAATAGTTTATTTTTTTCGAAATCAGCTTTATTTATTCACGTTACCCATAAAAAGGTTACAAAAACTTTTTGTAACTTTTTATGGGTAACTTGAATGAATAAAGCAAAAAACAATTTTCTCTTGTTTACTCTACTTGTGCAGAGTAAACAAGAAAAAATATAATATACACATTCCAGTTCACTATTTTAATCACGCAAATTTTCATGCTAATTAATCCTGAAAAAAAATATATTTTAGGATTAATATTTATAAGTGAACGCTTTCTATTCAGTGAACCCGCAGTAACATTCCAAATTATAACCTGCAGTAACAAAAGCGATCAGTTTTTTTGTTCGTAAACTCTTTTCCTGAAATTAAATAAAATTTTTATACAACAGACATATTGGATGTTTGTTCAATATCAAGTAATTGTTTCCATCTTGTCGCTTAAAAATTCCACAAAGGTTTTTCTTAACATAAAGTGTTGTAAGGAGGAAATCAAATTCTTTAGCAGCTGATTTTCCCAAAGGAAATCATCTGCTGACTGTTTCTACCGGTCAAAGAAGATTTAAAGGGCTTTCTGGAAAATTCCAAATGCCCGGTGGATAAAACAAACACGACTTCAAACAAGTCCATGCAAAGAACTCTTTGCCCAAGTGTTTCAAATCTACTTGAAATGTAAGATTTCCCAAAATAACAGTAGTTTATCAAAATTGGTGAAAGAGGCTTTTGAAGAGCAAAACAGATGTTATTCTCACGAATGGGGAAGAAAATGGCACATTGTTTTTTTTTTTTTTGCTCGAATTTGTTTTGTGTGCAACAACTTATCTTATACAAGTCTCCGAAAACAAGATGTTTAAATGCGGTATGGCAACCGCATTTAAACATCTTGTTTTCATTACCAGTGTAATGAAAAAACATTACCAGTGTAAAACGTACTGGTAATGTTTTTCTTTTCATAACGAAATAAATTTGTATTAAAATTTAAGTTACTTTTTGTAATGTGTACAACAACCGCGAGCAGTTGCTCACAGCTTCTTATTACTTACGAAAATTACTGGAATAATTTTCGAAATCTCTTCTAACGAAGATTTCATTAACTAGATGCTAATAATTATTATCTCATTGCAGTGGCATTTCAAATCACCACTGATCCAAATTCAGAGCTCCAGTACATTCGAATAGTTTACGACCAATTACAGTTCAGCTTAAGCATGTTGCTTTTCTCTACTTAGTTATAATCTTACTAATTCTAGAATATGAGTCGCTTTTGGAAGTGTAAGGGTTTGCTTCGTATATTATTCAAGAGTTTTACTGCTATTTAACGACGGAGAGAATATCTACTAAACTTTAAAGCCTCGTATAATCAAAATATATCTCATGGTTTTCCTTTTAATCTCCACGATATCATGTATTAAAGGAACGGTGGATTTGAGTCCATGTCGTCTAAATTGGTTAACTCCATGATGAAGATAAAGTTTATTAAATATCTATAGAACTTCATATGTTTTTTTCTGCCCAAGCTTTAACAACACAAGTTACTCTTCAATTATTATTCCTAAACTGTATAGGCCAACACCATTTTCCTGAAAATGGCCTCTACATTGCGAGGTCATTATCGCCAGAATCGCGTATTCCACAGAATCTTTGCTGCTGGGACAATTTTTAAATATTTCTCTAAAGGTGTATTTCAGTTTATTTCTCTTTTATTAGAAAAAAGTGGATAATCTCAATAAAGATCTCATTAGTTTCTATACTGTCAAAACCTTTTAACCTTGGTTTACTGATGACAGTTTAAATATGCCATCGAAATACTCTCCAGTTTCCTTCTATTATATTTTCCAATCTAAGGGTGTATTCTGTGGTTATCTTGCCTCGTTGCGGGATGAGAAGCTGAGATTCCGGGGGGAAACCATGAAAACCGTCTAAGACTGGCAATGGCTCACTTTTTTTCCGATGCTAAAAATTGCAGTTCCCAGTTCAGATATAAATCAAATGCGGTCATACAGTCTGATGCCGAATGGCAACACAAAAATAATTATTTTTAATATATAACAAGTATGAGTGAAACAAAGCCATCGTACTGGATATTAAGTGTTAGAACCAAAAAACATAGCATTACTTTCCGCTTCTCACATCTTACTTGAGTTCTGCAACAGAAGGATACCTCTGTTAAACTGGGCTTCAATCAGAATCAACAGACGCAAACTGCTGAAAGCAAAAAGAAGAAACAAACATCCCTAGTACACTGGAGCAGCCGATATTTCTCCTAAAGTTACGATGATTGAAAACTATTACGCTTCAAGGAAACAGACTATAATCAAGAAATTACACTTACTTACTATGACTTCACAAAAATAGCTCTTCGAGTGAATAACTTATGAGCGAAAGCGCCTATTGCGCAGCTCAAAGAACTGACAACGTAGGCTAGAAACTCATGGAAAGTAAATGTTCTTAAAATTGGCAGGCGTCGGGAGTACTAGAGGATGAAAGATGGTGACGTGCTAAATCGCATAATAGCGATGGGTGTAAATGATTGATTATTAATCTAAAAATTTCGATAATGGAAATAATCGAAATATTCATTATTCATTCGTAGTTAAAATCGTCGCTAAGTTCATTCGAATGATGCAGACATTTATCATGGTTTATTATTAGTAGAGGAAAATGAAGCAAGAAAGCAAGTTTATAACAGCATCAGCCCAAAAAAAAAAAAAAAAATCCAATTTCACTTATTCATCCCCTCTAATAGTTTGTCGAGTTCTTCCTTGAATTTATTCAAACTACCTACTTCCACAACAACAGATGGAAGCTTGTTTCAGCAATCAACCACACGTTAGCCACCCGTAAACTTCAGCAACCATACTTCCTCAAATTGAATTTATGTCCCCTTATGTGCATAGTCTGAGCAGGATGAAGAATCCCATCAGCATTCAACCAGCTTAATCCATTCAAAAGCATAAAGATCTCAATCAGACCACCGCGAAGGTGCCGTGCTTAATCTCCATACTACAATTTGCAGACCTGAAGTATTTCTTTTTTGTAAGAATACCCCTTTGTTATCCTCACCAGGCTCGTCGCCCTTCTGTGTACCCGTTCCAGAGATTCTACATCCTTCCTAAAATGAGGCCTCCAAACCTGTATTTAACACTCAAGCTGTGGCCTGACCATTATACAAAAGTGATAATCAACGCCTTATCACTGCTAGCAAACTTCCTGTATATCATTGACAAAACTCCATGGCAATTCTGCCAGCCTGTCTGCATTGCTCAGAGAACTCCATATCTAACACCACAATTACTCCCAGGTCCCTTTCATTTTCCACCACAAAGTGTCGTACCACACAGTTGATACATTAATCTGGGATTACTGCGACTCATATGCACTACCTTGCATTTTTCAATGTTAAACTTCAATTGCCATTTCTCAACCCATCTGCCCAATTTTTCTAGATCTTGTTACAGCAGCATACCTTCATTGTCATTAACCGCCTTGCCAACGTTTGTATCATCTGAAAACTTAGAAATTAAACCTGATATACGTTCATCAATATCATTAATAAATACAGAAAAGAACAATGAGCGCAGCACCGAACCCTGTGGAACTCCACTAATAACATTAGCCACGAAGAGCAGTGTCCATTGATAACCATTCTCTATCTTCTTCGACTCAATCATCCCTTTATGCCGCACTGTTCCTTCCAATTTGTATATCAATCTTTTGTGTGTAACAGTAACAACCGCTTTCCTGAAATCCAAATAAATAATATCAAAATTAGTTTTTTCATTCAGTTCCTTTGTTACTGCATCATAGTATCCAGTCAAATTGGGCACACAAGATCTCCCCTTGTTGATCTCAAACTCATATTGTGTCTGAACTATATAACTGCAGCCTTGTCTAGATGATCCTGCTTTACTTCTTTAACGAGTGACTCCATTATTTTCCCACGAACAGAAGTTAAACTAACAGGTCTGTAATTACTCACGTCACCATTTGGTACTCCTTTGTGAATTGGAGATACATTGGCACATCTCCTTTCTACAGGGACCTCCCCTGAACCCAAAGGTGCTCTCATAATTATGGCTAAGGATTTGCTTTCCTCCTTTGTTGCCTCACTTAATATAATTGGATAGATCCCATCCAATTCAGGTGCCTGTTTTATCTTTAACTTCGACAATTTCTCTTCCACTTTCCACTAAGTTATCACAAAATCATTTAGCTCCCTGTTACAGTTTGATAAATTTCTAGCAGCCTTTTCCCTAAAGAATTTCTCATGTGTGAATGTGACGCAAATTATCTATTCAGTTTTTCAGCAGTTAAAGCACCGATATCAAGTGGAGAAATGTGAATCATCCCCACCCCCTTTTTAGTCTTAACACAAATAAGAAGTCCTTGCTGTTTTTCTTTGCATCCTTTGCCAAAGATTTTTCATAATCTGCCTTGGTTTGCTTAACCTCTTTTGCGACTTTATTGCTGATTAGTTTATATTACACCTGATACAATCCCATACATTTTAATTCTCTGCCACATGTTTTATAAGATCATTATTTGGTTTCAGTGTATAGAATTTTAAAAATGTTTGAGACCATTGCAGTCTCCTAAAACCCTTAATTCCAAAATTAAATATATAAAAAATTCTAGTAAAGGAAGAAAAATAAAAAATAAAAACTTGCAAACATTTACATGGTATTATTTTTGAAAAAATATTTAATTTTTGTAATTCTGTATTTTAATTAAAAGCAAAGCGAAAAATTTCACAGATGCCGTGGGTTTGGTGGTGGAAAGTTTGTTCCCTTAACTGAAATCAGCGAGAAAAAGGTTAGTGTGAGAATATAATTACATTTTCGGTGAGTTACCTTATCAAATAACATGAGTTAAATGAGTTTAAAACTTCACTTCTATATTGTACTCTAGAAGCCTTTATCGTGGTCACCCTTCACGTGTACATACATTACTGTGTGAAGTTCATCTGGGAGGTAGCAATGATAGAATTTGTTTACTAGTTACTTTTTTTTAGGAGAGGGAAGCAGGTGCTGGAGATATGGGTTAACCAGTCTACATGAAATTTGGTACGAACGTTCAGAAGAAAACTCTAAATAAGTCAGTCTTCAAAAGGATCGGAGCAACTGTTCCAAAATTATGGCAGTTCTTCTCAGGGGGAGAGGAGAGAACTGAGAACACTGTTGAATTACAATTACAGTAGACTTTCAGAATAACGGCACCCTCGGGGATTCGCGATGCCGTTATTTCGATTTTCCCGTTATCTAGATACTTTTATATTTAATGCAGAAATAATGAGGCTAGATAAGAAATAGAGAGATTAAGAATACAATTTTATTAACTGCACATAAAAAACGTAAACATGTTGACGATCCAATGTTATATTCTGCCATTAATACACTTCTGCCCGTTCTATTTTCTATTATTATATCAAGTTTGTCACTAAGCTTTAATGTTCTTCGTTTCTTCTCTGTATGAGGTTTATCAACTTTTGGAGCCATAGTGAGGGTTTTTAATTTAAAATAAATGTAAAACAGTGGTATAATCCATGATATCAGTATAGATTTCACATTCAAAATGGCGAATGTAAACAAATAGGGTAATCACGTGACTTGCCGTTTTTTTTGCCTTCCCCGCCTCTGCAAGACATTTGCGCTGTATGTAAACATTCGATCTCAATGTGCCGTTATTCCGACAGTCTACTGTACTCCGAAAAGCTTCTAATGGATCATTGAAATATGTGCTGAGAGTGTGATGTTGATTCGACTGTTCCACTGTCCGAAATAAATACGTATTTCAATAAGAGTGAGGAACTGGTGAAAAATATCGAATTGGAACTAGTTCTGAAACCTTTTTAAGGAATAAGGTATTTATTCCCATTTTCTCTCTCTGTCACTGTATTAATACAAAGGTCCGTAGTGTCAGCGTGTGTAGTTCATATTTTGAGCACTGAACTAAAAATAGTTTACAATTTTTAAATTTTTTTCTTAAAATTCGCACTGGGTAGTAAAATTCACTGCCTTTGTCACACTGACATTCCTGAAAGACAGTCAATTCAATTTAAACAATTCTTTTGAATGATAAAAATAGTGAGAACAGAATAAGAAGCAGCTATAAGATGACTAAATATTTATCACAATGTGATAAGCTGATCACGGAGACAATCAATTCTAAATGACAGAAAAAGTAACACAGTATCCGCCACCTTCAATCCATGTCAAAGATCAACTGACAACGGAATGTGTTCAAACGAATAAATGAGCACTCAGCCTACCAAACGATTTTCAAAGGATCTTCACGTCATTGTTCTAGCAAGAAAAAGCCATCGTAAAGTAAAAATAAATCAGTTTGTCTAGGCCACGATAAGAATATTTTTTATTTTATTACAAAAATATTGGTGTGATGGCAGAAACAGACTGAATTATTATTGCGTTTTAAGTTTGTGTCCGCTATTATAAGAGTAGAAAGAGAACCGAATATCGAGCATACGGGCTGACGTCGTCATCAACAATCGCAGAGATCTTAACTCTTCGTGAGCAGGAGTTTAACAGACGGTAAATATCGGAATGAGATCCTCAAACTTCATGTTCGCCATTTGACAGGTGCTATTAGTGTAGGCGATAATGCAGTATCTCTTTTACTACCAATATAAAAGTGGACCAATAGCCAGAGATTGAGCACATAGCACGTTTATGTTGCCCTTCATTATCTCCCCATCTTAATCCCTCAGAGCTTACCGGAAGACGCCCGTAATATCTCCTTCCCTCTGACCATCTAACGGAATGAAGATGCTACTGTCTTTGTCATTTGACACTATCATAAGGAAATAGTGCAAGATGGTGCAACTGTAAAGGAGGTATTAACCGTCCTCTCTATATATTTCGTATGCGGCTTTCTGCGCTAAGGAACCATTAAATGTCCCTATATTCTACAATTTTTACGTAAGCGGCAATTATTGGCACGATAACTGTGCTGAATTACAATGCATTCAGGGTAACTAATAATTTGGAACACTCAAATGTAGCGTTTTAAATTGTAGTGAAAAAAATATATTTAAGAATTCTATATATACGTATAAGTATAATTAATCTGTGCGCTTCATTTATAGTTAGTTGCTTTGTAATTTTAAATTTTATTTAAAAGAGATTATATATTCATTTAGAAAGTTTGTCGTCTCTATTCCCCCCCCTCCCTGCAGTGATTATGTCGCAAAAGATCCAAAATTTAGCTCCTTCGCTGATGATCTAAAATTCTTTATCATTTCAAAAGACACAAGAAATTAATAATGAAACATCCAAGCAAATTCAACTGTCAATCGACTTCCTACAGCAAGCTGGACTCCAGCTAAACAATGCCCAGTCAGCCCATATGACAATCACGAAGAAGGAAGGTCAAGAATGACATCTGCGTTATAGTTAATGGTGAGACAATCCCTAAAGTTTCATCCCATACTGACCTTGGGCTAACGTGGGATGAAGACTTAAATTTCAAGGAACACTTCCCAAAGACAAAGAAGAAGACCTATGCTGCTTTCTTGGCTATCCGCCAGGAGCTCGCAGGCACCAAACTGATCGGACAATACATTAATAGATGTCTCACACCTATATCTCTATATGACTCCGAAATCTAGTCCTCTGCACCTGCCTCTCAATGTAACAAATTTCTGACGATGGAATATTGGATTCTGCGGTGGCTGAACCGTCTGGGAGAGAACCCGTTCACCATCTCGAAATCTATTCTCCTAGTCAATGTAGGCATGACCTCCTGGAAGCTCACTATCCTCGAAAAACAAAAATTCTGTCAACACTCGATAAGCTGCTGACTCGACAGATCGGTGCTCCATCGATAGAAGATATTATTGCACTCGCAAAAGCAATAAATGGAAACCACCAGAGCCAGCATCTCCCACTTAGGATGAAGCTGTCTAACCTAGATTCCTTAAAAGGAATGTTCCCATGTAACACCATCGAACTTCAGCACCTTCTCCATTGATCCAATAAAGTTCGAAGACAGTAAAATAAATAGAAGTCAAATTATGGACCAAATCTCCAGGATTACCGTGAAAATTGAGCTGAATTATTTATGTGAAATTTATATGATGTAAATAATTAAATGCAATAATATGATGAAAAATAAGTAAACTTGTTATGACTGTTACTGAAGAAAAGATATACAGGTCACCTTATATATTTGTCTCTAATTTTTAAGAACAATTTTATTTTAAAGTGAATTGTAACTTGCTATTAAGTAAATATAATTATCAAATTATCAATATGATTATCAACAATAATACTATTATTGTAAATATCTGGAAAATTTGTATAAAATTATATGTTGTATATGTCAAAATATTTGAAGATGAAATGCACAAGGCATAATCCTTATGGGTTTTGGTAATTAACTATATAATATCGGTGTAGATACACCATAGTTAACCCATAAATTTGAACTACTTATGCGTATGTAGTGTACCTACCAGGGTACCTGCCCGCCCACTGATGATGAAGCCCACTAGCTTCGAAACGATCGTCTGGGTGGTGGTATCCTCTGAAAATAAATAACAGTAGTAACTTCAAATAAATAACGCTTCTCTACTAGAGAAGCGTTATTTATTTGAAGTAATGCAATACCAACTATCTCGTTGTGAAGGCACCCACAATACGAGATGCTATTAAAACGATGCCTGTTACACTACATACGTATCTCAAATTTATGGGTTAACTAGGGTGAATATACACCGATATTATATAGTCAAAATATCTGTACACCGTCCTAGCCTACTGGCTGTACAGGGGGTGAACCTTGTGTAAATAAACAGATAATAATAATAATAATATGATCACTGGTCCTCCCACTGAGAAAGTCCTGGATTTGAATCCTATCAGGAAAGGAAAATTTTTATGGCTTTAATTACACTATAAAAGATTTAGCTGGACTGGAAGGATGCTTTTATCTTCCTGAATTCCGGTGTTTCTTCAGGAAAATATGCAAATTAATCAAAAGATACTTGTAATTAGACATACTATACTGATGCCTAATGGCCTTACCTGCCTTTGAGTGTAATACATAGAATAAAGAAACAAGTTAATCGGTTTGGGGAGAATTGTACGGTTCCCTCTAGCATGGTTTTTACTCTACTAAAACGGCAAAAGGACCACAGAATGCATGCAATTTATAGCAATATACAATGATGCCTTAGTTGCCTTTGCGCAAGAATAAAAAAAGAAAGAAAATCTTGAATGTGATAAATGTCGTGAAATAGATGTAATTTTCAAAAGATTTATTTCGAATTTCTACTGCATATTCAAAGAAATTAAAATTTCATGGCATACATGAACCTTTTTTTAATTTTGTAGAGAGACTATCTGATGGGCAGAGTGTTCCAAATTTATTTAAGAGGAGCGCTTTCACCTGGCTTCACTCAATTCAGAAGTATACTCAATGCCTCTAGCTTTTCAATCTCTATATAAATGAATTAGTGTCAACATTTCAGAAATCCTCTGGTAGATCTTTATCTACACCGACGATATATTTATTATTAAATAATCCCAAGAAAAAATATAGAAACTCTTACACATGCAGAAAAAAGAAAATCTTTTATGTGTGTAAGAGAGATGGCCAAGCGCTTTTCCAGCCATAAAGATTTAAGAATCCACTTCGAATGCCTCTTTCATTACCGATATTCTCCAAATTTCTAAAATCGCCGAGATGGCATGGGGATTTTTTGGGGATGCTTTCGTGGGAATACATTCGGAGATGCTTTTCCTACATTTCATAACGCAAACTTATTCCGATATTTGTATACGTCACTTGTCCTTCTGATCTTGGAATTCGTTACATCCTTTTGGGCCCTACAGCGACTTACAAACGTAAAGGCACTTGAATGCCTGGAAAAATGGGGCCGTAGATACTTCTTAAAAATTGATGAATCTCTAACTTTTCAGAAGCATAGCTTCAACAGTTATTTCTATTTATCATTTTGATCAAAACTTTTAAAATCCCGAATGAATTCAACCGGAGATTTTCTGACTGGTGCACTCAACTGTATTTTATCATTTGAGTTAAAAGCATCGAGGGCGATTATTAAACTTCAGTTTAATTCCACTCTTTTGTTACTAGTAACTGATGCTTAGAATTTAAGCAGCACAGCATTAATTCCTTTTGGTTGATTTTCTGCGTGGGAAGAACGTTATTGTGATGATGGTTGCAAATGCTGAGTCTACTCTGTGGAGTGCTGCAACTACAAATGAAAAGGGTGAATTAATGGAAGACCTAATCTTATCTCACCGCTTAACTATATTAAACACCCCTGGCCATCCACCAACGTGTGTAACACCTATGGGTTCTTCTCACATCGACATCACTCTCGCATCTTCTGCTATTAGTCCGAGACTTTCCAACTGGAAGTTGCACACTAGTTGGTCTACCAGCGATCATAACATCATGACGTTTCAACTTAACTGTGATCATAGGCGATCCAGATTTGATCCTACCGACATACCAAGATTTCACACAAAGAAAGCAAAGTGGGATAAATTTGATTCCTCACTTAAAGACTCCTTTACACAAGACCAAATAGAAAAATTGACCACTCTCACTGCAGATGAACAGGCACGAGTAGTTCAAAACATAATTATTACTGCTTGTAGACAGTCCATGAGATATAGGAAAAGGAAGCCCTACCATGTGCCGTGGTGGTCCTCAGAATTGACACAATTAAAATCATTGACGAAACAGACAAGAAGAGATTTCCAGAAAGCGAAGAGAGACAGATCTCGTCCCACTTTGGAGGTTGTACTTTTGCAAAACAGATATAAACAAGCCCGTAGAAACTATCACCAGGAAATCTACAAGAGGAAAAAAGCTTCATGGGAGCAACTAGTGAGCACCCAGGGAAACAGTTCTCCCTGGGGGCTCGTCTACAGATTAATAAACAATAAAATTCCAACTGGCGAAGTGTTTGCAGCGGTTACAACTACTGATGATCAAGAAACCATATCTTGGGTACCCACTAGGAACAGGATCCTAGATGTTATTACATATCAAGAAGAAGAAGAATGCACGGATCCAAAACAGATAGACATCAGAGTGAAAAATGCTAGTTACTTGGGCTCGCCTGTTGAACCCTCTTTTACCTTTGAGGAGATTGATATTGCTATCCAGTCTATGCGTTTGGGCAAATGTCCTGGGCTTGATGGCATTGAAGTGGAAGTGCTCAAGCGCGTATGGAAAACGGTTCCTGTAGTTATTGCAACATTATTCAACTCGTGTCTTAATCAAGGTATTTTCCCTGCAATTTGGAAAGTTGCTAACTTAAAAATTCTTCTCAAAAATCCAAAGAAGCCAGAATCTGATCCACTGTCATATAGACCTATTGCCTTGCTCCCAGTTATGGGCAAGGCTCTTGAAAAAGTTATTGCGAGTCGACTTCTGACTACTTATGTTATGAAAGGACTCTCTTCGCCTGTACAGTTCGGGTTTACAAAGGGTAGAGGAACCGAAGATGCCATTGCTTCTCTTTTAGAAATACAGCGGGAAACCACGACTAAATATCTGCTCGGTCTCTTTGTGGACTTCAAAGGGGCCTTTGACACTCTTTGGTGGCAAAGTGCCCTGGAGAGGTTCCGGGAGGCCGAAGTGTCTTCACCTATATACCGGTTGCTGATGAGCTACTTTTCGCAGCGCTCGCTAGTTATTAAGAGTGGTTCCATTCAAGTGTCAAGAAAAGTTACGAGAGGATGTCCACAGGGATCTATTCTTGGGCCCCTGTGCTGGAACTTAGTGTTCGACTCCTGGTTAAATAAACATTTTGATGCAACAACCATGATCTCATATGCAGACGACCTAACCATCATGGTCCAAGGAACCTCCAGGAAGTCTCTCGAAGATGCTGCCAACCGGGTGCTGCAAGAGCTGTCTGTGTGGTCTGACGAGCATAAACTCCAGATATCTACAAGCAAAACGTCCCAGATGTTGCTTAAAGGCAGGTTAGACAGAGGCCGTCCCCTTCAAATAAAATATAAAGGACAAGCTATTAAATACAGTTCAACCACAAAATACTTGGGAATTATTCTGGATGATGGTTTGAGTTTTATACCCCATGCAAAATACATTAAAGAAAAATGCAAGTCATTATTATCTAGATTGAGATAAGTAACACGACAAGAGTGGGGCCTTAAAGGTCACTCACTGAGATTGTATTATAACTGTATATTCCTGCCCATTATCACATATGGTGCTGGCGCCTGGGGTTATAGGGCAACCAAGTGTGCCATTGTCAAACAGCTATTGCAAGCACAGCGTGCTGCCCTTCTTATGTTTTCCAGAGCTTGTAGGACAATTTCTACTGCAGCTTTACAGCTCCTGACAGGAAGGATGCCAATACAATATGAGGTCCAGTATAGATATTTGAGATACCACCTGAAAAAGGCACATCCTACTTCTCTTGATAAAGTGGAACTTGACCTGAATGTTCCAATAACAACAGAAAAGGAAAGATTGCGCACTATTTATGTAAATAAGTGGCAGGCTGACTGGTCTGTATCGGAGACAGGAAAGGTGACAAGAGAGTATTTGCCGAATGTAAAGGAATTCAGGAAAAGGGAACTATTGTGGTTTGCTCCTGGACTATATGGAACATACCTTTTGTCCGGTCATGGCAGCCTTAATAGCAAGCTGTATAAACTTGGACTGTCTCCTTCCCCTCTTTGCCTCTGTGGAGGTGAAGAGGACGCAGATCACATCCTTTTGGAGTGTCACTATTATATCGACTTACGGAATGAACTACAACTCATTACTGGTTCTTATGACAGGAAGAATAAGCCTTCTCTGATCCAATCACAAGATGCATTTGAAGCTTTTAACTTATTTGCAACACGAGCATTTAAACGACGTGAGGAAACGAGAGCTGCTGCCCTGAGATAGCCTGAACCCGGATCAAGAGAAAGACTTGAACAACGACTGAAATTATCTCTGAAGACTTGAACAAGGACTGCATTATTTCTGAAGACTTGATCAAAGACTGATATTATTTCTGAAGACTTTCACAAGAACTGCTAACCAGAAAGAATTCATAAATATAAAGTATTTCAATATTTCAAAGAAGCTTCAACTGCTACTTCCTGCATTTTGTCTCACGAACTTGAGGTGATACATCGTGATGGAAACTAAATCCTTATTGATTGGAATGACGAACCTATTGTGTTAGAAATCGTAAATAGTGTTTATAGTATGTAGTTTGACTCTAGTGCTTCAGCTGTGCCATGCCATTGAATACCTATCTAACAATGAAATTAAGCGATTGCTGCAACTACCGAACCTCCTTCTGGTCCGTTGTAGAGTTCTGATATGCCTTTGTTCTAACAGGATTTCCTATCAAACGATGGGAGTGCCAAAGAAATCTTCAACGTTGAAAGAGCTTCCCTTGAAGCTGAAGGATCTATTGAGGATGCGCCTCGACATCTCCTAATCCTGCTCACAGGATAGGAATTGCTAATCCTAAATTAGGATAGGATTGCACCGCGACATGTGGTTTCTACAAAGGCTGAAAATTGCCTCCACCTGTTTTTTTTTTTTTTTTTTTCACTTTTATCTTTTCTCAATTTCTCTTAACTTCCTTTTATTACGGCGGGTCCCTTCTCTGACCCCCCGCTGCACTTCTTTCCTTCCGCACCACCCTAACTTTTCCAGCTATTTTTATTTATTTATTTTATTATTTTTGTTTTATTTTATTTTACTATTATTATTTTATTTATTTATTATTTTATTATTTTTTTTTCTCCTAACTTTGCCTATCCTGGAACTTTGTTTCGGTATAGACTAGCATGAAGGTAGAAGATCCTGGCCGCCTCCACGTGGCGGGGATGGGGGGTGGGAAGCTGTGACCAGGTGTTGCTGCTTCCCACTTGCTAAGAGTCAGGTACCGGCCGACTACATAACAACAGAACACATCATAACATTTACACACCCAACACACTACATACAAATGGCCGGTTCTGGCGTGAGCCTCAAAACAAGAAGTAGTAGCGGCTAATGGGGGAAACCCTGGGGTCCGCCACAACAACACATGAATATCCCCTGAAATATCCCCTGGTTGATTTTCTACAAATCTATTATGTCCGATTAATAAAATAAATGATTTGTTGAAACTTGAGAGAGAGCATCCATTTTATTTCGGATATGAGCTGTATGTGAGGATTTAAATATTTCTCCCGGAGATAAACTTGCTGCAGGGCGTGAGGTTCAGGTCTGTCTACCTGATGGAGTTAGATGGTGAAAAGATTTCTTGTAATCCAGTTTCACACATCTCGAAATGCAGTAGTCTTTTAGATTTTTTAAGCTGTGAATGGGAGTCGATCATTATACGACAAAGAAAGCATTTAGCAAAATAGCAGCATGTTGGTATGAACAGCGTAATGGGTTTTGGGTTGAAAACTCCATGTAGTTCTTGCCTGATGACTCGCATTACTAAGTATGTTTTAATATTTAAAAAAATTCTTCCACATTACCGAAAATAAAACTTTTACTGATTTTAATTTACAATTAAAATCATTGCGTAAGATTTTTATAGAAGTCCTTTTTTCACGATTTACTTTCAAACTCAACATAAAAATTTATGGAGAGCTTCGAGCAAATAATGGATATAGTAATTGTGGGCTTTCCGTTTATTTTAACTATGAATATCGAATTGACTGTTGCTCACACCAGTAGTGCTCTACGAGGGCAAAGTGGGCAAAGTCAGCAGTTCGAATAGTCCTTTGCCAATCTCAGCGGAGGGAGTAGGGTTACCCCGTTCCTGTTATTCCATAATTTTCAGTCTGCAGAACTTGTAAATTGATCCGCGAAAACACGTTTATACAGGCATAATAAATATTTGATTATGAGCGTATACCAGGTAATCGTTAATACCCCCCTCCCACACATACGAACCAAAATATTATGACCACCCTGTCTCCACGGGCGCCTCCGTAGCCAGTTGGGCAGGAGCAACAGTGTTGCCCGGTCTAATCAAGAAGCGTATGCTTCTTGATTAGACCGGGGTTCGAGCCCGTAACCACCAAATACGGAGGATGTGGAAAGGTCAGGGAATGACCACCGCATATCCCCGGAGCAATATGGCCTTAATTGCTAATGCTCCTAAAAACCAAATAACAACAACATTCTGTCTCCACGAGTGGACGGATATCACAGCACCTAGGAATGACATCACCGAATGGCGTAGCATATATAGTGGTGACATGGCAGTACTATATATTTCATCATCATCATCATCATATTATACTAATTTGTTTCACGAGCAAACGCTCATCAAGAAAAGTAACTAAATTTAAAAACAACCACTTGTCATAAGAAAAACTAAAATCGACCACTTAGCCTGCTCCCACCAGCTAAAAAATTTAGCTATTGTGGGAACAGTTACCGCCCCTACCGCGGGGAGGTGGGTCGTCTACTATCAATTGTATATATGCCCATAAACTCCAGAATAAAATCTCTCATAAAAACATCAACTTCTGCACCATTAAACATTTCTCTAAAAATCTAATTTCTTTATAACATTATACATCATCCATCATGTTGTACATTTCTAATTTTAAACACTTCACTGACAAAATCTAAAAATTCTTTGTAAATTGCTAGGTTCCTAAGGAGCCCGCACGGCTCCAATATCCCTCCACCAACTTTTTGTCTTAATCGGTTTCTATGTTGCTCATAGAGAGGGCATCTCAATAACATATGCTCACTAGACTCTGGCTGTCCACAATCACAGCTATCGCTCTCCCTCAGTCCCAACTTATGCAACTTAACCCCGAGTCCATGCCCAGTTATCAACATAGCCGGAAACAATCCTAACATAGGCCACTTCTCTGTATTCACCAATGTCAAGGCATCAGGAAGAAACCGGTAAGTATCCCTATCGGCCTCAGACTGTGCCCACCGGCTCCGCCATTCATCTTCTATTTCTCTCTGGAATCGCCTGCGTTCCAGTTTCAAATCCTGCAATCCATAAGTTTTTCCCTCATCAGGACAAGCCCTAATACTACATAACTCTGCAGGAGAATTCTTCTTTGTATGGTATATCAAAAACCGCTTTGCAATCACCAGATCAACTGGCATTTTCCTGTAATAACCTGCAAAGCCTCAGTGAATACAGTTCTGCATGCCCGAGACTGCTAACAATGCCAGTCTTTGTGAGTCGCTCAGATGTCTTCTAACAAATACATGAGCAATAGCCGTTCCCCACGCTCCGCACGCATACGTGACAATTGGTAAATATATACATTGATATAACAACTTTATAGCCTTCCCTCGTAAACCCCACTGAACTCGTATATTCTTTTGATTCTTCCATATACTTTTTTCACCTTCTCACGCAAGTACTTCGCATGGAGAACAAAACTAAGTCGCTCATCCAACATTATCCCCAAATACTTGGTTTGAGTACAATATTTAAGGGACCGCCCCTTCACCCTTACAGTGGGATTTCTATTACCACTCAATCTGCCCCTAAGTAACATACAAACTCTCTTCTCGTTTGATTTAGTTAACTTATTTAAGGAGCCCAGTCATCCAACTTTTCCAAAGCTATCTGTGCCTTTGTTTCCAGACTAAGCCTGGAATCACCTTGAACCATGATTAACACATCATCTGCGTAAGCCACTATCTCCTCCTCACCCCAATCCTCATTCAAAATTTCATCAAGCACGAGATTCCAAACCACAGGCCCGAATATCGAGCCCTGTGGCGCACCTCGCTCTATAACTTTATTTACCACTCTAAATTTATTCCGCACCTCCACTATTCTGTTGGAGAAGTAGCTACGCATCAGCCTATATAAGTTCCTGGGCATCTCATTTGCCTAAGTCTTGCCAATATACTCTCCCACCACAAGAGATCAAAGGCGCCCCTAAAGTCAACAAATATTCCCAATATATATCGACTCTCACTATTTTTAATGACTCTGAGCACCTCCGACAAGGCATCCTCGGTCGACCTGCTAGCCATACTGTTTTTGGGAATTCAGCCCTGCTTCCCAATATCTTTTATTAATTCTGCCTATCATCAATCTCTCCAGCGTCTTTCCTAACACCGACAACAAGACTATGGGCCTATATGACCCAGGGTTAGCCACATCTTTATCCCTATTTTTTAATAGCAACTTCAAGGTCGCTTTTTTCCAGCAATCTGGATATATCCCTTCTCTTAAACAAGAATTAAATACTGAGAGCAATAGCCAGGACCAATTTTTTGCCATTTCCTGTAAAACCTCCATAAAGATTTTATCACCCCCTGGAGCCTTTCCTTTCTTAGCCGACATCAAGGCGTTACTAAGCTCTTCCAGTGTGAAATCGCCCTCCTCTTCATTAGCAACATTATCCAAATTTGCCTGCCTAATACATGCCTGGCCCGGTGAGTCGTCTTGAGCATTATCTCCTGGAAATAAGACATTCAAGATTCTAATCATAGAATCCTCCCAGTTCATTGTCTCAGAGCCTTCTAATTGAATAGAATACGCTATTTGCTCAACATGTACCTTTTCCATCATAATCTTGTAGGGGAGACCCCAAGGATCCTTATTCCCTTCTACCTGAACAAAATCTTGCCAAGTCTGAGACTTGGCCTCCGAATCTCCCTCACATATCTATTTTTCCTATCCTGATATTGTCGCCTGTATACCATCATATCCTCATATCCCAAACGCCTTGCACGCTGATACTTGTGTCTTAGCCTAATCACCTCTCTCCTAGATGCCTCAAGACTCCCACTCCACCAAGGCACAGACCTTAACTTTTTCTTTTGTTTTATCATGGAGCCGTACAAGGCTCCCCTCAGAACCTTTGTTAAAATTTCCGCTCTCTCATTAACTGAGCCGCCGGACCACACACAATCCCTCCCTCGCAGTCTGCTCTGGATACCGCTAACCAGCCTTTGACAGTCCAGGGACTTCCTAACCAATCTGCTGGATCTACTATCCACATCACTCTGCACTGTGTCCACAAATTCAAATACTATAGCCCTATGGTCGCTTGTCGTCCATCCCTCTCGCACTTCCCAACCCTGAGTTTTATCTAACATATTTTCCGAACATACTGTCACATTATATATATATATATATATATATATTTCGTCAGTATGAAGCTCACGGAATTTGAACCAGGAGTAATCTGCGGTGCTAAGAAGGCGGGCCAGCAAATCAGCAACAGCAAACATTGTCAGCTGTTCGAGGGCCGCCGTAGTGAATGTATGGCGGAAATGGTCCAAAGAACCACACAAAGTTCCGGGACGGGAAGACCGCCACAGGTTGACAGTCAAAGTGAACGATATGGATTTAATGTGGAGATAAAGAAAATGGGAAACATCTTATACAACTGCAACCCTTACAGTCAGTGATTTAAGAGCATCGTTAAGCTTCTCAATT
Source organism: Mastigoproctus giganteus (assembly GCF_048544385.1). Taxonomy (NCBI): domain Eukaryota; kingdom Metazoa; phylum Arthropoda; class Arachnida; order Uropygi; family Thelyphonidae; genus Mastigoproctus; species Mastigoproctus giganteus. The sequence continues at coordinate 97,059,278 of NC_143580.1, forward strand.
AAAAAGTTTGCTCTCGTAACGATATATATCTTCTTGCAAAGTACCAGACCTTCCAACTTCTACAAGATTTTTCAACTTGTGTGTTACCGACGACGTACTCTACAGACTACAACAAATCAGCCAAGTACTTCAACTGCTTAAATGATACATGAAAAATAGTTCTGACTATTCCAGTTTTATTTCTCTAATTGTAAAATTAAAACAATCCCTATTACACTGGACTAACAACAAACCTTCATGATTTTAACAAACGTTTTTGTTCTGCTATTCTCAACTCGCATCACTACTCTCAGCCATCTCTGATCATGAACAGAAAGAGGTGGAATAAAATGATATAACTCTGTAATAACACATTAGGCCTGACGCAGCCGACTGGTCAGAATCGAGAGTACAGTAGCACGCGCTCTTTGAATGGACTGGGGTTCAAAGCCCGTGATGTTAAATACGATTAACGTTTGCTTTGATATTTTATTGTAAACTCCATTGACCTGCTGGTCGTGCCGATGTGTAAACAGGAACTGGTGAGTTTGGACAGTGCTACGCGACTCTGCCCATGAAGCAGCAAACGGTCATTTTTCAAAATTTCATGTGTTTTAAATCCAATTTGACTGCATGCAGGATCGTTCACTTTTTTTCAAGACCGGTCAACACAGTCAACTTTGAAGAGGGCGCAAAGTTTCTTATGCGATCCATGACATTGTAAACTGAACCCTTTCCACACAAAATGGATGTCAAAGAATAGTTCTACATAAGCACAGAAGATCACATGCCCAAGAACAGGGTAAATTGTACTTTTAATGTGATCAACATTTTTGTCAAACTTTTTACTATTTTATTACACGAAGAATTCATCCCCGCAGCATTATTATCATTTTGTATGCATTCAATCATTCTATATACGTTAGAGGGAGAGAGAGAAAAGGAGAGCGCGCATAATGTTAAATATAGTCGTAATCAGTTACGTTGGCAGGAATGAAATGACACCATCACTTTCAAAACTTCACCCATTTACAAAGTTCGAATACGTACATATTCAAATTCTGCCTTCCAGAATGAAAACGGACAAAGTGTACAGCTTCTTGAGTTATCAGCATTGCTGAAAGGCATAAAATTGATACTCTGAAAGTTTTTATAAAGCAATTTTAGGAGGGAGATCTGCTTTTTCCTGGACAAATTGTACCGCTATGCATGAACTGGAAGATTGATAAGACCAAGATCTCGTCTTTTTGAACGTTAAAATATGTCATAAATCACTACTTTTACTATCTGAAGATGCGTTGAGATATTTTCTTCTTCTTCCCAGGTCTCACCAGAGATAGATTAGTTTGGTCTGAAGGTTTGCGGGAAGTGACAACTGCATCTTAAAAATTTGATATTCTTGATGCAAACTACCCAGAATTTAGCATTGTCAGTGTTTTTATATATTTTATTGGAGGAGTGAAGATTTAATGAAAAACAGAACAGCTAATGAATGAGAAAGCAAATCGAAATTTCGAAATAATGGAACATAATACTAATAAAAGATAATGAATTCTGAAGCTAATTCTGATACTAATAACGATAATCAATTCTCTCAAAGGATAATTATAATTAATTCTGCACACTTTGTATTTAAGTAGATATTTAATCAGCTATATCGCTATTGCTATTTAAATAGCTTGCTCTATAACGAAAATGTCTCAGTAATCCTGAAATAAGGATTTGGAAAGTATTTGAATTTGTTCGGGTAATCCATGTGGAGTGATGATCGCTAATGATTTTCTTGGGGACAAGGAACTTTATCTTCCCTTACACTTGATGCAGAAAGGAAGTAATATGCACATGACTGCTCTTGTCAGATTGTAAAACCTTTATTTTTCACAGACTGGTACCACTGAAAGAAAATCTTAAAAAAAAAAAACTTGCTGATATTTTTGCTCCATGTCGTCTACTAACGCCCATTCACTATTCTATCGACTAACACGGGTTTCTACCGAAAGCAATAAATGGTATGATCTTCTTGGCACGTGGTTTGCGATATTTGAAGATGAAATAATCTTTAATGTGTTTGATGTAATCTGTTTAGGGAAAAAACACGAACACCCTAGGTTCTCAAAATCGACGAGTGCTGCAATTAAATTAAGCAAATTAGTAGAAATCACGATTATTATAAATATTATTGATACAGATTCACTTCAATCCGTTATAAACAATTTAAAAAAAGAAATATTTTATGATAAATAAGGATAAGAATCGAAGCTTCACCTTAAATTTATAAAAATTACCCTTCAGCTTAATTGGAATTCGTTGGTCACAAAACACCTCACTTGCTTATCTCCACTTCAAGCATCCACTACAAATTCTCTTCTTCACATCCTCATCAAGATCTCCATCCTGTTGCATTACTCAACATTGATATTTAAACAACTTTCCGTGCTTTACATTCTGCTCACCTATTCTTTCTGTTATATATTCCTCTATTTCCATCTTCAAAATTGTATTCAAGGTGTTCTATTCTAGCCCTACCAATAGTCAATACCTTCCCCCATTCCTACATTCACTATTCTGTTGACTAATGAATCAGTAGCACTTCACCGGAAAACATACACCATGGCACATCCCCCTGAATATTCCCTGTAAACTCATCTAAAATCGCTGCAAAAAGACTCAAAGCAGAATCATGATATAAGCCTACTCTCACTAAAAACTCGCAAGTCTCTTCACAAATATTACTTACTCTAATAACTGCACCCTCATATATATATGAGGGTGCTCGCCTTTGCGGCTATTTGTCTAGCGATCGAAATGCAGCGATTCTCTGACCATTATTGGCCTTGTGGTCCTCTGTTGAGATGGGGCGTAATAGTCAGTCTATTTTTGGTTTATTTATTATTATTATTTTTTATTGTATTGGTTTACATCTCTGTTGGCGATATTTCACATAAATTTGGACCTGGTGCCCGTCAGAGGAGGCGCCGTTAAATTTCTATTTTAATTGATATTCAAAATTTAATGGATTATTATTTTATTATCTTTACATTTAGATGTTCTAAATTATCTTAGTTTCTGCTACAATATTTTTACCCCTATCTTCCCTCCCTGTTGGTTTGATCGTTATGCTTAATTTTGACTATTTTCGCTCTTGTGTTGCCATGCTCCTGGCATTATTTATTTATTTATTATTATTATTTTTACTTCTTGTTCTAATTTATTTTTATTATTATATTTCAAGCATCATGCAGAGGAATATGCTTTTTGGCTGCTTCTGATGTTTTCTTTACCTTTTTATTTTATTTTTATTATGAAAGATTTAGTTTCCAACAGAATATATATATATTGATGCAGGTTACATCAAGAGATATGTGAAATGTGTATATGTATGATATTCTCCAATAACTCTCCATTACAATTTTCTTGAAGCCCTATCCAGGTGAATAAAAACCAAATGCAATTCTATATCTGCTCTGTGTACTTTTCCATCAATTGTCTCATAATAATATTAGAATATGCTCAATGACCCGTTCCCATAACTTCATGGTATGGCACATCAATCTTAATCCCTATAATTTGTACAGTTTTCATTATCACCCTTATTCTGATATATTGAAATACGAAAGCTTCACCTCTGAACAGAAGGAACCAACATTTTTATTTAAATATACAATTTAAATTTAAAATATTGAAAAATATAGCTTTTTTTTGTATAATTATCTGATAAATATTTTTTAATCACTGAAACCTGGTCTGTGTATGTAGCAATCCAGTCGTGTGAATAACATTCACAGATTTAAAGCTCATGTTAATTAAATGTGCTATACATATTCATCCATAATATAATTGTCGATAAAATTAACTGAAGAAAAAAATTCGGTAATTACATGTGATATGAATATATTTAAGTTTATTGTGCATTCTGATGATTACTTGCGCAAATTGTGAGTTTCTAAAATAATTTAAGTTATTCTTTAATGTTTACTCTAAGAACCTTTACAGCTATTCCCCGATTCATTTGAATACTGTTGATTCTAGAAAATCTCGCAGGTAAGAGAAATTTATAGAGGAAGATTACTTGCGGTTTAAAACAATCGATTCCCTCTTAAGAATTTCTATTATTTCCACAAAATACATAATTATAAAGTGACGCTTGAAAAAAATCCCATAGAAAGCAACCTGTAAACACAAAATATAAACTGTGTTAAGATTTAGAAAGAGATCGCATGGGTACGAACTGCATTTCACTAAACTACTTGGCAAATGGGTGCAAAGGAACACTGGAAACTTAAAATCAGAGTATTTTTCCTGTTACAAGTTCGAAAAAGTAACTATTACTGAAGCTTATATCCTAGAGAACGGTTAGCGTATATTTTTAATTTTATTTTTTATTTTTATTCATTAATTAATTAAAGCGGTCCCAGCCAACCAATAGCAATCCCGGTGTCAGTTATACATAATTTAACAGTACTCTTATATACTTGAAAAACTGACATGACCAAAAACGATTGTTATGAAAATGAACACACTGAGAATAACCAAATTACATAAAAAATAAATATACATACAATTAAATTTCAGACAAAGTTTAAACGTCATAGGACGTTTAAACCGTCCATAAAAGTCCAAACTACATCTGATCATAGTTTTTTGGAAAGCCAGAAACGCAAGCAGCTACCGAGAATAGAAATGCCAGCACAAGGAGCTGGAGTTGCAGTGGATATAGCAGACTCATGCTCCACCAAAGCAAAGCCTTTCAGAACGATTTCACAGAACTTTAGATAATTCGGCACCACACCATACCGCATTACAAATGTCTCTCCTGTTAACAAGCACAGCCTGGTCTGTGTTTGTTAACAGGAGAGACTGCTTCTACAGGGCTGGAATACACTTAAATAAAAAGGGTGCAAAGAATATTTGCTGATGCTATCAACGTGGAGTTAGGTGGGTCGGAAAACTGCTAGCTTGGGTGGATACATAGACTATTAGATTAACGATAGCAGCTGGCAGAAGTGAAAGTGATTCTTGCACTGCTTCTACTGAAATGCAATTGAGCAGCAGCCTAGAATGCAAGGCAATGGTAATTTCTTGGACTGCTGGGAGTCATAGTGGAACAAGTAAATACACGGGCTGTGTTAGGGTAAATAAGAGTAGTAACAGATGCATGTACACAAATGCTAGGAGTATAGTTAATAAATTTGATGAGCTTGAAGTGCTAGTCAAGACATCAAAGGCAGATAGTGTTGGGATGTCAGAGATGTGGTGTCTCATAGACATAAGCAGTGCAGAATTGGAATTTGGGGAGTACAATGTGCACAGAAAGGATAGGCAGGAAGGAAGGAAGGGTTATGCTGTTAGTTAAGAAACACATAAAAACTAAGGAAATGCAACCAATTGATGTTGGTGGACAATGCAATATTGAGTCTGTTTGGTGTGACATAAACACTGGGAAAGGAAAAATTAGAGTAGGTGTGTGTTGTAGGCCTAATGAATCTGATGAGTATAATGAGCAGTTGTGCAGAGAAATAGAGTGGGCCAGTAAATCAGAGTGTCTTATAATGGGGGATTTTAATTTCCCAGATATTGACTGGAATTTGTGGGTTGGTCACTCACACACTAGCAAGGCTTTTGTGGATTTATTGATGATTGTTTTCTGCAGCGGCATGTTCGAGAGGCAACTAGAGGGAGTAATACTCTCGATCTGATTATCAGTAGTGATTCTTCATGCATTAGGAATCTGCAGATGAAGACATCACTAGGTGGCAGTGATCATAGTGTGCTGAAGTGGGATTTACTCAAAGAGGTAACTACCATCAGGGGTAAAGTGAAGGGGTTTTGCTTTCGTAAAGGTGACTACGGTGGTCTGAGACAGAATTTAAATTCTATACGGTAGGATCAACTGATGATGGTACCAACAGCAAATTCGAATTGGGAAGCATTCAAAGAATTAATCTTGGAAGTTACTAGGGTTTTTCATACCAGCTAAGAAATTTTGTTCAAGATTTAGGCCTACATGGATGTCAGATGAAATAAGTAGACATGTGGCAGCGAAGAAAAGTGCATGGGATACATATAGATTAACAGGTGACAGAGAAGCCTGTGATAGATATCAGATGGTCTGTTACCAAGTCACAAAGGAGGTTAGGCAGGCAAAGGCAGATTAAGATATATTTTTTGGCAAGGATACAAAGAAAAACAGCAAAGAGTTCTTTACTTATGTAAACTCTAGAAGGAAGGGGTTGAACCAGATTGGTCCACTTGATATCGACTACTGGTTCAACTGTTGATGATCCTGCTCAGGTAGCTAACAAACTAAATGAATATTTTGCATCTATATTCACACATGAGGAGTTATTCAGGGAGGAGAATGCCAGACGTGTATTAAACTCTGGCAGTAAGCTAGATGGTCTTGTAATAACTGAGAGTAAAGTGGAGACATTGTTGAAGATAAACATAAGAAAGGCACCTGCGGTGGATGGAATCTATCCAAAGGAAGCAGCAAAGGATGTCAGCAAACCCTTAGCCATAATTATGAGAGCGTCCTTGGACTCAGGGGAGGTACCCATGTACTGGAGATGTGCAAATGTGGACTCCAATCCAAGAAGGAGGATCAAAGGGAGACAAAGATAATTACAGACATCTTAGTTTAACTTCTGTTCGAGGGAAATTAATGGACGCACGGGTTAAAGAAATATTGTAATATCATCTAGACAAGACTTCAGTTATAGCTCGGACACAGCATGGGCTTGTTAAGGGGAAGTCTTGTCTGACCAATTCGATTGTATACTATGATGTAGTCACAAAGGAACTAGATGTAAAGAATAATTTCGGTATCATGATGATGGACTTCTCCTTCAATGAGGTCCATTATATATTTGGATCTTAGAAAGGCTTTTGATACTGTTGCACCTGGAAGACTGCTGCACAAATTGGAGTAGTGTGGCATTGGAGGCAAATTACTGCTGTGGATAAAGGAATGGTTGAGTGGGAGAAGACAGAGTGGTAATCAATGGACTCTTCCTGGATTAATCTTATTAGTGAAGTCTCCTAGGGTTCAGTGTTGGGTCCATTGTTGTTTTCTGTATTCGTTAATGCTATTTATGATTGTATATGAGGCTTAATATCCAAGTTTGCAGACGATACGAAGGTTGGCAGGGTTCTCAATGACAGTACGCTGCTGCAACAGGATCTACAAAAATTGAGCAGATAGGCTGAGAGGTGGTAACTGAAGTATAACATTGACAAATGTAAATTACTGCATATGGAAAGCAGTAACCCAAAAGTAACGTATCAATTGTGTGGAACTACACTGACAGTGGTAGAGAACGAAAAGGACCTGGGGGGTATTTTGTGCAGGCAGATATGAAGTTTTCTGAGCAGTGCAAAAGGTCTGCAAGAGTAGCTCATGGTGTCTTTTCAATGATATACAACAATTTTTCTACCAGGGATAAGGAGGTGATTAACCCCTTGTATAAGGGGACAATCAGGGATAAGGGGACAATGGTCAGGCCATACGTTGAGTACTGTATACAGGTCTGGAGGCTTCATTTTAAGAAGGATGCAGAGCTGTTGGAACGCGTACAGAGAAGGGCAACAAGATAGTGAATGGAAAAAAAGGGTTGCTATTACGAAGAAAGGCTTAAATTTTGCAAAATACAGTGTGTGGAGTCTAGGCACCTGCGAGGTGATCTGATTGAGGTGTATAAAACCTTGAATGGTTTGAGCATGCTCAATGCTGATGGGTTTATCCTCTTGCTCAGAATAATCGCCTGGGAGAGCAAAAATTCAAATTGAGGAAAGAGTTGTAGGATAGATGTGCGGAAGTTTTCCTTTAGCCAGTGGGTGGTTGATTGCTGGAACAAACTCCTCTGTAAGTACCAGTTTGAAGAATAATATTCTTCAAACTGGTACTTACAGAGGGGATCTACTGCATGACGATGTAGCCGGGCTCCGCAAAGTAGGGGTGCCCCTTGAACTGTCATCCACTCTATTAGACCTATTTCAAAGCCTAACTGCTCTAAAACAGCCGGAAGACCGACTTCTGGAGGGAATGGAGTAACCATTCCCAAGTCACCAGTCATCTGCAAATTTTCACTTCTGCTTTCTTCCTGAGTATCTAGTCTAGTCTAGTTAATGTTTATCGGATTTATTCTTAACGTTCTTCGGTCTCGGTCTACCCTTTCTGGAATTCTTTGCATTGTTCCAGCGGCTACTGCATCTGTTATTTTCGCACTACTCCCCACAGACATGTAGTTTTCACTGTATTCATCCTCTCTATTAACGTTCTCATCCCCAAATCTAGTCACATCTCTTACCCTATTTATAACTCCACTAATTTCTCCAAGCTTATTCAATTTGCCTGAACAGACTGTATCTAGAACAACCTTGACATTCGAAGATCCTTCACACAAGCAGTCGTTACTTCCCCTCACTATGTCTTGGTGCAAAACTCATTCACCAATATCCTATTGACATCAAAATCACTCTTTTTCACTGAACAATATTTTATTGTCCTTTGTTTCCATAACCACTATATTTTTCTATGTTTCTATGTATTCAATTAAACCCATACATCTATCTCTGTCCGCTAACTTATCCAATTGTCTTTCCCTAATCTCACCCATGTCCTTTGCGCCTTCTAAACAATTTGCCATTATTTCTTCATCCATGGTGAGAACTGCAAACTTTAGGAGCAAAGTAAACGGCAGTACAGCTTATGCTACCTAAAGCTTATTGAATCCCCTTTACAGTTTACATTTATGACCAATTTAAGAGATGGCACAACAGTTCTACTTTCACGACTAACGTTAACGGCTACTTGACTTAAAATCGTTGGGCCTAGAATACTATCAGTAATTTAAATACTAGCCACCAGGCCCTCTTTACCTCTACAAATGTAGTCCCGAGCTAGAGGTTTGAATGCCATGACCTAAGGTAAGACTGTCAATAAGAAACAGTCCCAGAATTTTGAATCATTAGTTCTCATTTCAAAACCCATGTAAAGCATAGGAAGCTATTAAAGGCAATTACGCTCTGAGAACGTTCAACTGCCGCGACCTAAATTTGTATCTATATTCTATATATTTACCAATTCTTGACTAAAAATAGTCAAACCATAAAGCCTACAGCTTCCTCTACCAAATCCACTTATTACTTTAACCTATACTCGCTAATATTACTGTTTATTTAAAGAAAATATTAGAGCAGTAAAAAAACAGAAATGTACAATGATACACCAGCGCCACCCCAGTTCGCGTATACATTAGAAATACCGGATCCTACCATTACCGGTGCCGTAGCACATCCATGGCTAGGATCTTATTTTCCTGGCATCTGAATCTTAGGTAACAAATTATTTATAAAATTAAAATTTTAGAACTCAATTTTTAACTCAAAATAAACTTGTGACCACTTAGCCTATTCTGAGGAGCAATACATTTGGACCAGGTCTATGTATCCTGATCAGCATAGTTCCCGTCCCTAACCACGGGGAGGTGGGTCGCCACTATCTATCAGGGCTCTTTTATTAAACATATCATTAACAAACTTGTTAAAAAGAGCAAATTTGTTACAATCTGTGAACAGGATCCCCAGACTATCCTCGTCTAATACTCCTACAAGCATTTCTAACCTCCTGCGTATGTCCAAGTATGCGTTGCATTCGAGCATCAGATATTTTGAAGTTTCATCTTCTCCACAAACACACAATCCAGAGTGATGTAATCCGAGCTGTGACAACTTATATTTCAAGCCATGTCCAGTTAATAGAAAGCTCGCTCTCAGCCCAAACTGTAGCCAAGGTTTTAACCTACAATCAACGAGTCTTACATCAGGCAAGAACATATACGTTTGTCTACCTTTTTCACTGGTTTCCCAGCTTGCTTGCCAAAGACCAACAATTTCAGTATTTATTCTTATTTTCTCTTCTTGGACTTCATTCCTAGAGTATTCTCGCCCTTCATCTGGGCAGGAAGTCACACCCATTATAGTCCTTCTAATATTGTTCTTAGTAAAGTATATTAGCCCTCTTAATAATACTTCAAAATAAGCAGGTTTCCTTCCTGCCAGGACCTGGAGTGCGTCAGAGGAGACCGTGCGGCATGCACGTGTAGTCCCGAGTAAAGCAAATCTCTGGGCCTGTACAAGATGCTTTTGTATCTTGGTCTTGTCAATTCGATGGACCCATGCTCCGGAGGCGTAAGTAAGTATTGGGACGAATAAGCATTGATATAACATGTTCAAGGAACGTCCTTTTATGCCCCAGTCTGTCCTTACTACCCTCCGGATCTTAGCATATAACGTTCTTGTTTTATCCTTGATATATCGGACATGCTCGGTAAAAAACAGCCGATCCTCCAACTGCACACCCAGGTATTTTGCTGTCTTGACATAACGTATTGGCTCTCCTTCCAATTGTACGGTAGGATGTCTATTCATGCTCAATTTACCTTTCATTAGCATCTGGACAGTTTTTCTCTTGGATATTTCTAATTTGTTCAACTGTTTTGTACATTTCTGTTTCGATGGACCCATGAGCTAGAGGTTTGAATGCCATGACCTAAGGTAAGACTGTCAATAAGAAACAGTCCCAGAATTTTGAATCGTATTAGTTCTCATTTCAAAACCCATGTAAAGCATAGGAAGCTATTAAAGGCAATTACGCTCTGAGAATGTTCAACTGCCGCCACCTAAATTTGTATCTATATTCTATATATTTACCAATTCTTGACTAAAAATATTCAAACCATAAAGCCTACAGCTTCCTTTACCAAATCCACTTATTACTTTAACCTATACTCGCTAATATTACTGTTTATTTAAAGAAAATATTAGAGCAGGCAGTAAAAAAACAGAAATGTACAATGATACACCAGCGCCACCTCAGTTCGCGTATAGAAAGACTCTCTAAATTACGTGCATTTTGTTTTGTAGAATGACCTAAGACGACTTATCAGAATCACAAATGTCAAATCAATAAGAGCCATGCAACCCAACCTTTTTTATACTACGACAATACAAAGCGTGTGGCCCAAATAACTGTTCATTCATTCTATGCTCCTATTAGCAAAATGAGTGGAAATAGTAATTATCATGATCAGACGTGTAAGAATAACCATGGAAGGACCTCCTTGGAAGCACTACAACTAGAGAACAGCAAACTGAACCAGGACACACACTTTTTTTACTCCCGAAACCTTTTATTCATAAAGCAGCAAAACCGACTATCCGGGTAATTAACAGGCATGGAACACTGACGCCTCGCTTCCTTAACTGCCTTGCGTCTTATTCTGAACAACTAATCGCACCTGTGTGACACTCCTGAGTACGAGGTTGTTAACACTGATCATAGGAAACGTGGTGTGTAGTGAACATTCACTTAACCTGAGCCAAACTGAATCTGCTGAAAGAGGATGGTGTATGCCACAGAGATTCCCCAGTGGAAAGAGTTCAACCTTTGCTGCTACAGCTTCGCTGCATACCACGAACTATAACAGGTACATTGTATCTGTAGACCTCTGTCACTTAACAAAAGAAAAAAATGCATTTAGCCTCTCACGATCACATAGGTCAGAATAGTTTACAACTAATTACTTTAACAAGAATATTATTATTAACAATAAATTATTTGGAGGTCATGTGAGCTCGAACGACTGTCAATTCAAACTCGTGTTCTATCATTTAGCTACGTCAGACCTAATAATCATCCATTCTAATGCTTTCTGTACAGAAGTCCAAAACGTGAATGGAAACTACCATACAACAGCCTCTGTCATATTCCACATCATGCACACGAATTCGTCGGCGATAGTAGTAGTAGGATTTTTAGGGGCATCAACGAATAAAACCGTATTGCTCCGTATATACTGCCTGTAAATTGCGTATGTTCTCTGATGGATTTTCTGTTTGCTGGTTGAAAAACACTGGTTTCCGTAGAAATTCATGCTACCCACGCCTGAGAACGACTAACTCAGCCACATTGTGAAAAACGGCCCATAAAAATTCCTTACGTCATCGATGGGACTCGAACTCAAGTGTTTTCCATCCGGTGTGGGGAGGACGGCCGGGTCTATCAACTGTGCTACCCCCGAAGGCCGAACTCCTGGGAGACGCACAATTTTTAGCCTTCTTAACTCAAAATCGATGCCTCTAATACGACCCTTGTTGATAAACAATTTTGTTTGAGATTTTTTCCACAAAAGAAATTTTTAAAATATGCCCAATAAAAATTGCATCTTTATTTTTATTAATGTCAGATATAACAAGATTTTTCTTTTATTTTTTAGATGGTAATATAGCCGCATGCGTAGCCGTACCAAACTGAATAAACCTTCGAATTTTCACTAGATTGAACGTGAAGTTTTTTTTTTTTTTCTTGAGTCCGAATATGCGTCTGTTAGACTTCGATGATTTACAAGCACAGAGAAGGGAAATTCAAAACTCTATTTTTTCCTCTCGAAAAAAAGGAGCAGTTTCGATGTCACGGACGTTACTAGCAATACATCACACTTATCGCTAGACTTGTTCGCTTATTTGCATGCCACAACTCATATCATAAACAGATACTAATTCATAAAAGTGCTTTATAGAATGTTAACTGTATTTAGTTTTAATGACATTCCGAAATACCATCAATAAAAAAATAACTTAGAGACATAATCGCCCTAAAAAGTTGGAAATTATATTTCATTTGTTAAAATTTCTTATATTTGGAGTTATTCTGACAATGCAGAATCGAAAGAAATTTAGTTTAAGGGTATGGATAATTGAGATAAATAAATAAATAATATTATTATTATATGTAAAGACAGAGCAAACTATTCACGCGAAAAATCATTTTTCCAACCATATTGGCCTAGATATAAAATTCGCATTATCCGCGACAGCGGTCGATTTTCAGAATCGTGAGACCTTAGTGCCTGCTCGAGTGTTTGGGTCATCTGCTGTAATGTGTTTCAAGTGATTTTTTATTGATTTCTGTTACTGGATGATGTCATTCATCGGATAAACTGTTTTAAGCATGTAGAACATTTTTCCAATACACTTTGTTGTTGAGGTACTGAGAGTATTCCATCAATCAATCATCAATCGTTCGTATGTATGATTGATTGTTGGTACTGAGAGTATTCCATCAATCATACATACGAACTCACGAGCGATCACGAAATGTAGTTCTGTGCTGTGCTTTGCTGTCGAAGGCCATGTCCAACTTCAGTATCTCATGAAGATTGTTCTTAAATCAGATAAATCAGCGAGATTCTCTTTAAGAATCTCGCTGGTGCTTGAGTGATGACCAAAATGGCGTTCAGTGTCTGAGAGATGACATAGATCAGCAGCGTGGTGTAAACCTTTTTGGGTCCAAATTCATTGGCTTATTCTTATCCAATATTAGTACTTCGACTCAACTACAACAAACAGTACTATTTTTCCATATTAAATATACTCTTCTTTGATAACAGTAATTATGAAAAAGTTGATTTCTATTAAAGAAATTAACCACAGGTAGTCCGTCATTTAGCTCGAATTAAGACATACCTTTCATCGAATGTTAACCGTCGACATGTAAGTCGACTTGTAATCTCTTAGCCATATGGTCGTAAAGGACTTTGCCTTGCCATCTAATTTATCTAAGTATAGAGTTTAACTACTTGAAATAAAGATAAACTTTTTCTCTCTGAAATTAGATCGCTAGCAGCCAACTATACTTTGGCAACATTCATGAAACTGTCACGTTACATTAGTCGATGTTCGCCATACTGATCTCACCTGATTTTAAAGTTCCAACTTGTCTAAAATGGAAGATTGATCACAACTCTTTAAATCAGAAATCTGGAAAGGCTACCTATGAAACCTCGTCAGCCCTGAAATTAGGTGTATATGTCTATGGGATGGAGTATTGTCGTGCTGATACGTGAGGAGCCTAGTTTCTATAAAATGGAGCAGTGTAAGTACCATGGAGGCGTTTGGGATGTTAATTAATTAATATATGGCCGAACCATGAAAATAAACCGTGCACAGTGACTACCTCCTCCAATTTTCATCGTTGTGAGGTTCTCCGTGCATTCTCCAAATCCACTGTCGACTTGAAAATTCCTTCAATTCCACACATATAGGAAATTCACAGTCCAAAAGAAGGAACAAACACTACTAACTAATGAGTTAGTAGTGTTTGGATTTAGCATTAGTTAGTAGTGTTTGGATTTGGCGAGCTCCACTCACTGTGTTTATAAATGCCCTTGCTCATGGATAAGTCTTATTAATATCTGGAACTCTGCTTTTAAGTACAGATCATCCTGGTTGTGGTACGATTATTCCTATTTTTTCACAACATAAGACACTATTTAGAAAGCTCAAATGCTTTCCATTCACTATAAAATTCAAAACATTTCAACAATTAAAAAAAATATTCAAATGAATTTTCATTCAATAAAATTTAACACGGTGGCCCATAATCACACAACAAAGAGAAAATAGTCATTTCGACGAGCAAATATTTATTTATTTCAGAAACCTTTCCGCCCTGAATACATTTCTTTCTTCTTTCTTTTTTAGTTGTGTCATCTCATTATGATTCATTATGGTTGGTTGGTTGGTTATTTTATGGCGCATCAGTCTAAGGCTATTGTGCGCCAAGTCTGAGGTAGGATTCATTATGACTTCTACTGATATCCCTAAAGTTTCCATTTCTAATATCGGCACTTTTTCCAGTTTAACTACAGGAATATTTATCTAGCCAAGTAGACAAAAATCAAATGCGTAACACTAATTTCTCTCTTTCGAAATGTTAAGATACGTAAGGCTGCATATGATACCACATATGTAGGCCTTATTTCGCCTGTTATGAACTTTTTCAGTACTATTCACTAAAATATCCCTCGGTTACAGATAAAAACTCATTCTATAGAATAGACAGACAGCTTTGCGAATATTTCTCGGCCTTTCTTGTGCGGAGATGTTGGATCTCTGTAAACAAGCACGTGTCGATAGCAGCTAGCTAGATGAAATGAAAAGCTGAGTGAGCCTAATCAACACGAGACTACAGAGATAAAAATATAGTATATAAATCTGAGGCTAGATATGTTCTAACGGAGATCAACCAAGTAATTTTTCAGCATGAGATGTGCAGAGTAACGCAGAATACAAAATGAAGTTTTAGAAAGTATTTTTTTCTTGAAGGATAACAAGAAGTGTTACCTTTCTTCATATTAATATTCAAGCAAATCTCTGAAACGGAATTGAAATTTTAAATGAAGAAATGCTGAAACAAGAATATGACTCAGGAGACCTTCTCTTTGTAATCAGACCCGAAAAAATGACAACATTTCTAATACCAGCAAGTAAGAGGACGGAAATATGGCATTTTGGATGTGCTTCAGTTGTATAAAGTTCAGTTCGTGGAATACATCTTATAGTTGGTTTAGTTTAAAAATTCCAATTAGAACTTCGATTAATGAAACGACAGCCTCGTTTTTTAATCTGAATTAAAATACCTTGTAATGAAAACTAGTCATTATTAAATTGAATTTTAACAAGTAGCGAGAATAATAAGGAACACTACCCAGTTATCCTCAAAACTTCTTCAATAGACGTCTTCAGTATTATTGGTAACCTGTAATGGAACCTGCATTTTGGTGAATTTCAGAATTTAGAATTGACCATTTAAAGGACATGATCATTGGACCAAGGTTGATAGGTCTGAGTTAGATCCCTGCATCGGATCGGGTATCCAAGAAAGCCCGCGGGCGTAAATGCAAGTGGGTGGAGTATCCGAGGAAATCTGTAGGTCGGTGTGGTTTCAGTTTTTGAATGTAAATAATTGAATACAATAATACAAAAATGAATATATGTTAGCTCATTTAAATTTATTTGAACCAATTCAGTGAATCAATAAATCAATTTAAATTTAAGTGTAGTTGTTGCGGACCCCATTACCGCTTTTATACTTTTGGTGGTGAGGCTTGCGCCATAACCGGTCGTGTGTGTATAGTGTTTGTTGTGTGTAAATTTTGTGCTCCGTTCTGTTGTCATCGTGACGGGCGCCTGGCATCTTACCAAAAGTCCCATCCTGGTATCAGAATCAGCAAACAGAAAAAGCTCCTCAAGACATTCTTTTCTTCGGTGAGGAAAGAGTCATGGATCAAATGTCACCCCATCAAACTATTAATAGGGAAATATTCATCATTAACAAATATATGTACTAGGTACAATCAATATCAAGTCTTAGTTGGCTTCAACAGTTCACCAAACAATACAAGACCACAAGGATAATCCACTGGAGTAGCATTGCCAAGGAACAAAAAAATAGAATCTTCAGAGGCAGTAGAAATCCAGTAGTTCTAATATATAACAATAACATTGTTACCATCTAATACAAGTAATCACTGTGAGAACTCGTAGCTAAAGTCACTTTTCTGTACACCAACCCTGAAGTACAAATAGTCACAAGAACAACAGTCTATCTTGGGTTGACTGATCGAAGTTCATTTCTCCTTTTAAAGACACGTGTAGCAAATGTATAAAGAGCATTAATTGCAACCTGAGATCGAACAAATAAAGGTTTAATTTTCACTAGTGAAGAGTCCTGCAGTAGGTTAAAGTTCTTGTCTATAGTTCAAATAGTAGTGACAATCAAATAAGATATGATCCACGTTCTCTTTAGCCCCACACAGACAAAGTGCAGTAGAAGACTGTCCTAGTTCGAACAGTTTACTATTAATGCTGCCGTGAACCGACAGCAGGAATGTGCCGTGCAATCCTAGAGAAAACCATAAAAATTCTTTGTTCTTGAACTCTTTAACTAAAGATAAATATTCTCTAGTTACACTGCCAAGACTTGAGGTATTCCAATCTCTTTGCCACTTTTCAATGCAGATGGAACGCCGTCTTTTCCTTTCAGAAACCAAAGAGGCACTCAAATCAAGCTTAACATCTTCCATGGAAACAGGGCGTGCTTTCTTCAGATGATAATTCATGTATCTGTATTGGATCTCATTGTTTGTTTGTTTGTTTGTTATTTGGTTTTAGGAGCATTAGCAGCTAAGTCCATATTGCTCCGGGGATATGTGGTGGTCATTACCTTTCCGCATCCTCCGTATTTGGTGGTCACGGGCTCGAACACCGATCTAATCAAGAAGGGTGTGCTACGCACTGCTGCTCCTGCCCACGGAGGCGCCGTTGGATCTCATAATGTACTGGTAGTTTTCCCAGCAGAACCTGTAAAGTCACAGTAGTTGTAGTTCTACATGCTCTAGACATTGTCAGGAGGGCAGCACGCTGGGCCTGTAACAACTGTTTAATCACAGCACACTTGTAACTCTATAGCCCCAAGCACCAGAACCATAGGTAATAACAGACAAAAAGACAATTGTAATATCTCAGACAATTGTCTGAGAGTGACCTCTCAGACTCCACTCGTTTCTGGTTACTAATTATAATCTTGCCAGAATTGATTTACATTTTTCCTTTGTATACCTTACATGAGGCAGAAAATTTAAGGTGTGATCAAGATAGATGGCTAAATACTTTGTTGTGGAATTATACTTACTGGACTGGCCTCGATACTTGATCAGTGGAGGGCGGCCCCTACCTAGCTTACCCTTCAGCAACATCTGAGATGTTTAGATGTTGAGACCTGGAGTTTGTGTATTTCAGACCAAGTAGAAAGTTCCTGCAGTACGTGATTGCCGTAACTTCCAAAGATGTATTTGAGTTTCCCGGCACAAGAATGGCAAGGTCATCAGCATATGCAATCATGGTGATGGCATCAAATTTTCTGTTAAGCCAAGAATTAAATACAAGATTTCAACACAGGGGGCCAAATATTGACCCCTGTGGACATCCTCGTGAAACATTCTTGGAGACCTGTCCAGATCCACTCTTGACATTTATGGAACGATGTGAGAAATAGCTTGACAAAAGATTGTATATTGCTCTTGACATTTCAGTCTCCCAGAACCTCTCCAGGACACTTTGCACCAAAGGGTGTCAAAGGCTCCTTTGAAGTCCACAAAGAGGCCAAGAAAATATTCAGTTGTAGTCGTCGCCGCCTGTGATGCTAGAAGAGAAGCAATTGCATCCTCAGTACCCTTGCCACATGTAAATCCATATTGCACTGGAGCCGGAATTCTTATTAGTGTAAGCAATCAAAACACGTCCAGTAATAACCTTCTCAAGTGTCTTCTGAAAACAGGGAGCAAGGAAATAGGCCTGTAAGAGGAAGGATCAGACTCAGGCCTTTCTGTTTTTTTTTTTTTTTTTTTTAATAAGAATAAGATCTTCAAATTAACAATCTTTCATGCCCTAGAAAAAACGCCCTGAAAAAGGCAAGAGTAAAACAAAGCAAGGATAACAGCAGGAACACTCTTCCAAACCCGTTTGTAGGTGGTAGATGACTTTCATCAGCCGGTGAAATACCACCACTTTGCTTATTGGAGGCTTGAAGTGGTGAAACCCATTTTAGTCTCTAGAGCAAAGTTTCCGGCATCCCCCTCCCCCCATACTTCTCCTTCAACCCATGCACGGTACTAAGTACTATAGGTTTTGATACCTTTCGTGTTTGGGGTTTCCATAAAAAAAAAAAATAATCACATCAACCTCTGAGCGGTCACTACCTGGGCATTTTCCAGAGCGCATTGATTTGATAGCAGAGTCAATCTCCTCTGTTGAGAAAGAGGATTCATCAGGAGAACCAGTATAGGTAGAGTTTTTCATTTTGATTTCTGCTTGCATGGGATGAACACAATCCTCATTATCCTGATGGATAATAACATCAAGGATCCTATTAATAGTGGGTGCCCAAGACAAAGTATCCTGATCATCTGCCGCTCTGACTGAAGAAAATACCTCTTCAGGAGGAATCTTGTTGTTCAACAGCTTATAGATAAGTCCCTAGGGATCAGAATTTCCCTAAGTACTCACCAAGATTTCCCAAGAGGCTTTCTTCTGTTTAGAAATCTCCTGATGATATTTCCTTTTTACCTGTTTATACCTATTCTGCAGCACAGTTATCTCTAGGGAAGAACGAGATCTATCTCTTTTCGCTCTTTGATACTCTCGCCTTGTTTGCCTGGTCAACAATTTCAACTGAGATAGAACAGGGGACCACCAGGGTACATGATAAGATTTCCTTTTTCTATAATGCATTGACATTTTACCAGCTGTTAAGATTTTCGTTTGTAAAAAATTTACCTGATCATCGACAGGTAGAGATTTCATAGAGCTCAGCTGTTTCTGTGTAAAATACTCCCTAAGGTAGCCATCAAAGATCTGCCATTTTTCATTTTTCGTAAAAAATCTATGGACATCTGTAGAATCCAATCTTGATCGCTTGACATCACCTCCAAGATGAAATGTTATGATATTGTGGTCACTAGTCGCCCAGCTTGTAATGCAAATTACAATTGCCAGAGTGACATCAATATGCGGATGACAAAATGGCGTCACACAAGTTGGAGGATGGCCTGATGTGTTTAAGATAGTTAATCGATGAGACGGAATAATATCTTCCAGCAATTCACCTTTTCAATTTGTATGAGCACCATTCCAGAGCGTAGATTCGGCAGGCATCCATCATTATGATGACGTGTTTGTCGTTAAGTGATCGCAAAGTTGTGTCAAGATAATCTACAAAACACTGTATAGAATCTCCAAATTGAGAACACTGACAGGATAGGGAAATTAAATAAATCTGGCCAAACCAACCTCCCAAACACACACACACACACACACACACACACACACACCATGTGTAGTACAAAGACTAGAAATTTTTGTAACGGTTAAGGCTAGTCCAAAATGATGATTGCAACCCAGATTCTGCACTGAGCATTTCCACCAGTTCGAACTGTAGTGGGATTAGACTGGATAATGCGATAACGGATGGGAAGCCCCTTAACAAGCCCCTTATAAGAATAAGGCTCCTGTAGAGAAAGAACTTGGATTGAGTACTCCTTAGTGATCATAGTCAGATCATTTGTTACTGCTTTACACCACTGACAATTTAAGATTTAAATTTTGTATACTTCCTGAATCATTACTTGTTAGGTGTTCTATTGTCCATAAAAGGTCTTGGAACGAAACGCTTCAATAGTTTTGAGATATTCTTGGGATTTTGAGTCCTTTAAAGAAGGTGCACAGTTTCTTTTTCTTTTCCTACAATTTGGACAGTTGGACGGTTTATCTTTGTTCAGGCAATCAACTAGATTATGCCCAAATTTCAACAATGCCCACACGTTTGTGATTCTTGAGTATGCTGAATGATCGTATCCCAGGCATTTAAAACATCTGGGAACAATTGTGTAATCTTTAACTGTATGAGATGTCCATCCTAAATAAATCCTACGTGGTGTGAGAAAAATCTTACGGATTGCATCTCTAACTTCAAGAATCCAGTTCACGCTGGACTTGTTAGATTTAGACTTCGTTGAGAATCGTGGTTTAACCTGATCACTAATCTTATCGAGTGTAAAACCAAGGTCCTTCAAATTCTTTTGGTAGATATCCTCTAGTATTTCATCAACCTTGACATCTTTATGAATATCCTATATCACCACAGTTGGGCGCAATTTCCTGGGCGTTGCAGTCTTAAGCCCACATTCTTGTAATCTAGTAGAGTATTTAATCTTTTAAAAGTTTTGAGATGTTGCTGTCTCAATCAAAACTCCATTTGCCAGAATTTTACGCATGTACTTAATCTTTACATCTTTAATATCAGTACAAAACTTATTTTTTATCTAACCTTCCCGCTTGTCTCAATCAAAACTCGATTTGCCAGAATTTTATGCATGTACTTAATCTTTAAATCTTTAATATCAGTAGAAAACTTAGTTTTTATTTTTTATCTAACCTCCCCGCTAGTTGTTAAGGTACTGCCCTCCTGAGCCTTTATTAAGATCACATGCTGCTGCTGTGATGGTTCACTAGATACTGTTTGTTTAGTTGCAACACTATGAGTCGGGTGTACAACTGTGTTGCCTGAGCATAAGACATAGAAGGCAAGGCAGATGAAGAATAAGAATCCGAAGATCTGTTGTAAGTCTCCTGTAGTTTATTCAACTGGAACTCCTTTTCTTCCAGTTTGGCCTTTAAACGTTCATTTACATTGGTAAGAATCTGCTCCATGGCAGACCATGTATCCTGGATCTCCGTTGTGACTTGCTTGGTTAATTTAGCCCCAAGTGAAATAATAGCAGAAAGAGCAGACCTCAATGTAAACACTTGTTCCGTATGGGTACGAATATTTAAACTGGATTGAAATTGGTCAGCAATCTGAATAGCTTCATCAAGTGATGGAGAATCAGGGTTCTTAGAAAATCTCACAGAGAACTTATCAACAGCTGGTGGTAGGTCTTTAGGGTCAAGTCTTTGTAATTCTATTCTGGGTTCCTTACCAACAGAGGAACTAACTGACGTCAATGAAACGCTTTCATCAGCAGTCTATGAAGAGTTTGGTAAAGGAGGAAAGACACCTCCAGATTTATCCAAATGTTCTGGATCCATGGTGATTCAATAGTATTAGAATTTAGATTTTTTTCGGTATTTTCTGTATGATAAATGGCCAAATTATGGATTTTTGAATTGGTTAGGCATAACAACCATGCCAACGTATATTTTAGATAGAGTCACAAGTTTAAAAGCAATTTTGTGAAAGCCCTCTTCTAGGGTTGCACTATCAGTCTATAGTGTAAAATATATACTTTAATATTATATATTATTATTTTCAATAGTATTTCTTCAACTGTAGTTCAATCTAGAGAATCACAAATCCAGGTGGCACTGAAACTCAATATGGCCGCAGTCAATTTTCCCTCCAAAAACCTTAGAAGGAAGACGCCATGACTGCCATTAAAACCAGTGTATTTTATTTTGTTTTTTTCAATTTTGAAGTCGAAAACTTAATTAAACCAAAGACATAAGACGAAGAAAATTTTCGTCTTCTCAACTATCCTAAATTTATCACTTTTACAGCAAACTGGGTGTTGTTACAAATCCAAGAATAAAAATAATTCTATCTCACAGTAACATTAGCCATACAAGTACTTGTCAAAATGGCTGCATAATGTATTTCTATGTACATAGTACCTACATGTAAGTCTATGGAGAGCAATTTTTCGTTTTGACAGTTTTCAAAACACGTTGAAATCTAGACAATCCCTTGGGCAATCTAGGTGTATCTTATGTCTACATACTCACCAGTTGTTGTTAGTTAGTTATTTGGTTTTTAGGAGCATTAGCAACTAAGGCCATATTGCTCCGGGATATGCGGTGGTCATTCCCTGACCTTTCCGCATCCTCCGTATTTGGTAGTGACGGGCTCGAACCCCGGTCTAATCAAGAAGCGTGTGCTACGCACTGCTGCTCCTTCCCACCTGGCTACAGAGGCGCCTATACTCACCAGACATTCCTGGTTAAGATGAGACCAATAACTACAAGTAAATCCAAATATAACCGCACTAATAAACCAAAATATCAGGAGCACTAAACACTACATTTGCACAAGGCAACGCACCATATAATCTTAATTTAAATCCTAATTTACTACGGAAATAATTTTGATAAATAAAATTTACTGATTTAAAACTAACTATATTGTATACTTCCTTTAGGATTGATGACTCCTTTGTTTTTCGCGGCCAGATACAAACAGCGCGGTTCGTCCTTGGATGCGGGTCTAATATAATGGACTCACTCAGGACTCTAGATTGAGTAAGACTAAATCAGGTGGCAGCTATATTGCCCAGTAACTTTATTAAGGCCATGAATGTGTTCACTATGTAGAACAAGCTACGTGAATATAGATAAATGGAAGAGGTCGCATGGTGTCTGATTCGTGCAGGGATGGGCTATATTGAGCCGCTCAGCCAAACTAGTTATCAATGCTCTAAATGCACAGGATCCGTGATCTACTACAAGTGGATAATCAAATTGGTGTGTTCCTCCCGTTTCTGTCCTGAGGTGGAAGTCAGCGATCATAGCAGCCTTGCTGAATAAGATCGTCGCACGCTCCTGCGAAATAGGAAACGGTAGATTCTGGGAACTGCAACGCCTTGAAACTCTTTAACTTGATATCTATCTATCTATCAGTTTTGAATTATTATCATTATCACTGTTCTGAATTGTCTCTATTATTATTATAAAAAAATAAAAAACTTCTCCTTTGTAGGATTTTTCTACTTCATTACGAGTACTGGTACCAAGTGTATGGGGGGGGTTGATGGTGTCCAGTTAATATTATTATCGTTACTTTGTAGAGAAACTCTCTTACTACAAGTGTTCAGGATTGCGGCTTTCTTGAGTTCCATGTAAGGGTTCTGTAGGAGGCCTATCGTTGCTAGGTTCTTATAGAGGTTGACACAATGATCGGAATGATCATTACTTGTTCCATATGCCACATATCTTTGACTTCCTGATCTTTAACTCTTATGTTTTCTGGACGGTGCTGGTTTCGGGCAGCGCTACGACGATCAGATAAGTTGCCGATTAATCTCCGATGAATGCCTAACCACTAGAATACTCACAGATTCCCTTTAAACTTATTAGGTACAATAAATGGCTGATCAAAGAACATTTGATTGTTGCGATAGGAAAGTTGAAATCGCACCTTTACACTGTGCAGCCTTCCGGCAATTGAACCGCGAAGTCGTCTTCTCTTCGTCCCATGCATATGCATGGGACGAAGCCTGTGTATTTAGAAAGCGAGAGAGCGCTTACCGAGAGCAGAAATCGTGGTCCCTTTTATCCAATGTCAACAGAGAGCAATGTTTAGTGATGAGTCCAGATTTAGCCCTCAGCGTGATTTCACATGTGTTGTGGTCTAGAAAGAACGAGGGACACGAAACAAAGACGAAAGGGACATTTTCATAATCCAAATTATAATTTATATTCATGAATGCCCATGCAGATATTTGTTTCCACGGATGATGAAACTCTTCACGCTAGATGAAGAATAATGTCTCGGTAAGGAATAACTAGCATGTTTTAGCAGACTTTAGAGACGATGATTTTTATCCAATCCCTTTATATTCAATTCTTTGAACAGAGGACAATGACGTCCTCTGTTCAAAGAATTGAAAAGAAATTAATAGAACAGCATCAATAAGTATTAAAATTTATATTAATTTGAGCTATACAGAATAACTAAAAAGGCTAAAAATAAGATAATACAAGATCAAAACTATGATCAATTAACTAGTTTCCAGTTAATTACTAATTAATTAACTACTAATACGGAAAATTCACTTCACTGCTTATTACCTCGACATAATATTTCACTAAAATCTTTGCAATAACTTTACTTATTTTCTTCTGGATTTTAATAACTGAAATATTTCACGTTCCTGCTTATATTAACTAAATAGTAATAATATATACTCGGTAAGCTGTTAACAAAGGAAAAAAAAAAAACTCAAAATGAGAACATTTAATTTCTACCATTTCTTTTTCCAATTAGCGCAGGACAACAAACATATTTTCAGTACTCCAAGTTACGGGCACATGTAAATTTCGGCATAAGCAACGGGAGTTCTTATCCTCCACTTGGAAATTGCGGCGTGACTTCTTTCTTCCCTCTGCTTTTGATACTGTTGCACATAAAAGACTGCTGTACAAATTGGAACAGTAGCATTTAGGACAAGTTACTGACTCTTGATAAAGGGAGGGTTAAATGTGAGAAGACAAGACAGTGGTTATTAATGGACACTGCTGTTCATGGACTAATGCTATTAGTGGAGTCACGCAGAGTTCAGTGCTGGGCCCATTGTTTTCTTTATTTATTAATGATATTGATGAAGATATATCATGCTTAATGTCCAAGTTTTCAGATGATATAAGGTTGGTAGGGTGGTTATTAAGGCAATCAGGGTAAGCTATTGCGAGAAGATCTAGAAAAATTAGGCAAAGGCAGAGAAATAGCGGTTGAAGTTCAACATCGAAAAATGCAAGGTTTGCACATGGGTAGCAGTAATGCAAAGTATCAACTGTGTGGATTGGCTAGCACGGATAAAGAGGTGATTATTTTCCCTTGTACAAGACAGTGGTTAGGCTGCATCTCGAGTACTGCATACAGGTCTAAGGTCTAGAAGCCTCATTGTAGGAAGGATGTAGATCTTCTGGAACGAGTGCACAGAAGGGCAACCAGATTGGTGAAGGGAACGAAAGGGTGGCCTTCCAGGAAAGGCTTCAGTTCTGCAAATTGCAGCGTCTGGAGACTACGCACCTGCGAGGTGATCTAATTGATGTGTTTAAAGTTTTGAATGGCTTGAGTGAGCCCAATACTGATTGTACTTTTCCTCTTGTTCAGATTACACACGTGAAAGGGCATAAATTCAAACTGAGGAATGATGGTTACAGGATAGATGTACGGAGGTTTGGCTTCAGCCAGTGGGTGGTCGATTGTTGGAACAAACCATCTATTATTTCGTAAGTGGGTAGTTTACTACATTCAAGGAAGAAATAGACAAATCATTGGAGAGCATGAACAGGTGATAGTAGTAGTAGTAGTAGTGGCATGTGATGCAAGAAAGCAAATGTATGAGCTTATGCAGCATCAGCCAAAAAAAAAAAAAAAAAATCACACCATTCCCTCCAAATGCCTGTCCAGTTCCTCCTTAAATTTATTCAACCTATCAACTTCCACAACGACAGATGGAAGTTTGTTCCAGCAATTAACCACCCGCTGGCTAAAGGAAAATTTCCGCACATCTATTCTACATCTGTCTTTTCTTAATTTGAATTTATGCCCCCTTAGATTCGTAATCTGAACAAGTGGAAGGATCCCATCAGAATTCAGCGTGCTCAACCCATTCAAGGCCTTATACACCTCAATCAGATCACCGCGCAGGTGCCTAGTCTCCAGCCACTGCAATTTGCAGAACTTAAGCCTCTCTTGGTAAGAGGATCCCTTCATTCCCCTCACCAATCTTGTTGCCCTTCTCTGTACACGCTCAAGTAAATCTACATCCTTCCTAAAATGAGGCCTCCAGACCTGTACGCAGTACTCAAGCCGTGGCCTGACCATTGCCTTATACAGAGGGATAATCACCTCCTTTTCCCTGCTAGCAAAATTCCTATATATCATTGACAAAACCCCATGACCTGCCCTGGCAGCCTGTCTGCATTGCTCAGAAAACTTCATATCTGCCTGCACAATTACTCCCAGGTCTTTTTCATTTTCTACCACCTTAAGTGTAGTACCACAAAGTTGGTACGTTTCTCTGGGGTTACTTCTACCCATATGTAGTACTTTGCATTTGTCAAGGTTAAACTTCAGTTGCCACTTCTTAGCCCATCTGCCCAAATTATCTAGATCCTGTTCCAGTAGCACACTGCCATTACTGTCATTAACAACCCTGCCAACCTTTGTATCATCTGCAAACTTCGACATTAAGCCTGATATACCTTCATCAATATCATTGATAAATATACAAAACAACAGTGGACCTAACACCGAACCCTGTGGGACTCCACTAATAACATTAGTCCAAGAAGAGCAGCACCCATTGATTACCACCCTCTGTCTTCTAGCACTTAACCATCCTTTTTTCCATTGTAGCAACTTACCCTTAATACCATTCTGCTCCAATTTGTACAATAGTCTTCCATGCGCAACAGTGTCAAAAGCTTTCCTGAAATCCAAATATATGATATCAAAATTATTTTTCGCATCCAGTTCCTTTGTAACCACATCATAATATCCTATCAAATTTGTCAGAGAAAACTTTCCCTTAACAAACCCATGCTGTGTCTGAATTATTGCTGCAGTCTTGTCTAGATGATCCTGCAATGCATCCTTAACCAGCGACTCCATTATTTTACCCGGAACAGAAGTTAAACTAACTGGTCTGTAATTACTCGTGTCACCCTTCGATCCCCCTTTGTGAATTGGGGATACATTTGCACATCTCCAGTCCGTGGGAACCTCCCCTGAGTCCAAGAATGCTCTCATAATTATGGCTAAGGGTTTGCTTAGTTGCTTTGCCGTCTCCTTTAATATAACTGGATAAATCCCATCCACCCCAAGTGCTTTTCTTACGTTTAACTTCAACAATTTCTCTTCCACTTTGCTCTCGGTTATTACAAAATCATTAAGTATCTTGCTACAATTTGATAACCTTCTGCCATTTTCAAACCTTAATAATTCCTCACGTGTGAATATAGATGCAAAATACTCATTCAGTTTGTTTGCTATCTGAGCAGGATCATCAACAGTCGAACCATCGATGTCAAGCGGACCGATCAGATTCATCCCCTTCCTTTTAGAGTTTATATAAGTAAAGAAATCCTTGCTGTTTGTCTTAGCATCCTTTGCCAAGGATTTCTCGTAATCTGCTTTCGCCTGCCGAACTTCCTTTGTGACCTGATTACAGATTAACTTATATCTGCCATATGCTTCTGAGTCGCTTGATAATTTATATGCATCCCATGCATTTTTTTTCTCTGTTACGAGTCTCATTAGTTCATTTGACAACCATTTAGGCCTAAACCTTGAACAATATTTCTTAATAGGTATGAAACGTTTAGTAGCTTCCACGATTAATTCCTTGAATGCTTCCCACTTAGAATTTACTGTTGGTAACATCATCAGTTGATCCCACTGTACAGAATTTAAAAACTGTCGGAGACCACTGTACTCACCTTTACGGCAGCAAAAACCCTTTCCTTTACCCCTGATAGTAGTGATGTGGGAGTTTTTTTGTTTTTTTTTGCGGATGCTTTATAGACGGGGACATGACTTACACCATAGTTTTTTTTTTTTTTTTTTTTTTTAATTTCTTATCCTGCGTGATGAACTGTACACCATGTGTGTCCGATTTTCATGCTGCCTGAGTACGATGTCATTTTCATCCCAAAGTCATAACATTTTATGCAGCCCCCCCGTTCTTCTCTTACATTTCATTTCTTAGTCTGGATATTATTCACTCGAAATACAGTGTGTCCAGAGTGGTGCACTTTAATAATAACCGTCTAGTGTATGTCACTGTGAGTGGATACCCTTGTGGAATATCATAAAAATGTATTGGGAAATGCGACTAGTTTTCACAATGACTTAATATTTACCAGCTTACCACGTTCACATCATGTACAGCAGACACTGTTATCAAAAGCAGTCACTGCTGGAAAGAAAACTGATGAATAGTACATACCGAACGCGTGCATTGTCAAAATATCAACCTAATGCAGTCCGCATTTGTTATTAAACTTCTATATTGCATGAAATCGATATTCGCAAATGCCAATGTAAATATCGCTGTTTAGCAAAAGAAAGCAGAACCCCGGCATTGATTTCCTTCTCTCAAGAAAACTGGTAATCGCATTTTCGTTCACTGCATTAGGCGATAAGTTAAGCCAGTAATCAAGGTCTGCATTCACGATAAAAATTTAAAAAAAAATTCTACTCATGCACTACTGAATGTTGATCGAATAAAACAAACTGTATGCGACTGTGATACATTTATTTATCTCAAACACAGAGCAGAGAACGAAAAATCAGTGTTAGAATATTTTTAAGTCAATGAACACGGTTTCCCATTTTTTTATGGAAGAAAGGAGGGAAAGGGAATTAATTCAGATGCTCGGCGCTTGTTGTTTAGCATCTGTCAGTTCCCTTAAAACATAATTTAATAATCTTACTTGTCGATCATAAACAACAGAGTCAGCATTTTATTATTTTCGGTTGGATAACCGAAAATACCACCTTTAATTTGTGACAGAAATTTCTAATTATTAAAATCGCCAGTGTACTCCGGGATCATTTTTGTTTTCTATTTGTGAGTCCTAGAAAGAGAGCGAGAGAGACTTGAACTTCATTCAAGAGCGATAAAAGTCTCAACAGTTTCGCAATGAAAGGATTGCCTAAAACGTTATCATTAAACAACATGAAGAAAGAATGGAAATGCATAGGCCGAAAAAACAATGAAATTCTCCTGCTTTTATTGTCGAAGCTATTAGTAGAATTTGCAGTCAATGGAAGAAGGAATGTAGAAGAGGAAAAGTGCCTAGAGAAAGAAATGAACCTTGAGAAACATTAGCATTAGTTGAGAAGTTGTTCATCTGCCATCAGCTGCTGTGAGCGTTCAGAAAGAAAATTGATTACCAGTTGCAGAGAAACACATGGAAATACATAAGATGGGAGTTTTTACAGGGTGAATTTATTCCATACAAGGTCAAAAGTCCTGAATAAAATAAAATTTCTCTTTATACATCGGACGACTACACGGTCAGAGGGGTTAACAAAAGAAAAAGAGAGAAAAAAAAAAGAAACAACACTGCATTTAGCAATCATGGTATTTAAACCTGGACATTCAAAGAACGTGTACTTTTCCACCCTCGCCCCCGACTACTCGGCTAGAGCAGCCATAGACATGCCAAGAGAGAAACTCCTTGAGTTTAAAACTTTCTATTGAATTTAGGTAGACCTGGACCTGTGCTCTTAATTATTTGGACTTCGTCCTGCTCATGTACATCTCATTCACAGCTTTTATTATAATTGTAGAAATATCTATAGATATCCGAAAACTTTTGGTACGATTCGACAACTAGCTTGCAATCTAAATTTCCACTTGCATTTTTTTTGCATACACTAACACTCGCAATTATCGCAAACAAGTTACCAATAAACTTCTACCCAATCTCTCTTTTCATTTTAGAAATAAAATTCGATAGCAATATTCATTCTTGTCACTTGCCTACTTATACTTTTGGATTTTATGTCTTCTAAAAGAAAATAATCCCGTGTTTTAAAACAACTTTTAATCAATGCTGGGATACTTCTATCCCTTTCACTTGTCCTTTTTTCTCTAGTGTATAATGAATAATATCATTACCTTCTGTTGACTAGAAATCCTGTACATTTCATCACAATTTGATAATCTTTGCACTAACAATAAAAAAAAAATTGAATATCTAGCAACATTTTGGTAAGGATTGCTCTATATATCAATTCTCAGTAGAGTTGGACAACATAGTTTACCAACTCTCTATTTCGAAAACCTAATTCATCTTAGGATTGGTTTTCCGCTCCATCCAGCTCCGTTGTTGTTATTTGGTTTCTAAGAGCATTAGCAACTAAGACTATATCGCTCCGGGGATATAAATAAATAAATTTTCTGTTTATACTCCGGGACGACCAAATGATCAGAGGAGTTCACAAGATAGATAGAATACAAGAAACAGCACCGCATTCAGCAGTCACGGGCTTGAACCCCGGTCACTCAAGGCACGTGTACTTATGCACCCGCGCGCCTGACATGCAGTGGTCATTCCCTTACCTTTCCGCGTCCTCCGTATTTGGTGGTGACGGGCTCGAACCCCGGTCTAATCAAGGAGCGTGTGCTATGCACTGCTGCTGTTTGTTGTTTGTTTGTTTGTTTCGGAATTTATTGGGCGCATCGGCAACTATGGCCATAGTGCGCCATGCATATGGTGCACTGCTGCTCCTGCCCATCTGGTTACGGAGGCGCCAACCAGCTCCGAAAAAAAAAATAAATTAATATTCTGCTGAAGATGTGTATACCTTCAAAAACGCAGAGGATTGTCGACAACAGAACAGCCCTTTTTGCTTGTATCAACTTTTTTTAAAAATTTAAATAAGCAGTTCAGAATTATCCTTTCCACCGCATCCAAAATAACTAGGATTTCTCTTTTCACTTCTTCTCGCGTTATTTTCACGAAATTCTGTAAGAGTTTTTTTCTAATATCGAATATTATGACGACAGTTCTCATGTTGAGAGCTGCTCCGTAAAAGCAAAATTATTAGAATTTAATTAAAAAAAAAGAGCAACCAGGCTAATAAATGGTTCCTCTCTTATAAATCACTCCACTTCCTGTAGCAGATAGACACCTTCAGTGCATGCCTTTTCTACTAATATTTCCATAGACATTTTTCGCCCGAAATGAGATCTGTAATTCGACCTCTTTCTTCTTAACTAGTCCGAACATGTGTTACAACTAATCAGTATCCGCTTAGTCTGACTTTCAATTCACCAAAGTAACTAATTTTTCTACTTTATTTATTCTCACTATTACTGTCCTCTAAACACAATTTCATACGTGTTTCCTGAAATTCGCAACTGCAGCCACATTTGTCCCTATTCATAGAAGTATATTATTAAAGGTACGTTATATTGTCCTGATAGATAAATGGGTTGATGCTATTTGATGTCCTAACTCTGCTTCCAACAGCAGCAAGGTTGTGCTGCAGTGCATTTTTCCATTCTTTTTCTTTTTTTTGTAACAGGTGAACATTCTAACATCAGAGTATTGGGAAAGGAGCAAAAAACGACCGATACTCTACTGACTGCTTCATTACTGACCGCCTCCACCCACAAATGTTTATCTGGCACGCGACATTTCTGTCCATTAACCCTGAAAAGCATTCTTTTACCTGGCTATCACTTAAATCGAATCAACTGAAAGCGTGATACAATAGGTAACGATGCATCAATGAATCGTGATCTACTGCATGGCAGTAGAGTTTCGTTAATGGGGAGAAAGAAACAGTACAAGCATAAAGTGATGTATATGAATTTGCTGCATTAACGAACTGCTGATAAAAATATAAAGTATCATTTGCGAAACGTTCGATATTGAACAACAAAGAGAACTTTTCCCAGTGCTGTGGACTTTTGACAGTGCTGTAGCGCAACCACAGTGTTCAATACCAACTATCTTATACGATTCTTCAGGAGAGCATCGATTTACTTGTAAGTTTACTTACCCTATCTTTAAACCTTTAAGGCAGAATTCCATCACAAAATATCAGTTTAGTCAAGAAACGAAAGCACTATATAAAGCATTTTCCTAAATTAAAAGTCCAGAAGAAATGCAAAGCTATGGAAACTCCTTTCTGCAGAGATTACAATGCGAGTACCAAAACAAAATACCACGTGATCAATGCAGCGAGCATTTTTGTAATAGAATTTTTGTTTCTTTTCTAAAAAAACAATTCAGATGTTTATGAAACATGCTGCCTATACGAATAAGAAGAGACTAGATAAATATTTATAATCTCCCTTCGCTTTAAATTTTTTCTGCCGATCTCTCCATTTTCAGTGCAGCTACCACGGAAGCAGTATTATCACTTTATCATGAAGTAATCTCGCGTAATGTGTTCCCTTAAATTGAACAAAGAATGCGCAGCGAACACCGCGACCGGAGTGGGAGGACGGGAATCTATTGAGCAAAATGCCTATCATTGCCAACGCATTTGTGAAATAAAATAAAATAAATAAAAAAAAAGCGCAGGGGTTCTTATCAAACTTTCACTTTTCGCAGAAATTATTCGTAGACTAGGCCGAGGCATTAATTTCGGCCACAAATGTGATACAAAACCAAACGACACGCGATGTTATGTGGTTCAGGAGCTCAGCACAACATCACGATTTTCGCTTTTGTAATAATAGAGGTAGGCAAGAAAAGATGTGTTTATTTTGACCCTCCCATGCATAAACAACCTGAGAGAACAGAAGTGTACTGTTGAGGAATAAGGCCGAAGCCTTCGAAAGCCACAGTTATTTTAGCGCTTTTAATCTAGTATATTTTATTGTATTTTAATTTAGTATTTTATTATCAGTATTTTATTTGTATATCCACTGTAAAATTAATTATACTTGTTTTGTTTGATCTACTGTAAATCTATTGTAAATTTAAATACAAAGTTATTAAGATTTTGGTTTTCGTTTTTACTTCAATGGTTGGTGAGAAACGCTAAAAAATCATAGTATGAATATACCCAACCCCAGAGGCCTATTTGAAGAACCTGAGAGAGTTTAACTGTGGAGGCATTTTGTGTTTCGTGCTCAGTATAATATAGATTTTCAACTGCAGTTTACAGTATTAAGTTTTTTACAGTATACAGTATTAAGAACTATGTACAGAAAGATCATTATTATATTTAATACCACTGACACCACGTGAAATTAATAATATAGTTTATTAAACTAGTCGCCTAAACTACTATACATTAAGGTAACGTGTCAGGTATCTTACCGATACCCATTATCAGACTCCACTTTTCGATGCTCCCAGAAACCTGATGTGATTCTGTTCCATTAGTAATTTCCAAACACCTATTTCTTTCCTGTTTACAAATTTCCTAGACTGTATATCCTGGTGTTTTACAACTTATCAAATCATTCATTTTGCCAGACATTCAATACTAGCTCTCAGTGGAGATGGGGGAAACCCCCGGTGCCGTCAGACAATTAACACACTAACATAGTACTCGCTAAATACATGCTATTTGCTACTGTACTTAATAGTATGACTGTACTATTTAGTTGTATTTGTGTATTTATTTAGTTTAGCATGTATTTCATTTTTAAAGCGATTAAATATCGATTTTTCTGAGATCACATTGCACCGCTTATACCTCATATTAAGAAAAAAAAAAAAGGATAATTGCAATACCGAAGGCAGCATTCAATCCTGCGACTTTTATTTCTTTGGCAAGCATGTTACCCATTTCACCAACATGACCGTACCGGTTAACATTTTTGTCTTACCGCACCGCTAGCAACTGTTGTTCTGTGAAGATTATAATGGTCAGAGCTAGTATATTACCTTATAATAATTATCCCTATATCAAAAGAACTGGAATGCTCAAAATTCATACATGCCGCATTTGGTTCCCGGATTTACGATGCCGGATTAATGAGACTCTACTGTATTTGAAAAGGTTTCTCCAAGTGCATTGGCAATTGCATCTGGTTATGCAATTATACATCATTATGCTCAAGATGCGAAGTGGAACAGGGGAGATATTTAAACTTCATTTTTCGGAGCTTATTCTGAACAACTTTGGGGCTAGTTGACTGTGTTGAGGATAGAAACCGAATTCATCAATCCCGCTGACTTTTACGTCTAACAAGTTGTGCATTGGCATACGCACGTCTAAAAGCTATTAGATTTTAAGTTGTGGGGGTGCCATCGAAAGCGTCCCCACGCGTTTTTCTGTGCTTTCTTAGCTGCGGTTCAATCAGAGTTCAAACATGGTTTTCAAAAAGGTGGGAATCATGCAGGACATTTTGGTACTGCGTTTACGCGACTTGAACAATACGCTCAGTGACATGTGTCACTGAAAAGGTGATTTGGCCCTTAACTAATCTTTAATTTCAGTTAATTTTCAATCGTACTTGGCAGCAGAGCCAAGTAAAACCGAACAGAATGGCTCATCAAATCTGGCAAGTGAAATACTTCTAGCGGGCATAACATATTTTAAGCGTGTTCTCATAATTTCCAATATTTTGTATTACGAGTGGAAATAAATTCTGTCGCTCACTACTTTCTGTTAATGATGTTGGAACTGATAGCACCAGAGTGACTAGACAGCTGAAAGTGGAAGGGCAGCAGTCAAAAGGGAACTATTATTACCGGTAAAAGATAAGAATGTCGATATCATACAATGCTTAAATTCAAGGAAAGATCGACAAATAGGGTTTCCTGGAGTGAAGTTCAAAACCATCCACATGTGGCGCCCGGTAAACAATAAATTACATACGTGTAATTAATAAATGTAATTATACGGTATCAGGTTAATGGTTATAATAAAAACGATGTAAATGTATGAAGATGAAATGTATATATAGTAATAAAAAATGACTACTCATAACACATAAGCATCAAAGCATAAAAAATTAATTGCATTTAGAATTTTACACTAAAATCACGTGCATTTCTTTGCTTTATTGCTATTTGGTATAATGTTCTCTTTAAAATAACATTCAATCAAAAGTGAGTGTTGGACTATCTATAGATTTTTAAAATAGCTTACAGTATCTGAGGAATTAGAAGAGATGACCGTTTTTATCAGGTAATGATCTGGCGAGGATGTATTAGCAGAAGAAACAGAAACGTTTAAAAGAAACATTTGTTTCTTTTAAATTATAGCAATAAGTCTTATTCTATTTGAGTATAATCTAATATAATCCAGTAATACAGATCTTTCTTAATCCATATATTATCATATCGTTAAACTTTAAATAAAAGTAAATTAAATTATATTAATTACAAATTAAAAATGGATTGAAATTAATAAAATAAATGAAATTAATATTCTACGAGTAGGTATCATTTTTCTTG
This sequence comes from Mastigoproctus giganteus, assembly GCF_048544385.1. Taxonomy (NCBI): domain Eukaryota; kingdom Metazoa; phylum Arthropoda; class Arachnida; order Uropygi; family Thelyphonidae; genus Mastigoproctus; species Mastigoproctus giganteus. The sequence goes on from NC_143580.1 coordinate 97,094,318, forward strand.
GTGATTTTGTGGCCATCTTTGTGGACTTCACAATGCAGCCTTACTTTTGTTTTCATGTTGTGTTGTTGGTCAGCCAACTGCATTATTTAGCTTATTCTATCCATCGACCGTTCGTCCAAAGCCTAAATTCCATACAAAAATGAAGCGGAAATGTCATATTTCTTCAATCTAATCGCTAAGTGCTAACCACAGTTAAATAAACAATTTCTAAACGTGGCCTGTATCGGGTCTAAAGCAACAAGCTACAAGGAAATAGCAAGTTGCACATGTTTTAAGAACGGTTTGTTCAATCGTGAGTCGAAAAAATTTGGGGAGGATACCATAGATTACCCTGACACACAGCCTCATCCTTTATTGGAAAGTTTCTTGCATAAGCGAGGGAATCCAAACCACACTTATCGAATCAGGAAGTAATTCACAAATGCAAATGAATGGTATTGCACTTCCTCGAATAAATAACACTTCACCAGTGGAGAAGACTATTGTTATTTATTCTCGGCGGATACCACCACCCAGACGGCACCGTTTTGAAATATGGTATGGGATAAAGTTCTCGCTTATCCTCATACTATCCGTATTAGACTTAGAAAAGAGATAAAGATGTAGGAAGGTGATAGTAGGAGAGGTAGAGGAAAGAAATGCCGTAGAAGGAAGAAAGGGACAGTTGCTCCTTCAACTCACACTCAAAGCTCATATATTCCTCGAATAGGCAACGCTTCCCCAGTAGAGAAGACTGTTGTTACCTATTCGAGGAAATCCAGCTCTTTCGACTCACACACAAAGCTCATATATTCCTCGAATAGGCAACGCTTCCCCAGTAGAGAAGATTGTTGTTACCTATTCGAGGAAACTCAGTGGCCATCAGGCCCGCCAGATGGCACCGTTTCCAAGCTTGTTGGCTTCTCTTCGGTGGGTGGGCAGGTACCCTGGTGTTACAATAGTGACAACCCAGTTATGAAGTATAACTTCACAATATGAGAGATGCCTGATGGTGTGCATTGATATAGACTACAAGTATTTAAATGCAAAGGCCTCATGCTACGGGGTAGAATGACTATCATGTAGGTTAGTGCAAATGCATTATTTTTACATAGCTATCTACCTAAGTAGTTAAATTGTCTTCTTTTAAATTGGCTTTCAAAGCTCGTTGGCTTCTCTTCGGTGGAACCCACCGAAGAGAAGCCAACGAGCTTTGAAACGGTGCCGTCTGAGTGGTGGTATCCGCTGAGAATAAATAACAATAATCTTCTGTACTGGTGAAATGTTATTTATTCGAGGTAGTACAATATCATGGCAACTCGTTGGGAAGGAATTCACAATATGAGATATAACCAAAACGATGCCAAATTAATTAATTAATTAATTAAACTACTTATGTAGATAGCTATGTTAAAATGATGCATTTGCACTAACCTACATGATAGTCATTCTACCTCGTAGCAAGAGGCCTTTGCCCTTAAATACTTATAATATATGTGAGAAATGACTTAATATTTTTACTTGTAATGCCGGTTGCTTCTTTGCATTTATACAAGTAGGACTTCCTTTCACGGATGCATTAAGTCCCTAAAGAACGAACGTTACACAACCACTGAACCTTACTGAAAGGTCAACTGCACATTATTCTTGTGTTTTTACGAGAGATCAAAAAATATGTCATCGAGATTAATCTTGCCAGAAAGAAAAGTCTCAGTAGATTAAATTTTCAATTATGAAAATTTAATCTACAGAGACTTGTTCTCAACGTTACTGACATCAAAGCTTTGTTTGGAAAATTAACGGCAGGATACAAAGCCGATCATTTTAAGTATTTTATAAGATCAACAAGAAGGTTTAAGAATTTAATAAATGAAAGTGGACATCGTTAATGTACATTCAGTCATATGAGAACCATTTTTCACTTTCGAAAATGCGGTTGGAAAAGAAAAATTATTTATTTACAACAAATTTTATCCACTATTACTTTTAATCTATGCAACGCTGGCATAAACATACAGATTCTCTATCTTACAAACTTTTCACTCCAAATCGATTTTTTAACTGTATTAATTTCTGAAATTGTTATAAATAAATAAGTAAATAAATTCTTTTCTGAGTATTCTTTTTATTCACATATGCCAAGGCTTCAGTTAGCTTATCATACATGAAATATACAGGGTAAAAAAATATATATCCCAAAAGCTGCTTAAGTTTGTCTGCTGGAAAGACTTCAGAACTTCGTTTGCAGCATTTATACCTCGAGTTGAATACATTCGGCGAGAGCATAGCGTGTTTGTCATCCGTTTGCAAAAGGATTGAGGTTAAATTCAATTGTGGTCCGAAGAAATTATCTATAGAGGTGGAACCTTCTTCATCCTTGTATTAGAATAATCATGCGGATTGGCACAAGACAGCTGTGATGTGGGCGACACGGTCGAATCCTGTAGCTGCAAGGACAGATCCAGATTTAATGGTTTTTTTTTTACCTTAGGGGAAGGGTAGGCAGAAACAGCCTATGAAAATTTCCGTAATGAAAAAGCATAAGCATTATCTGCTTTTGCAGATAATACTTCTTTTACCCCTATCACCGACTCCCTAACATGCAAGACCATGTTTTTTTTAATATTCTTTTCGGGGCTAATTACTCTAATTATCTTCCATGGTCTGCTCGTGTGTAGCTGTCTTGTTGAATATTCTCCATGGTATTTTCGCCAAACTTTAAAATTGTGGAATGTCATTTTCATTCTTTTCCTTCCTCCTGCACGAAAGAAAAATCATTGATACTACCGCCCCCCCAGTCCACTTATAAGTGCATGTTTCTGTCACTTGGAGGATGGATGTGGTCCTGAGGTAACTTACGTGGTCATCATACTATTTACATTGTGAAAGAAACGCTTGATTTTGCGGATGAAAATCCTTGAACTTTCTTCTGCCCCACCCAAAAAAAAAAAAAGGTTCCTCCTATTCATACAGAATTCGAACCCACTACATGGAGGGAAAGGATAACTGCTAACCGCCATACTAGCTGCGAAACTGGCACTTCACGGTTGTTGTTGCCCTTAAAAGATATATATATATGACAAATAGCTTACTGATTTTTATAATTTGCGGATCGATAAACATGAAATATTCACGAAGAAAAAAAAACTAAATTGGGGTTGTAGTTAAAAATTCCTCCGATTTCCGACACCAAACCTCTCAAAGCAAGTGACATGTCCACTATACTGAAGAAAACGTCAGGAATATTGCACTGCTTATTGTTAACGGTGGCACTGGTGGCTACAATAAACCTGTCAGAATGAAGTTGGGAACACTTCTGTCCCTGATAGTCATATAGAGCTTAAACAGAATTAATTTAGTTAAGAACAATCCGTGCGTTGCTGTTGGTTGTTTCTTATCAGCAACTTAAGCCGTGATCTGCAATCTTATATTATTTCTGTACAAGTACGTGTTCACGGCCGATTTGCATATGAGGACAAACCAACAGCCAACCTTACATCCAATCCACGTTGAAAAACCCAGAGAAAGTACTGTAACAAAAGAGAAGATAGTTTATACGGATGCGCTACAATAAAGTTACCGAAACCATAGGACTACTCCTCCGGTCAAACAACACAAATATAATTTACCGGTACCTATCACAAACATGGCTCGAACTTGTACAAGAGTCGATAGCCTGCGCTGCCGTTGCTGAATATACACCGTTCTACATATCAAGATCTCATGCCAGAGGCGGCCGAGTAGCTATTTTTATACGAAGCTTAAAATTTTTCATGCCACATCTAGTAACCTCCAACTTTATGCAGCAGTACTCGATGCCTGTTTAAATGATGTAGTAGCAATTTACCTCCCTACAGCACCAGATATCACTACGATTGATGATGCTACTGGCTGGATAACTAATTAACTATTCCCTTCTGCTACTCATCTATTCTGCGGTATTTTAATCTTACTTCACAACTGTGTAATCTTTTACAACGACTAATGAACAATCTCTTCCTATAAAAAATTAAAACAGTCAACGATGAACCAACGTTAGGCGTCTCAACTTAATTCTAAGTTTGAGTGTTTGCAGATTCGATATCCTACATATCAAATCATGACCATATTGCATTTCTATTTTCAACCATTCCTATCTCGTTTATATGTCCCCAGAATGGTGTAATAATATATATTGATGATATAAAATTAAACTTTAATCCCACATAGAGCAAATCCAACAGCAATTGTTTCTTCAATCAGCGATAATTTGACTACACTCTAGCACGTGGAGAAAAATCTTAACCCAAATTAACATGCAATAACAGTATACTCCCTTAAAAACAAGGGAGTATACCAACAAATAAGCAGTTTTCGCAACCCCATCCCGTTTGTCACCAGTCATAAGGAGCTCGGCATCTATTTTGACCCAAAGCCGAGATTTGATTCTCACACAGAATACCTCTACATAAGCGATTCAATACCTTACGTTGGAGAACAGAACAGCACTTACTCCATTTCAACGATGATGATGCCGCCACTACCCGATATGCAAAATCCACAGTTTATCCCATAATTCTATATGCCTCTGAAAGCTCTGCTTCCGCTTCTCCCTCAGTTCAGACACAGGTATAGTTATATGAATACTAGACTTTGGAATGGGCCAAACATAAGCATTGACAATCTCATCTACTCAGAACATGGCATGGCTGAGCAACTAAATGTATCCGAGCTCCCAAAGTTAATCGATATCAATCGTACCACTGCCATTTCCAAAATAGTCACTTGCATGATAAACGTCCCGAATATCTGGGATATCTGTCAAGGGCACAATTCTCCCTCCACCATCTTGCGGTCTAACCCTACATTTAATCTGAAGCGCAATCGTTTGAAACCATGTTATCGGTTCATACCTGCCCAAACACTTCAAAGAATTCAGGAACCCCTGCGATTTGGAACTGACCAGCAGAGGTTGGCTACTTAAAAGAAATACTGTACTGTCGTAAGCTCTTTGAGTGGATCATATTAGTACAGCTAGAGTACCGTTTTCTAATTTTGAGATAAAAACCGTGCCAAATCACTTTATGAAGAAATCACCTATCCACATCGCCCTTTGAAAGTGAATTTAACTGAGACATTAATTGTCTATCATCTGATGATGGGATCAATATCAATTTATGTAAAAATATCTTTGGATACCGAATCCAATCCAACTTCATTGCCACATTTTCTTTTTCTGTGATTAGTATGTAAATATTCTTCAAATTTGCTATTCTACTTTTTAGAATATATGCATTATTAAGGAAATCTGTCGTGCTTATCTATCTGTAATTCTAGTGGTCCTGTCTACTTTAACGCTCCTGACCTTGGTCAGCAACACTCAACATAATTATTTGATATCTTGTAATGGCCATTCGAACTGTCATGATTTCTGAAGTACAGTACAAATAAAATTGGCAAACCACATCGACTGAAAGCTTTCTTCGTATACACTCATTTCAATGCAACTGTATGTGAACGTTATTAGATCATTCTTTTAATTTTGTTGCAAAAAAATCTCAAAAGAAGATCTGTCAACCGCACACATCGATTAATTAAAGAAAGAAATAAAGCTTCAACGTTAAAAAAAAAAAAAACAAACGAAATTCATATTTTCGTAAAGACCAGGCGACCGTTAATCAATTTAATGGAACTTGGAAAAGTATTCAAAGTTCCAGGCGATGGTTGAAAAAGTGATCTCTTCGTAGAATTTTTTAGTTTTCTGTCTGTCTTACATTCGGGCCCGTTTCGTGCAAATAAAAAAAAAAATAAAGGCTAGTGAAACACCTTAGGATTAAAATCATAAAATGTCTGCAGCTGTTAAAGATATCCTCTGTAGAATATCCATTCCTTCTGTATAGAAGAGAATTAAAAAAAAACATTTTCATTGGATTTATTTAAAGGAGAAGAGAAGGCTGTATTTTCTTTGTAGGCAAAACAGATATCTTGAAGTCATATAAGAGCGTGAGCACACTTCACGAAGAATAAATACAGTATATTCATGGAAGACGGCAAACCCAAAGTTTCGTAGAGTGAATCTGCGAATTCGAATAACGTTTAATGTCAGTTCCACCAATTGAAGTTGCGATATTGTTTTTAAATTTTGCAGGTTAAAACATTTAAAACGGTATGTTATGCATTCATGGAATTTATTCCCAAACACTAAAACTGCTCGTTACAGGCTGTTCGATGTTCATGCATGGGTTAGATGAATCCTCAAAGAAAAAAAAAAAAACATCATAACATATTTGATTTGAGAAAGAAGTAAAGCAGCTAGAAAACGATTGTCGTACTTCACTCAAACTATAGATACACAACTCGTGAAGAGCAATAAAATAAATCAGAAAAGAACCAAATATGTATATCCCAACAGTAAATGTATTTATTCAGTTGAATTAAAAAAAAAAAAAAAAAATAGGGCACCGTCTGAAGTGCTAAACAAAATTTTCTTTAAAGCAAAAGTAAACACAGTGCACTTTGTCATTCGTAGTTTTAAAGGCATATTTCGATTTTAAAATTACTTCGAAAAATTTAAGTCAGAGATAATGAATTAAATTAATTAACGTAAGTTTTGAGAAAATTAAAAGTATCGTGATTTCAATTAGAGGCAGATTTATCATTTCATCTGTATATACTAAAAATATTGCCACTCTTTAATTTATTAAATCTAAAAAAATTATGTATTATAAAACGAAAACTTTAATTAAACATTTTATATATCATATGTTTTATTATTTTATCAATTTACTTTGAAATTCAAAAAACAGAGCTTCGCTTTTTACAGCAAAGGTAATGGCTTCGAAGATCGATGATATTATTACGATTTAACTGAAAAAAATTGTCAAGTGTTTAATTTGTCTTTTTCCGAAATATTTGAAGAAATGATTCCTAATCCACCGTGGACAAGAAACGAACGCTCTGCAGTAAGTTTTGATCGGTTTTAATATGAACATATTCGATATTCGGGTCTTTTTTTCGGTTAGAGATGAACTCGCATTTCTTTCCTTCTTTACCAGGTGTTCGTGGAAATTTAAAAATTCATCAAGGAAGATATTTTCCAAGTCCTTTGGAAAACGATTACAAATCTTGGTTTATTATATTTTGTTTTTCTGCCCAGAAAATATTTCAGTAATATAGGAAATATAAAGAATGAAAGAAATAGAAAGAAAGAAAATATTTCAGTTTTATGCGCTGAAAGCCGTTTTCATGATCTATTTAGAATGACAAGAAATGTTCCAATTCAATAGCTGCGTCGTCCAACGTCACCTTTGTGTCACCGTCCATTATTCACTGAAATGATTTAATTACGTCTTTCCCCCTATTGCTTTTATTCGCTAGCCTTTTATACTTCGATTAATAAACGTCTTTCTTCCATCGCTCATTATTACAAACCATAGAAGTTTATTTTCTGCTTAAAAACTGACCAGTTCCCTAAATTTACTTTTCTCGATCGGAACCTACATAATCTGCTAATAAATCCGCCTCCTTTGCTCTACTAAAAATAATATACAAACCTAACAGACTTAAGAGAAGTAAATTCTCTGTACTCATACTATACGTAGCATCATTCCAGTATCATTGAATTTCAGTCATTGCATTATTTTCATAAAATAATGTTTTTAAAACACTCTTGATCGAGTGTTTTAAAGTGCTGTGCTAACCCTTTAATTCGCAACTACTTGTGCTGATTATACGGTCACCCAACTTCATCGTCTGTTTCTTTTCGATACTTCATATTTTCTCCTCACACCAGACAGACACTAATTACTAGAGCGAGATGCCAGCTGACTATGGTTACTCAAGCACTTCGAACTGAACATGGCAATCAGTGTTCGTTTACTGATGGGCTGTATATCAATCCCCGTTACAACAGAGCAAAGCCTCGACATAACTGTGGGGATCATATCTTATCCTGACTAGAAAGCCGACACATTATTTGTCTTGGATGATTTCTGCCTCGTTTTAAGTCAACAAAGTAGTCCATCATTAAACGTGAGTGTTATCAATAATTAACAAGCATCCAGTATCACAACAGTGCTTGCTTTATTAAAAATGCAAGATGCTATAGAACAGACAGGAACATGGATAACGATCTGTCATGAATACTACTTTAAGTCCATGTTTATAAGTCAGTAATAAATCAATAAGTTTAAAAACAGCCTATTCCGTTTAAAACTTTCAGTAAAGCTGAACATAGGCAAAGTGTTTTCCAAAAACAGCAAGAATTCCTTCTATCCAACCAGTTGCTGGAAAGGAGAATATGTATTGCTATTCCTGTAAACACTCATCTAGCATTAGGCTCAAAGTTGGGAATTCTGTTTAATGGTTTCTTCATTATTACAGAAGGAAAGCGCTAGGAAACTACTAAACTCAGGCATACAATCCTAACTATTTCGGTTTCAAAAATATATATTTAGTCAGGATTACAACTGGTACTGAATCGCTTATAGCATGTTGTCAGATGTAATATTGTTCCACAGTTATATTCTAGAAACGACAGTATTACAAAAAAATATTTTAGCGTTGTTATTCAACTTTCACCTTAAAATATGACTACTACATCGGATATCAATTATTTACAACCTGGCAAAAGAGATTTTTTATCAAAATAAACGAATAAGTAATTATCTCGAAATTAAAAATATTATTCAAAATATTACATAAAAAAATTGTTAAAAAATTATTACAGAAAAAAAATACATAACCATCAGTGATGCTATAATTATGCACCAACATGCTTTATTTATTTATTTATTTATTTATGTAAATTATCGGTTACAAGGAATGCACATACCACCTATGCAATTTAAAAATGTATCTAACCTAGGAGTATTTTACATTTTTAAATTGATGGACGTTTTACAGCAATAAACAGTGGAGTACTTGAAAAATTAATGCGAGGAGGTAGAAAAATTCACTGTCCTAGCATGCGTTATTGAGGTAAAAGGAACTCTGCAGTAAGACAATGAAAGGATATTGAAAGAGAACCACTTCTCCACGGGAATAAATCTCAACCGGTTAACGGAGCCAAAGATCGATGTGCGGTTAGTATGTGCACATCTGACACTAGCTTTACATGTGAAAAACATAGAAAAAGGCCGAGATATGAACTTCTTTCACTGTAGTGGGTTGTTTCTGATCTACTTTTATGAGAATGTTCCAGCCAAGGGGGAAAAGAACCAACTAGAATAAAATTTAATGCTAAACCGATGGTGAATGAACAGTATGAGAGATGACTACGCACAGATCAAAAGTTGCTGACACAACCGACGTGGTGTGTAATGTGGGACAGTCTGCACCACTTATTTTATTTTATTTATTTTTTTGGACAGTGGATAACTGGAAGAAAGTGTCGTGATCAGACGAATTCTCGTCCCCTTTCTATATTATGCCGACAAACGTTTGTGTGTGGAGACGACAAACAGGACGCGACAGACCCTCATGCATCTTGTGGACAGTGCAGACTGCCAAGTTCTTTTCGTGAGGAATTTTTTACACTGGTACAAGGACGTCTGACGACGGTGACCTGCAACATCATGCCGACCACTTACAGACGTCGAGTTCATGCTGTTCATAACTATAATGGTATATTCCAGCAGGAAATACACCAAGTCACTTGGCCAGTCGTGTGCAGGAATGGTTAGCTGACCAACCTAAAGACCGTCCCTCAAGTGCACCTCCATTCCAAATCTGCTGCCTACACAAACCCCAAGCCTTCCTTGGTTCGTCCCATGAGTGATACTACCTCCAGCACAGCTCAGCTCAGCTCAGCTGCTGCCATTAGGCCTTCCTAGCCACGCTCCTTTGCCTCCACTCCCCGGGCGAGAGGGGGAGGTGACCCCTGGTTTCCTTCCCATCGCCACCCCTCTTTTCCCTCTAGTGGGGCATGGGCCTGCTCCACTGATTTGGGGGTCATCTTCTCTATGGACCCCTTATTTTTGTCTTTCCCCCAGCCTTCAATCTCCCCCCTCTCTAACTTACAACTATTAGCGTACGAATCATCTCCAAATTGCTTGAACCCTACACCCAAAAACTTAACATGAATTCGCATTACTAGTACTCCTTTTGACTGACCCCTATCTATAGCGTTTTGTTTTGTTTAGGTCCTAGCCACTGAAATCTCAGGAAATTAGGTGGCAGGACCTGCCAGAATAAATAACTAGAATACTGGTGTGCCTGGTTTGCCTCAACGGGCAGAGTGTGGACAACATTGGGTCCCATTAAGGGCCCAGCGGCTAAATGACCAGAGGAACAACGGTACACGACACTACACATCTACAAAATCCATACATCTTTTAACCTCTGGCATTGATAGTGTTCTGTTTCACACCCACAATGTATAGTACGCGGAGTTGGGGAAACCTCTGGTGGCGTTTGACACTAAACACACTCTACACCACATACATGCAGCAATTGTCGAATGGGGCTGAAGCCACCGTCCAATAGTAAAAACTAAGGAACAACAAAAAAGAAGATAGCATGGTGATCCATAATCTCTATATGAACAAGCGCCTTATAACATCCACGTGTGCCAGCCGTTCTGCTAGTCCATGGAGATGGATTCGATATTAAATGGTCCTAATTCAAAGAACTCCTCTGACCATGTGGTCATCGTGGAGTATAAACAGAAAATAAATTTATTTATCTTTCAATGTAAATCTAAGGCCTAACGTGGCTGAGTTGTCAACGGGGGAAAGGGGTACGGTAATACACTTGTTATACTACTCTACCTTATACCCACACTGACGATGAAGTGAAGGATGCCATACTATAATGGCGTCAGCAGAAACCAAAGGAATTTTACAGTGTTGTATAATGGAATTGGTGAATAGGGATAGGATTGAGTAGAGCCTAAATAGTTACGAAGACGATTTCGAGAAATAAAGTATTTTTGGTAAGTAAACAAATACATGTCGTTTTTCTAAGATGCATTAAGGGCTTATGCCTCAGGCTTCAAGAGAATGTCGTTTTTCTTTAATTTATCCTCGCTTTTTTATCATAATCATAATGTGCACATTATGATTATACTGTATATTACCTGATCCTTAAGACTTCATCTATAAACTTAATGGATTATCAGTACTACTTAAAATCAATAAAATGCTTATAACTGTTATCGTTTAACCTTAAAAAAAAAAAAAACCCAACTCTCCAAATTTTTTTCTCCTCGCTTTGAAGATATTCAACCCAACAGCTCTTAGGCGGATAACAACTGTAGCTCAACATTTCATTTTCTATTCAGAGTACCTCAAGAGCAAATGCGGCAACTTGAAGGAAACGATATCATACATTTATATCTTTCAGAAATCTGAAACTTTACAAAGACAAGCAGAAACTATTCAAGAATTTTAACTGAGCAAATAAAGAACAGCCGGAGCGGAAAATTTTCCTTTATAAATCAAGTAGAGTTATGCCAGACCATAAGAAAATTGCAGTCATTTTAAATCACGATTTTTCCTAGGGGCTCAGGGAGAGCGAATATAAGATCTCATATGAAATTTCCTTAAGCAACGGTCGTGCTCTGCTACTTTGAGTACATAAAGGTCTTTCTGGAATAAATACTTTGACGCTCAAGCTGCACAGGACATATTTGCATATTATTCTTCCAGTCTAATTACAGTTTCCGAACATGAGCCGCATCTAACGTAGTATCTGAACTCGCAACCGAATTTACGTGCCACCTGCACCAAAAGCGCAGCCATTATTTGAAATTGCGGTACTTAGTTTTCAGCACACTGCAATTCAGAGGGCAATGCGAATGTGTTGCATAATTGACTATTCTTCCATGCTCTTATAAATTCTACATAGTGTCGCTAATTAATTTTTGTTGTTTTAAAATTGCGTACTTTAAACAGAATTCAGTTGATGTAAAGCCCACGTTCTATTTCCTTTAAGCGCGTTTATGATAACTTATTGCATCTCAAGAGGCTGTAGAGGAAAGAGTGGTGATTCATGTAGTTATTCCTGAGTGAATGAGCAGAGCGCATTTCAGAAATCTACCGAAAAGATGATATGCTGTTGTTGTTGTTGGGCTTAATGACACAAGGGTTACTGAGGCCAAATTGCGTCTGTTCATTTTTTTTTTTATTTACGGGCAACATATAGCTATAGATGTTAAATTATATGCTCCTGTACAGGTCAATATATTTTAGGTACATCAAAAGTTCTTCTATGTTTGCTTCATTTCCTATGAAGTGAGATAAATCATGACAGATGTTCGATGCGGAGAGAGATTGAAAAGTGTTAGTTCAGACAGGATGAACACTGATGTGGGTTTTCTCCCAATAGTAGGAAGAGATGTGTAAGATGAGTGTGTCCAATTCTGAGTCTTGCCAATACCACTTCCTCTCGTCTGTTTCGTCAGAAGCCAGAGAGCTTTGGTTCTTGCTTTATCTGGTAAAGTTTATTGTTGGCGTTACTTTTCGAGATCTGTGACCAGTTGTCGAAGCATGCTTTGGATTGATAGGCTTATAGTCGCTGTAAGGAACTGAGGATGTTGTGAGAGAGCGGGTTGAGGATGTTTAGAGGCATTGTCAGCATTTTCATTCCCTGGAATGCCAGAATGACCAGGGATCCAGCAAAAACTGATTGACTGGTTGGACACGCTGCAGGGTATTAACTGGGAATGAATGTATTTCAATATAGGATGGGAAGATGAGAAATTCTTCCTTATGGCAAACACAGCACTGAAGGAGTCTGTGTAAATTATGGCAGGTGAGATAGATAGCTCAATAATTTTACTAAGTGCTAACTTGATAGCATATAATTCAGCAGTGAAAACACTGCAGGCTAAGGTAGTGAGGCTGTAGCAGTAAATGAAGGAAAAACTGCAGCACCATTTACCGTACTGGCAGTTTTCGATCCGTCAGTATAGATTTTACAGGCAAAGGAGTTCAGAGTACCTCCTTGCAATATCAGTGCAATTTCCTGCTATTGCAAGGAGGTATGATATTTTCCCCCACTGAAGAAAATGCCCATTGTAAAGAGGCAGAAACATATGTCCAAAGTGGAACAGGAGCAGTTGTGTCCTGAAAAATATCACTTAAATCAATATTCCAACTATGAACAAGCTCTTTAATCCTGAATGACATTGTTACTCAAGAACTCTTCAATCAATTTGCCTCGTGCGTCCATTATAGTGGATTCCCACAATGAATGGTGGCCATTAAAATCACCGAAAAGGCAAATTGGTGTAGAGAGTTGTGTAAAGAGATTGTCCAGTTCTGAATGGGGAAATAGTAAAGATGGCGGCATGTAAATAGAAACAAGGGTGACTGGAGTACCAATTTCAATAGGAGCTGCCACAGATTCTAGGGAGGTTTTTAACTGGATGGGCCTCGATGGAATATTAGAATTAATGAGAATAGCCACTCCTCCATGTGCAAGAGACTCTGATCTTTTATCTCGTCTGTATGTGATGTAATTTGAAAATTTTAGCGAGACCTGCGGTGACAGAAAAGTTTCCTGCAGGCACACGCCTATGGGATTAAATTGGTTCAGTAAATCTTTCACGTCATCTGAAATCTGAATGGCTGCTAAATCATCTGCAGTTCCACTGTATGATGTTTTGCATTGTTTTGGTTTAGTTGAGAATGATTCATCTCACTGTTTTTTTTTTTTTTTTGTACGGATCATTTTTTCGATTTTTTGGGAATATGGGGCGTCCAGTATCCATTGTGTCGTTGGCATGAAGTTTCAGGCTAGGTTCCTCATATTTTTGGTGTTCATCATTGTGTCGTTGGCATGAAGTTCCAGGCTAGGTTCCTCATAATTTTGGTGTTCATCCACTTCCATACTGTTGGTGGGTATTTCGGTTTTCTTAGTCTTTAGCAGTTTTCAATTTTTCTGTGTCATCCGAAACAGTTGGAATACTGATTGGAGTATTAGTGGCTTCACTGGTTTTAGTTTTAGGAGTGTCATTTCCGGATGTTGATCGAGTTGCTTTTACCCAGTTAGCAAGAGAAGTGCTGGCCAAAATTGACACATTTGTCTGAACTGCAATTGACGAATAGCTCCGGGTGTGAGACGCATAGGATCGACTAGGCATGGTCAACATAATCTGCTTGCGTGCCTCACGATATGCGACTTTATGTTCAATTTTGTATATTTGGATTTTTTTTCCCCAGTTTTCCACATTTCACATGATTTGGAAAAGGCAGGGTGGCTTCCTTTGCAGTTGTGGCAAATGGCAGTTGAGGCTTAACAATCTGTTTGTATATATGGTCTTTTGATGCACAGAACAAATCGCATCCCCTCTGCATGCTTGCTGAGAGTGTCCATATTTCTGGCATTTAAAGCAGCGAATCGGGTTTGGAATGCAAGGGCAAATTCGGCAGTTTAAATAGCAAGCTATTTAAACATCCAGACAAACTATGGATGGCAATTCTGGAGTGCCAAATGTTAAGATAATGGATCTAGTAGGAATGCGATTTCCATCTTTTCTTTTCATTATTCATATTGCACTGTCCACCTTTTGACTGCTAAGTTCTTGAACTAGTTATTCCTCAGAGACTGTAAGTAGGTCCCACTGTGTGATAACAGCTTTAGACGAATTTAAAGTGTTGTGGGGAGTGACAGATACTGGCAGCCCGCAAAAACATCTTTGTTTTTAGCAGCTATTCAGTATGTTTAGAGGAAGCTGTTTCAAACAGGAGGTCTCCCGATTGCAGTAGTTTCATTATTTTTGGTAATCCGGAGATGGATTCCAAATATCTCTGGTTTAGAAATGGCGATAACTTGCCCACAGGCCGGGAGGATAGAGAGTGAATTACCAAACAATTTAGCAAGTCATGGCATTGTGCTTCCCTAGGAAGCCTTTTGAGTTGGTTCAAGTCATTATCAAGCGATGTCTCTGGCCTTAAACTTGAAGGCTCTACAGCTGAATAGTCATTTACATCCATAATTGCTCCTTTTTTCCCTGGAGGATAACTGTTACCCCAGGTTACCGGCTCTGCCACGTGAAGGCAGGAGCGGTTCCAACGCGTGACCAAGCGGTCACTAGGGGGCACTCTGGTCCTTGAGGTTGTCACAGACGTTCTCTCAGATATGCCAGACAAGCCGTGCTTTCTACCTGGGAGCCTAAAACGCTGATGGAACTGATATTCAGGTGACGCTCAAGTCAAGTGGACCCAATTTCGACGAAATCCGGACAGTCTGTAACAGCCAATTCCTCTGCTTGCACCTTCACGATGGTGGGACTGTTAGTTATCCTGGGTATAACCCCCATGCGCAAGCACACTGTGGGTAATCACCCAGGTGTGAACCAACGTAAGCAGGGTTCGAGGGGTGGCGCCCACATAACACGAAGCAATGTTGCTCCTCTGTGTTACTAGCAATACTAGGTGGTAGATAACTCCCATCATTCAAGAAAAGAATGTTGCATATCGTATTTGGCTTGTTTCCAACTCTGCAGTTTCATTTTCTGCCAACACCAAAGCTCGCTACAATTGTAAAGCAGTTATTATTCAGTCCAAACTAGATTTGAACAAGCTAAGCGTAGAAAACTTGCTTCTTGCCCTAATTGTAGTCGAGCATTCTGGTCTCTTTCCAAAGCTATTGGCCACAACTTTTGCCCATCTCTAATCCCACCGCTATCAAAACCAAATGGTTCTATTGTCACTTCAGCCAATAATAAAGCTGATCTGCTAGTTTACCGTTTTCATCCAACTCATGTATTAATGATCTTGGTAAAACACCTCCAATATTCCAAACACGTTCCATTCAATACTCCTGTGGTCTTCCGTCAAAGGTATTTTGACGAATCTTGATTCTAAGATAGCTCCAGGTCTTGATGGTATTTCTCCTCTTGTTCTCAAAACCTGTGCCCCTGAACTTACTCCTGTTCTCTTCAGCCTTTTTTCACTTTCTTATTACAAAAGTGTTTTTCTTTTTGCTTGGAAATTTCCTCATATCCAGCGAGTTCCTAAAAAGGGTGACAAATCCCACCATTCCAATTATTGTCCCATTGCAATTACTTCTACTCTTTCTAAAATAATGGAGAAATCACAATTAACCGCCAATTCTTAAACTATCCAGAAACCTTCCATCTGGTCAACTATTGCCAGTATGGATACCGTCAGTGTCAATCCCCTCGTGATATTCTGGCTTTTTAACTCATTTCTGGACAAATTCAATGGAAAAGTTGGTTGAAACATAAGCAGTTGCTCTTGACATCTCAAAGGCTTTCGATCGTGTTTGGCATAAAGGTCTTCTAAACAAGCTTCCATCTTATTGTTTGCCAACTGTTCTTTGTAATTGGTTATCCAGTTTTTTCTCTCTCTCTGATCGCTAATTGAGGGTGATGGTTGAGGGCTCTGTCTTCTAACATCTCCACTTGTGCTGGTGACCCCCAAGGTTCGGTTCTTTCTCCCACTCTTTTCTTCTTGCATGTTAATGACCATCTTCGATTGACCGAAAATCCTATCCATAGTTCTACTACTGATAGCACATTGCATTCCACTTTCCAGTTTGAGAAACCTCGCCCTGTTCAATAAAGTTCAACTTCTCGAGTATCTTCTACCAATTCCTTAAATACCCTAAACAAATTAATCCAATGGAATGGCTTGACTACATTACAAGATTTAAGCCCAAGTCTGCGTTAGACAGTAAGAACTTTCACAACAGTAGTCAGCGAGATATCCTGGCATCCATCATCATTACAAAAGGAGAGCTCATCCTGGCCATCAGTAGTATCCCACAAACGTCATATGCTGGATATGATGGGATCCCACAATTTGTCCTTAAGAGCGTAAGCGGAATCCTAAGTGGAATTCTCATAACTCAAAAACTTTCCCGACAGCCTGGAACAAATATATAGTTCAGGCAATTCCAAAAGCACATGAAGTATCACAGTTCAGGCCAATTATGAAAGTGTCATGCATCCTCAAAGTTATGGAGAAGTGCCTTCTTCCCATCTTAACCAACCAGGTTCTCCCATGTGATTTACAATTTTTCCATTATGCACTGAAACACAGGTCCACCCACCAACCTGCTTGCAACACTACCACCATTCCGGAGGCTCTGCAAAGATAGAGAGAAGATGACAATTGTGTATCTAGTTATCCAGTCTGCCTCGACTGCATTGACGTCCAGACGACCAAATTAACGACCAAATTAAGGTCGCATTGACGACCAAATTAAGGGAAATATCCTTAAATTCTTAAAGTCGCTTCTTACAACCAAGGTTCTCCACCTGACAGTGAATAAAAAATCCTTCACTAGGAAAATCAGTGTAGGAGTTCCCCAGGATGGAGTTCTTTCTGGGCTCCTCTTTACTGCTGCTATCCACCCATTCCTGTGCCAGGAACAGATTTTCTCAGCTACGCAGATGATTTGAAGCCCCTCTATCGGATCCATGGGACGGATCAACCTGACACTGCTTCCGATGCCATCAACAACAGCGGAAAAACTCTTGTTATGTAGTTAGCACAGTTCTCTCTCCTGATTAACCTAAATAAATCTGCACAAATCGTGTTCTCACTCAAATCACACCCAACTCAACTAAACCTGAAAATCCACGGAACCTTCATCCCTCCAGAAACCAAACACAGAGATCTCGGTGTCATCTTTGACCCTAAGCCCATCCTTAAACACCATGTCGCAGATATTCACAACAAGGTCTGCCGATCCATGCCAAACAACACCTCCTTCATATCACAGAGTCTCAGTTTACCCTTCAATATATTTACGGTTTTTTAAGCTAGTCATTACCTACGGATCTGATCGTCCGCAGCAAAAACCACGCTAAAAATCATCTCATCTGATGAGTACTGGCTTCTTCTGTGGGTGTTCTTCAAGCACAAGCTTCCACCCTTCACACATACTTCAGGAATGACCAAACTTCTAAACTACAAAAAAGTCTCAGAACGGATCTTCATCCTCCACTTACTTGGCACCATTAAAATGATCGAGGGTGAAATCAATACGCCAAGAATTTGGCAGATTTTTAATTGGATAATCCCTCCGAAACCTTTAAGGGCCCTCCCTTCTTTAATCTGTGGCGTGGAGGCTCAGTAAGGACGACAGATTCCTGCCAATGGAGATGCTCCAAAAAGTCCAAGATATGGATGTCCACTACAAGAAATTCATTGAGGAAAAAGCCTACAGAAGACGTATCATCAGAGAGCAGCTGTCATCTTCAACCGAATGACTGTCACTGTTTTTCCTTGATCGATTTGTTGATATTGTGAAAAAAAACTGTTTTCATGTGTTTACAACTATTTTTTTGTTTTTAGAGTTTTAATTCGTTTCTATGTTAAACCCCTAGCATTTTTGGTGTTGAGCATTGCATCAGGCATCCATGTAAAATTTATTTGTTTTCGCTGATTGCAATAAAGATATTATATTACCTTGGATTAGATAGTGGTCTTCCAGTAAGCGGAGGAGCGCCGACACGTTGATGGCGTCAAAGGCATCTTCAATATCCAGGTATGTACGTGATTGCTAGTTTCTCTTGCTGTTCAAAGGCGGATAATATATTACATGTGGTGCAAGGAGGTTCGTCACTGTGGATCGGTTTCGGATGGCGTAGTGGATCTGTGGTGGCTTATCTCCAGGGGCCTGATTCATTAAGGTGGACATCATAATTTTCTCCAGGATTTTCAGGCGCGTTGAGGGGTTTAGATATCGGCCGAAAATACTTAGGTAGAGTAGTGTTTCGAACTTTTGGATGTGGTCTGACAAGGTAGCTATTCCTGGCTTTAGGAAAGGTTCTTGTGGTTAGAATTCCGTTGAAGATGGACCTGAGCGGTTGGAGGATGAAAGGACTGAGGCAGTTTACCATGAATTGTGGCACTTTATTGGCCCCCGCGGTTGCGGTCGCTGGAAGGGAGTTTATCACTGCTGTCAGCTGGTGTGCAGAGATGGTGATGGAATGAAAGATGTTACGTTGTAATTCATTGTCGGGACATAAAAGAGAATTTAGTTGACCTGCGGGCGTATTGGATCTGGTAATACGATCTAGCCATTGAACTGGGTCCAGCTGACTAGGAAAGCTATGGGATCTGAAGCGGTATGGGATTTTCCCTTTTTGAAGTTGGGCGCCCAGGTATGCTGTTGTTGCTCTTGATTTCTCCATATTAAATTGCGCTCGTGCTCTTGAATAAGATATCCGGTCGGAAACCTGTTGAGTACTTTTCTAGATCTGGTGTAGCTGCTGCTGCTTTAACTGGCAGGCCATGTGTACATTTGGATTCCACCAGGCTTTGGAGTGAGATGAGGTCCTTATCTTCTTTGATGCGGAATATTTTGCAATGGTGTTTACCCAGTTTGTTATTAGCGTTACAGCAAGCGAGACGTCACACTTTTCAAGGGCATGTCAAGGTATACAGGTGGCATTTTTGGACATTGAGGAGCTTGGGGCTGACGATTACGCCGGTTTGAACGTTTTTTTTTTCCGGCAGGTGGTCCCCGAGTAGGAATAATTAATTTTGCGTAGATAGATTGATGATCCGATTTGTAGTGCGTCTCAAGTGGTTCTTCAATCATACATTCTAAGGAGGAAAATAACAAGTCAAGCAAATGAACCATACATTTTTAAAAAACTATATGGTTTATGTGCTATGTAGTGCGTTGTGCCCTTTGTTCATGCGGCCTAATAGCCGCCAGGCCCCTAATGGGACCTGACGTTTCCACACCCTGCCACAGGAAGGCTGGCTGGCTGTATTCAGTGAGGCTACTTTACTCTGGCAGGTCCTACCACTTACTTTACTGAGATTAATATTAGTATTAGTAATGGCCATATGGTGCAAGGAAGCCTAAGGCTTATGCTGCGCCAGCCTAAAAAAAAAAAAAAAGTAAAATAATAATAAAATAAAATAAATAATAAAATAAAAGGAAATAGACAACTATGCATTTCCCTCCTCCCATAGGTAACTATCCAGCTGACCTTTGAATTTCTCCAAATTGTCAGCCTCAACCATCCATGTAGGTAACTTATTCCAGTAATTTATAACTCACTGCCTGAAATAAAACTTCCTGTAATCCAGTCTAAACATCTTCCCATAACATCTGTTTATGGCCCCTAGTTCTAGAATCGTTTATAACCGTGAAAATATTTTCCTCATTCCTTTTACTTTTGCCACTCAGAGCCTTAAACACTTCAGTCCAGCCTTCTCTAAGGTGCCTAGTTTCCAAGCTGTGCAAGATAGAACATGTTTCCACTGCAAGCTTACACTACTCTGGTTCAAAATTTGGATTTCATGTGGTTTTTACCTTTCTGAATTAAAATAACTGCATTCTGATCTATTTTGAGTGCACCATCTTTGAAATGTTATACAAAAAGTTCTGTGCACAACTGTAAAAAAAAATAAATGAAATTGAAGCACATATTATTATGAACTAGCATGTTAGCAGAGGGAAACAGAAGTTTACTCATCTCTTTCCCCTGACCCTGCTACAAAATGTTACTCAAATGAATTTCTAAATGCCCAAAATACAGCCTCCAAGGGAAATCTGGACTTTGAATATGGATCCAGCAAGCAAATTGATGCCGATAATAATGAATATTCAAAACAGATTATTTTTTAAAATTGACTATACCAGAGGTTTCCAAACTTACTTGATTCATGGCGCCCTTAGTGTCTAATTTTTTCACGACGCCTCTAGTCCAAATGAAATATTTAACAGTTCCGTTTATTAATTAGTTAGGCCCAAACAAGTAATATTGAAATATTGAATAATAAGTAATAAGTAATATTGAAACTGTGATAGAAACTGAACTACCCCTAGCTAGTAGTTTACAGTGTCCAACAGTTGTCAAGTATCACTATTTCTCTTGAAAATTTAAAATATCCCACAGTGTCCCTCTGAGTTGGCTGCAGCACACAGTTTTGGAACCACTGGACTATACTCGTGTGTCATTAAAAAAAATTTTTGAATTATATTAAGATTACATTGATATTTTTGGATTTTTACATGTTAGTGATTTTAAAATATGTGGATGATGCAAATCACATGATAAAAAAAAAAGTACTTCATGTGGTTTTACAATAGTGTTTTTTTGAATATCAATGGAAATGATCTGTTCCAAGAAAAATTATTTTGAAATATTGTTCCTCTCAGCTGTAGAGTAGATGAAAAATCTTTAAAAACAATTCATTTTAACCAAATGTGGAATGCATATTCAAATCGACATATGATATTAATAATAAAATTAACAACTCATACTGACTGTTGATTCAACTTGAATGAGTTCCACAAAATTAAAACTGACGAAATTATTTTTCTTCTATCAACTATACATTCAATGAATATATACAGGTAACCCTCATATAACACGGTAGCTAGGTTCCTATAAAATTTCGTGTTATACGGCGATAAGTAATTTCATCCAAAATAAACAATCAAAAAGGGAGATTACATTCCAAAACCTAACAAAATGTTAATAAAAATACACCATTCTAGATTTCATGTATCTTCTTTTCTCTTTACAAAATCAGTAATCTGGGTTTGTTTGCTTTTGCTTGATAGATTTTTGTCAATTTCATCACATGGAACAAGCATTTTTGAAGTTCCATTTTGAACTTTGGGCTCCTTTCATTCAAGAATCTGCATTCAAAAAATAAGATTCAATTGCTCAGCTAACTTTATGCCTTCCTGTATGCTTTTTAGTGTAAAATTTGGAAGTTTAGAATTTTCATCTGCACTATCATCCTCTGAATTGATTTTACCTCCGATGCCATTTCCACCAAATCCGCTTCACCAGCCTCTTTCTACCAGTAATTCTTGAAGGTCTTCAGTAATCATATCTTTTTTTTTATTTTTTTAGGGGCATCGGCGACTAAGGCAATGTTATTCTGTGTATATTGTCTATAAATTGCATGTCCTAAGGTTGATTTTCTGTTTTGCTGGATGAAAAACCCAGATTTCCGGGAGAAAAAACATGCTACCCTTGCCTGAATCTGACTAACTCAGCCACGTTGTGAAAAAAGACCCATAAAAATCCCTCCTGGGATTCGAACCTGGGTCTCTTCACCCAGTGTGGGGAGGAGGGCGATGCTATCAACTGTACTACCCACGAGGGCTTCAGTAGTCATACCATCAAAACCTTTCCCTCGTACCGACATAGCAAGTTCTACTATCACACTGATTCCTTTTTCTGCCGGTTCAACCATATTTCCTGAATGAACTGACTCTGGCTATACATTTTTCCACAGAGATTTCAGTGGCTAGGACCTAAAATATATATATATATATATATATATATATAATAGGAACAATTTATAAATATCTTAAGCAATATAATCCAGATCGGATTAATGCCATCTATTATAGATAGAACATTACATCAGTCGTAATATAATTTTTCATTAGTGTTTTAAGTAATTTAGGTATGTGCTGTTTGGTAGTATATTATGTTAGTTTGTTTGTTTGTTATTTGGTTTTTAGGAGCATTAGCAACTAAGGTCATATTGCTCCGGGATATGCGGTGATCATTCCCTGACCTTTCAGCATCCTCCGTATTTGTATTATGTTAGAATTTTTATGGTGGTGTCCGAAAACATAATACCGATACTATATAAATATAAGGAAATATGTATATTAGCTGGTTGCCCAAAAATATATACCCGTACATCAAAGCATCAGTTAACTCTATAATAGCCGATACTGGCCCCCTTGGCCAAACCTAGTAAAGAAAAATAATAAGTAGAACAAAGTAATAATAATATAATACATAATGTTAATTATAGGTAATAGGATACATTGAAAGGGACGTTATCGAGGGCTAACCCTCTCAATATATCGCACTCATAACCAACAGAGCTATCAGTTTCTGTTGTCATCTGCCTGTATAACGTGGTCAAAAATGTAATATTAAAAGTTTAGTGGTTAAGTAGATAATTTAGTTGTTCACAGGCAAGATGACATTTAGCCCGACCAATAGCTAAAACAATGAAAAGGAGAACCAATATCAATCTATAATTTTCATATAATTAGGTACAAAAGAGGCAATCGCTAAAATAAAGAGAATGGAAGTAAGGTTTAAGTATAGTAATAGTACCTCAATCCCCCTCGAATTGCTCTAATAGTTCATGAGGTAAGAAAAATAGGATTCAATAGTATATAGTTTAAAAGTAAAGAAAAAGCGTTAATGCAAAAGTACGTAGGATAATACTGGGAGCGTAACTTCCCGTCCCTTATAGAAAGGGATCCTGGTATATCATAAGGATAATACTGGAATTTTGGATAATATAAGGCATAACATAGAAACTTAGCGAACGGTGGAATGGCTAATTCCTACAAGCTATAAAGAGTGGTATAAAGGCCCATTACATTCAATAAATCTGTTTACAACATGAAATCAATAAATAATGATTAAGAGATGTTTTTTTTTTTTTTTTTGTAGTTGTTGGCGCATAGGCTTCTGTGGCCATAATGCACCTCCCAAGATTTTTGCAGTACTTTGATCCAAGCGCGAGGCGGGAATACAACCCGCGACCTTTGGGTGGCCAGGCAGGCACTTAACCCACCCGGCTAGCCCAGTCGGCCGATTAAGAGATAGCAAACATCTTACCACCAAGAAAAGAAATAAACACATGTTATTATATATCATCCTCCACTCAATAATGCAGATCCTGTAGTCACACCCTCCAGTTCAAGAACAATGGGTGAAGCAGTATGTGTGACGTCGTAGGCCGTCCCAGTGTAGCACGGCGCAGTAAAAAATAGTTCCCTACACTAAGTAAGAGAGAGAGAGAGAGAGAGAGAGAGAGAGAGAGAGAGAGAGAGAGAGAGAGAGAAAGAAAGAAAATCTTTATTGCAACTACAATGTACATATGGGGCTGTTAGTAACCCTAAGCATACCTCCATTTGCACAGCTTAAAATACCGTACCTATTATATGGGAGGTAATAATCCAGGTGTAAACCAATTTTTTTTTTTTTAATCTCAGAGTGCGGCAGAGGGCGCTAAGTGCCAGACCTGGACCGTCAAGTACATGTTCAAAGCACATGATTTTAGCACAATTTAGCGATTTACGGTACACTTTGGTGGAGTGATCTTTCAGCTCAATTTTAAACAGTTTGGGCAACTGTCCAGTCAAGCGTAAACTACCAACGTGCCTTCTGCTTTATATCAGTGCCTCTCTATGGCCCTTCTGTCAACCACATGGTGACCATTGTAGTCTGACACAAAGGACAGAGATAGAAACGCAGGTAATTTACTAAATTCCCAATAGATAATAAAACTAATCTCACCTACGGAATTCTCCAGATAAGCTCTTTCAGGTGGAACACTTTTTTGAACTGATTAAACATTTTAAACACTTAATTTCAACACAAATTCAGGAGTGCGAAATAACGTGTCCGGTCGTAACGGCAGCCATGATGGATCCCTCGGTGTGCTAAGGTCAACCTTCTAAGCGACAACAAACTGCTATGATATAGCAGTTTAACTCGGTCAGAGACACCACAGAAGAACCTCATCTCGCCATGTTGGGCACCTGGACTAAAGGACATCCAAGGTGGTCATACGACTCGTTATACACTATTTCTCTATCGGCCCCTTACGTCCTTTACTTCCCTCTATTCTTCAGCCTCCCCCTCCCCCTTTACTGTTGAACTTTACAGCGTTTTCAGCCCGACGCGTCCAAATTTAACTACATCAATTTCTTGGCCGACCCATTTAGGCATATAGAAAATATTATTTCAGCGTACTGCCCCTCACAAGCTTCTTCTGAATTATCCTAACAAACGCTAATGGCTAACCGCGGGTTTTTTTTTTTTTTTTTAGGTCCAAGTCAATGAAATCCCAGGAGTAGGTGGTAGGACCCGGCAGACTGCTAAATATTACAGTAACACCCGGCTCGCCTCCCCGTGGCACGGTATGGTAGCGTCGGGCCCCATGAGGGGCCCGGCAGCTAACAGCCCGGATGAACAAAGGTGAACATGTGGTATGTAGCATGACACAACATGCTACATACCGCATGACACAGCATGCTACCTATCACATGACCCATATACTTTTAAATCCCTGGCTTGTCCGATACAGTGTTCATACGCGGATATGGGAGAAATCCCAGGAGCCGTTAGACCCAAATATAACTATACCTAAACATCATTGCTGACGAGGTACACCCTTTTATGGCAACGATCTTCCCATTTGGCGGTGCCGTCTTTCAGCAGGCTAATGCGCCATGGCACACTGCCCGGATTGTTCGAGACTGGTTCACGGAACATGAGGAAGATTTCCAGGTATTGCCCAGGCCTCCAAATTCCCCAGACATCAATGCCATCGAGCACCTGTGGTTCGTGTTGGAACAGCAAAGCCGATCTACGGCATCTCACCCACTGACCTTACAGGAGTTAAAGGATCTGCCGGTTACGTGTTGGTACCAGATACCACAAGACACATTTAGAAATCTTGTAGTGTCCATGTCTCGCCGGGTACGAGCTGTTTTGGCTGCACGTTGAGGACCAACATTATATTAGGTAGGTGCTCATAATGTTCTTGTTTATGCTCCGGCACGACCACCAGGTCAGTAGAGTTTACAATAAATCAATCAATACAAATGTTAATCATATTTAGCAGTCATGGACTTGAACCCGGTAAACTCAAAGAGCTTGCGCTACTGCACTCGCGCTCCTGACAACTCGGCTACGTCAGGCCTATATTTTGGCTCTTCGGTGTATATGTACAGGGTCACGATTTAAAACATTTTTCTTACTGTGGGTCGCGGTCAAAAAAAAAAAACAGTTTTAAAATGGCTATCACAGAGAGTCGATTGCGATCATCTCAGGCCGATCACAGTATTTCCGTTCTGCAACCATTATCATGATAAAGGACTAACAACCATAGAAGTTGGGTTTAAATGCTTCAAAAACATTATTTCCCTTGTTACAAGTAAAAAGAAACATCTTATAATGCACCATGAACTCGTTAAAAGCGTCTGTCATAATCCAGAGCCATTTCGTTGAGTGAATACGCATTCACGACATCTGGTTCTATTTCCATAGTCAGTTCGCGGTAGAGTTCTCCTCAGAACAGCAGTAACCATTAATCCGATTCGTTTCATATGGTTGCAGTAATATAATTATGAAAAAAAAATGCCCTAAACCTTTGGTAGAGGTCTTCGGTATTTTTTATCTAAGAAATCGGCCACACATATTTAAATAATTATATATTAACGTATAATAGTCTACTATTTCTCATTTATCACCAGTTCATGTAAAGTTCAATGAATAAATCTGGAAATTTCAAATTTAACAAAGAGCAGTACTGTTTTTTTTTTTTTTTTTTTTTTTTTCTTTTCTGAATGTTGTCTACGGTGTTTTTATGTTTACAATCGTTTTAAAGTTTTCCATTCAGTGCTTTAAAGCTACCCTGTAGCTTTATTCAATTCCAGGTGACTTGCCACACGTTAGTTCTCTGATGGCTTTTTCGACTTCTTCCTTCAGTCGAACTGGTTCATGATCACACTCTTGAAAAGGGGGTGGCAAATCATTAGTGTTAGTAGTTGCTCGGAAGAGCTGGTCACAGTATTCTTTCCACCTTTCTTTAATTGTGTTCTCTGTTAAAATTTTCCGTTTGGAGTCCTTAATTGCATTAAGTTTTGGTCGGAACTTTTGTCTTAAGGACTTAATTACATCATACCTCTTCTTAGTGTTGTTTCGTTTATTGTGGTATTCGATTTCTTTACACTTTCGATTGATATAATCCTGTTCATCCTGGCTTAAACAGCGCTTGATGACTTTGCTTAGTTCCTGATAATCTTCGTTTCCTTGTACACCCTGGGCTTTTGCAGTTCTTCTCTGTTTAATAAGTTTAAAAGTGACTTCTGTAATCCATGGCTTCCTGATCTTTGACCTCTCTCTATGTATCTATTTGCTGAATCTTTAATATTGATTTTTGTATTTTTTCACATTTACTCAGGCAGCATATCATCATGTAATTCTAACAGAGACTGAAAATGATTGCCTGTTTCAAGTATATAATCCTTTGGAATATTTTCTACATCGGGTCTAGGGAAAATCTTATTCTTGATCTTTTTCAGCTTCAACTTGAGAATGATATGGAGTAATGTACACAGTGGGGCATTCCAGGCGCATTCAATTTTTATTTCTAAAATTAATCGTTTTCTTTCTTTTTCTGTGATTAATAGAAATGAAAATTAAATAACTAATTATCATGTTACCAATTAACTATTAATTAACTGATATGGTTTTATATGGATAATCTCTGTGAAATGTAAGAAAAAAAAATAATAATTGTCGGATTTCTATTTGTTCGATTTTACTGATGTTTAGGATGGCTAGTCAAATATTTTAATAGAACTAAATATAAAAATATATATATATATATATCACGAAAAGCCGTCCATTGGGAGTTTGGTTTTACATGTGAACGGACAAACAGACGGAAGGACAAGGCGAAAATAATAAGTGCTATTTTTAATTTTGCGAATCACTTCGTGTATGCACTTCAGGTTTCTGGGAGCATCGGCAAGAGGAGTCTGACCGCAGCATGGTCTGATGATGGGTATCGGTAAGATGCCAGAAATGTTACCTTAATTTGTATAGTGATTCAGTCGATTGACTTAAACTATATTATAAATTTCACGTGGTATATGAGTGGTATTAATTAATATTAATAAGCACTATATTCGAAAGCGCCAAAAAGATAAAAATGCGCCAAAAATCGGCCTAGTCAGTCTTACTAGATTTTTAACTAGATTGTTAAGAATACGTATTTAAATCAGAATAGCGTAAATTAAAAAAAAAAAAATCAATGAATGGTCGAATTAAAAACGTATTCCCACTTTTTATTCTATCGAAAAATAAACGATAAGGAAACTGAGTGCTACACAAAATTTAGTACTCCTTTCAAACTAGGAAGTTAATAATAATTAATTTTAAAAAAATATTCTACTTGATCGAGAATCGCTCTGTAGTTTTCTGTAGTTTAATTAAAATGGTAATAATATCTACCATTTTAATAAATGTAAAACAATATCAACAAATATTGTTTTCGTTTTCTTCACAGGATTTGCATAAAAATTGGAGATTTTTCTTTAATACATCCGCCAAACACGTTTTGAATCAAAACCAATTGGTGCTATAAAAACTAACTTCGCATTAAGATACGTTACTATTCGTATTTGTTTATTAAAAAAGTCTTGGCCTCTTGCCAGTGAAAGTTTTCTGAAATTAGTAGCGTTCAGACTAAGCCTGCTGACAGTAAGTTAGGTCAAGGTTTAGGAGTAGTGATTTAATGTGAAATGATGTGCAGTAGCTGGAAATATTTTATGTTTACCCAATTTTAACCTACCCAAATGGACAAAAATAAATTTTTACTTCTGAGGCTAAATGATTATTTTTCATTAGGATATCCCTCTCAATAGTCAAAATATTCGTAGGCCGATAAATACACTTAATGTTTTGAAAGAACGTTTACTCTTAAATGCTCTCATATTAGTTATTAAAGTCATTTTAGTCATTAAACATGACTAAAAGAGAAATGTCGCAATGGATTCGATGTACAGCCATGAAAATTAGTGAACTTGATATGGACTTTTAAAACAGTTAGTTAATGTACGCAGTGTTACATTTCATGATTTGTAACAAAAAAATAAATAAATAATAATAATAATAATAATAATATATATATATATATATACACACACAAACACACCGATGAGCCAAAACATTATGACCACCTACCTAATATGATGTTGATCCTCCACGTGCAGCCAAAACAGCTCGTACTCGGTCGAGGCATGGAGGCCACAAGATTTCTAAATGGTGTCTTGTGGTATCTGGTACCAACACGTAACCAGCAGATCCTTTAACTCATGTAAGGTCCGTGGTTGAGATGCCGCAGGAGTCGCTGTTCCAACACAGTTCCACCACAGATGCTCGATGGGATTGGAATTTGGAGGCCATGGCAATACCTGGAGGTCTTCCTCATGTTCCACGAACCACTATCGAACAAATCCCGGCTGTGTGGCATGGCGCATTATCTTGCTGAAAGACAGCACCACCAGAAAGGAAGACCGTTGCCATGAAAGGGTGTAATGATGTTTAGGTCCTGGTCAGCAATGATATTTAGGTAGGAGGTAGACGTCAGAGTGCCCGGCACTTGGATGGCTTGGCCCAAGGTGTCCCGGCAGAACATCGCCCTCACCGGCTTCTTTTCGTCCCATGGTGCATCACTTCCCCAAGTAAACGACGCACACGTATCCGGCCGTCCACATGGTGCAACCGGAAACGTGATTCATTGGACCATCCTACCTTCTTCCAATCACTCAAGGTCCAGTTTCGATGCTCGAAAGGCCACTGTAGGCGCTGTCGCCCTGTGAACCATGATTAGCATGAGAACTCAGAGCGGCCTGCGACTACGCAGCCCCATTTTCAGCAGGGTTCGATGTGTTTTGTGTTGTGATACATTACTCCCATCACCAGCATTCCAATTACCGGCGAGTTGCGCCACAATAGCCCTTCTGTTGACCCCTGCCATCCGGGTGAGCCTTCGCTCACTTCAAGCATCGATGAGTGTGTCAGAAGCAATTGGCGGCCTCAAATTGAATTAGGATTTGCTTACTATCAATGATGGCGCTAAAAATATGGTCGGTACTAAAATTGGGTTCATAGGTCAGCTTCATATCTTGAAAGAAAAATATTAGAAATCAATGCAATTCACCAGCAGTCTTTGTTCGGAAAATGTTTGGGCGTAGATTCATTTATGTCAACTCTAATATCAACAATAAATTTAATTGGCAAGACTGGTCTGAATCATCGGCAATTCAAAAATTTTCTTGAAACTATTGAGGCTGAATACGGTGATTTGTTCTATCCCACTGAAATACGATCGTTGAGTCGCGGTAACGTGTTGAAGCGATTTTTTGAACTTGGGTTCGAAATAGATCTATTTATGATCTATTTCCGTAACCTGTTACGGAACTGTCAGATTTCAAATCGTTGTGGAACCTTGCCCTTTTAACAGATATATGTGAACACCTGAATTTTCTTAATATGAAACTACAAGGACGAGACAAACTTGTCAATGAATCGTATTATAATGTCAAAGCATATGAAACTTTTCTGGAGTTATTAAAATAATTTTTCACATTTTCCCTGTTGAAATAATTTATCTAAAAATATGTCTCATGTAATTTTTCCACTAAAAAGTTTGCTGAAAACATTTGTTTTAACGTTTGTCGCAGGAAAATTTTGCGGCTAGATTTTATGATTTTAAAAATAATTTAAAGGTGTTTGAACTTTTTCAAAATCCATTTGACGTACCGGTCCACGATGTTGATGAGAAGTTATAATTATAGTTGATAGATATTCAATCTAATGATGCATTGAATACAAACTTTAAAAATGAAAATCTAATTCAATTTTATTCAACATTATCTGAGTCAGATTATTCAAAAATTAAAAATTTTGCGAGAACAGTTACATAAATTTTCGGAAGTACATGTATATGTGTGTAGAACTTTTAAAAATTGAAATATGTAAAATCAAAAATACGATCACGTCTAACTGACCCGCATTTACATGACTTTAAGGATTGGAACTAGTACTTTAAAATCCGATATTGCGAAACTTAGTCGCACTCTACAACCACATACATTGCATTAATTATAATTTTGTTGTATTACCAACTGTATTTTTGTGATTAGTACAATAAATAAGTAACAATTATTGTGTTGTATTACTGACTGTATTTTTATGATTACTACAATGAATGAGTAATAATTAAATTTGATATAGACAAACTGATTATTTTATATTACATATCCATCGATTTATATTTGAATCTGTAGATATATGTTGGTATAAAATTTGTTTCTCTGCATAACATTATAATTATGCAGAGGATGCAGTTTTCAGTAATTAAGAATTTCTTTGGCCCGGCAAATATTCCAAAAATTCGTATGTGGCCCGCTTCTCTAAAAGTTTGGGGACCCCTGGAGAAGACTAATTGTTACTTATTCTCAGTGGGGCACCACCACCCAGAAGGCACCTTTTGAAAAATGGTATGGGATAATATACTCTGTTATCCACATATTTACCCTATTAGAATTAGCAAAGCAAAAAAGTTGTAGTAAAGCAAGACGGAATGCCGTCGAGAGAGGAAAGGGACAGTTACTCCTCATACTAACACCACTCAAAAACTCACCGAATAGGCAACGCTTCCCCAATGGGGAAGACATCTATTTTTGAAAAATACGTTCCCCCCGATGGCTGCACCGTTTCGAAGCTTGTTAGCATCATCATCGGTGGGCGGGCAGGCAGGTAGCCTGGTGTTGCAATGATGCTAACCCAGTTGTAAAATTATTTCCACAATATGAGAGATGCCAAAAGGTGTGCAAGATAATACTTAAATAAAATATAAACGCTCAAGGCATGATATATTATGAGTTTAAAATACACTATATAATATCGGTGTAAATACTATGGTGTAAGTATCAGTGTACACTATATAATATCGGTTAAAATTATTGTATCACCACAGTAATAAATCATGTCAGTAATTTTATATATGTGTAATTAGTTTTCAATTTTTTTCTTCTGGATTCGAGTACTATCTGGCACATTTACATGTACCACCAGCGGTACGCATACCACAGCTTGAAAATCTATGGGACTCATTGAAATCGTTCTTTCATATTTTCGTGTTTAAAACACTGTATATTTGGTAAAGTTAAGGTACATAAATTCTTCTTACTTATAGGATATACAATTAACAAATGTTGGTTATTCGTTTTGGACTGAAAATCGAAGCATAGATTTAACTCTGGCTAAGCAAACTGCAGGAATTTTTGCAGAGATAACCGATGCTGTTTGCACATTCGTTATATATATCTGCGATTTTTTTATTCCCTATATTTGCAGATCAATGTCGTTCACAGCCACTGGCCAAGGCACATATACCAATGATTACAATTAATGAAATAGTAAGGAATGCCCGATTATCCATTATCCATACCAAGTTGTAGATATCAAGAAGTCAGGCGAAATTAGCCTTGACAGCCAAACAAAGCCTTCTAGTTGACATTAGAAGGAATTCATAATAACAGATTAGTAACGTATGTAGATCCCGATAGTCCTGCATTACTAACAGTTAACTACCGGGGGCGAGATGTGGGGGACGAAATGCGAGGGGCCACTTTTCCGTAAAGCCGGCCAAAAAAGGTAGTGGGTGAGAAAAGCCTTCATACCATTATCATCTTGCAGTATACGCTAACTGCCACAAATCCTTAGTTTACTTTTAGTAATTCAGGACTATCAGGATCTACATACAAAACCAGCCAAACAAGGCCTTCTAGTTGACATTAGAAGGAATTCATAATAACAAATTAGTAATGTATGTAGATCCTGATAGTCCTGAATTACTAAAAGTAAACTAAGGGTTTGTGGCAGTTAGCGTATATTGCAAGATGCCAATGGTATGAGGGCTTTTTTCACCCACTACCTTTTTAAGACTTTGCTTTACGGAAACATGGCCCCTCGCATTTCGTCCCCCAGATCTCGCCCCCAGTAGATAATGAGTAAGTTAGAAAAATGTAAATACAGTCAATTCTCGATAACTCAAATTTTTATTGAAGTTCCAGTCCCTTTAGTGGAGATTCAATGTTAAACTCTCTCGATTACTCGAACTGAACTTCCGATAACTTTTAACTTTTCCGAGCAAATTTTCAAAAAACTAATTTAAACTAATTTCCCCCCTTTTATATGTCTTCAGGGTTCTCTTTCCATTGTGAAAGGATTAACTGGAATTGTTAAATCTTTCCACAATGGAAAGAATACATACTCGACCACGAGGGCGATAGTCACGTGGTTAGTGACGGACATGGGGGAGGGAACGATGACTAATCTTCTTATAGGAGTCTTTTCAGTAACAGGTGAATCTTGTTCTGATTTGTGGACATGTGTGGACATGTGTTTTTGTAAAGGGCGGCACCTAGAACATCTGTTCAACTCCGCCTCGTATCTCTGTGAAGGACAGTATCACTACAATTGGGCCAGATGTGTGTGACGTAGGTTTGTGTGTATTATGTGTGTGTTCTGTTGTTGCGTCTGGCCACTTGGCTACCCAGAAGCATCAATCACCTGGACAGATGATTCTGGGTACTCGTCCACACCACGGGAAGGTGGACCAGTCCCAGTAATGCACATACTGTCTCAAAAGAGACACTGACCCACATGATGTTGCCAGCAGGTAGGTCAGGATCCTCTGGGGGCCCATTCCAGAGGGGCAGACAAAAAGAAAGGGGAAGAAAAAAAAAATTTAATAATTAAATAAAAATAAAAAAAGAAAAGAAAAAATATATATAAAAAATAAAAATAATTAAATAAAAAAAAATAAATAAAATAAATAAATAAATAAATAAATAAATAAAATAAAGAAAAATAATAATAATAAAAAAAAAAAAATATATATATATAGATATATATGTATATATATATAAAATAAAAGTAATGTGGGGTGGCTGACTCCAAACAGAATGCAAGGAGGAGCAGGAGAGAAAAAAAAAAAAAAAAAAACACCATTGTCTATTCCACTTCAGGCCCAATGCCAGGGTTGTTGACCACTCTATATGATCTCCTCCTTCGAGAAAAGACTTCCATAGCAAAGTTGTGAAGAGCAAATAAACGTTCAGGGGTTTGGAGTAACTGGTCTAATTGGTTTTCTGATATTGGGATGGTGGTCACTAAATCTTGTCTCAAGTCTTCGTACAGAATACAGTCAAAAAGGAGGTGCCTCCAGTTTTCCTTGGCTCCACAGTAGCACAGGTCAGTCGTGCAGAGGCCTAGTTGGTGCAGTTTCTCATTAAGTGAGCCATGTCCAGTAACTAGGAAGGAAGTCTCCATGGTGAGGGAAAGCCAGGATTGAACCAAATTAGAGGATGTAAAGGTTTTGTCTAAATTCAAACAATAAAAGTTTCTGCATCTGGCTCTCCTCACATTTCCTGGCGCAGTGGACAGCGCGCGTTTGCTGTTTTCGCCGCCTCATTATCGGCGGTGCATTGCGTGAGCAAGCTGAGCGTCGCAGGCAATGCAATATCACGGCATTACACTGCATATTATTTTTGCATCTTGATTGATTAATCCTGTGTGTACAATGGCAAAAAGTGTTTCGTCAATAAGAGGCAAAAAAAAAATTGGTAGATGATGACAACCACATTTACATGTTTTCAAAGAGAACTCTGGATGAAAAACATGGAATCTGGGTTTGTAAAAAACGTTCCACCTGCAAAGGGCGTGTTTGGACAGAGGGTGTGGAAGGCCCAGTTGTGAAATTCGTAATTAAACATAACCATGCAGCTCAAGCTGCAAGGTCGGAAGCATTGCAATTGATTTTTTTTTTTTTTTAATGGAAACCCCAAACACGAAGGTATAAAAACCTATAGTACTTAGTACCGTGCATGGGTTGACAGAGAAGTAGGGGGGGGGGGGATGCCAGAAACTTTGCTCTAGAGAATAAACTTGGGTTTCACCACTTCAAGCCTCCAATAAGCAAGATTGGTCAAATATGGCAACATGCAAGGACCACAGGCGCCTCCGTAGCCAGTTTTTTTTTTTTTTTTTTTTTTTTTATGTGAACCCCAAACACGAGAGGCATTAGAACCTATAGTACTTAGTACCGTGCTTGGGTTGAAGGTTGAGAAGACGAAAGAAGATATTTGTTGACATTGGACTTCAACTTCTGTAGATTGTAATTTTCAGGAAATACGTATGAAGGAAGGTTGTTCCAGAAAACGGCAGTTGAATGAATAAATGAGGGAGATGAAAAGTTGGTTCTGTGAGTTTGAAGTTGGACAGTAAATGGATGTTGGCTGGTGGCGGCACGTGTTCGGACTGTTTTGAAAGAGAGAACGGGAATTATAGAAGCCAATTCAGAAGAACAGTGCCCATGGAAGTATCTGTAGAAGAGGCATGCAGCTGAAACAGTACGTCTATGAGACAGCGAGTGGAGAGACTCTGTTAGAATCATTAATTAACCTAACTGCCCTCTTCTTTTTTTATTTTTTATTTTTTTATTTTATTAATAACAAGATACACAACAGGTAACCATTTACAGTTTATCTGAGATCAGATCAATAAACATAATAACAATAATGTGAAATCCTACAGGACGATAAACATTGATATAGATTCAAACAATAAAAGCATATGTACAAACGAGGATTGTATTAAGTTAAGTTACCGGTAAAACAAGTAATAATTAATCCGTTAGAGAATAGAAAAATAATATAACAAATAAAAGCTACAATAATTAGGTGTGAGCTAGTCACTTTGCAGTTTAAGTGAAGAGGCAAACTTGTGGATGGAGTTCATCAGTGATTGGGAGTTGTCAAAGAAGTCAATGCGAGAGTCATTTGCTGATTTGCTGATTCTGTTCAGTGGACTGAACTTCATTAAGTCCTTGTTGGCAGAGTCAAGACGAAACGGTGTAAGGTTCCTGACTTGTCTACAAGGAGCATTGAAGTTTATTTTACTCAGGATATCAGATGCTTCGTAAATTCCAGTGATTACTTTGGCTAGAAGGGCGATGTCAGCAGTAACTCTTCTAGCGTACAGAGGCCTCAGATGAAAGTAATCACACAGCGATTCATAATACACTGAGTGATAGAATAGAGGATTGCGGTACGTAAGGTAACGGATAACGTTTTTTTGGACTGCTTCAATTTTGTTAGTTAAAGTCTTTGTGTGAGGATTCCAGATGGGTGAACTGAATTCAAGGATTGGCAGAATTCTGAATGGAATCAAGAAGCCTGAGAGAGGTTTTGGGGGCACCACCCCAGATGTGGAAACAATATTCCATGGCAGGGCGGATTTGTGATTTATACAGAGTAAGGAGCTGTTTGGAAGAAAAGTAACGCCGAGAGCGAAAGAGAAAACCAAGTTTTTTAGATGCTGAGGAAGCAATATTTGTAATGTGCTTGTGCCAAGAGAGATTAGAAGTCAGTGTAATTCCCAAAAGAGATATATTATTTTCTCTAGAAATTTCAGTGTTACTAAAGTTAAGCATAGGGGCAGAAGAATCCTCTTTGCGAGATATAAGACAAGACTGAGTTTTAGAAGGGTTGAAATCAACTAAGTTGTCTTTGCCCCACTGGAGAATTACCTGAAGATCGGCATTTGGGGAATTGATAGCAGATTTTCGAGAAGTTGAAGCTGATTGATCAGGACAAGGTTTCTCAAAATGGAAAGTGGAATGCAATATGCTATCATCGGCAAAACTATGGATAGGATTTCCAGTCAATGGAAGAAGGTCATTAATATACAAGAGGAAAAGAGTGGGGGAAAGGACTGAACCTTGGGGGACACCGGCATTAGTGGAGAAGTTAGAAGACAGAGAGCCATCTACCATCACCCTCAGTGAGCGATCAGAGAGAAAACTGGATAACCAATTACTAAAAACAGTTGCAAACCATAAGATGGAAGCTTGTTTAGAAGACCTTTATGCCAAACACGATCAAAAGCCTTTGAGATGTCAAGAGCAACTACTTGTGTTTCACCGAACCTTTCCATTGAATTAGTCCATAAATGGGTAACATAAGTCAATTTATCACCAGTGGATCGACACTGACGGAATCTATACCGGCCATCGTTGATCAGACGGAAGGTTCCTAGGTAGTTTAAGAGTTGGCGGTTAATTGATTTCTCCATTACTTTATAAAGAGTAGAAGTAATTGCAATAGGACGATAATTGGATGGGAGGGATTTGTCACCCTTTTTAGGAACTGGATGGATATGAGCATATTTCCAAGCAGAAGGAAAAACACCTTTGGAATAAGAAAGTGAAAAAAGGCGGCAAAGAATAGGAGTAAGTTCAGGAGCACAGGTTTTGACAACAAGTGGAGAAATACCATCGGGATCTGGTGGGCAGGCGCAGCAGTGCGTAGCACACGCTTTTTGATCAGACCGGGGTTCGAGCCCGTGACCACCAAATACGGAGGATGCGGAAAGGTCAGGAAATGACTACCGCATATCCCCGGAGCAATATGGCCTTAGTTGCTAATGCTCCTTAAAACCAAATAACAACAGCAACAACCACGAACGAACGGCCACAGCAAATTGTTGCATCAGTAATTGCAGAGGCTCATACCAATGTCACGGCATTACTTCCTAAAAAGGATTCACTTAAACGAACCTTTCGTCATGTTCGATGCAACAATGGTACTCCTGCTTTACCGAGAAATCTCCAGGACCTAGTAATTCCTCAAAATTATCAAGAAATTATCATCGAATGGCAATGTACAACAGTTTCTGATGTATGATTCTCAGTACGAACTGCTCCAATGTCGCATGCTTATTTTTTCCACTAGTAACAATCTTCAGTTATTGGCGCAAAGCCATGAGTGGTTTTCTGACGGAACTTTTAGCACAGTACACACGCATTTCTAGCAGCTTTATACAATTCATATTTGTTGTTTGTTTGTTATTTGGTTTTTGGGAGCATTAGCAACTAAGGCATATTTTTTCTCCGGGATATGCGGTGGTCATTCCCTGACCTTTCCGCATCCTCCGTATTTGTTGGTGACGGGCTCGAACCCCGGACTAATCAAGAAGCGTGTGCTACCACTGCTGCTCCTTCCCACCTGGCTATGGAGGCGCCATACACAATTGGTGTGGTTCAATTCAATGCAGTTATTCGAGTGGTCTACGCGCTTCTGCCAAACAGAACTCGTGCCACATACGTCAAGTTGCTTCAAGAAGTTAAAAATCTACAACCGGGTCTCCAACCTCACCGATTTATTACAGATTTGGAACAAAGTGTCATGCAAGCCTTCCAACAAGAATTTCCTGGTATTGTAAATACCGGTTGTTTTTTTCATCTTTCCCAAAGCGTTTGGCGAAAGGTACAGAATGAAGGTTTAAAAGCCCGATACGAACAAGACCATGAATTTGCTCGTTGGATCCGAATGATTCCGGCATTGGCATTTATTCCTCCTGCAAACGTTATTCAAGCATTTGAAGATTTAGTTGAAGCTGATGACTTCCCAGTTGAAGCTATGGTGATTGCAAACTACTTTGAAGATACATATATTGGAAGAAGACAGCGGAGATGTCGGCAATTACCCATTTTTGCTTGAATTTTTGAATGTTTACAAACGAACACTGAATGATCAGCAAAGTACCAACAACGGCGTGGAGGGGTTGCACAGGGGATTTCAGGAAACTTGTGCTATTTTATTCCCAATTATTTACCGATTCACTGATTCTTTAAAGAAACAACAAGGGCTACACAATTTCGAAATTACACAACTAATTGCCGGTAATTCAGGCAATCAAAGAAACAAGAAATATGCTGCAACTTCTGCTAGAATCAAAAGAATAGTCCAAGATTTTCAAAATCGTAATGTGATTGATTACCTTAGAGGCATTGCATACAACTTCGAGTTTTAAACAATAATAATGTGCATTTATTCTATTAAAACAAAATAAATTAGAATTATTAAAATATTAGGTGTATCATTTGCATTTCTGTAGCCTACTCAATATCTACAGGAGGCGAAATGTGCAGGGGGCAGAATGTGGGAGGCGAAATGAGAGGGGCCACTTTTCCGGATCCCTTTGACCGTTAGCCCATCAACATTATGGGTTCTGAAAGTTTTGCAGCATCCGCTGTAAAACGTTCCAGAACGGAATATATCATAATGTGGAGGAGTCAATACAATTGATTTTTAGTGTGACGGAGTAGCCCGCTGTTATATAAGGATAAGATGCACTGCATTATTCAGTGTTGTGCAAAATATACAAATGAAAGAATTCTAAGGGATGACTCTTAGAATTCCTTCATTTGTACATTTTGCACCACAATGAAGTTAGTGATTCTATCTTCTTGTCCGTTAGGATTTTTTAAAATTTCATTAGAAAGAGCTGAGGAGTTCTCCAGACATTTCTCTTTGGTGAAATAAAACTCATCTCCTAATGCAGAAATCGATGACACAAAATTCAATCTTCAATGGGCGTGATATGAATTTTGATATGATGTGAATTTTGCGAGATAATCAAACACGTAAGCTTTTGATAATTAAAGATAATTAAATACATAATTATTTTAAAACTTATCGATTTAAAATATTTATGTATCACGAATTTTACGTTTTATTTACTATGTATATTAACATACAGTAAATGCTTTTCTTTCTCAGTTTCACCTTAGCTCAAGAATCCAGTACTTGGAATACATCTGTGCAAATTGGAGAGGGATGGCATTACAGTGGTAATGTAATCAATGGACGCTGCTCTTCGTGGACAAATGTTATTAGTGGAGTTCCCCAGGGTTCGGCGTTGGGCCCATTGTTGTCTTGTATATTAATCAATGATATTGATGAAGCGTATATCAGATTTAATGTCTAAGTTTGCAGATGATACAAAGTTGGCAGGGTTGTTAACGGCAGTATGCTACTTCAACTGGATCTATATAAGTTGGAAAAATGGGCTGAGAAGGGACAACTGAAGTTTAACATTTAACAAAGTACTGCATATGGGTAGCAATAAGTGAAGAGAAACGTACCAACTGTGTGGTATGCCTCTACTCAGGGAAATGGAAAGTGAAAAAGACCTGGGGGAAATTAATTGTGCAGTCAAATATGACTGAACAGTGCAGACGGGTTGCTTGGGCAAGTCACGGAGTCTTGTCAATGATATATAGCATGGGTGTCAAACTGGCGGCCCGCGACAAAATTTTTGTGCCCCGCGATGCCCAAAAATAAAATGTTAAAGTAAACAATTAAAAAGTACCTATTTATAATTCTATAATAAAAGGATTAAAAACCTCTGTAATAAATATAAAAATAATCATTTTAATTGATAATAATAAAAAAAAAGACTGGATCGATGGAGCCTTGATTAGAAAGAATTAAAAATATAAATAGTAATTTCAAATGAATGAAAATTGAAATTATTATCTTTAAATGACATTGTAACTTTTTAGTTTTTCTTTAAAAATAAAAGAGTTACATTTTATTTTTTTAAAATATTTTTTAAATGGTGAAATCTTAATCTAAATTTCTTTTACATTTAAACTAATATTACAATATTGCAAATGCAGCGTTTATAATTTTGTCGGAAAGATACTTCATACTAGTTTGTCGGGATCTGTTGTGTTTTTTTGCTATTTATAATTTAACAAATACCTAAGTAATCGTTTTTTTAATTTTATAGTTTTAATTTCAGCTATAGAATTTATATAGAAAATGTCGCTTTCAACACCAGTCAAGAAAATAAAAATTGATAACGAGGGAAGAAAATTCCAAGAAAAGTGGGAGCTGAACTAATTTTGTTCGGAAGTGAACAGTATAAAACTACGGGCTTAATTTGTAAGGAAAATATTTATAATGCCGCTTAATGTTGTGTTGCTAAACATTAAGCAGCATTATAACTCTAATCATAAGGAACAATATT
The DNA here is from genome assembly GCF_048544385.1 of Mastigoproctus giganteus. Lineage (NCBI taxonomy): Eukaryota > Metazoa > Arthropoda > Arachnida > Uropygi > Thelyphonidae > Mastigoproctus > Mastigoproctus giganteus. The sequence continues at coordinate 97,134,675 of NC_143580.1, forward strand.
CGGGCTTCGAAGTAAAAATAAGAGAAGAAAAATTAAAAACAATTAAGAAAACACTTCATAGTCAACAACAAGTATTTACAAAATTCATGAAAAATAATGAATCAGTAGTAAGAGCAAGTTATGAAATAAGCTATTTGTTAGCAAAACGTTCAAAATCGTTCACCGATGGTTCGTTAATTAAAGAATGTATGATAAAAGCAGCTGAAATCGTCTGTCCTGAAAAAGTGCAATCATTTCGCGATATTTCATTATCAAGAAATATAATGGTAGAGAGAATTAGCGAAATGGCAGATAACATCAATTCACAACTACAGGATATATCTACAAAAGTCTTGTTCTTTTCAATTGCGATTGATGAAAGTACAGATATACGAGATGTTGCTCAAGTTACTGTATTTTTTCGTGGTTGCGATAATAACATGAGGATCACAGAAGAATTGTTGGAAGTTATCCCTCTTCTTGGAACTACGACTGGCGAAGATATTTTTGCTGCTGTGTTGAGCATTTTAGAAAAGTGTAAGCTTGACAGACTTGTGTCTGTAACAACCGACGGTGCGAAATCAATGACAGGTGAAAACCGAGGATTTCTGTCAAAATTGATTAGAAAATTACAAGATGAGTACCCAGATAAACCGAAAACCATGGCTCTCCACTGCCTTATTCATCAACAAGTTCTGTGTTTAAAAATATTAAAAATGGACGATGTATTGAAAACAGTAACAAAAACAATCAACTTTATTTGAGCGAGAGCACTCAACCATCGACAATTTACTTGTCTTCTTAAAGATTTAGAATCTTAGTTCGACGATGTTCCTTATTATACAGAAGTTCGATGGCTATCATGCCACAAAGTTTTAAAGAGATTTTATACGCTTTTGGAGGAAAGAACAGTTTTTCTTGAAATGAAAAATGAAAATGTATCAGTTATAAAAAATACTTTGTGGATTAAGGATTTGGCATTTTTAATTGATATTAAAGCCACCTCAATAATCTTAACATTTCATTGCAAGGTAAAAATAAGTTAATAACGAACATGTACGACGCAATAGCAAGTTTTGTACAAAAACTAACGTTGTTTAAAAATCATTTAAAAAACGACGTTTTGACCCATTTTTCTACTTGTGAGCAGTTAAAAACACAAAATCAAAATTGCTCTTTCTCACAATATTGTGACAAAATTGAGGAAATCAAAAAGGAATTCGTTAAGCGTTTTAATGATTTTAAAGAGTTAGAAGATATGTTTTCTCTTTTTGTTGGACCTTTTTCATTTGAAATGGAAAAAGCTCCCACTTTGATTCAACGGGAATTAATTGATTTCCAAAATAATTCATTTTTGAAAGACAAGTGTCGAGAAGTAGGAATTCCAAAAATATATTCTTACTTAGGTGAAAAATACAAGGAAATTAAAAAGTTTGCCGCGCAAATTATGCGCTACTTTGGGAGTACATACTTATGCGAGCAATTATTTTCATATATGAAATTAAATAAAACGGCGTATAGATCGAGATTGACATATAAACATCTTTCCGATATACTGAAAAGTGTATGTTCCCAATCTTTGACTCCTGATGTTGAAAAACTAGTAGGGGGTAAACGCTGGCAGGTTTTCGGGAAAACAAATTAATTATTTTCATAAATATATTGAATATTTAATCTTTAAATAAAAATAATAATATAACAATTATATACACTAAAACCAAAGGAGCGCAAGGCAGCCAAAATAACACCTCTATTAGTTACAATTTAATAGGAAAGGTTTCGGAAATTGTTTTTGTTACAAAATCCATCTTCAGTCTTTGTAGCGATTTCCGAAACGTTTCCTAATAAATTATAACTGATAGAGGTGTGTTATTTTGGCTGCCTTGCGCACCTTTGGTTACCAGTTCATCAACAGCCACTTTACTCCCATTTCTTCACTATACATACTAAATTCTAAATTACTTGTATTCTGTAGATCTGAATAAAAATTTAAATGTTAATTACATATGAGTTTTAATTATCCTGATTATACTACTGAATCCTGAATCAATATATAATATTTAAGAAAATTTTATGTGGCCCGCGAAAATCATACCATCACACAAAATGGCCCGCGACAGAAATGAGTTTGACACACCTGATATATAGGAATTTTGCTAGCACGGACAGGGCGATGATTATCCCGTTATACAAGGCAATGGTCAGGCCACACCTAGAGTACTTTGTACAGGTCTGGAGGCCTAATTTCAGGAAGGATGTAGAGTTGCTAGAACGAGTACAAAGAAGGGATACAAGATTGGTGAGGGGAACAAATGGGTGCTCTTACCAAGGCTTAAGTTCTGAAAATTGCAGCGCCTGCGAGGTAATCTGATTGAGGTGTATAAGGCCTTGAATGGGTTGAGCAAGCTGAATGCTGATGGGATTCTTCCTCTTGCTCAGACTAAGAACCTGAGGGGGCACAGTTTCAAATTGAGGAAAGACAGTTGTAGAACAGATTGTGCGGAAATTTGCCTTTAGCCAGCGGGTAGTTGATTGGTGGAACAGGCTTCCATCTTTTGTTGTGAAGCTAATATACGATGCTGCATAAGCTCGCTGTCTTGCATTGTATACCTCTACTAATGATCTGTAAGAAATATTTCTTACAGATCATTAGTAGGGGAAAAAAAACCTACACATATAGAAACATTCGATCACTAGAAAGAATTGAACGTCCTCCTCGTCTGACCGTCCTTCCCCCACAATTTCAGATCTAATTCCCTATACATTATCTGCCGAATGAGGTCAAGTGTACTGTACGAGGTGACGATCCATCATCGGCCAATGTTACGAAGAATCGCTCTGCAGCCAACGGAACAATTGTGATTCCTTCCGGATCAGTATGTTTCATAATAAAGTGACATCACTGCTATGGCACATCTCAGTTGGTTTTCCGGTCGGAGAAACCAAAATGCTTTTATGTCGATGACCACTGAGTTGCATGTCGATGACCACTGAGTGTACACGAAATAGAATTGTTTTATTCCTAATGATGTGTATTTTTTCTCAGGAAAATGAACTTTCTGTTAAAGAAACTCTTGCCAGATGCACACTCTGGAACAATTTAACATACGGTTTACAGTTGGCTTACAAAACTGAAAAGTGTTTAACACACGTCGCTGAAATCAAAACTTGATTTTAGTTCGAGGAAAATTTTCAACTATTAAAAGTGGCGCGTTCATTGCAGTCTGTAAAAAGCGATATGGGCGATGTACTTTCCTCACTCCCAGGAAAAAGGCTCCAGACGAGTACTAAAGACTAAGGATCAATGAAAAAGAGGGGAAGGGTACACCTATTTCGAAAACTGAGATATACCTTCTAGAGTCCAAACTAGTCTGTCTCGAACTAGTGCCAACAAGACTTGTAGTTTTATTAGCCGACTATGGCTTTGCTGAGAACTATGATCTTCAAACTATACTTTTAAAAACATTGTCATACCATCTCTGTCGATTAAGAGAGTTTCTTTTATTGTCCTGCATCGATATTCGGTTATTTCCTAGGACCTTCGAAAAATGCCCTTGTAAATAATTTCCTGGACTGGACTACTGCCGGCCTGTGGTGCAATGGTTAGAATGTTCAGCCACTAGTAAAGCGATTGCGGGTTCGAGTCCGTACCCTGCCACAAAAAAATGCACAGCTCATTGTGAACTGAGGTAATTTTCTGGCTGCCCTTAAAAATTTAGTATGTATGCAGAAAAAATGAATTTGTAAACTCTTCTGGACTCGGCCATCTATAGAATAAACAGAAACTTATTTGAGTGCGTACCATTCCGGAAGAATTATTCATTAAAGAATTATTCCAGTATTTTAATGAATAATTTTAATTCGGTTATCTAAATATGCCTTGTAATATCATATGCTTCGAAGAGATCAGTAAGCTTGAGAAGTAGTTATATTTCATCAAACAGTCGAAGTTTGATGAAATATAAATGCCGCGCAGTAAGCTATTGAAAAGAACTACCAGTCACTGTTCTCAGTATTACAATCATACTGTTAAAAAGCGTTGGTGTAATAATACTTTTAACTAAATAAAAGTAAACGATTTATAAATAGCTATTAAGTGGAATTCTGAGGAACGTTTGTTGTGTATAATTATTCTACTAACACTACCTGCCATTTTAAAATACTGATTTTATATACAGACAGAACAAATACTTTTCAATAACCTCTTCTCGTCGTGAGTTACTGACCCACCTCAGTAGCTGAAATTGTTTAAAGGTTTCATCCTTATTATATCAACAAAACATTTTCTAGTGATCATGTCCATATATTTCTGAGACCTGCCATAAGAGTAAAACTGGCGGTCATGAACGAAATTTATTACATACGATTTATCTTAAAGGGGAAGCAAACCATAACGCCAGAGACGGCTGTAAATGACATAAAGCAGATGGCTAAGAACAATCTGACCATATATATTCACAACTTTTGAGAATAAATAACAAAAATGCATTTGTAACTATGTCTTTAGATACGGTACAGAGAAAACTTAAAGAGCTGACCCCTTACAAAGACATCTCAAGAAATACGATGACATCTGTTCAGTGCGAGCTCGTATTTCAAGTGATTAGTTAAGATTAATCACAACCTGGTGGCCCATCCATTTAATTTATAAAGGTTGTCACAAGAAATATGATACCAGCTGCAATGTAATTTTTTATACAAATACATTAATATTTAATTAAATGCAACATTTCAAGAAGCAAAGCAATTTCTACTGAAAAGAGAGCGAAGAGTAAATGTTTGACAATGTTCGAATTCCGTCATCTAGATTTTATTCACTTTCAGAACTCGAAATCACGTTTACGAAGAACTTTAACCTTCTTTCTTGCCTTTTATTCACAATCTACAGGAATGATGAATAAATAAATAAGAGTTTAAAAAAGATTAGAAATGTCGCACTAATAATATTAAAAGTGTATTAAATTTACACAGAATAAGTGAATAACGTCATCTCCGTTCTGCTCTGTTCCATCGATCAAAACGAAATTTTTTTTTCTGTAAAACAGGACTTGAACTTGTTCTTTCCTGTGCAGCGATCGATTTCATGGTGTCACCGTAATCAAACCACTTCGCTTTCCAGCCCCCTTGAAAGAGAAAACAGTCACTCGTGGGGGGGGGAGGGCTAAAACGGACAAATGTTAAATCCATGAAAGCAATCAATGAATAATCACGTCAAGGGTAAAAGCTACTTCTAAAGTGTTGATGGTTGAAATCTGGAGCGACTGCATCTCTAGCTAAATTACATACTCACTCTAGCTGAGAGAAGAGGCACTTATTATGTGCGTATGATTTGAACTTTAGTAACTTAATTGTTACTAAAGTTCGTCTTTAGCAAGAACTAAGTTAGATAACTTAGTGTCGATCTTCATTCCTTATTCTCCGAGGAAGTGTGTTACGTTAAAAGAGGCGTCCTGAAATTTTTAACATTCTTCCTTTTATCAACCTTGCATCAATCCACACAATGCATCAAGACTTTTGCTATACAACCAGAAACGCTAAAAAGATGGTAGGAGATATCATTCTCAAACTTTTGGGAAGAGTGTCAGTGGATGCTTCATGCACTTTGAGATAACCTTCCCTACAGCCTGCTACCCCCAGCCTTGAAAAAGCTGACCGATATTCTTCATATGCTACCCAACATCTACAGTCAAGTAATAGGCTGTCGGAAATTAATTTATGATCGTGCGGACAGAAGATATCGTTCACTCGTTATCACTATCAAATCAGAAAAGATAACCAAACACCAGCAAACTCCAGAACAGATAAGAAAGGTGCTGTTGTCATCTTTTCCAAGAGCTCTTTCAGGCAGCACAGTAATAAAATACCACACTACAAAGCAGTCCTTTCAATTTTCAGCAAGAATGGTAAAAGGATCCAAATTGGTCTAGTGTATCCCCCCCAGGACCCACCCCATCAATCAGAGAAGACTTTTTTGCATGGATATCTTCCCATCGTTTCCCCGAAATCTAAACAACCGTTTTAGGGGATTTTAACATGCCTTTGCCAAAGTTCGAGGAGGCAAGGCGAGACATGGAAGATACCATGCTGACTTTGACCCCCCAGAATACTCCACCGACCAAGGATAATCAGGTCCTTGACAGCGTCTTTCACAATTTCGAGAAAATTAAAATCATTCCCTATAATTCCAAGTTCAAGTCGGGCCACCTTCCAATAGTTTTTGAATCTGCAGAGTCTCATTGAGCAAATCCGCGGACTCGGTGCGTATTGTAACTACGTTCTCCACTGACCTGATCAAGCCAAATGTTATCTTTACTGAACTTAAAGCTTTCAAATGGAACAACCTCTACTCCAAACCTGTGGACGGAGCAATAAATACCCTTTCTAATGAATTGAAACACATTGCTCTCATTGGTGCATCGAAGGCATTTAAAATCTCTCAAAATAGAAGCGGTGGTTTAGCCCTGAAGCAAGACGTGCTTTCAACCTAAAACAAAAAGCCTACTGAACTTGGAAAAGGTCTGTATCCCTGCAAGACCACATCTATTATAACAAACAAAGAGCGAATTTCCTGCTGGTAAGGAGGAGGAGCCCATCTTGTGTATATCCAAAGAAGGCCTCAGGCATTCTAAACGCATCGCTACTACACGTGGACGTCAGGTGGTAATGGATGAACTTTCAAACAGTGGGCACGGTCAACCTTCCACCCTGAACTTGAACAACATCTTCCCCTCCCTGTAGCGGCCATCACAGATACAGCCTGGTCCTCAACTTTCGCATGTTAAGATCTCGAGAGATATGATAATGAAAGCGATTAACAGCCTACCCAACAAACCTACAGTTGGTTCCGACGTATTTCCACTCTTTATTCTGAAAATTTTTAGTGTCTACGCGATCGACCTTTCGCATAACATCTTCAACCGCATTCTCCAGTCTGGTTTCACACCGATAATGTTGAATATCTATCTCCCACTACCAGTACCAAAAGTTAACAAACCGAATGGCCTAAAATGCTACAGAGTAATCTCTACATCCTGTGGGCTGCTAAAAGTTTTTGGAAAAATGATCCAACCCATCTTTTAGTCGAACACTGTTTCAACGGACGACCACAGCATCTCTATAATGTTATTCCTAGAAGGACTACATTGTCTAATCTCTTAATAACCAGTTGCGCAATACAAAAAGCCCTAAATGCTAAGAAACAACTCGAAATCGTGTTCCTGGACGTACAAACAGCTTTTGACACACTTTTCACGACAGAGCTTGTAAAAATTTTGAAACATTACTTCAGAATCGAAGGAAACCTACTTGTTATTCTAAATAAACTTCTTAACAACAGGAAAATTCTTATCAAATATAACCAAAGATTGGAGAGCACCACCACGACTTCTGTTGGCATCCCACAAGGGGGAGTTCTTTCCTCATGGTTCTTTGCCACAGCTTTGGAGCCCTTCCTTACGAAGCACCCAAACTTCCTCCCATATGCTTCTGATCTCAAGATGCTTCTCACATCAGATGCAGTCGCCTTTAAAACACAGAACATCCTAGTTGAACTCCAGAATTATCTACGGTGTCTCGGGCTAAAGTTGAATCCTCAAAAAGCAACTCAGATGACCTTCACAAAAAGGAAAACAAAAAATGAAATACGACTCAAAATCGACGGGTCCGTCATTGAAAAAAATTCTCTCACACCGATTTGGGGTTGAAGTGGGATGACAGACTGACTTTCAAAGAGCACCTCAATATGTCCAGGCAGAAAACGCTCGCGGCCCTCTGGGCGATCCGACAGGAGCTAGTCTGTCTTAGGCCTCGAGGATTTCTCTTGGACGTCCAAAGAAATTTTATCCCCCTACCGCTGTATGCATATGTGCTTTGGTCAGGGGCCTCCTCTGCTCAACTCAAGAGATTTCTTGGAACAGAGTACAGTATTAGCTCCTGAGATGGTTAAACAGGGCGATGGGCCACCCTTTTATCATCTCTGGGAGTGTGCTGTACGCAAACCTCGGCATGAAACCATGAGAAACCATAATCAAGGAGAGGAATTTGCACACTTTGGCACAGCTGCTTTGTGGCCGAATGGATTCACCCGGAATTTGGTAAGTGACGACAAACCCTGTGCAGTTCAACAACACCTTGTCTTAGATCCTCACTACAAAACCTACAATACTAGAATCAGTGTTTCCGGCGAATAATTTCGGACCATATAACTCCCTGGGAATTGATGCCTCAGCTTTCTGCAGCTCGAAGCGCTACAGACAGGAAATCCTGAAAGAAGTGTATAAAGTAGAACTATTGACTGTACCGCTTTCACAGTTTTGAAATTTTAGTGTCTATGTGAGCTTACTTGTAAATACAATATGTTTTCCTTTCTTTTAATTGAATCTATAATCGCCTTGAATATTTATAATGTACAACCCCTCTAGCCAAACCAGGCTGTTCCGGGGGTGCCCACTGATGTGGAAATAAAAAGTATTCATAATAATAATAATAATATTACTTATCGAAGGTTTCCTTACGTAAAATCGTCTTTTGGAAGTTTTCGAGTGTACAACAGAAAACCTGCTGATAATGCAAATGTGTTGAAGACAATTCTTACGTACGTGTTATATAATAACTACCAGTACGTTTTGGTGATGTTCTTCTTCGCATTTCCTCTGTGCTTTTTGAATATTCACTTCTATCATTTAACTTCTGTACACAGAATATTGTTATCAATCTATGTAAAATCCCTGACACTGATTCCATCAATGGCACTGCAACAGACACCTATATTTCGCCTGAATTTTGTGCTGCAATATCGTAGCACTCACCAGCATTACGTCTATGAAGAATATGGATTTGAAGTAAAATCACACTAAACTACGGGTTTGGTAGCTTTGGTGCTAAAAGCACTTAATGCACCTTAGTCAGAAAAACAATCTCAGTGTTGGATTTAGGATTCTATTTTTCATTTTCATAAATTATTAATTTTCCCGGTAATTTCCCTTTATTTATTTTAAATTAATTTAAGCACTTAAACTGTAATATACGAACAATGTCATAATCATTAGCATATTATAAAATCGTAATATAATTCATAATATCATATTCGTCAGACAATAGAATCAAAAGGTTTACATCTATTTTGCTCATAATATAAGTTTGATTTATGTGTTAATATTTAAAAACAAACACTGAATTTACATCTCTGTATGGCAAGATGCGATGCAGAGGTTCTCATGAATTCGGGCATAAGACCCCAACCTTGGAAATAAATCGTTTTGTCTTCCTCTTAATATGGTGATTGATTGTTTGCTTCTATATATTTGCATTTAGTTCGATTTATCACTTGATGATAGTCTTTTTTTTTTAGAACTCAAATCCCAGAAGAAAGTGAAGACAAAGCAGCTTTGTCTTTAGTTTCCTAAAAGGAAAGGCAAGAAGATGTGTTTCGATTGTGATGTCAGCATGAAATATATTACGGAAAGAAATTTGCCAGCATAAAGGTTTCTAGTGTTGTTTTTTTTTAACTATTTAAGGAAATAATTGCATTATTTCACGAAGCATTGCATTTAATTAAATAGTATGACATTAAAAATAGCTTTTATGATTTAAATAAATAGATAAAATGGATTTTACGGTTTTATGATTAAACCATTGTTACGTAAAAATACAATGTTTGGGGTACACAAAGTTCTTCATATTGTCTCTTTAGGAAAGAGAGAGAGGGAGAAAAAAAAAAAAAAAAAAAAAAACATGCACCGGGAAACAGACTTTCTTATATTGATGTCCTCCTAATAGTTCCACTCTGGTTGCATGAACAAAGCCATAAAGAACTAGAAGTTGCGGGTCACGCATATAGCAGTTTCGCTATTTTCCACTCGAAACCCGCAGTTTCGAATCCCACAGGACACTGAAGACAGCTCTTTAAAAAAAAAATAAATAAAAAAATAAGTGAACTGTAGCCATTATCAATCCGCTGCAGGATGGAAGCCTCCTCAACGATTCATGTTGAGGGAAATTGACAATAATCTGCCATACTGGGCCAGTGCAGGTTCGCAGATCGACCGTATTTAGCAGTCAAGGAGCTTGAATCCTGGTCTTCTCAAGGAGTGTGTGCTACTGCTTCCCGCTCCTACTCGCTACAATTAGCCATTTCATGAGGAGAAAACAATCCCCCGCTGTGCAAGCTACCCTGGGTTGTCAGCCTGCATATTATATCGATTTTTGCATTAACAAGCGCCTGTAATGACATAATACACAACAAAAAAAAAAAAAAAAAAAAATGAATTAGAGTGCCATTTTACTTTATACGAAATGGCACACTACGACAAAATTAGCCGATGTGCTAAAAATTGCTGACCAACTAAAGACCTCCGTGTCAATACATTCACTTGGCACCAGTCTGGAAGGTTCCAGTCCTGCCTTAAACAGGGGCAATTTGTAACTGCCTATTAACCTGGGTTTGAGTTAGCCGGTCTCAAGCGGAGATGCGATATTTTTCCCGTCAGTTATTCCGGGTTTTTTTTCTTCTCCGCGTACAGGAAAGGCGGACCTGAACTGATGCAGCTCAAGATTGAAACGCACGGGCGCCGAAAACAATGAAAAACTATCGCAGTCGTCCGTGTGAGAAATCCTCAGAATTAAGGACTACTCTCGAGGAAAACACTTATCACCAAACAACCAACACCCACGAGCGGCAGATGTGAGCTTGGACGGAACAACAAAAGAGTTTAGTTCAATTTATATTCTTAGAAATAAAATGTCAAATACTGCGCATTTCACCTCGTGCACGATGGCTGAAATGTGTCGGTTGCTGGAAGCATTCTTATGGCGGAAATGTCTCAGAGGGCGTTATGTTATTGAGGATATGTTTAATTCCAACCGAAGTGAATGAGATGAACGAATTAAAAAAAAAAGTTAGTTCCAGTAGATATCAGTAAAGCAGCTCTCTCCGGATGCAAGAGTGAAGAGAATTAACCCAAGCTGACGTATCTAACCAAGCACAGGACAGGGGAAACAAACGAGGGGCTAGCATATTCTGCTGTTGTTTGTGAACCGATTCTTTGGGCAGAGTGCACCACTTTACATAATTTCCCAGTTCTTGGGATTTATCCTGGATTATGTCTGCAGTAGTAAGCCTATTTGCATGTTCTTGGTTGAAAACCTGGAATGACTTATGTAGAGAAACATTACTCTATCCATTTGAGATCGACTAAATACATCCTCTAAGAAGTGACAAGCAAGAAATATTAAGGCAATCGTGTTTTAAGCTAAGTAGAAATATTATATTGGCAAACGTGACTTTAATAGGACACGCAGCGTTTATTAACTGCCGATACAGAACAGCTTCTAGAAATGATTTACCCATAACTTTATGCAGAGAATTTCGTGTTTTTACAACACTAAATTCTGTTCTATCGAAAATGTAGTAAGCTCCTGTTGTTACGAAAATGTAGCATTACACAGATAGTTTCATAATGCCAAAAGCTACAGAATTCAGACAAGAAACATAAAATGTTAATGATCGATTGAAAGTGGATCCGAAATTTTTCTATTAGCTGATAATAGCAAAACATATTTCATCAAACCCACATGGATCCTTACGGTCTAGCGATCATAATCTGTGAACAAAGTTTCATTAAGAGCAAAGGAAATGACTAGAAATCATGTTAACGTTTTTAAATTAAACTGTGTAATGTATTGTACACATTTTCACCATTATTTACATTACAATAACGTGGACGCGTAACTTTATTTCTGTACGTGCACCAACGCTTGTTTTATAACTAAAAATAACTAGAATTATGAAGATCCTTGTGAGCGCATGTTTCTGCGAAAAGCTTCATCACTGGCAACCAGGTATCTTCAGTCGGTTGAATTAATTTATTCGAAACTCATTTCGCAAATGCAAACCAGTGCAGTTAACGAGCACGCTGTAGGGTAACAAAGTCTACGAAACGACCACAAACAAAATTGGTTAAAATTTCCTCGTTATCACGGTCAGCACAAATGTCGAACGTTGCTGTCTGAGGACATTCTTGATACCTTTATTGGAGAGGAATTCTCATTCCACTGTGAATGAAACCAATGTTACCGCGGATATTAGAAAGGGTAATATACTCTCAATACAAAGTTGTTTACGCAGAACAGAGAGCGGGCATACACATGGATATTTACTGATGGCGATCATTGCAAATGCTTGGAGTCGCCTCTATTTTATTTATTTATCGATACCGGAGCTCGCGATGCGTTTCACTTGAATGGGAATTGATGAAAAGTGCGAGTGAAATTTTCCTTGCTATACTTTTCTCAGCCGTAGCGTAGAGTGAAGTAAATCAGCCCTTCTCACTTCCAACCAATTTCACCTGTGGGTTGTATGCGTTTGTATAGGTGGGGGAATGAATGCTTATCATTTTCGGTTTAACTGGGGATGCTAGTTGGCTGTGTCCGACTGAAATTTTTTTTTCAAATCGACTTATACATATTTACTTCCACTAGAGGGATTTAATCAAATCTTTTTCCACATTTTTGAAAAGCGCAAATGTCTTTTCTGCTTTGGAGCTACAGAGCAGAAAATTTGACGTCATAGCTATAATTATCAATTAGACTAAAGTTTAAAATATTAAAGATGGGTGCTGACAGAAGTAAAATTTATTAATGTATGCAAAAATACGAATCGTGGCAAAACTTCTAATCCGATTTGCGATTTCTTTCATGGAGAGAAAACTTCACTGATTTTCCATTCGATAATGCGTTGCTATGCCCAGGTAGTTGAAAAGAAAAGGGCTTCGCCGACTCCGCACTGCTGAGATTTCTACTGATAAAAAAAGGAAATCTGGAGCCCATACTGATAATATAAAACATTATATAATTTTTAATTCTAAATTAGTCTTTTTTCCAGATTTTCATTATTTTTTGCAACTGGTCGAAGTGATAAAGAATGTTCATAATATATGCTATACAGTAATTGAATTTAAAGGGCTCCTTCAGTAAAGTAGTTGAGCTTCCTTGTCACTTTTCTTCAGAAGCCTTCCAATTCTACGTTATTCTGCCACAGAGTCTAAAAGTACCTTCCCATTTTTATAGGAAGGATAAGAGTGGAGAGAAACCTTTAAATAATATATTGGAAATCGTAAAATACACTGGCGGACAAAAAAAAAACTGCATCACCTTAAAAAAAGGAACATGTATAGTGAAAGGTATAAAATATTGTTTGGTTACATTTTGTAATCAAAGTCATTTTGTTTGTCACAAAGCAAAGGTATTGAGTCAGATAACGCTTCTATTGCATCATACAGTAATTGCAAGGTATTTCATCAGCAATTTCTATAAATATGGCGTTGGAAGGATACTCATTAGTGCATCATACTATTGCATCATACAGTAATTGCAAGGTATTTCATCAGCTATTTCTATAAATATGGCTTTGGAAGGATACTCATTAGTATCCTGTTTTGCGGAGGCGTAAGCATGTCTCCATATGTTCAGCTGACACCAAGAAAAAAGTGTAGCTGTTGCTCTGTCCCAGGAAGGGCTTTCTAAGCGTGCTATCGCTGATAAAATAGACTGCCACCAGTCAAGGGTATCCCGGATGCTGAAATTAAAGCGTGAAACCGGTGATGTGAAGAGAAGACCTGGATTAGGCCGTAAGAGAGTGACCACGCCTTCCCAAAAATAGAGTTTTTTTGTCCGCCACTGTAGTTATATGATTTTTTGTGTGAAAAAAAAAAATCGCGAAAGGTATTGAACCTTTAGTGCATATATTAGTACCGTGAGCGGTTGAAGGTTGAGAAGATGCTTCTTGACATTAAACTTAACTTTCTGTAGACCGCAATTTTCAGGAAATACATATGAAGGGAGGTTATTCCAGGACACAGAAACGGAAATTTAAGGAATAAACGAGGAAGAAAAGTTGGTTTTGTGATTTTGTATTTGGACAGTAAAAGGATGCTGACTGGTTGCGGCACATGTTCGGACTGGTTTGGAATAAGAGAGGGGGAATTATAGAAGCCATATCTGAAGAACAATGCCATGGAAATATTTATAGAAAAGGCATAGTGTGTGTTCTGTTTCTGCTATATATCTATAGCAGAAACAGAATATCTATGAGGCAGAGTGTGCGAAGACTTTGTAAGAGATGGGTCATTAATAAACCTAACTGCTCTCTTTTGAATGGAGGAGTCTAGTAGCCTGAGAGAGGTTATGGTTGAACCTTCCCTAGATGTGGGAACAATATGCAATGGTAGGGAAAATTTCAGATTTGTACAAAGTGACTAGACGTTTAAAACAAAAGTAAACACCAAGATCAAAAGAGAAAACCCAGGTTATTAGATGCAGAGTGAGCAAAAGAGAAAACCCAGATTATTAGATGCAGAGTGAGCAATATTACTGATGTGCTGACGCCAAGAGAGATAAGAAGTCAAGGTATTCATTAACAGAGGTATGTGATCTTGTCTAGAAGTATGTGTCTTCGAAAATAAGCATAATAATCCTTTTTTTGTGAGATATAAGACAGGATTCAGTTTTTGAAGGATTGAAATTGAAGTTATATATTCCCCGCTGGAGAATTACTTGGAGCATTTAAGGAATTGGTAGCGGATATTCGAGAAGTAGAAACTGTTTGTGTAGGGCACAGTTTCTCAAACTGGAACGTGGAATACAATGTGCTGTCATCAACAAAACTATGGTTAGGATTTCCAGTCAATGAAAGAAGGTCATTAATATACTGTACAAGAGGAAATGTGTATGGGAAGGAAGAGATTTTTTGGGAAGACCAGAATTAGTAAAGAAATTAGAACACAGAGCCGTCAACAGTCAACCCTAGTGAACGGTCAGAGAGAACACTGCATAGCCGATTGCAAAAAAAAACAATTGGCATAAGATGGAAGCTTATTTAGAAGACCTGTACGCCAAACATGATCACAAGCCTTTGTAATATCAAGAACAATTGCTTGAGTTTCACCAAACGTTTTCATTGAATTTGTACATATATGGGTAATATAAATTAGTATATCACCACTCGATCGGTATTGACAGAATACATACTAGCAATCATTGATCAGATTGAATATTTCTAGATGGTTTAGGATTTGGCGGTTAATGAATTTCTCAAAGCAAATTTCCAAGAAGGAAAACACCAATGAAATAAGAACTTGTAAAAAGGCGACACAGAATAGGAGTAAGCTCATGAACACAGCTTTTGAGAACAGTGGAGAAGTTCTACCAGGACCCTAAGGTTCACCACAGGAGGCGTTGAATGAAATGTATTGGAAATGAAAGGAGGTTGTTTACCAAGCTCATCAATACACGAGTTAGAAGAAAAGTAGGATGCTAGCAGGTCAGCTTTACTTTTTAGCCGAAGTGACAATAGAATCATCTGGTTTTGACAGAGGTGAGAACAGAGATGGGCAAAAGTTATAGTCAATAGCTTGGCAAGAATTTGGCAGAATGCTCGGCTACCATTTGTACAAGAAGCAAGAGTTCTGCTCTTAGCCTGTTTGAAATCTAGTTTTCACTGGTTCACTATTGTTGTGAGCTTTGCTATAGGCAGAAAAATGAACCTAGGGATTTGGATGCAAGTCAATTTGCGTTATGCAACATTTTCGAACAAGTGGAGAACAGCTTTAGCATATTTTTTGGAAAACCAAGTTCAGATTTTAAGGTTGAGTACCGAATAAAGGATTTAACCCTACAAGAATAATCTGAGCAAATGATGACATAAGAAAAATTGAAATAATAGTCACCAAGGAAAAGAAATCTCTCAGATCATCCCATTCTGCATCCTTGTAATGCCAAACAACGCGAGGTTGAGAATGATCAAGACAGAACGGCTGCATTGGAGAAGCGACCATCACCAAGTTATGACCCAAGGTGCCTAGAGGACCACTCACCTCGACTGTGTACTTTGAAGGGTTGTTTGTGAGAAAAAGATCAAGCGTGTTGGCTGCATGGTTAGGATTATCTGGTATACTCGTAGGTAAAAGAACAATCTGTGCGAGGTCATAAGTAATTGTAAAAGCCTCAGAATCGCGACCAGAAGATTCCGTGTGACTAGAAAACGGAAGCCCGCTGGAGTTTTGAACATTAAAATCACCAAGGAAAATTACCTCACCGTTAGAAAAGTTGGATTGAAAAAAGTCAAGTTTCAAAGCGAGGAAATCAAAGAGTTAAGTGATTAGTGGAGTTGGGTGAACGATAGAGGCAAGAGTTGAGTTCGACATAATAGCGTAGAGAGACTTTAAGACAGAGAAGGTCGAGAAGAGGTAATTTTAAATTACTTGGTGTCTGACTGGGAATATCAGAGTGCATATATGCACAAGTGCTACCTTCGAAACAAGAGAATCGTACAGCGAATAATTAGGGCAAATGATATGAGTAGTGGTTGAACAAACCGATAATTGAGATTCTGTTAGAAAACGTAAGTGTGGTTTGGCAGACTAATTGGAAATGAACGTCACTGGGACTGGAAATTAAGCCACGTATATTTTTGAAATGAACAACGAAGTGGTTGGGAAGTTTAGATCTTTTTTCAAATAACTTTGTTCTTTTACTTTGTTTATTCATGATGTGTTAAGCCGTAAGAAAAGGTGGGGAGGCCATATTGCATGAATTAATGAAATTTGTAGAACTGTCGTACATGACAAGAATATACCCAGTTTCTTGACATAACGTAGTCCCAATAATGTCTCCCCTCCGCATACACAATTATTCAGTCTCCCTCCAATTACTATCTGGCAGAGTACACGGAGCGATATTATACACTAGCCGATCCGGATCTCTCCGAAAGAGTTGCCAATAGGTTCGATCCAGCAGACTATCTAGCGGCCGATTTGCGACACCGTTTTAGAGCTATACCCTCGAAATGTAAAGAAGATTAGACCTAGCCATTGATACCCAGCATGACTTCAAAAGACATAAATCAAACTGCATGATATTGGAGGGGATGGGGGTTGCCGGAGCTATGTTCTGGAGACAAAACATGAATTTTACCACTTCAAAACCTCCAATAAGAAAAGTGGTGGCATTGCATCAGTTGTTGTTGTGTTTTAAGGGTTTTAAGACAAAAGGGCATAAAAGACCAAGATGTGTCTTTACAGGTTTTTTTTTTCCATAAAATCAAATTTTGCAGATTCGTTTGTCAAATCGGATTTTCCGAATGAAATTAAACATTTCATCTAAATTTGCAGAGTTATCTAATATCTGTTGCAGGGTAATTGGATTCTGATTATATGTATAAACTCTGCAAGCAAAGGAATCTGGAATTTCTGAAGGCATACCAAAAGGATGTGTCTTACTGTAAGCTAAATGTGGCATTGAACACAAAGAGAGGGATGTTAATTAGCTAATAGATGGTAATGCGCAATATTAATGTGGCCAATTCATAGTCTGGCAAGTATTGCTACTTCTCTGCGACTTTTTTTTTATGCTTGAGTCGTGGTTTGTGGAATTGGTTCCATTTCCAGCAGTTTGTTGTTGGCTTTACTTCTCCATATCTGGGCCCATTCGTCTTCACTTGCCCTAATGATGATCCATTTGTCCCAATTAGCCTAAAATCAATGTATGCAACTACAACTGTTTAGTTTGGTAGTTCTGAGGCTGACTTTGCTGCATTATCTGCTTTGAGTGCCCTAGTATACAGCAAAGAATTATTTCAGAGTGTGTGTGTTATGACATAGATTGATTATAAAGCCGATTTCTTGTAGAATGAATGGGATGACGAGAGTGATTTTTATCCTGTATGGCTGAGATGGCACTGAGCGAACAGAATATATTAGGACAGAAAGCGATACCTGCTGACATATTTCACTTATTGCCAGCTGGATGGTGATATAATTCTGCAGGAGTGCTGTGCTCAAGTGGAAGGGATTTTGAAATTACACGCGAAGGGAATGCAGCTGCTGCGCCTACATGAGAATGCGACTTAGAGCAATCAGTATAAATTATGAATTTCCCAATGTGTTTCGAAGTATGGTTACCATGTAGCTGTTGGATATTAAATGATGGAATAGTGTTTTTTTTTACCACTGAGCAAAGTATAAATCATTGTCTATACCATGCCTATCACACGCAGGTAAAGGCACATTTGTACTTTCAATTTTATTAGATCAATTTTCCACTCCTGTATTATTTCTTGAAGGCCTAATGAACCCAGCAGGCCTGAGTTCATTAGGCTTGGATTAGCGTTGGTTACGAAGTTTATTGAGGTATGCCCAACAAGAATGAGATGAAGAACTTCTCTCATCCTTGTTGGATGAGAGAAGCTCTATCCTGCTCATTTTGGCAGAGTAGGTTTTGTCTTATAAAATAAATTGGAGGTGCATATGCTTCCATGTACAAGCTCTGAACTGGCGAGGTTATGAAGGCACCTAGTGCAGGTCGAAGGGCACTGTATTGGATGGTGTTCAGAGATCGTAAGCAGCTGTCTTTAACTGAAGAACCTTAGCTCCATAATTTAATCGTGACCCGATTATAGCACGATATAAATTCAGCAATGAATTGCACCGGTTGATTAGAACCAACATAAACCCTGTTTATGTTGGTTCTAATATTGGGATATAAATTTACATACTAAATTTAAATCCCAAAAAACAAATAGTATTGTGTAATATCCAAGCATTTGACAAAAAGGTAAGCGAAACACGTGAGTTACTTCCGTTTTAATTCTTTTTTTTTTTTTTCGGAATCCCCCCTCTAAGTTAATAACATAAGTGTCTTTTATAACACAGACAATAATAATAAAACTAAAAAAAAAAAATGCGTTATAGGAATTTAGGGCAAAGCAGATCGCTTATGATTTCACAAATTATCTGTCTCTCTCGATGCTGAGAAGAATATTTTTCTGATAAAATAGTATTCATAGCTAAGTAAACAAAGTAATGAAAATAGGAATATCTTATAATTGAAAAACCACATTTATATAATCGTAAAATGCATCCAAATTCTATTTCACTTTGCCCCTAATGTTGGGCAAAGTGAAATAGAGGTTTGGGAACAAAGTTGAGTAGGCCTATTTCATTATAATAGGAATGGCCTAAATATCTTTGCAATATTGCTCCCCTACTTTCGTAGCAGATTGCGTAAAAAATCCAAATGAATCTTAAATAAGGAATAAATACCTATAGAATTTAGAACGAAAAAGGCCTTTTTGAGTTGGGGATAAACGACACCAGAATCTTATTTATGATTCCAATCAACGGTACGCAGAGTTGAGATAAAAATAATGTATATAGTATTTAAAGCGAAAGAATAATCAGCTCAAATTCTGATTTAAGAAAACTTTTTCAACAGAAAAAAAAGGAATGTAAATTTTACCATTAAAATATAATCTGTTATCATTTAATTTTAAATTGAAAATCGAAAGGGAATATTTGAAATCCTTTGTATGATGTGGAATTATGTCCCAAACATGGAAATTACGAATTACAGTAATTTACAAATTATCACTAACAAAGTTTCTCCACACTGTCTCATAGACGTTCTGTTTCATGCCTCTTCTATAGATACTTGCATTGGCACTGTTCTTCTGAATTGGTTTCTATAATTCCAGCTTTCTCTTCCAAACCAGTCTGAACACGTGCAGCAAACCAGTAAGCATCATCATTTTACTGTCCAACTTCAAACTCACAGAACCAACTTTTCTTCTTACTCATTCTTTCAACTTCAGTTTTCTGGAACAACCTTCCTTCATACGTACTACTTGAAAATTACAATCTACAGAAATTCAAGTGTAATAAAGTGTGAACAAGTATCTTCTTCCATCTTCTTAATCTTCAACCTCCGCATGGTACTAAATACTAATAATACTTTTCTTGCGTGGGGTTTCATAAAAAAAATAAGTTTACGGCAAACTTGCAAAATAAATTGAACAAGTCGATATAAAACAAGCAAATGACATTTTAATTACTAATGTTATTATTACTGACTATTTAAATCCTTCTTTGAATGATTTTACATAACGTAATTTATAATTTTACTTAAGATGCACAAAACGATTTACACTGGTGCTAACTACTAACACTATTAAGAACAAATAAGATGGATGATCAATTGATCTACTAAGACTTACTGCATACTTAGATCTATTTTATGTTTCAAAAAAATCTGAATAATTCGCTTTTCTCCACGATCTATTTTTTTCCAGTTTTACCTACATGGGTATCCATAATAAGCGAGCAATTTATGACATGTTAACGAGACCCAATTACAAGAATATTGCAATAGATCAGATTCTGAACGGGAGCGAAAATTGGGTTTTTGGGCCGAAAAAATCATGGGTTTGTAGCTCTCCAATGTTCAACTCCACCAGACGATATCTTCTTCCTTAATATTTAATTTCTCTCATTGGGTTTTCTTTTCCCCTGAGACAACTGATTTTTAACATATAGGAATATTATATAAGGAGTGAGTGAGAATTTTTGATAAAAGGAAGATAGAGAGCGTGATTTAATTCAACCATCTTTGCTCTTCATAGGCAATTAAATGCCTAAGTGCATTCAGAGATAATGTCTTCGCAATCCTTGGCGTTTGCGCTTTTCCGGAAGCTGAGATCCTTGGTGGCGGCGTGGTTTATTTATTTATTCTTTTGTTTCATTGGTCAATATATGAGGCATGGATGCGATGGAGAAATATTTCTGTCTATTGTTTCTACTTTCTAAGCTAGAAATGACCCAAAGGACCATACTGCTATCAACAACGCGCGCCTGCAGCACGGTAAGTACCCCAGCATTGCAGGTACTTGCTGGAGCGCTCCCTCTGGACCTGGAGGCAGTTCAGGTGGGGCTACTGTTTTTGCTGGCCAGGGGAGTGGCCGCTACCCACCAAGGATACACGACTGACCCGGCGGGCAACCTAAAACACGAAAAAAATAGGCTACAGACCCACCTCCTAGATCTTTGGCAGAGAAGATGGACAGAGACTACAAAAGGCGAAGTAACAAAAAGATTTCTACCAGACCTCCGAAAAATATACCCAAAGCAGCCACCGTGGTACTTCCCAGGGTACCATATGACAACACTATTAACCGGACACGGACCCTACAAGGAGAAGCTGTTTGGCTTCCGGCTCGTTGAGGACCCCAACTGCATATGTGGGGAAAGTGAAAGCTGGAGCCACATAGTCTATGATTGTCAACACTATGAAGACCTCAGAGGGCTACTAATAACAAGATTGAGATACTTCCCAAAAGGACTGGAGCACCACTTCCTGGACACTGAGAATGAATATAGGGCACTCTCCCAGTATGCGCAAGACCTATTCACCAGGAGAAAAACACTAATAGCTATCTACAGCAACGTACACAGAGATTGACAAAAATTGGCGCCAAACATGACAAAAAACTGAAACCCCGCAGAGGACCAGTACTTGGACAAGAAGAGTGCTGATCACACGGAAGAGAAAAGCAAGGACGGGGGAATGCAGCACAGACAGTAGAGAACAGACAAAACGCAGCACAGTTGGAAACAGCTTGATGGCGATCTGAAGAGGACACCCTAGCCCTCTTCACCTATTATTCCCACTTCCTTGGGGGGAGGGGACATTTTTGTTCCTTCTCCTCCACCCCCAAACTTCTACTCTGGTGGGGCATGGGCATGCCCCACTGAAAACTGGGGCTATCTACTCTATTGGCCCCATATTTCTGTCTTTCCCCCCCCAATCTTCGGTCTCCCTCCCCTCTCTACCTTCATCATAGCGAAAGCCCCACACATCAAAAACTTAATATGATAAAATTACCTTACGCCCAAAACTCGGCCTAGCAAACCAAAGCGACATTACCCCTACAACAGCGCAGATTTTTTCTTTATTTATTTATTTTATTTTTATTTTTATTATTATTTTTATTTTTATTATATTATTTATTTATTTACTTTTTTTATTTTATTTATTTATTTATTTATTTTTTATTTTTTTTTTTCTTTTTCTTTTATTTTATTTATTATCATTATTTTTTTTTTTTTTAATTTTTTTTTTTTTAAGGTCCTAGCAGCCGACATCCCAGGAAATTAAGCGGCAGGACCTGCCAGAGTGAATTTACAGCTACTGTGTTCCTGGTCTGCCTCCACGGGGCGTAAGTGGGACAACGTTGGGCCTCAATAGGGGTCCAACGGCTAAATGACCAGATGAACAACGGTACAGAACACTACACATGAACAATTCCCACACACTTTTAAATCTCTGGCATTTCCCAGTGAACTGGTTCACCACAATGAAAGCAACGCGGAGATGGGGGAAACCCCTGGTGCCGTAAGACAACAACACACACTTACACTTACTTACACTTTCTAAGCGTATTGTTTCTACTTTCTACTGGATTTTTTTTTTTTTTTTTTTTTTTTTGAGCCTAGCCGCTGAAATCTCAGGAAAGTAAGCGGCAGGACCTGCCAGAGTAAAACTGAGTCTACTGGGTTCCTGGTCTGCCTCCACGGGGCGTAAGTGGGGCAACGTTGGGCCTCAGCAGGGGTCTAGCGGCTAAATGACCAGATGAACAAGTCCCTCACACTTTTAAATCTCTGGCATTTCCCAGCGAACTGGTTCACCCACAATGAAAGCAACGCGGAGATGGGGGAAACCCCTGGTGCCGTATGACAATAACACACTTTACACTTTCTAAGCGACAGTAGGACCCAACTGGAAGCGTCTGGCAACCGGGCACTGGAAACTCTGCAAAATTGGGCTACCCACCACAACCTACATGTCTCAACCAACCAAAACTTGCTCCATACTGCTGAAAGGTAATCTCTAACTGTCTCGACCGCCACAAATCACAATCGAGGGTAGAACAATAAAACTAGCAGCAAAACTAAAGTACCTAGGACTGTATCTCGACAGGAGCCTACTGTTCCAACCCCATTTAGCCACCATCAGACAGAAGATAAGGGGCTACTCTGCCCTAATTGCAAGAGTCACCCGTAAGAAACTGGGGACTCAAGAAAAGAACTCTCAGCCTCTTCTACAAGGCAGTATTCCTACCTGTCATCACATACGGCGCTCTTGTATGGTACACAAGAGCCAGTACTGTAGTCAACCGAAAAAAAACTTGAAACCATACACTGCTCAATCCTGCTCACTGTCTCTCGGGCGTAATGCACTGTCAGTACGCACGGTCTCCAGGTTTTGATGGGAGCTTTCCCCCTGGACCCGGAGGTCGTCTGGTGCGCCATGCTCTACAACCTGGCAAAAGATAAATCTATCACCTTTCTAAACTTAACCACCGATCCGACTAACAACCGCTCTGTGGAGAAGCGACGACTTGCTACCTTTCTTCAACAGACCTAGCAACAAAGATGGACAGCCACAGATAAAGCGGCCGTAACCAAAAAATTCATTCCTGACATCCGGACAACATACCCGAAGTCACCAACCTGGTTCTCCCCAGGTCTCCTGACAACCTATCTGCTGACTGGACACGGCGCCTTCAGAGGAAAACTTATCTTCTGTTCCTGTGGCCAACTTGAATCATGGGAGCATCTGATGTACCAGTGTCCATTATATGAGTACCTTCGGTGCATTCTGATATCAAAAATTCAATTCAACCCGAGACTCCGAGAACAATATCTCCTGGAATCAGAGGACACCTATGCTGCATTTTCCAAATTCGCCCAAGACCTCTGCGGAAGGCGTAGGACTCTCCCACCACCACAGAACCTACCAAATTTAGTCCTTCCACCAATTTTCTTAGATGGCACCCGTTCCAGAAACTGTGACACGTCAGAGCTAGAGCTATGACCTTCAAGCTCCGCTGCCGCACCCTATTCAGATCACCACCTGGTGATCTGAATAGGGTGCTCTTACCCGATTCACTTTAACTCCCTATCCATCGGCCGGGGAAGGAGACAGTTCCCTATTCCTCACCCTGCCACCTCTTTTTTCCCTCTGGCGGGGCATGGGCATGCCCCACTGACTCCTGTGGTTGTCTTCTCTATTGGCCCCATACTTCTGTCTTTCCCCCCAGCCTTCAGTCTCCCCTCCCTCTCTATCTTTACTACTAGCGTCAAACACATGTCAAAATTTACCGAGCCCAACACCCAAAGTTTTAATCTTTATATTCCTTTTGGCCAAATACAATCCTAGCGTGTTTTTTTTTTTTTTTGTCTTGAAATCTCAAGAAGCTAGGTGGCAGGATCTGCCAGAATAAATATCTAGTACTGGTATACCTAACGTGCCTCCCTCCCTCCCAGGGGTATAGCGTGGAATCACACGACAATGTATGCGATGCGAAGATGGGGGGAACCCTTGGTGCCATTAGACCCAAAACACACTATACTTTCTAAGCAATAATTAGTATTGATTTATTGTTTCCTTGTGGAAATTGTTTATTTTTGATCCACAGTGGCATGGGCTATGAGAGTCAAATAAAAATAGTTTATATTTTAATATTTAATTCTTTCCTACCCAAATATCAATCATGCCAGGTTCTGGAAAGAAAGAATGTCGACAGTATCTGGATGAATATGTAGCTTATGGTTTTTTTGAAAGCTCATTCGACTCAAGTCAGCCTATGTGGCTTATATGTAATAGTTCTTTTTCAAATGAAGCTATGAAATCATCAAGACTTTCAGATCACGAACGCTCATCCCAACGTGGGTCATGAATCGACATACTCGAAAGCCTGCCTTGAATAAAATTACTAGAGACATCTGCCTTAAAAAGATCCATAAAACTTAATCAGAGTCATGATTAGAAGCCTCCGCAGCAAACTGGATACCATTGATCAAATTCTAGTCTCTAGTGATATCGATATTCTCTGTGTCACAGAAACCTGGCTTAATAAAGACCAAGAATTTTTTTACATCTTGTACTCCAGCTGGGTATAAATCAGCGTTTACTTCTAGAGTTGGCCAAAGAGGAGGCGGCGTTGCCATTTTCTTTAAGAACTCACAGACCTCACTTGTTTATCAAGTTTCTAGCCAAACACCAGCACATGAAGCTCTTGCTATTACTCTCATCCTCATAGATGTAATTGCTAAATTGCTATATATATATATATATATATATATACACACACACACACACACACACACACACACACATATATATATATATATACACCCCCAGCACCTTCATATGATACCATCCATAAAATATCAAACTGGATCATTAATCAGCTTCATCTTTCAGCCTTGCACTTTGTCTGTGGAGACTTTAATTTTCCTCGCCAGCTAGCTAACTCTCAGCAAATGCTCCTGTCAAACCTATCTTGTACAGGGTTACAAATGATCAATGACCTCCCGACCAGAGGTAACAATCTCATCTTGCCTCCTTTCCTTGCACACCTGATTACCTGCCAGGGACTTATTTTAATTCGAACCACGAGCCAATTATTGTTCTTTTCCAGATACCTGCTCCAAACTTCAATGTTGTGAATTCAACTAACACCAGAGTAATAGTTAGTCCCAGGTTTTTGAGCATTGCTAAATGTGTTCATGCTGTCTCTGCCATCCCGTGGTCAGTCCTAGAGAACTGTGATCTTGAAATTGCAGTGAATAAGCTACTTAAGCCAATAAACTAATTGACTTAAGCGATTGCGACATTTGTAGCATCAAAGAGAATTTCTATTATTCCTCAGTCCAGAGCATGGTGGACTCCATCTTAATATGAGCCTCAGATTAAAACAGCAACTGCATAACATGTGGAAGCAGTCGCAAAGTGTTCAAGGCAGGATAGCCTACTCAACCTCCTACTTCTCTTAAACATTACCGGCCAATCTCCAACGCCTCAAATCATCTAAAATGCTGTTTTAGAGAAGGTACTTCTCCCCACTCTAACTAAACAACTTCTTCCATATCAGCCTTATCAAATCCACTACTCCCTTCCCCATTGATCGGCTGTGATTAATCTCTTAGCCACCACCATCTCTATCCTCTCTGCGTTTGAATCTCATGCAGAGTTTGCAGTCACCTATGTAGACCTCGAAGCAGCTTTCGACTCAATAAACGTTCCTGCAATACTGAAACTACTTTCAGACCATTATCAAATCAAGAGAGACACTCTACAGTTCATTTCACTCCTTCAAAGTAGAATAATCCGACTTACGGTCCACGGCCAAGCATACGAGCGATGTGTCTCTTCAGACGTGCCACAGGGTGGTGTATTATCTGGGCTCTTGTTTACAGCGCTTATCGAGTCCAGGCATGATACTTCATGTTATGCTGATGACATTAACCTCCTCACACTGATTTCTCCACATGATGGTCTTCTCATGATAACAGCTTAAATTCACAACATACTCTTGGAATTTGCAAACTACCTCAACCAGTTTGGACTAAAAATAAATGCAGAAGAAAGTCTGAATTTATAATTCTCATTAAAGAAAACTACGTAATTCTCCTATTCCCATCGTCAAGAAATATACTGATCTGGGATTGTTTTTGATCCTAAACTCTGCTTTGGCAACCAAATGAAAAGCTGCTCACCCAGACAGCTCGACTCCGATGGATGGCCAAACAGCATTTGCATTATATTAATGAAGTAACGACCACCAGAAGATATATAAAAACTACACTATACTCACCGCTTCTACATGCTGTAGAGGTATGGGCATCTGCTGCCCATAGAACAATTAGACCACTCTTTTATACTGAGTTTTGGCTCTTAAAATGGGCCATAAACAAACTTCCTCCACATTTAAGAACAACTGAAATGGCCAGTTTGATAAAAATTCACAGGCTGGCTTCTCACGCTGATTAGGGTGAAATGCCTTACAACAACTGTAAAAATGATCACTGGCAACAGTTCGGCACCATCATTCTGAGACTTGTATTCTTGGAGAGTCCCTCAGAGCGACTCCAACTCTGTGCCCACATCTCAGCCGTCTCCACCTATCTGACAGGTTTCTGCCATTTCAGCTACTTTCATGTGCGCAGTCTTTGGATGTTGACTAAGTTTTCTTGTGATAGGGATTATTATTATTATCTGTTTATTTCCATAAGGAAACCACCCCGGGAAAGCAAAGTGCCAGGAGGGTGCTAAGTACATATCACGGTACGAGATACTACGTGCAGTGGGTTACATATGCTGAACAGGTAGTCTCGTCCCGAAATATTATATACACATTTTATGTTTAATATATACAGTATTTACACATTAATGATTCTGTGCATACATTATACAAATCATATATTTACAATTCACTAATAATTCAGAAGGTATAGTTTTCTGGTCAACAAATTATTATTGTTCCTAAAGCAGAAAGTTTCACTTTTACTCACAATTCTTTGGTACTTTGCAGCCGATTCATATTTTGGTAAGTCTGCACGAATTCTGGAAGATCTCTTTCCGGTATGCTGCATCCTCACACAGTTTTTCGGCATCTATGTGTATTGAGTTAAATATTTTCGTTGCATTTGATGAGAAGTATCTTTGCAGGCTACTAATATTGTTCAAGATTGGATGCAGTCGATTATTTACTTCTCCGCAACGTCTAGCAGTGGCACGCGGTTTGACTAGAATATTATCCAGGGCTGGAGTATCTACTCTGCCTGTTAGCATTGGTGCGAGAGTGTGTATGTTCCTGGATGCAGCGGACAATTAACAAATTGTCCGTTGCATCCAGGGTGTGATGTTAAGGTTTCAGTAGAGAATGGCCCTTGAGATAGTAAAAGGGTGGCCAGCAACTCTGTTAAGCCATCGCAAGAACCAGTACTCGATCCCAAGGACGGACTTATAATGTGAATCTGGAGCTGAAGACCAGATTTGCGAGGCATACATTGCAATTGGCAGGACACACATTAAAAGGTACTTGGTCGCTAGCTGAGGATCCCTAATTCCTACCAGTTCCTGTCTGGTAGCCCATAAAGCAGCAAATATTTTTGTCCTCATATGGGCGAAGTGTTGCGCAAAGGTGAGTCTGTTATCCCATTTAAGACCCAGGTCCAGGTGAGAATGCACTTTTTCAACACTAGACCCGTTCACAGAGATCGAGATGTCATTTTTATTCTGCTTGTAAGTTATGGTCATTTGGGCAGACTTCTGTGCATTAATACGGAGCCCGATGCAATTCAGGTAGATCTCAAATTCTCGGATTGTGCTATTTGCCATCTGGTAAATACCTTCTGCTGATTCATGGTCTTTGGAAGTGATGAAGAATTTTACATCGTCAGCATATGTTATAAAATTGTAGTACCATGCAAGAAACGGCTCCAGGGCGGCCCGAAGAGGGTAGCCGAAAGAACTCCCCCCTGTGGCACTCCTCGCGAGATCGTGCTTAACGGTAAGTTTTCTGTGTTCTAGCAGGCTGCTTATTATAGTTAACAAATTTCCTCTTACATTAAAATAATTCATTAAAATCGCAATGAGCGCTGGAATTGAGACTTTGTCGTACGCTGCGGAGATATCCAAAAAAATAATATCAATTTGTTTTTCTCATTTAGTGCTTTCTGCACGCAAAAAAGGGTTTTCAGTAAGTTTGTTATTGTTGATCTCCCCGAAATGACTGAGTGCAAATGTGGTAGTCTATGGCTGAATCAGTGTTGATTGATGGTGGAAAGCAGTACTTTTTCGAATACCTTCTGTAGGGTGCAACTAACAGAAATTGGTCTGTAATCCTTAGCCAATTTTGGGTGTTTAATCTTTGTTATTGGGGTTACAATGTAATTTTTCCAAGCTTGCGGGAAAGCTCCTTACCTGATGATTTCCTGATAGATGTACAGTAATAGATCTATTATAAATGGGCTACTTATTTTAAGGATGAACATTGGAAATTTGTTTGGTCCAACAGTGGCCTTATTGGGCAGATCGTTGATTGCTTTCATTACGCTCTCTTTGGTGATTTGTATTTCACTCAATGGAGGTCTTGTTGGTTCCTCTCTTGCCGAATAGTCTCGCTTGTTTAAATCTTTCAGCAGTTCCAAAATTTTGTTACCATTATCAGTGTTCTCAATTTGATTCAGTCCATGCAGGTCACCAAAAGTGTTATTAGCCCATTCCTTGAAAATGCATTCGGTCATATTCTCTGTGCTATTTCCATTGCTAGTAATTCTTTTTGCTCGTTTTAGTTTGTTATGAACAACACTGCAGTGTGCCTGTCGTTTTGCTTGGATGAAATGTGCTCTTTCCTTCTTGTAACGAAGGTGATCGGCGGGATGACCCGTTCTTTGCCATTTTCTATACAGTTTTTGCTTCCTGAGGAAACTTGCTTTCAGTTGTGGGTTGAACCATTTTTTGTTCTCTCAGATGTTTTCATTTCTTTTGCTGCTCCTTCCAATGCTGTTTGGTATAGCTTTTTAGTGATCATTTCTAAAGCTTCGTCTACTGGCTTTTCTTGCAGGTCATTCCAGTTGTAACTAGTCAGGTGACTGAGAATGACTTCTGCATTAATATACTTCACGGAGAAAAGATACTTACTTTACTTTTCCCAGTTCGTGTAGTTACACTGCATGTATTTATGTATCTTCAGTGCTGCTTCTATTTCAGTGGGATTTTGGTCCGACTTCAATTTTATGAAGTTTTGCGTTAACCTTATGTCTGAAGAATTATGATACAACAGGTCAAGTTGCTGCACTCCCCTTGTCACTGCTGTCGGAAGCTGCGTTAAGTGCAATGCACCCAGCTCTTTCTTGGCCTCCCTGTGTTTCGGAAGAGGCAAATTAAAATCTCCCGCTATTATTGTGTCGACTGATGGCTTTAGATTTGCTGCAAGCCAAGAATAGAGTTCGTTTCTTGTCTCCTTTGTGTGCTCAGGTGGGAGGTATATGATGCATAACTGTATTTTCACGTGCTCTTTTGAAAACGTAACGCAAATCCCTTCAAAATTATTTGAATTGGATTTTCGTTCTCTTATAGGCTGGTATTTATTTTGATAGCAAATTATAACTCCCCCTCTTCGCCTATCTGTTCTTCCGGTTCCCACACATTTGCAGTTTGCTGCCGCAGTTAGCCGATCTATCTGTTTTTCATTTCCCAACCAGGTTTCGATTAAGCAAATGAAATTCAGGTCCTCGTACATCATCATCGTTTGTAAGGTGTGCAGCTTATTTGAGATGCTCCTCATGTTTTATGCAAACAAGTGGATATGATGTTCTGCATCCCCAGCTGGGGGTAGTTTTTTTTTTATTGCTATTGAGCCCGATTCCTTGCATCATTTTTAACCAGTGGTCTGGCCCATCTGTCTCTGTAGGGCTTGACTAAGGTACCTACTGGCCAGGCGCTTACGTCTTGTAGGCGAGTTGCTTTATCTGGTGGACAAGAGATTATAAAGGAGGAGTAAGCTGGGTGTCGTGTTTTCACTTCCTTTACTTCCACAGTTATCCCATGTTCGCCCTCACACACGGCTTTAATGTTTCTGGGCTGTGTTGTGGGCCCCAGCCTTGATACAAAAATTTGCTCTCTGGTTGCAACGGAAGTAATGTTGTAGATTTCAGAAAACCGTTTGTTTGTTTGTTTCAGGTGTGTTATAGGAAGACATGGTAATACTTTCTCTGTGAAATGGATTACGTCGTCGGCCGTCCTCGGCGAGAGTAGGCATGAAATTTTGGGATGGGCGGGTTTTTCTACCCACAAAAGTGTTATGCTTTTTAGGTAGCATAGTGATGTGCGCATAAGTGAGTGGGTTTGCAGGAACATGATCTGAGGGGGAAGATGTAACTCTGGCGTTCGTACTCTTGGAATACATGCATGCCCCAATCATTTCAGTGGATTCCTGTTGTCCTAATATTTCTGAGACTTCTTTATTTTGGTTTCGACTTTTCTTAGTGGAATGTGTGGAGCCATTTCCTTGTGCTGCCCTTAAAGTTTCACTGGGTTTGGTGCTATTGCTTGCGAGGTCCTGCTGCAAACAGACAGTTCGCAGCTGGGCTTGAAATTCACATATTATTTGGCTGTCTTGTAGTTTTGCAATTCGTTCTGATATGTTTTCCCCCGAATTCAATTCGTTTCTTGTCTTCTGTTTGCGATTTTCAATGCTTTCTATCCTCCTGTACAATCCATGCATACCACTTCTACTTTTCTTTTGGGAGCTCTGCCTCGCATAGCAAGTTTCGTCGGTTACGGGGACCACTGAGCCACCTTGTGCAACGAGGACTGATTCAAAGCATCCTAGCTTTTCCTCCAGTCGTTTAAGGATGTGTAATATTCTACTGTTTTGTTCTTTGAGAAGAAAATTCTCTTCCTGCAGTTCCTGTAGCATTTTATGTACAGGGATGAAATTGCTTGAGAGATTTTCAGCATATTCCACAGCCTGCATCGAAAAGGGGCTGATGCAGTCTGCAAGGATAGCCTTTAATTCCGCACGCGAGACATATTCTTTAAGGTTCACTTCCTGCCTTTCATTCGGGCTATGATTGCTCCTCTGTCTAGCGAAACCCCCTTCAGAGTGTTCGCAGTCTTCTGGTCAAATATCGCATCCCAAGGTTTCAAAAATTGATCCTTCAGGATGGCTCAAGATACCATTTCCAAGGTCAGTCTGCGAGAGGATTACTATTGTTGCTTGCTCATGGTCGTTAATCTGTTCTTCGCAAGAATCTTCACAAATGACTTCATTAGGTAATTCTTCATTATTTTTCCCTGTTTGTTGCCTACAAGCGTCACATTCAAAATTGCGTTTTCTAGTTTTGTTTAATCTCTTAATATCGACAGAATCAGGCTTATCAGTACAATCAGGCTTATTGCAATAGTTTTTGTGACAAGTAACGCATTTAATTATGAAGTCATCATTCGTCAGACATATGCAGCAAGTAAGCGGCACGGCTGATGCGCTGAAATCTGTAATTCTGAAATGCAAACGGGAGCCGGAATTTCAGTAATTTCGAGGCAGGTAGTCTTTAGTACAACAAGATAGCGCACTTCTATCGTTCGATGGCTAGCCGATGAAATATGGAGGTGGAAGTGGGGGAGGTTTAATCCCTAACTTGGTCACCGCTTGACCTTGTTCAGAGCTTAAGTGCAGTATTACCTTAAGCAGAATATTGCTATGTTCCGCTGCACTGAATCACTATAAACCGACCGTTCGTTTCAACTACTGCCCGAAGTATGAATGCTTAAATCAAGAATACAGACGCCGCATCCTTAAATTTTACTTCCCTGTCCCTGATCATCTTGAAGCTTGCCTTAATGCCGCAAGCCAGCAATATGACAGGAAGATGGCTTATCAACCAACCATGCAGTTCCACCTATATATTCTTTGTACATTGTTATTTGGGTTTTTTGGGTTTTTTTTTTTTTTTTTTAGGAGCATTAGTACTTAAGGCCATATTGCTCCGGGATATGCGGTGGTCATTCCCTGAACTTTCCGCATCGTCCATATTTGGTGGCGACGGGCTCGAACCCCGGTCTAATCAAGAAGCGTGTGCTACGCACTGCTGCTCCTTCCCACCTGGCTACGGAGGCGCCATTTGTACATTGTGATGTTTATAATTGTATTATACTTTGAGTGTTGAGCTGTATTTACTTTTATTCGTCCACATATGCATTTCTTTTCAAGTTTAATTTTTTAATTTCTTTTTCTTACATATTGTACTATTACTGTTAACCCCTGGCATTGTGGCCGTGAAGGGCAACACTGCAATGTATCCATTTGCATTATTATTGCAATAAATATTTCTAAAGGAAAACATTCATAAAGTTGGTAAACACATCAGATATTCTAAAAATTTAAAACAGTGTTACTCCCTTAAGGGAGTAACAGTGAGCAACGAAACACTGTTACTCCCTTATTTAAGAACACACGAACAAATGACGATGGAATGACTGCGTCTTATAAAATTTCAGAAATCATTGCAAAAACTGGTACAGTAGTGTTCATACAATTGCTGAGATGGTTATATAACCCCCATTAGGGACTGTAATTTCAACAGTGATGCATCAAAATCCTTCTAGTATTTTAAAAGCATTGCAATTGAACAACGATTCAATTAGAAGACGAATCGATGAAATGTTAGTTAACATTGAAGAGCAGCTAATGCAGCTGATTGACAAACAAAAAACGAGAAATTTTTCTATCCACTGATAAATCCACTGTTACTGACAATAAAGCCCTTCTAATGGCATTCGTTCCTTATTTCGATGATGATTGTAAAATCTATAGAAACTGGCTGTACTGGAACATCAATGTTTGCTGCTCTAAAAGCATGGTTTGATGAAAAACAAGTACGATTGGAAAATTTAGTATCCTGAGTCACTGATAGTGCCATCTCCATGGTTGGAAGACAAAGATTTTATATCCTACCTAAAGGAAGTATATCCCAAAGTTCTTGCAATACGCTGCATTTTGCACCATCATCTTCTTGCAAAAAATATTAGTCCAGTTCTGTATCAATCTCTCAGTATAGTTATTA
This sequence comes from Mastigoproctus giganteus, assembly GCF_048544385.1. Lineage (NCBI taxonomy): Eukaryota > Metazoa > Arthropoda > Arachnida > Uropygi > Thelyphonidae > Mastigoproctus > Mastigoproctus giganteus. The sequence continues at coordinate 97,167,896 of NC_143580.1, forward strand.
AAATCATCAATAAAATAAAGTCACATTGCAAATATGATCGCCTTTTCAGAAAAAAATTGTGTTGATAATGAAGAACAGCATATGAGGCTTTTTTTACATACAGAAGGGAGATGGCTTTCTAAAGCCAACTGTCTAACAAGATTTGTAAACATTTCTGATACGATAATTAGTTTTTTTTTAGAAAGCGAAGGAGACAGATTTAGCAAAGGAGATCAGCAAACACAAAAACAACATATGCTATATGGCTTGAATTTTTCGAAAACTTAATGAAATATCACTTCAACTTCAAGGGAAATTAATTACTCTGAGAGAACGCAAACGCGTACTAAAAGCCTTCATTAAAAAACTGGAAATATTTGAAAGCAATTTAATGAGAAGACAATTTCATGGTATGCAAAAGTTAGCTGAAATCAATGAATCTGTCACCCATAATGATCTTGAGAATTATTCAGATCATTTGTGTTCTTTAAAAGGTGAAATGTAAAATAGATTTTCAGGTTTAATTTCTTTTGAAGTAAAGCCATGGATGTTATATCCAATTGAATGCGATGCCAGGTCTGCTATAGAAGTAATTCAAGAACTCAATTGAATTAAAATGTAATGAAGAATGCAAATGTAAATTCGAAAAAGGTGGAATGGCCGAGTTGTGGGGATGGTTGGATTTTATTGGCGCATTAGCAACTAAGGCTATAATGCGCGAGTTGTGGGGATCAAAAACAATTAACAACTATATCCAACATCATCATCCATTTTCAATCCACTGCAGAATGAAGGCCTCTCCAGCAACTTTACAGTTCCTTCTGTTATGTGCAATGGCCATCCCACGAACCCATGAATTTCATCTGTCCTTCTCCGTCGTTGTCTTCCAGGTTTTCTTCTAGCTCCTCTTGGGTACCATTCTTTATTTTCTTAGTCCATCTGTCATCATGTCTTCGAGCTGTGTCCTGCCAAAGACCATTTTACTTTAGTTTTGATAAGAATGTCCTTACTTGAGTATGCTGCCTAATCCATGTGTTTCTCTTATTCTTCGTAGTGTAGTTCTCAGCTTCTCTTCCATTCTTTTGGTGAGTGCCCTAGTTTCACTTCCATAAGTCATGGTGGGGAGTACACACTGGTTGATTTCAGACAAATTGGGATATTGCTCCTCAGTATGTGACTATATTTCCTGAATGCTATCCATCCAAAATTTATTCTTCTCTTGACTTCCAGTCATTTATCATTATTACAGCTAATGACTTGTCCCAGATAAGTATATGACTCCACCTTTTCAATCACTGCTCCTTCAATGATCATATCCCTTTCTGTGGCATACTTGTTCATCATTACTTTTGTTTTAGTCATATTCATCTTTAGTCCGAAATCTTACTAACTCTGCATAGCTTATGCTTTTTTTTAAGTCCTAGCCACTAAAATATCAGGAAATTAGGTGGCAGGACCTGCCAGAGTAAATATCTAAATACTAGTGTACCTGGTCTGCCTCCACGAGGCATAGCATGGACAACGTTGGAACCCAGCAGAGGTCTAGCGGCTAAATGGCCAGAAGAACAACGATACACAACACTACACTTACAAAATCCATACACTTTTAAATCTCTGGCCTTAACAGTGAACTGTTACACCTACAATGAAAGCAACGCAGAGATGGGGGTGCCGTTATACATGAACACACTATACACTGTCACCTGCAAATCGTAAATGGTTTAGGTACTTTCCATTCACATTGACTCCTTTCTGCGACCAGTCTAATCTTCTGAAAGCTTCCTCAAGGGCAGCAGTAAACAACTTCGGAGATATTGCGTCTCCTTAAAATAAATAACTTTTCTGTTTATACTCCGTGACGAACAAACGGTCAGAGGAGTTCACAAGACAGGCAGAATACAAGAAATAGCACCGTATTCAGCAGTCACGGGCTTGCACACCGGTCACTCAAGGCACGTGTACTTATGCACCCGCGCGCCTGATCACTAGACTACGGCGGCCTGGCTTTGTCGAACTCCTTTCTCAATTTTCAATTTGCTACTGTCTTTGTCTAGTCTAATAAGGGAGGTGGCGTTCTCATATATTTTCTTCAAATAATAATATATGGGGTATCTATGCCTTGTTTTTCCAGTGCCTGAAACATTGTCTTAATGTTGTATGGAGTCAAATGCCTTTAATAATAATCCACAAATTCCAGGCATAATGGTGTTTTATATTCATTTTCTCTCTCCATTAGTTTTGATATTATGTGATCCATAGTTGAGAATCCTTTCCTAAAGCCAGCCTGCTCTTTCTGTTGATTCCCATCAAGTATTCTTTCTAATCGGTTAGTAATGACCCATGTGAACAACTTGTAGATGTGGGATACCAACTAATTGGTCTATAAGTTCCAATTTCTGATTTATCTTCTTTCTTATTCAGCAAACTATGATTGCATTATTCCACTCCTTAGGCATCACCCCTTTTCTAATACATTTTGTGAAGTGTCTTGCCAATTTCTGTGTCAGGTCTCTTCCTCCCAATTTTTAACAATTCTGCAGTAACTTCATCATCCCCAGGGGCTTTCTAATTCTTAATTTTCTTCAACGCATGTTCTACCTCATCAGGAAGGATATCGGGTATGTCGTATGTGTTACTAATTTGTGATCCATCTTCCCCACTGCTGGCATCATTCCCTCGCTCCTTGTATAATTCTCTATAGTAGTCTTCTGCTATTTGAATTATGCCTTTTCTGCTATCCAACAACGTGGTCCGAAACGGTGAAAGTACTTCTTTGTTTTCCTACATCTTATATGGTTGAAAGTGGTTTTAGTCAGTAAATAAAATATTAACAAAGGAAAGAAACAGAACTGATATATGTTCAAGAGGAGACATTACAAGTAAACTTACTAACATCATACCGAACACTGAAGTGAATTGAAAGCTAAGAAGCACCAGGCATCCCATTGAATAAAAAGAGTAAGTATAAAGTATTTTCTTGTTTAAAAATGCATGGGGGGCGATTAGGAAAAAACATCGTCTAAAAAAGCCCTTTAGGGGGCGATATTTACAAAAAGGTTGATAACACTGTAGTTTTCACTAAGTGATTAAGGGCCACAAATATAATAAAATAATATTTTAAATATAAATTTTAAATAAAATAATATAATAAAATAATTTAAACAAGAAAATACTTTATATTAGGTAAAAGAAAAACAGCGATAATAAAATTTAATTGTTAAATATAAATAATACATTATCTACAGCCTGCCGATTATTCCATATAGCAACTGAGCACGCTGCTGCGCAACTATTTTAGTATTTGACACGTTTGACAGCGCGGATATCCACGAGGTATTATTTATATTTAACAATTCAATTTTATTACGCTGTATTTATTTTAACTCAAAATATTTTGTTGTATTTGTGGCCCTTAATCACTTCTGAGTGAAAACTGCTGGTCTATAATATTTTCATTTCACCTAGCGACAGAACAAGCTTTTGTTATCTGCCTTCCTTCATAAGTAAATAGCAACTGGTTGAGATTAATTAAAATAACAAGATATGCCTTTTTCCTTAAGTGATTCAATGAATTTGGATGGAAATACAAATTTAATTAGCTTACTATTCACCTTTTACTTTTCTTTGCAAGAAAGCGAATTAATTTTTTTCTGTGAGCAATTTATTAAATTAACAAAGAAACAAAACCTCGCATTCAAGTCTTCTCATTTTTTTTTTTTATTTAAATACCCGAGTTGCGCCAAAAGTTTATACTTGGAATACATTCCCAAACAAGTCAATTAATATGCGCAGTGAGTTACATTTCAGGAGCTTTAGCAAATAGTAATGCACGATTTATAACAAAAAAAGGAGAAAATATAATCCTTTTATTGTTGTTGCATTTGGGTTTTTTGGCACAAGGGCCTCTTGGGCCTGTTCATGATTCGTTTGTCATTATGTAATCCTTTTATGCGCGAACCTTTTCGTTCCTGCGCATCCGCCACCTGGCCATTCATTCTCCAACAAGCGCGTAGCAACAAACATGATATCTAATACTTCAGATATATAGTATATGGAGAGTTTACGATGTGTATGAAAAGAATAAATAAATAATGTTCGGATTTCTATTGGTCCGATTTTAATGAAATTTTTGAAAAATCGTTTTAAAAGGCTTGAATGTAAAATTGAATGGACATCCGTCTATGGCAGTAGAGTTGTTATATGCAGGCGGACGTATAGATGAAGACAATGGGAATATATTATATTAACGCGCCTAAAAAGTGTCTTGTCTTTATTATACGGGCGCGTCCCGTTACATGACTTCGATTCTTCTCAAACGGCTATCGAGGTATTTGAAATGCAGCTTGACTTTGGTATCTGAAGTTTGGTGTTGGAAAATATTACATTACACTAAACAAATTAGAAAATAAAAATTGACTGGATTGCACAGCTTACATAGTTAATGTACGATTGCTGTTCAGATTGGCTGGTGTTAGCTTGAATGCGCAGCCTGGCTCGTTTGACTGGGGAAGTGTGTCATTACGAAGAATCGCTGCATTATTAATATGCTTTGCGGATGAAGTAGTTCATCTCTTGCGCCCACATTGCATTCACACATTTTTCACGTAAATCTCTATACGTGATAACCTAAGAGACTGAGATTCGTGAAGCCAGTGGCCAATTCAGCGCGACTTATCCACGGAACTGATCATACAAGTACTACGTGATGCTCTTAATAAAATGTAGGATGCTCTACAAATCCTATCTGCATAGGAACGATGTCTAAGAGGCATTGCGATTCAAAAGTTTTCAAAAACTCTGGCTTAATTGACACTTGCCAGTCTTTGCATGGTGTATGGTCCATGCAACTGGTCACCAAGGACAGTACACTAAACGTTTACAAAAAAAAAAAAAAAATTGAAGTTACTTCACATTATTCCATGCATATTCTTAGAAGCCATAAATGGGAGTTTCTGAAGAATCGGAGGAGGGAGGGGGGTTTGAATTTGCTGGCTAGTAGTATACAGGTACATTCCTTTATTGTTTAATGTTCTCCAGGTGAAATGCACAAATTTGAGGTGGGCGGAATTCCTGCAGTATTAATTACACTTTTGTGTCATATCCATAATGCTTTCCTCCACAGCAAATCTTGCGTTTTGAACGTTCAGTGTAAAAGAACACACCCAGTCACTTCTGATATCACAGAATGACCTGACTACATTGTTTACCAGCACACGTGGTTTTCGTGCATTTCTTTGCAGAAACGTGCATGCCTACCGCGTGCATTTGCATACATGTTACATTTTCAAATACCCATAGCTCCGTAACTGATTGAGGATCGGATCCATACGATTACAGCATTTTTCACTCAGAATGATCTCAGGAATCACCAGAGGTCCTGACAAAGTCGTGGGGCACCAATATATCGCATCTTGATGTCTTCTGCCCTGACATTCATTCGCATATGCAATCCTGCTATATGGCTTCGCGGTAGCGTGGTGATTAAAATCACCGGCTTTCCACACCGAGTGGAAAAGGCCTAGATTAAAATCCCGTAAATGACACGAGGAATTTTTATGGCCTTTATCATTAGTCAGTCTCAGGCGAGTGTTGCATGTTTTTTTTCTCTGAAAACTCGGGTTCTTCGCTGAGCAAACCGACCAAAGGATGCACAGTTACAGACAATATATTGACGCCTCATGTCCTTAGTTGCTTTGGAGCTTAACATACATCTAACCTAATCTTGCTAACATACGAAGATTAGGGTACCCGAACTTCGTGTTCAGGTTTCTATATGAATATTTATTTTAAAACAATTTATTTTCGATTCTTTTGATAAGGAATTTCGTATCAAATATTTGTGTATGGAAATAAATGATAAAATAAATAATTATTTTATTTCTTTGTTGCATCAACTAAGGTTATGTTTATTTTATCAGTAAAAAAGTGTCTTCACGGTGCGATTTGCATGTTGTACAGGCTGAAAACCGCGAAATAATTCACAACAAAACCTGCTCCCTTAACCTGATATCGGCTAATTACAGTCCCGATTGAAGAGGCATTTTAAGAATTGCATCAGTCTCCACACAATTGGAACTGAGACCTCACCAAAGGAGTGATAAGTGGCGAAACCATTACTGTTGCCGAGGGATCCGTTTAGAAATATTCGAGATAAACTGCCTTTCCCCCCTAAACTCCGTGTACTATACAGTACTCTGTGTCGCAATACACACTCTGTAAAGGCTAGATATAGTGCGAGTTTTAGTGTAATCTGCGTAGTGTAGTGTGGGGGTGTGTTGGTATGTTGTTCCTCGGGCCATATTTACTCCAAAGGCCCATGGTGTCCGTCCCCACCACAAGGAGGTAGGCCAGGTATAAACAGTCTCTCTCTGGCTGGGCGAACCCTGAGCCCGTAAAAAAAAACCTGTGGAAGTTTATTGGAACAGAAGCGGGGGTGATTGCGCGAATGTTGGAGAAAATGTGAAGATAAAGAAGGGGGATGATAGAAAGGCTTCCACCTGGAAAACAGAAGTTAAAGGGATAGAGGGACACCCCTGTGGAAGGAGTCCATCCTCCAAGGTGGAGGGACTGTCAAGAAAAGAGAAATATTTGTGGTAGTAAGCTCTCCCTGGCGAACTGAGACGGCCGTATGTGAGGCGGAAATCGCACTGTAGACGTACAGTATTTCTCTGTTTCAAATCTTGCACTGGCCAAGTCAGCTGAAACCACTGTCCACAGATTCCACGCCATTCCTCAGAGCAAAGAGCATGACGTCAGCAAGGCAGGGGGGAGCTTCCCTGATAGGTCGTCCCCACTGCAGTCTAATGGGGGCCTGCGAGAATAAGACTCTGTAAAATAAGTAACAGACAGAGCTACAGGCTCAGTAAGTTCTACGTTTTATGTACTCCAACTTGTTATACACACTTGTTTTCCTAAATAAACATGTATAAAAAGAATTATCGTTATACTGAGAGACGCTTTCACACCCTGTTTTGTATCAGGTTGTGATTACTCGTATAACAGATTTCTGTTCAGATCGATTTTCTCAGAGTCCTCGCAATATTTGATAGCATAAATATATTACGAAATGTTATGGTTTTTAGGAGCATTAGCAACTAAGGCCGTATTGCTCCAGGAATATGAGGTGGTCATTCTCTGACCTTTCCGCATCCTCCGAATTCGGTGGTGACGGGCACGAACCCCGGTATAATCAAGAAACGTGTGTACGCACTGCTGCTTCTTCCTACCTGGCTACGGAGGCGTCATATTACGAAATGCCTGCCCGTGGTTCAAGTCGTGTGACTACTAAATACGATAGAATATTTTGTATTCTCTCTCTGTCTTGTTAATTCCCTTGACTTTATCTGGTGCGCAGGCATATAAACAGCGAATTTATTTATGTGAGCTGGCAAATCTGAGATCGTAGCATGACATTTACCAAACGCATAAAGAAAAAAAAATAAGTCAACCACATTGAATAAAAATTGGACCAGATGCATCACACTAAGCCCAAGGTAAGTTAGACGGTAAAAGTGGGGCAGTGATAGCCTGTCTAAGTTGCGCGTTTTCTAAAGTCAATTTACGTATTTAATTTTTTTCTAAAAAATGAAAAATCACTACTCATTTACACCGCTCAAGACCAGTTAACTCAGAGTCACATAAAAAACTTAAGTTTTACTCTCGCTATCAAAGAGACTCGAAAATCTGAACCTTTCCAAGCATGTGGTGAGTAATAAATCCACTCCTCCACAGACATCCAAATATTCAGACACTACACAAGTTAGTTGAACTATATTGTATCTTCTCCATTCATCGAAAAAATTTTGAAATTGACAAATATAATAGCAAAATTATTTCCCTTCAGTACATATATAGGACGTTAATTATTTATAAGCCGATTATTGAAACCAACCAAGGAACGGGCAGGGGACGCCATCTATATGTACTGTGCGTATATCAGCTTATTTTGTATCAGTTAAAACGTTATAATAAAGCAGATTTGATGCATAGGTGGTGAAAACACCGGCAAGATCAGGTGGAAAACGAAATGTCAAATATTTTTTTTTCATTTAATTTCCTCGTTAAAAAAACAAAACAAAAAAAAAAAAACCGAATGAAACACACAGTCCAAAAAGAGCAAAATAACGGTCCGAGTTTAAAAAAGTCAAACGCCCGAGCAACAGATTGGTCACCAGCCTGACTTTTATTCTTTTTTAAGATCAGTGGCGTAAATATTTTTAGAGAATGCGCAGTAATTTCTCTTTTCAGATTTTGCTGTTAAAAATGATATTTATTTACAACTTAAAGTAATTATAAACTACTTTTGTGGTGTGATGGCTTACAGTACTGTGAACATGACACTATTTTTTTTTTAATATATCTCCGTGATTTTTAAAACTGAAAGGCAGTCCATATGCGACATACGCAGCCTAGTGGTCCAATGCAAATATGCACAAGCACACGCGCTTACAGTGGACGTAGTTAAAACTACTTGACTACTAAATATGGTTAATAATTGTATTCATTGTCGAAATGATTAACTGTAACTCCTCCGACCTAATGGTCATGCCGAGATATAAACAAAAACGTTTTTAAACTTTGAGAACGGCTACGCTATGACAAACAGTCATCGTGCCAAGCTAACACTGGCAACCTTCGCGACAGCTTGCAAGACAACTAAATGCATGAATGCTAGTGTCTGAATTAGCCAACCTTAATCCGATGGTATTTTAGCATATCGCAAAGGTTCCCAAACTTTTATACAGTGTCCCCTTAAATTAGTTCAATAAATTTCGCATGACCCTTTCCAAAATATGTGCAAATAAACGTATCTGACTTAAAATTTAGCTGTGCGAGAATACTTACTTTTATAAATTAATATATACTTAAATACATTTAATTTCTAAGAGTGAAAGAGAATTGATAAAATAAAAATGAAATGAGACACGCGCGCCCCTAAAAAAAATCGAAGCGTATCCCCCACCCCCGAAAGGGAGTATGCCCTATATTCACTTTGGAAAACTCTGCGATTTCAGATATTCGACTTGAAGAAATTTGTTCAGACTAGTTTCCATTTACTTCTACCACTCTGCTAACGTTAAAAGCACAACAAACTTGAGTAAAACGTGGTATCAGTGTCTTGCTTAATCATTAACAAATCTTATTAAAGGTTAAATTTTAAAGTGTCTGCAATTCTGCCAAGACACGATTGCAGGGAGTACATGATGAGAGCCTTGTCAATCAATTCGGCCCTGGAGGGAATGAGCAAGTCTCAAGGGGTAGAATTTTTTTCAGCGTGGTCTGTGCTTGTTAACAGGCGAGACTGCTTCTACAGGGATGGGATACACTTAAATAGAAAGGGCGCAAGAATATTTGCTGATGCTATCGAGGCAGTGTTAGGTGGGTCGGAATACTGCTAGCATGGGGGATTCACAGATTAAAAGGTTAAAAGTAGCCGCAGGCAGAGGTGAAGGCGAATCTTGCACAACTTCTACTAGAATAAGTAGTGACCTGGAGCGAGGGGTGCTGGGGTTTCAGGGACTGACGGCAGTCATCGTGAAACAGGTGGGTATATGGGATGTGTCAGTGTAACTAGGAATAGGTGCATGTATACCAATGCTAGAAGTATTAAAAAAAAAATTGATGAATTTGAAGTGTTGGTCAAGACATCAAAGGCGGATATTGTTGGAATATCAGACACGTGGTGTCACACTGATATTAGGAACACAAAATTGGAATTTGGAGAGTACAATGTGTACAGAAATTATAGGAAGGGAGAAGGTGTCATGCTGTTAATTAAGAAAAACATAAAATCAAAATAAGTGCATCCAGTTGATATAGATGAACAGCGCACTGTTGAGTCAGTTTGGTGTGACATAAACACTGCGAAAGCAAAAATAAGAGTAGGAGTGTGTTATAGGCCTAATGACTCGAATGAGTACAATGAAAAATTGTACAGAGAAATAGAGTGGGCTAGTAAATCAGAATGTCTTATAAGGGGGGATTTTAACTACCCAGATATTGACTGGAACTTGTGGGTTGGTCACTCACACACTAGTAAGAATTTTGTGGATTTATTGAATGATTGTTTTCTGCAGCAGCATGTTCGAGAGGCAACCAGAGAGAGTAATACTCTTGATCTGGTTATCAGCAGTGATCATTCGTGTATTAAGAATTTGCAGATAAAGGAACCACTAGGTGGCCGTGATCACACTGTCCTGATGTGGGATTTACTTAAAGGTATAATTACCATCACAGCTAAGTTCTGGTGAACCCTTCACCATCTCTTCCATCATGCAGTATGATTGATAACTTTTGACGTTATGATGAGCATCTTGGGGAGATCCAATCTTCCTTACATTTCGAAGGTACAGCTCTAAAACGATGTTCGCAGGCCGGCCGCTAGATAGTACACCGAACCGAACCTATTGGTAACTCTTTGGGAGGCTTCCGGATCAGCTAATGTATAATCTTGCTAATTCAACTCTGCCAGATAGTGACTGGAGGGAGTCCGAGTATTGTGTATGCGGGGGGCATTGTAGAGGCCACGTTATGTCAAGGATCTGGGTATATACTTACCATGTGTGCGCCATATCCAAAAATTTCATTACTTCATACAGCATATCCCACCCACTTTTTCTCACTATTTAATACACCATGAATTGTCAAACTAATAGAGTAAGCTTATCTGCGAAAAGATCTAAACCTCTCAAACACTTCCTAATTCATTTCACAAATATACCTGCTCTCAATTCTAATCTCAACGATGTCCATTTCCAATTGCAGTCTGCCGAACCCCATGTACTTTTTCTGACAGAACCTCAGTTATCGATTGATTCAACTACTGCTCATCTCAGATGCCCACATTATTCGCTGTATGATTCCTTTCGCCTCAAAGGTGGTACTTGTGCATATGTCCGTTCCGATATTCCCTGTCAGAGACTGGGTAATTTGGAATCTCCTCTTTTCGATCATCTCTGGCTTAAAATCTCTCTACTTCATTGTGTCAAATTCATATGTTGTCTCTACCATTCTCCCAACTCCACTAAACACTTGGAGCTCTTTGATGTCCTCTCTTTGCAACTTGACTTTCTCCATTCCAACTTTCCTAACAGTGAAGTAATTTTTCTTGGTGATTTTAATGTTCACAACTCCAGCTGGCTTCCGTTTTCTAGTCACACCGACCCAGCTGGTCGAGATGGTGAGGCTTTTGCAATTACTAATGACCTTACACAGACTGTTCATTTAACCACAAGAATACCAGACAATCTTAACCATACAGCCAACATGTTTGATTTTTTTCTCACAAACAATCTTTCTAAGTACACGGTCCAAGTGAGAGGTCCATTAGGCACCTCAGATCACAACTTGGTGATTGTCTCTTCTCCAATGGAGCCTTTATCTCATGGCTATTTCCAAATTCGTATTGTTTGGCCTTACAAGAACGCAAAATGGAATGACATGCGAAATTTCGTTACTTCTTTTCCTTGGTCGAATTACTATTTCAAAACTTCTGATGTCAACGTTTGCTCAGATCGTGTAAGTGAGATTATTCTTGCAGGAATGGAATCCTTTATCAGACACTCCACTTTAAAATATCTCGTTCTTTATCTAAACCTTGGTTTTCCAATAAATGTGCTAAGGCTGCTCAAGAGAAGAACGTTGCATATCGTAATTGGATTGTTTCTAATTCTTCAGTTTCATTTTCTGCCTACGCCAAAGATCGCTACAATTGCAAGGCAGTTATTAATCAGTCCAAACTAGAGTTTGAAAAAGTAAGAGTAGAAAACTTGCTTCTTGTCCTAATGGTAGCCGAGCATTCTGGTCTCTTGCCAAAGCTATTGGCCGCAATTTTTGCCCATAACTGCTCCCACCTCTGTCAAAACCAAATGGTTCTGCTGTCACTTCAGCCAAGGATAAAACTAACCTGCTAGCATCCCATTTTTCTTCCAACTCATGTATTAATGATCTTGGTAAAACACCTCCCACCATTCCCAACATGCTCCATTCGATGCTCCCTGTGGTCTTCCGTCAAAAGGATGTCAGAAGGATTTTGACGAATCTTGATGCTAAGAAAGCTCCAGGTCCCGATGGTATTTCTCAACTTGTTCTCAAAACCTGTGCTCCTGAACTTACTTCTACTCTTTGCCGCCTTTTTTCACTTTTGTATTCCAAAGGTGTTTTTCCTTCTGTTGGAAATTTGCTCATATCCAGCCAGTTCTTAAAAAGGGTGACAAATCCCTTCCACCCAATCATCGTCCCACTGCAATTACTTCTACTCTTTCTAAAGTAATGGAGAAATCAATTAACCGCCAACTCTTCAACTACCTAGAAACCTTCCGTCTGATCTACGATCGCCAGTATGGATTCCGCCAGTGCCGATCCACTGGTGATATACTGGCTTATGTTACCCATTTATGGACTAATTCAATTCAATTCAATGGAAAGGTTCGGTGAAACTCAAGCAGTTGCTCTCGACATCTCAAAGGCTTTCGATCGTGTTTGGCATAAAGTTCTTCTAAACAAGCTTCCGTCTTATGGTTTACCTACTGTTTTTTTGTAATTGGTAACAAGTTTTCTCTCTGATCGCTCACAACGGGTGATGGTAGACGGCTCTCTGTTTTGTAACTTCTCCAATAATGCCGGTGTCCCCCCCTAGGTTCAGTTCTTTCCCCCACTTTTTCTCCCTTGTATATTACTGACCTTTTCCATTAACTGTAAATCCTATCCTACTTTCGCCGATGATAGCACATTACATTTCACTTTCCATTTTGAGAAACCTTGCCCTTCTCAATCAGCTTCAACTTTTCGAAAATCTGCTACCAATTCCTTAAATGCCGATCTCCAGGTATTTCTCCAGTGGGGCAAAGACAACTTAGTTGATTTAAATCCTTCTAAATCTCAGTCTTGTCTTATATCTTATAAAAAGGATTCTTCTGCTCCTATGCTTATCTTTGGTGACACTCCGATTTCTAGGCAAAATGATAGATCTCTTTTGGGAATTACCTTGACTTCTAATCTCTATTGGCACAAGCACATTACAAATATTGCTTCCTCTTCATCTAAAAAACTTGGTTTTCTCTTTCGCTCTCGGCGTTACTTTTCTTACAAACAGCTGCTCACACTGTATAACTCGCAAATCCGCTCTGCCATGGAATATTGTTCCCACATCTGGGGTGGTGCCCCCAAAACCTCTCTCAGGCTTCTTGATTCCATTCAGAGAAGGGCAGTTAGGTTAATTAATGAGTCATCTCTAACAGAGTCTCTCCACTCGCTCTCCCATAGACATACAGTTTCTGCTGCATGCCTCTTCTACAGATACTTACATGGGCACCGTTCTTCTGAATTGGCTTCTATAATTCCCGCTCACTCTTTCAAAACAGTCCGAACACGTGCCGCCACCAGCCAACATCCATTTACTGTCCAACTTCAAACTCACAGAACCAACTTTTCATCTTCCTCATTTATTCATTCAACTGCCATTTTCTGGAACAATCTTCCTCCATACGTATTTGCTGAAAATTACAGTCTACAAATATTCCAATCCAATGTCAACAAATATCTTCTTTCGTCTTCTCAACCTCCAACCCAAGCACGGTACTAAGTACTATAGGTTAAAATACCTCTCGTGTTTGGGGTTTGCATAAAAAAAAAATCAGGGGTAAAGGAAAGGGTTTTTGCTTCCGTAAAGGTGAGTGCAGTGGTCTCAGACAGTTTTTAAATTCTGTACAGTGGAATCAACTGCCCATGTTGCCAACAGTAAATTCTAAGTGGGAAGCATTCAAGGAATTAATCGCGGAAACTACTAAAAGTTTCATACCTATTAAGAAATATTGTTCAAGGTTTAGGCCTAAATGGTTATCAAATGAACTAATGAGACTCGTGACAGAGAAGAAAAATGCATGGGATGCATATAAATTATCAAGCGACACAGAAGCCTATGGCAGATATATAAGCTAGTCTGTAATCAGGTCACAAAGGAGGTTAGGCAGGCGAAGGCAGATTACGAGAAATCTTTGGCAAAGGATGCTAAGAAAAACAGCAAGGATTTCTTTACTTATATAAACTCTAAAAGGCAAGGGATGAATCTGATTGGTCCACTTGATATCGATGGTTCGACTGTTATTGATCCTGCTCAGATAGCAAAAAAACTGAATGAGTATATTGCATCTACATTCACAAATGAGGAGTTAATGTTTGAAAATGGCAGAAGGTTATCAAATTGTAGCAGGATGCTTACTGATTTTGTAATAACTGAGAGCAAAGTGGAGGAGAAATGGTTGAAGTTAAACATAAGAAAGGCACCTGGGGTGGATGGAATCTATCCAGTTAAATTAAAGGAGGCGACAAAGCAACTAAGCAAACCCTTAGCCATAATTATGAGAGCATCCTTGGACTCAGGGGCGGTCCTCACGGACTGGACATGCAAATGTATCCCCAATTGACAAAGGGGGATCGAAAGGTGACATGAGTAATTACAGACCAGTTAGTTTAACTTCTGTTCTGGGTAAAACAATGGAGTCACTGGTTAAAGATGCATTGCAGGATCATCTAGACAAGACTGCAGCAATATTTCAGACACAGCATGGGTTCGTTAAGGGAAAGTCTTGTCTGACTAATTTGATAGGATATTATGATGTGGTTACAAAGGAACCTAATGCAAAAACCAATTTTGATATCGCCGTCTGGGCTAGCCTGGTGGGTAAAGTACCTGCCTAGCAACCCAAAGGTCGCGGGTTCGAATCCCGCCTCGGGCTCGGATCAAAGTACTGCAAAAACCTTGGGAGGTGCATTATGGCCACAGAAGTCGATGCGCCAACAACTACCAAAAAAAAAAAAAAAAAAAATTTGATATCATATATTTGGATTTCAGGAAAGCTTTTGACACTGTTGCGCATGGAAGACTACTGTACAAATTGGAGCAGAATGGTATTAAGGGTAAGTTGCTACCATGGATAAAAGGATGATTGAGTGGACAAAGACAGAGGGTGGTAATCGATGGGTGCTAATCTTCGTGGACTAATGTTATTAGTGGAGTCCCACAGGGTTCGGTGTTGGGTCCACTGTTGTTTTGTATATTTATCAATGATATTGATGAAGGTATATGAGGCTTAGTGTTGAAGTTTGCAGATGATACAAAGGTTGGCAGGGTTGTTAATGACAGTAATGGCAGTGTGCTACTGCAACAGGATCTAGAAAATTTGGGCAGATGGCCTAAGAAGTGGCAACTGATATTTAATCTTGATAAATGCAAAGTACTGCATACGGGTAGAAGTAACCCCAGAGAAACGTACCAACTGTGTTGTACTACACTTAAGGTGGTAGAAAATGAGCAAGACCTGGGAGTAATTATGCAGTCAGATATGAAGTTTTCTGAGTAAAGCAGACGGGCTGACAGGGAAGGTCATGGGGTTTTGTCAATGATATATAGGAATTTTGCTGGTTGGGAAAAGGAGGTGATTATCCCTCTGTATAAAGCAATGATTAGGCCACGCCTTGAGTACTGCGTACAGGTCTGGAGGCCTGATTTTAGGAAGGATGTAGATTTGCTTGAGCGTGTACAGAGCAGGGCAACAAGATTGGTGAGGGGAATGAATTGATCCTCTTACCAAGAGAGGCTTAAATTCAGCAAATTGCAGTGGCTGGAAACTAGGCACCTGCGCGGTGATCTGATTGAGGTGTATAAGCCCTTGAATGGGTTGAGCACGCTGAATTCTCATGGGATCCATCCACTTGTTCGGATTACGAACCTAAGGGCGCATAAATTCAAATTAAGGAAAGACAGATGTAGATAGATGTGCGGAAATTTGCCTTTAGCCAGCGCGTGGTTAATTGCTGGAACAAACTTCCATCTCTCGTTGTGGAAGTTGATAGGTTAAATAAATTTAAGGAAGAACTGAACAGGCATTTGGAGGGAATGGTGTGATTTTTTTTTTTTTTGGCTGATGCTGCATAAGCTCATACACTTGCTTTCTTGCATCACATGCCACTACTACAAATATAGTACGAATTCCACGAACGAATATGGAAGTACATTAATCAACAATTTCGAACATTAAATAGAGTAAATTTTATTATCCGAACTAGTCTCTCTTCAATTAGGTTATTAAGATAGTCAACGCCCACTGTACTGATGCAGGGTTTTACAGCGAAACTTCGAGAACAGCATCGTAATTCCGCATTCTGATTATTTACTACAAACTATGTAAATTTAAATTTAGCTTCAACGTGATAAATAAGATTTTTTTTTAAGGAAGACGAGTAAAAATGCTGCAAAAAATTGGCTCCCTATTTTCATGAGTTAATTCAATTAACAGAAAAGAGATTATTGGAAAAACGCATCCGAGGTCACATATGATTAATCACTTGGCCAAAGAGCTTCAAAATTTTGATAATATGCGACGGAAGGAAGATCAATAGATTTCATACTGCTAAGCAATCAATCCAGTCAAAGGGGAGCTGCTTGACAGTACAAACGCACCAGGTTATACTGTTAGACTTTTTTTTTTTTTTCACTTCGCTGTAATTAATAACCGTGGAAAGAAACTTCATATTCCCTTCATTGAATATGGGTAGTTTGCTCTTGCCATTAACATTCATGGACCAGTACCGTGAATGTTTTATTTTTTTTAAGAAAAATAAACTGTTCATATTAAAAATTCGCTTTAATAATATACTCTCGAGCCTGAACCCTGCCCATTAAGAGTTCTAAATAGATGGTGGGTTTCGTCTATGTTGATGAAGTGTGTAGTCGGCTTCATATAACGGTAAAACATTTTCTGAAAAAAAAAAAAGGAAAAAAAATGCGAAAGGCATTTCGATCATCAAACATGGAAGCACAAATTCAGTATTTCTGCATTTTGTACAAATCCAACAATTTATATCTTAGAACGGAAGATATTTGCTTTTTAAAGCAAAGAGTAACTAAAACAAAAAAGTGACCATTTATATTATTTATTTAGTTTTACAAATACACGCCAGGGAAGTTATTACCCAAGGGAAAAGTAAAACTATTATTAAATAAACACACAATAAATGAAAATAACAGTAACAAATTTTAATCATTATGTTTTATTGTGTTTATTTAATACGTCTGACTTTCTCATTATGTACATATTGATTACTATGCAATGCAATCTCCAAACGTCTTACCCTATGGCTGTCCTGGGGTACATGTGTAAAATGGATTAATAAATAAATCAATGAAAACGAATTACCTTTTATTATTAACAATTTAAGTTTTAAAAAAGTAGATATTTTCGCTATGCACAAACTTTTATTCCTTTACATTAATCCATTTTGACATTGGGTGACATTGGGAGTTCGATTAATTTTATGTCCCCTTTCGTCTGACCGAATGTGTACTTAATTAGATAGCATACGAGTCATTTTCTTGCCAAGAAACCTTCTTACAAAGAAAGTTATTGTCTTGTAAAGAAAGCATTTGTTGAAATATGCGTCTAGTAAAAAAATTAGAAATCAATCGACTCTAACGCTGTTTTGAAAACTGAATCCAAAGCGTCCATTACATTCTCAATCCACTGATGACATCTTAGCTGATGTCACACATGTTCAGAAAAATTCGAAGACATCTATGCAAGTTTCTTAGCAAATATAAGAAATCGATCTTGTTTGGCAGAACTCTTAAAAAGCGACTACCTCAAGTTTGCTTCTTTTTTTTTTTTTTTTTGCATTTAGGTATCCAGTTTTCTTTCACGCTACTCACAGCAGAAAACAAAATCAGAAATTATAAGAAAACCTCCTGCTAACTGCTAAACAAATGCCGTGTTCTCAACGGTTCCATTCCCTCTTTATATTAATGATCTTAGACTAATTAGAAATACTGTTCATAGTTTTTCTGATGGCAATACACTACATTTCACCTTCCAATTTGAAAACCTATAACTTTGAATATCCACAACCAGTTCCTTAAACAAAAGAATACAATTACTGCTCCCGTAGATTATGGGGGGCGGCGGCGGCTCTAGGCGTATTGTAGAGGGACAGAATTGAATCATGTACAAAAGCGACACGGCGGATTATCATACCAAATACGACATCGGTGTGCACCTGCTTTAGATCCAGTTGAGTTAAACTGTTATAGGCAACTCTCATTACAGAAATGCATACTTAATTTTGTGATTGGTAGAAAAAACCATACACACAGTTTTACTTAGAGAACCACAGATGAGCTTTTTTTTTTTTTTTCTTTAATCAATCTGTTGATCAAAGAAGCGATCAACAGGTTTTCATTTGGGGGGGGGGGATTAAAAAATTTATTTGTTTTATAACCCCAACCAGAACAAAAATGTCTCAATCAACATCAATCAATGGATTCGCCCAAACTAGGATTTCTTATCAATGGGTTCTGCTAACAGCCGCGAAACCTCTACAGCTCACAGAATAATTTTAAACACAACAAACATTGTAGTCACAACATGGCCAGTTTCAAGCACATTTATTAAAAAATGTTACGTTAATCACGTAACGCTGACCAGATAGTACGAAGTAATGTGTTAAACAGAAGGGATAGGAAAGAATTCAAAATGGTTGCCTAATATTTCAACATACCTGTTATCTCTTTGTGATTCGCGCATAGCTGGACTCGAATAGTTCAATGGCTGCTTTTAGCAAAAGGCAATCTTTCTTGCTGTTTAATTTATTAACGGTGTAAAATTTTTACTTACTTTTCTTTAAAATAGAGGAGTTATCACTTACATTAAATACATCAGTCTTATAAGAATGACACTTAATTTATTCAAAAGTTGAATTTCTCACTAAATTTGCACATACCACAACCTACTTTCTGATAACAATTTAAGAAAATGAATGTTCCGCACTTTGATTTCTGCGGTGCCTAGTGGCTGTTTAATGAACTAATTAAATAAAATGCCAATATTTACTATGCATCACTTAACGAGGAGTAAATGAGGGGTGATTTCATTAATTGCTCATCCACAAATAGTAGAGGAAGTATACTGATTAATAATGAAGTATCGCATGTGAATCACTAGTTGCTGGAATGCGGGTGGTGTTGTCCCTCCGACTGTAATGAATTGGTATTGTTATTTCTGGCGCAAGGGCTACTAGGGACATATTACGCCTACTATAATGAATTACCTGACAGGTCCTCCATGATGTTACTGTTTTGGAGAAGTCTGTGTTCGAGTCCCGTTGATGGTTGGAAAAATTTTGAAAGACCTCTTTAGTTGGAGCTGTTAGCTGACCTCAGGCGGAGGAAGCAGTTTCCCGCGTGAGTTATTCCAGAGTTTTCAGCCCGCAAAACATAAAAAGTATGTCTGTCTCACACTTCTGATCACGGGGCAAATTTCTCACTTGTACAGCCATACCACACAAAGGCGCAGTACGGCTTAAGTCGCTAATACGCCTACAAACCAACGTATTGGCACCCCAACAGTACAAATGTGCAGAAATGCTACAAACAAAATGTTGATGAGACTATCAAAAAGCTTAGGTGGCAATG
Organism: Mastigoproctus giganteus; assembly: GCF_048544385.1. Lineage (NCBI taxonomy): Eukaryota > Metazoa > Arthropoda > Arachnida > Uropygi > Thelyphonidae > Mastigoproctus > Mastigoproctus giganteus. Next base: position 97,187,337 of record NC_143580.1, read on the forward strand.
ATGCTCACTGATCCACGAGAGCACCTGTAAGCTCCTAGGGTGATGAATGCTCCTGAGGTGGCTTGATGCTAGCAATAAGTTTCCCAAATGCATCCCCATCATGATCTGTAGTACTGAAGTCGGCAGATCGAGCTAGCTACATCATAAGGATAACAGTGTTCACCTCCGGAAAGTAGTCAACCACTATGCAGCGATGCAGTTGTCGTTACGTCCCGTAAGATTCACTTGTTCAATATTTAACCTGCATAAGATCTTGTAGAAGTCCATGACACCATCTCTATACTTCTGTGCAGTCATTCCCTGTGGAAGAATATGCAGGTATGGAAACTTGCCTAAATGACTGTATAAACCAGCATATTGTGACGCCCATCTCTCATAGTTTCTCTGGCAATGATGCTATCTGGAAAATGCTCTTAGGTACATGCAGCATTCTGTCTATGCAAACACAGGTGATCCCTGCTGTGACATAAGGGTAAGGAGAACACACACCATTGGCCTTCTTACATCGAAGTTGCAGGTTCTTGAGGGGATGAAATCTTGCATAACCAATAAATATAGCTAATTATTATGAGGAAGTCATAAAACGATTCCAATCAAACTTTTTATACGGTTTCCCGTGGAAGGCTATTATATAAACTGGAGCAAACTGGGAGTAATGGCACAATCTTTGTTGGATCAACGGCTGTCTGAAAGATAGGAGACAGTAGTCTTAAATGGAAAACTCGTAAAGGTCGACCAGAGTAGCAAATGGAATGTCTCTGTTCAGTACTAGAAGCCACCTCTGTCTGCCATCTTATTTCTCTATATCTGTTTATTCTTAAGGACACTGATGAAGGAAAATATCAGGAAGTACACAGACCTAAGAGAGGAAGTCAAATAAATGCGGCATATGAAAGAAGTTCTGACCATCCGAACCACCGGCATAGTGCTAAAGATCCTCCATAACTTAGCAGCAATATGCCTTACACAGAAAAAAAAATGGAACTCCATGGATATGTGCATATGTAAGGGCAGCACCAGGAACGTCTGTTCAACTCCGCCTCATATCTCTGTGAAGGACATAATCGACAGTAAAAGGGTCAGAAATGTGTTTGGTGTAAGTTTGTGAGTAGTGCGTATGTTCTGTTGTTGTGCTCCGGCCACTTGGCTACCAAGAAGTATCAGTTACCTGTAGAGATGAGATTTTGAGTATTGGTCCACACCACGGGAGGGTGGGCCAGTCGCAAAAAACAAAAAAAAAAACAACACGTACCTTCTCAAAAGAGACTCTGACCCACCTAGTGTTGCCAGAAGGTGAGCCAGTCCTCTGGTGGGCCAGCTCTTATTCCAGAGGGAGGGAGGAAAAAAAACATCCCTGGTGCATGTTAGGGAAAAAAATTAAACTAGGCTGCACTAGAATGAGAACTCAAGCAGAGCGCGTGAAAAAAAACCGTTGGGCCAGTGAATTATGTGGACCCCTTAAGTCGCTGGAGAGGTATTATTAGGTGCAGTTACAACAATGTTGCTCCGCTCCTGCGCTCAAAGATTTGGATAGTATAAGATTGGAATGCCTTTAGATTGTGAGGCGTTTGGAGTAGAGGCTCTGGTCGATGTTCTCAGATATCTGGTACAGCCTTGCAGCAAGGTCGTTCTTAAGTTGTCATACAAACTACATCCGAAAAGAAGATGTTTCCAGTTTCGTGGTCTGCCGGAGAAGCACCGATCTGTTGGAAGCAGACTCAATAGATGTAACATTTCGTTGTGCGATCCGCGTCCGGTAACCAATTAGGAGGATTCCAGGGTGAAAAGAAGCCAGGAGTTTACTTTTTTCGAAGTTGTGAAAGTAATCTGGGAGGAATTTTCTGGTAATGGAACCTGTGTCTGAGGTGTCCCATCTAGGCAAGGTCATTATAACAGCGGGCTCTTTCTGCTTTGAAGTCGGCATTGAGATTTAGTTCTATGTCATGTATCTTCGTTGGTATTTTCTTTTTAATTCTGAAGTTTAGCCCTTTGAAGATTACAAACAGATCGAGCGGCAACGTTCCAGCCTGGCTGGCAAAAAATAAACAAATAAATGAAAAATAAAAAAACAAATTATGATATTAGGGTCATCCGTAAATGATTACATCTACCCATATATTTATTTTGTCTGTAAATTCCGTGTGTTATCTGGTCAATTTGCCTGTTTTGCTGGACGAAACAACTCCAGTTTTTTTTTTTTTGTGGGCTCCACAAAAAAAAAAAAAAAAAAACCTTGCTATCTACGCCTGAGACTCAGCCACGAAGTGAAAAAAGCCCATTAAAGTTCCTCGTGTCATCGACGGGATTCGAACCCGGGCCTTTTCCACCTGGTGTGGGGAGGACGGTGACGATACCACTGCGCTACTCGCGCAGACAGAAGAAAGCAAGCCTCTACTCGATGACCACCGCTAGGACTTCAGCCTTCATCACAATTGGAAACTGTTCCCGGAGATCTTAATTTTCCGTGGGCACCGCAGGTCCAGCTTCGATTTAAAAAGCATCGTTTTTATTTTGGTGGTACTGATTTGAAACTTGTTGAGAACCGTTCAGGCGTAGATATCTGCTAGGACACTGTTTTGTTTTCAAGGTCAGAGAGTGATTTCCCAGAAACGACCACCGTCAGATTGTCTGCAAAAGGCACAATTTTACATCCTTCAAAAGATTTAGAAAAACAGCTGTGCTTGTTGTTGTTATTTGGTTTTTAGAAGCATTAGCAACTAAGGCCATATTGCTCCTGGATATGCGGTGGTCATTCCCTGACCTTTTCGCATCCTCCGTATTTGGTGGTCACGGGCTCGAACCCCGGTCTAATCAAGAAGCGTGTGCTACGCACTTCTGCTCCTGCCCACCTGGCTACGGAGGCGACGAACAAACAGCTGTGCAGCACCATGTTCCTCACGAAGGGCCCCAGCACTGAACCATGTGGGCAACCCCGTGAGGTGGGTCTAGTTACCTGTAGAAGATTGGATTTATCCGCGACAGTGAGCCCTGTGCAATAGTTCTGGAAGAGCTTGTAGTGAGGTGGGGAGCAGTTAGCCAGGTAGAAACGTGCCTCTCCTACTAGACAGTGGTAGAGGCGGCACTGTCCTACTAGACAGTGTCGAAGGCGCCCTCAAAATCCACCAAGATGGCAAGTTTAGAAGGGAAGTTTTCAATACGGAGAACGAAGTCAAACAGCGCCTCTTCTAAAGAATGCCATGGTGTGAAGCTGTAAAGTGTAAAGTGTTTGGGGTCTAACAGCACCAGGGGTTCCCCCATCTCCGTGTTGGTTTGGTGTTTAATGGCGCATTGGCAACTGAGTCTTAATATTGTGTACTCTGTTTGTAGCACAGAATTATGTGAAGGCCAGAGATTTTACATAAGTGTAGAGGGTAATTGTTCTGTTGTATGATGTCGTGGTATATTGTTTCTGTGACCTTTTGGGCCCTAGTGGGACTAACCCATTGCCCACAATTTTCCCCGAGGAAGCAGGTCAGGCAACCCAGTAGATTACTCTTGCAGGCCAAGTCACCTAGTTTCGGAGGATTTCAGTGGCAAGGGCCTGTATTATTAAAAAACAATTGGGGGTGGGGGTAAACGCTAGAAGTTAGATTAGGCCGAAATGAAATGGTTTGATAAGAGTGAGATTAAATTTGGACGCAAATTAGTAATTTAGCTACGTTAAGTTAGGGGCGTACGCTGTCGGTCTAGTTAGAGTGGGGGAAAGACTGAAGGCTTGGGGGGCGACAGAAATACCGGGACAATAGAGTAGCATCTAACCCTGTTATTTGTCTATTCTTGGATCCCCTGGTGTGGAACTTAGGCCTAAATGATTGGCTTCTCTTCAATGATGACCTGACTGATATGAATACAATAGCTTACGCCGATGACTTATCCATTCTTGTCCACGGAAATTCCAGAAGGGATTTAGAAACTTCTGCAAATAATATTCTCTCCAGACTGTACGACTAGGCCGCTCAAAACAAGCTCACCGTTTCAGTGACAAAAACAAAAATGATGATATTTAAGGGAAGATCAAATTATGGTAGGCCTCCAGTAATAAAATATCAAGGAAATTCACTTCCTTTAGTCTCCACACACAAAACACCTTGGTGTTCTCCTAGATGACTGTCTGGCCTTTTCATCACACTTACAGCATCTCTCTAAAAAGATTAAGATGCTCTTCAGCTGTCTTTATCCCATTTCTATAATATGCCTCCTGTATTTGGTTTCAAAGGGCCAGCCTTCTTAACGTAAAATCTCAACTGGGTACTATACAAAGGTCTTTTCTCTTGGCGCTGCTTCGAACATGCTGTACAGTCTCCACACCGGCCCTACAAGTTATTGCGGGCACTTTAGCCGCTGACCTGCATGCTATTTATGAAGGTCTCTGCTATTATATTAAGAAAGGAATACCTGTTACCTTCCTTAATATTACTATCGATCCAACTGCTGACCCAAAGAAAGAAAAAGAGAAATACTGGAATGTTCTCACCAACTGCTGACAATACAAGTGGTGCTTGTCTACTAAAGGTATTGTAACCAAGTCATTTATACCTGACATCTCATTTACCTCTTTCAACACTGTACAGAAATCGTTCTTCTCCAGTCTCTGCACATCATACTTAATAACTGGTCATGGATCATTGAATGCGAAGCTCTTACTGTTTAATCTGACCACTACAGATTTTTGCTTATGCGGCGGCGTCGAGGACTGGCAACACGTAAGAGTAAATTACTCTTGCCCAATTTACCAAGACCTTCGGCAACAGATCAACTACATCGCATCACTATGCTTTCATGTTCAAATCAAGTCACGCATGCTCTTTTGGCCAATAATAATCTCTTAGCGTCTTACCCTGAAAATCGCCGCGTGTTGCATTACAGTTTTTTTTTTTTTTACATAGGCCCTAGCCACTGAAATCTCAGGAAACTAGGTGGGAGGGCTTGCCAGAGTAAAGCTCCATACTACTGTGTACCTGGTCTGCCTCCACGGGGCCAAGTGTGGGCAACGTTGGGCCTTAGTAGGGGTCCGGCGGCTAAATGGCCAGATAAACAACGATACATAACATTACACTTATACAAAATCCATACACTTTTAAATCTCTGGCCTTCCCAGTGAACTGGTACACCTACAATGAAAGCAACGCGGAGATGGGGGGAACCCCTGGTGCCGTTAGACATCAATACACTTTAGACATTACACTTTATGCTTTCAGCGACTCAGGAAGGAGGCACAGGAAAGAAGAAAGGCCTTCCAGCGAGCCAGGCGCTTCTGGCCGATGGCGGAAATTGAAACCCTACGGCAGAGCTACAAAGAGGCGAGAAACGCCTATACAGCACAAATTAGAGAAAGCAAAAACCAATCCTGGGAGCGCCTGGTCTCCACCACTGGAAATAAGGACCCTTGGGGACTTGTATACAAGCTCGTCACCAACAAACTTCCAAGAGGGGAAGTAGTTGAAGCCACTAAAACACCTGAAGGATACTTGACTATCACTTGGGAACACACCATCAACAATATCCTTGACGCTGCCTTTCATCCAGAGATACAAACAATGACAACAGAACAGAGCCGAGTTTGCCAGGCCAATGAGACTCATCAAACGGGAACAAAAGAGCACCCTTTCACCATGGAAGAGATCAGCAATGCATCAGACCAAATAAAGGGAAATAGATGCCCTGGACCGAACCTTCTGGAACCCGAAATTATCAAAAAAACGGTAGAGTACGCTCCGAACTTACTACTAAACCTATATAACCTCTGTCTCAGAGAAGTTACCTTTCCGAATTCCTGGAAGATGGCAAACGTTAAACTCATCCTAAAGAATCCAACAAAGCCACCACACCTTCCGGACTCCTACCGGCCCATTGCACTTTTGACAGTTATCAGTAAGCTATTTGAACGACTACTTCACACACGTATCCAACATTACTATGATGAGGCAGGCCTGGCCTCAGCAAACCAATTCGGCTTCAGACGGGGAACCTCCGCCGTGGACGCCTTAACTCACCTCCTGACCAAAGTAAACAGATGTAATACAAAGTACTTCCTAGTGATAGCCGTGGACTTCGCTTGGGCGTTCGACTCACTTTGGTGGACAAGCGTCCTGGCGAGGCTGCGCGAAGCCAACATGCCGGAAAACCTCTATAACACCATCAAAAGTTACCTAAGCAACAGAACCATCATAGTCACCGCCCCCTATGGCACACTCTCCAGGCATGTCCATCGGGGCTGCCCTCAAGGTTCGGTCCTTGGCCCGCTATTGTGGAATATTGTCTTGGACACCTTTCTTAACATCGATCTCAATGAAGTACAATCTCAGGCATTCGCGGACGACCTCATTCTGACGATACAGGCAAACTCAAGAGCCGCGTTAGAGGTCCTCGCAAATCGGGCCCTGACCACTCTCCAAGAATGGGCAAACCGAAATCAACTCAAAATATCCCCCACAAAAACAAACGCCATCCTACTAAAGGGACGCCTTGATCTTAGGCGGCCTCCTCAAATAAAAATTGGACAGGAAACAATCAAATTCTCCAACCAACTGAAATACCTAGGCGTGATACTGGATCAAAACCTGTCATTTCAGGACCATCTGAAATATCTCCGTAAAAAAATAAGACGCTACGCAGCCATGGTTGCCAGGGTCACGCGTAAAGAATGGGGCTTGAAAAAGAGAGTCCTCAAACTGTTTTACAAAGCTATCTTCACTCCGATCGTCACCTACGCATCCGGCGCATGGTTTCAAAAAACTACAACAGCAGTAAACAGACGTATCACTGACCAAATTCACAGATCCATCCTCCTAACCATCACTCGTGCTTGCCGCATGGTGAGCACCCATGCCCTGCAAGTGCTCGCAGGCACTCTCCCGCTGGACTTAGAAATCATACAACGCGGCCTACTATACTACCTAGACAAAGGCACCCCACAGACTTTTCTGGGGTTCACTATTGACCTAACCAGCAACAGAAATGTGGAAAAGAAGAGGATACAAACTCACTTGCAGCAGGCATGGCAGAAAAGGTGGTGCAACTCTCAAAAGGGAGAGATCACATAGAAATTTCTACCCAATATTGAACAAAACTACCCAACCTCACCTAACTGGTTTTCCCCAGGTCTACAAGCAATGCACCTCTTAACTGGACACGGAGCAATTAATGCCAAACTGTCTCTACTTGGGATTCAGGTTGATCCAACTTGCAGTTGCGGGGGGCTGGAGAGCTGGCAGCACCTAATGTATGACTGCAGGCTCTATGAAGACCTACGTGGTCTTTTACTCATCAGAATCCACTACTTACCACAGGGACAAGAACATCACCTCCTAGACACGAAAGAGGAGTATCAAGCCTTCTCGGATTACGCACAGGCACTGTTCACGAGGAGGAGGACGAGGAGAAACCAAATGGCCGCAGCCCACAACCCACTACCATTATAACCAAAGAACATCTGTTCCTCAGCTCACCGGGCTCCCTTGCCTGGTGCCTTTCCACCTCCTCCCCTGCGCCGGTGGTGGGACGGTCGCCCCCGGCGCCCCCTACTTTCTCCTGGTGAGGCATGGACATGCCTCACTGACTTCTTGGGTTGCCTACTCTATCATCCCTATATTTCTGCCTTAACCCCCCCCCAGCCTTCAGTCTCCCACCCACTATCTTTATGCTAGCGAATGTCCCACACACAAAAACTTAATGTCAAAATTCCCGTTCGCCCGTTCTTTCGGCCTTTATTATGCAGCATTATCCCCCTCACCGAACGATCATCAAACCGACGATGATGGATATATGTATCTGTCTGTACGTACGTGCATGCCCCGCGAGCAAGAAGACTGCCCGGGTGCACAGTGTATTAAAAGTGATTTCTTTAGTGCTTATTTTGAGCTAGAGACAATACTAACTCAAGACTTCCTTTTTTTATTTTGTGGACTGCAGTGACTGCTCAGAGGCTCTCACATCCGCGTTGTGCGGGGTGGGCGCCCAGGCTTGGCCTGGACGGCTAAGAAGAGCCTAACTGTTGATTAACAGTTAAATTGTCAGTGTAGTGTGGGATATTGGAAACATTAATCCGAGTGTTCCGCGCCCTTTTGGGTTGTGATAACTGGTGTTTTGGCTAAAGAACTTGTTGCTTTATTGCGACGAGAATTGTTATTGCTCCTGTGGAGTAAGTATATTTGTTATTTTGTTTGGCAATCTGCGATTGCTGTATACTGTGTGTTATTTATTGAATTACTTTTGGTTGTATTGGCTTCTCATGGCTGCGCGTCCTGAAGGGAGGCCTGGCACTTCTGGACGTGATGAACATAATGTAACAGAGCTGGACTTGACCTCGTCTCCGCCTAGGTTGAGACCATTGGCAGTTTGTCTCGAAAGAATGGAGGATCCAGAGACCTCCATGGATGATTCTAGTGATGCAGATGCACGTCTGGACACGGCACAACGCACAGGTTTAAAGAGGATAAGAGTCGACAGTGGTGAGAAGATAGAAGTTGAGGGGGCCTTGTCATTTGACGATATTAAGGATACCAGGAAACAGTTGCAAGAGTTCCTTTTTAAGGACAGTAATAAAGTGAGTCGTGCGGTAATTAATGCGATTCTTGATATGTGGGACGTCTTGGAGTCAAAAGCGCTTAAGGTGAATGAGTCCAATAAGTTACTTAGGGTTCGTTTGCAAGAACGTGATGTTGTGGGACAGGTCCAGGAATCATTTGCAGAGGTAGTAAAGAGAGGAGGTGGTGTAACACCTCAAAAGGAAAAGGACAGACATGTGGTTTTTATTAAGGCGGACCACGAAAAGTATAAAACAAGCGAGGACGTGAGAAGCGAAGTCCTTAAGTCAGTGAGACCTCAGTTAAAGGAAATGAAAGTGAAGAGTTTCCGTACGATTCGCGATAAAGGTGTTGTGCTGGAACTTGACTCAAGGGAGGACCTAGCCAAGGTCACGAACTGTGCTGAGATAAGGAATTGTGGGATGAAGTGTGAGATCCCAAGGAAACAAGGAAATAGAATAATTATTTACGATGTGGATGGAAGCTTAGAAAAAGATGAATTCCTGGAGCAAGTCTATATCAAGAATGTGCATGACGCTGGAATTTCGAAAGACAAATTTTTGAGTGAGACTGTAGTAAGATCTGTTGCCAGGGTCTATGATTCAGAGGCGAAAAATTGGATCCTAGAGGTTGCAGAGCCAGTGAGAAATTTTTTGGTGGAGAGGGGTCGTCTTTACGTCCATTGGAGCTCACATAGAGAGCGAGATATCGCATTCTTAACGAAGTGTTTTAGGTGTCTAGCATTTGGGCACGTTTCCAGAAATTGCAAAGCCAAGCTAACCTGTGGGCATTGTGCGGGAGAGGGTCACCTCTTCAAGGACTGTTCTCGGAAAAAAGACTCACCGAGCTGTGCGAACTGTAAGCGAAAGGGATTGGGGGCTGACCATAGTATTCGAAGCAAAGATTGCCCAGAATACAAGAAATATGTTGAATCTATCAAAAAGAAACCGTTAAATGGATAGTACAACTAAAAATAAAGCAGTTGCAAAATTAAAAGTTATTCAAATTAATGGTCAGCGTTCCTCCCAAGTAGCGTCGCAGTTGGCGCAGAAGACACAAGAAGAGGATTGTGATCTCCTCCTTGTACAGGAGCCCTATAGGGTAAAAGATGGAATAAAAGGATATCCGGTAAGTTATAGGATTGCGCAGCATGAGAATTGCCAGGCTGCTGTTGTTATATGCAACCCCGACCTTGCAGTTACTAAGATACAAAGTCTTTCATTCTTACATGGAATTTGTGTAGAAGTTATTGGCCCGATTGGGCGGATATACTTAGTGAGTCTGTACTGCCAGTTCCAAGAGACCCCTGAGTTGTACCTGAGGTACATAGATGCAGTGTGTAGAGCGCTTTCAGGGAAGCGGATAATACTTGGCGTGGACTCCAATGCAGACTCTGTACTGTGGTACAGTAATGAGACCGATGCTAGGGGCACCCTCTTTGAGGATTGCCTGGTTAGTAATGGCCTGGAGGTTGCGAATCGGTCCCACAACCTGAGCACCTTTTCGACTGCTAATGGCGAATCGAATATTGATGTAACACTATGTAGTGTATCAGCCATAGATGTGGTGCAGAATTGGTGTGTACGGGAGGGGTGGTCGACAAGCGACCACCGGGCTATAACGTTTGATATAATAAGCAGAACACAGAGTCTGGGGGAGGAAGTGCCAAGTAGGCTTGTTAGGAAGTCTGTGAACTGGCAAGTATTCTAGACTTGTATCCACAAGCGAATGCAGGAAGGGAAAGCTGATTTTATTGCTAACAATGCGGATTTTAAAGCGAACTTTTTGACTAGAGCTCTGAGAGGATCTTCATGCAGATCAATGGTTAGGGGACCAAGACGAGCTAGATCGGTGCCCTGGTGGAGTGTGGGCCTCAGATGCCTGCGAAAGCAAGTTAACTGTGCCAGACGAAGGTGGAAGAGGGTGCGAGATGGTAGGCCGGAATTGGTGGCTGTTTATCACAGACTGTACAAAGACCTTAGAAACAGATATGTAACTGAAATAAGGAAAGCAAAGCAAAAATCCTGGGAGGACTTTGTACACATAGAAGGAAATCGGGACCCTTGGGGTTTCCCGTATAAATTAGTTATGGAACGGCTAAAGATGGAGACAGTTACCTTCTCGATTCGTACTGCGGGTTCTGAAACAAGAACATGGGAAGAGTCGATTGAGGCAGTGTTGGATGCCCTCTTTATTCCTGATAATGCACAAGAGGACACACCGAACCAGGCTTGCATCAGGAGAACAAATGCCGAATATCTTGGGCAAGGTATAGAAGGCCCCTTTAAAATGGAGGAGCTGCAGGAGGCACTGAAGGCAACGAAGAATAAAAAAGCCCCAGGTGAAGATGAAATCTTTGCTGAGATACTTAAAAAGTTTTTTGAGAAGTATGCTTCTTCTTTGTTGGAAGTTTACAATGGGTGTCTGGCAGAGGCAGTTTTTCCGGCTTGTTGGAAGTCTGCCTTGCTAAGAATCTTGCTCAAGAATGGTGATAAGGACACATCGAACCCCAGGTCGTATAGACCGATAGCACTTCTTTCGGTGCTAGGAAAGGTTTTGGAGCGCCTAATGTTGACTAGAGTCTTAGTGAAATATGAAGCTAAAGGGCTAGGCTCGGCAAGGCAGTACGGTTTCAGACGAGGGAAGTCTATTGAGGATGCCCTATCAGAAGCCATGCGATGCGTGCGAGTCAGTGATAGCAGGTATGTGGTGTTAGGCATATTTGTTGACTTCAGAGGTGCCTTTGATTCTCTCTGGTGGGAGAGTATATTGGCAAGATTGAGGGTTATGAACTGCCCGCATAACCTCTTTAAACTGATGCGAAGCTACTTTTCGGACAGAAAGATCATAGTCAGGAATAAGTTCACCTCCGTAGTTCGGAGGATTGAAAGGGGAGCACCGCAGGGCTCGATTTTGGGCCCTGCGGTGTGGAACATTGTCCTTGACGAAGCTCTTAATGATGATTGGGGAAATGCTGAGATATTTGCCTATGCAGATGATGTGTTATTGCTAGTTCAAGGGAACTCACGGTTAGTGATTGAGCAGGAGGCTGAACAAGCAATACAGAGGCTGGATTTGTGGGCAGTTACAAACAAATTAGCGATATCGGCGGATAAGTCGATGATTATGTTGCTTAAAGGAAAACTGAGTGCCAATAGAAATCCCACGGTGAGATTGAGGGGGTGTCCTCTGAGGTACCAGTGCCAGGTGAAATATCTTGGAATTATGTTGGGCGAAAGGCTTAGCTTCGTGCCCCATGCAAAATATGTGCGCGAAAAAGTGAAGAAGATCTCCGGCAGGATTCGGAGGATAGTTCGCCATGAGTGGGGTCTGAGAGGTAAAGCTCTCGGACTACTTTACCACTGTGTTTTTGAGCCAATTATTATTTATGGCTGTGGAGCATGGGGCGAGGCTGTTAACCACTGTTTCGTGCGAAGGCACTTAAGTGCTGCACAAAGATTAGCGGTGCTGTCTTTGACGAGGGCCTGTCGAACGGTGTCCAGTGAAGCGTTGCAGGTGTTATCTGGGAAGCTTCCCATAGATCTGGTGGTAGCTAAGCGGTTCCTGTTGTTTAATACCAAAAGGAACCAACGGGTAGAACTTTTTGGGCTAAGTTCTTGTCCTGAGCAGGGACGTATTTATGGAGTCCTTGATGTAAGGAGAGAGGAGAAACGATTGCTAAGTGAATTGACCCAGATCTGGCAAGCTCGCTGGACGAATTCAGAAGTAGGCAGAGTGACGTATAAATTTATTCCTTCGGTAGAGACTCGAAGGCTGCAAGAAAGGTGGCCACATCTGGGATTGCACCAGACAATGGTGGTGACTGGCCATGGGCTTGGGGTTCGTTTGAAACAGTTTGGACTAATTCAGCAAGATAGGTGTGCCTGTGGGCTAGCAGAAGATAGTGAGCATATTATGTGGTATTGCCCAAGATATGATGGGCCCAGAAATAGATTCCGGCAAAGGATCGGAGGTGTAGTTGGTCTGCATGCGATCTTCGAGGACCTAGGTTTTTATAAGGCTTTTTTGTGTTACATTGATGAAATTTTTAGAATAAGAGATGTTTAAGTAGCTACTGTTGTGTATATAGAGATGTGATGTTTTATAGTGATAAAACAATATGTGATTGTTTCAGGCAAGCCTAATTTGTATTTAGGGAAAGGTTTTAGTATGTTTTTAAGGAAGTATGTTTTTTAAGGTATGTTTTATGGTAAATGTACTATGGAAGTTTTATATTTTAACATAGATAGTAGAGGACCCGCCTCCACGCGGTAGGGGCGGAAACCCCTATCACAAAAGCTAACTGCGTTAGCTGGTGGAGGGGGCCAAGTGGTCCGAGGGCATATATGTAAAGAATAATCTGTTCTTTTTTAGTTAAATGTGTTGATGAGCTTTTGCTCAAGGAACACAAATAGATTATATGATGATGATGATGTACGTACGTGCATATAAAAGAGCGCGCGCGTTTTTTTTTTTTTTTTTTTTAGGTCCTAGCCTCTGAAATCTCAGGAAATTAGGTGGCATCACCTGCCAGAGTGAAACTAAAACTACTGGGTTCCTGGTCTGCCTCCACGGGGCGAAGGTGGGGCAACGTTGGGCCTCAGCAGGGATCCATCGGCTAAACGACCAGATGAACAACGGTACACGACATCACACAGATACAAAGCCCACACACTTTTAAATCTCTGGCATTTCCCAGTGAACTGGTACACCCACAATGAAAGCAACACGGAGATGGGGGAAACTCCTGGTGCCGTCTGACACTAAATACACCTTACACCTTACCTATGCTTCTGGAAGGAAAGCCGCTAGGTGGCGAATTATGTAGTTGCGTGTTAATATGTTCTCTTAAATTTAACTGAAATTAATTAGTTTTAACGCTGTTTAGTGATATGCTATAGCTCTGAGTGATTACTCAAGGTCATTCTTACCCGCTGAGAACATTTTCAACGTTGGATCCGAAGATGCAGCTAAGTACTTTTTGACTTATTTTTCGGATAGCAATTTGTACTGTAGTACGTAATGGCGGACTCCATTCATTGTATTCTGAGTTAGACTTACTAGGCTCGCCAGACGACACGTGTATTTTGCCTATCTCTTTGCCGTTGCCTACCTGTCAATGTGCGCATTTTAGACGCGACCAAGCGCCTCCAGCTATACACCTGCTTGCACTCAATCCTTCCGAAATAATCCGCATCCCTAGGGAACCTCTGCAACCCCTCTGTTGACTGATAATCATTGTCTCCGTTCTTAGCCACGCTGAATTATACAACCAAACAATGTCAAGTGCAAACAAGCGTATACGTGGTTACAGCAAGACTGGTATCTGTAACCTATGTAGATCGGAAAAAAACCTCGATTCAAACTCGCATATCAAATGCACCGGGTGCAATAACCTTATTTGCCGTTCCTGCAGCAAGATTGCACATATATATAAACTGCCAGCAAAATCCCGGAGTTCTTTTTTAGGGGAATGCTGCAAATCCCCCCAAAAGTCGGTCACATCTCTTGAATTGCCAGAAATAGATACCTGCCAGACCTCCAGGACACTCCGAACTAAAGGTCTGCCTCACGGGAACTTAGGGGGAAGTAATGACAATGAAATACTGCGTGGGGTGCCGTACAACAACAACATTGCGGACGGAAGTATACTAAAGGACCAGACGCCAATAAAATCAGGGAGGTTTGACGAGATCATGAAAGTAGCCAGCGAGCAAAATACGCCTTCCTCCTCAAAACCAATTCACGATAAAAATTATACCACCCAGATAAAATCACCGGTAAATAACATCTCCGATATTAATGACAACTACGAAGTAACCTCCATTAATCCAGTTACTTCACGACCACAAGTATTAAATAATGGCAGTAGAAGGCGACACGTCAGTGACAGCCACGTACATATGAACCAGCTTGGTAAACAAAGCCAAGCTGAAGCTGGCACTAAGCAAGAAGGGTACACAGTTCGGGTAAAGTGTGAGCTGAAGGAGGACCAGGAAGGCTGTGCTTCACAACAGCCAAATGAAGACACCAGACCACTGGACATCCCTCTAAACCCGACTCTGCCCGAGGGTACCATACTAGAGAAGTCGCTCGTCCTCAGAACTGCGTTGGAAGACCTGTTGAAGGACCAGTGTAGTAGAGTCTCAGCTAGCCTCAGGGGACAGATCGTCACCTTATGGACCAAGCTGGAGACAATCCTAAACAAGGAACACGTGGAGCATGAAAAGATGAAAGCGAAGATGGAGGCCTACTTAGAAGAGAGAGAAAAACAAATGCCACAGCGTTCTCTCTCTTATTCAGACGCGCTGAGGACTACAATAACAACTACTGCAACTGATACAGCTGGGACAGAGCAGAATAAGCGAGAAACGCTGCTACCAACGTCAAATTTGGTCATCCTAAGACCAAGAAACCTGGAAGAAATAAAAACTAGTGATGAAATCAAAACCAAAATAATAACAAATCTAAAAGAAGACCTAAAGCAGACAAGAGTAAAGGGAATTAGGAAAATGAGACGTGTGGGTATAGTCAGAGACAGAGACCAAAGAAGAAGCACGGGAATTAATGGAAAACCCAAAGATCGCAATCCTTGGACTGAGCGCGGAGCCACCCAAAAGTAAGGGCCCATCTATAGTTATTTATGATGTAAACAAAGATATTACCGCATCAGAACTGACAGAGGAAATATATCAAAGAAATTTCCAGGGGATATATCCGGAAGGGAAATCACAACAATTAATAACTCCTAAATACGCCATCAAATCAAGGGATGGTTTCAGCAATAACTGGATAGTGGAACTAGTGTCGGAAGCCTGGCAAGTAATAAGAAATCAATCAAGAATCTACATAGACTGGGGATCCTGTCGCTTCAGGGAGCATGTGGCTGTTCACAAATGCTGGAAGTTCGGCCACACCTCCCACACTTGCACAGAGGACGTCAAGACATGTGGTCACTGCTCTGAAAAGGGGCATGACTACAACGCTTGCCCAAACAAGAACCAAGACTCTGTATGCGCAAACTGTAAGTCGCAGAAACTAGACCATAATCACTCCATCAGAGACCCGAAATGCCCGATCTATCTGAAAGCCAAGAGTGTCTACCAAGGAAGAATTAACTATGGGGACACGAATTAAAAACTTTAATTCCACAATGATAAAGATCTTCCAGACAAATGCACAACGGGCCAGAGCGGTGGCCGACCAGGTCAGAGTAAAAGCAAAGGAGGAAAATGCAGACATTATACTACTCCAGGAGCCATATGTACATAAAAAGCTGGTCAGGGGCTATCCACTGCACTTCAAAATTATTCAGACAGATGAGGATACCCCGTGGGCGGCCATATTGATCAGAAATCAGAACTTCACGGCCACCAGGATCACGCAGTTCTGCACGACCTGGGCCGCATGCGCACACCTTATCACAGCCCTGGGCGCCTTCTACGTGGTGGCGCTATACTGCCGACCAGGAGAAGAAATAACCTTCGCAATAAACTACTTACAACGACTTTTGGATACACTGCCTAACCAAAAAATTATAGTCGGCGCGGATGTCAACTGTCATTCGCCAGCATGGCATAGTACTACACCAGACAGAAGAGGTACCAGAAACGGCCAACTTCTGGAGGACTTCCTCATGGGCTCCCAATTTACTGTTTTAAACCAGCCACATCATCTGCCAACCTATTGTAATACCCTGTGGGAGGCCACGATCGACATCTCTCTGGCAACAAGAAATCTTGCTGGGTTCGTGACTGATTGGAGGGTCGAAGATTCGTGGACCACTTCGGACCACCGGGTCATAACCTACAAGATAACAAGAGTCCTAACAAGAACACCACTAGCCAAGCAGATGACAAACACATACGCTATCACCAGTGCCAACTAGGAGCTCTTCAGAAACCTACTGAATGAAGCGGTGGAACACAATCCAGGAAGTTTATACCCGCAAGCCGACCCGGACATACTGCAAGATAAGACAACTAAAATAATCACAGATACAAGCAACGAAGCTATCCAAAAGAAGAACCCGAAATCTGGAGCCAACCCCTGGTGGACTCCGGAAATCAGTGCCCTCTGCAAAGTGGTAACCAAAAGAAGAAAGGAGTTCCAACGAGCGCGCAGGACGTGGCCAGAAGCCGAAGTAGAAGCCCTCAGGCAACATTATAGAGAAGCCAGAAACCGATACACGGGCGGCATCCGGAAAAGTAAGGAACGAACCTGGAAACGCTTAGTGAAAACAACTGGAAATGATGACCCTTGGGGAACAGTCTACAGGGTTATTACCAACAAACTCCCTAGGGGGGAGGTAGTGACTACCACACGAACCCCACAAGGTCAAATGACAACAACTTGGGAACAATCGGTGGACAACATCTTGAATGCCATATTCAAGGAACCGGCAGTCCCAACTCTACAGGAACAAAATCATCTCTGTCAAGAAAACCTGAACTACAATACACAAATCATGGAGCCCCCCTTCACCATGGAGGAGCTCAGTACTGCTGCCTTCCGGATAAGAAAGAGAAAATGTCCCGGCCTAGACATGATAGAATCCGAAATACTTAAAAAAGTAATAGAATATACACCACAACTTCTATTGACCCTGTTCAACAGATGCCTAGAGGTAGGGAAATTCCCAACAAAATGGAAAACGGCCAACATCAAACTTATCATCAAGAGTCTTCCTCCGACTAAGAAATCAGAGTGCCCGAAATCCTACAGGCCCATCGCACTTCTTTCAGTAATTAGCAAATTATTTGAAAGGCTACTGCACAAACGAATCCTCCAACACTACGAAGCAGCTGGCCTCCTAGCTGGGAATCAGTTTGGATTTAAACCGGGATCCTCCACAACAGAAGCCCTCAGAAACCTAACTAACAAAGTCAAAGAATGTGACAACAAATATTTCCTCGTAATAGCGATTGATTTTGCCGGGGCGTTCGACTCACTCTGGTGGCCGAGCGTCTTGGGCAGACTCAGGAAAGCTAAAGTACCCATCAACCTCTATAAAGTCATAGAAACCTATCTCTCACAAAGAAAAATTGAAATAAACACTCCACACAAAAAGATCGCAAGAACAGTACACAGAGGATGTCCACAGGGGTCTGTTATTGGGCCCACTCCTCTGGAACTTGGTATTTGATGAGTTCTTGAGAATGGACCTAGGCGCAGTGGGGGTGCAGGCCTTCGCAGATGACCTGATTTTGACAGTGCAAGCAAACTCCAGAGCCCAATTGGAAATCCTAGCTAATCAAGCCCTGCAGATACTCCAACAGTGGGCCAAGAAGAATTTCTTAACAATTTCACCGACAAGGACATTGTCGGCGCTGCTCAAAGGAACCCTGCAACTGAGACGACCACCCCAGATTAAGATTGATGGGACAACTATCAAGTTTGCTAGTCAACTAAAACACCTGGGTGTCATACTAGACAATAACTTATCCTTCCAACCACATCTCAAATTCCTAAGACAAAAGATCAGAAAATACACTGCCATGGTAGCTAGGGTCACAAGGCGAGACTGGAGTCTCAAAAAACGTACCCTAGCCTTATACTACAAGACAACCTTCCTCCCAATTATTACATACGCTTCAGCAATCTGGTATGACAAAACTGCCTTGGTCGTAAATAAGAGAACCCTGGATGCAATTCAAGGCACCATCCTCCTCACTACCACCCGCGCCTGCAGAACGGTGAGTAACCCAGCGCTACAGGTGATAGCAGCAGTACTTCCACTTGATCTTGAAATCGCAAGAACAGGACTCCTCTACTACTTATCTAAGGGAATAACCACCACTTTCTTGGAATTTACAATAGACCCAACAAACAACCATAAGGCAGAAAAGATCCGGCTTCAGTCTCACCTGCTGCAGGTGTGGCAGGACAGGTGGGCAGAAACAACCAAAGGAGCAATAACCAGCAAGTTCTTACCGCAACTTGAAAAAATCTATCCAAAATCGCCTACTTGGTTCTTTCCGGGGTTGCAAACAACATACTTGCTAACTGGACACGGCCCCTTTAACGCAAAGTTAATGTACTTCGCCCTTGTAGAGGACCCATGCTGTACATGTGGAGAGATCGAAACCTGGGAACACCTCATGTACGACTGTCCGCAATACGAGGATCTCAGATGCATTCTAATCACGAGTATAAGATACCTCCCCAGAGGGCAAGAGTTTCACCTATTGGATTCAGAGGAGGAATACAGAGCCCTGACCAACTTCGCTCAAGAACTCTTCTCAAGAAGGAGAACCCTATATGCAATACACCAGGAGTGAAAGGCGACCAGCCAGATAACAAAAAAAAAAAGACATCCTTTAGGACACACCCCAGAATGAAAATTATGTGGAAGCTACTATCTGTCTATCAAGAAACCCTGCCTATGTACCAACAAATATGAGACCTAAATGAAACTGACAAATATACTGAATGAAGATAGAGAACCAAAACAAAGACATTCAACTTGGACGGGACACTATCCCACGAGTGACTCTACTACCGGACTTATGACTACACTACGACTGATGCAGCCTCACTGCCATGTAGCCAAATGGCAATCTCTACCAGCTCCCTTGCCTGGTACCTTTTTTTTCCCCTATCCCTGGCAGGGGGGAGGAGGAGATGGTCTTCCTGTTTCCTCCCTCCCCCTACCACCCCATATATTTCACCTGGTGAGGCATGGGCATGCCTTACTGACCATCTGGGGTTGCCTTCCCTATCGACCCCATACTTCTATCTTTCCTCCCAGTCTTCAGTCTCTTCCCCCTACTCTGACTAATACGGCAGCGTAAACCCCACATAACTAATCAAAATTAACGATTTCTAAACTGAAAACTGAACCACATTAACCCCTTCTGGCTTTTTTAAACTTAAGTGCCCCCGTTTTTTTTTTTTTTTTTTTTTTTAAGGTCCTATCCACCGAAATCTCAGGACCTGCCAGAGTGCATACAGGGTGTTTCAGTTAAACGTTTCAGAACTTCTAAGAGGGGTAGGGTACATCCTGACAACTCGAAATCATATAGCAATGTGGGGTCGGAAATGCTTTCCTGAAGCGGTGTTGTACACAGAAGCACCATAAAGAAAAGAGACCGTAAGTGAGAAATCGTTTTAATAATACATGAAAAGAAGCAAAAGGTACCTGGATTAAAGTAAGTGTTCGAAGTTTCTTCCACGGGCTACAATGCACGCCTCACATCTCCGACGCATGGACATCCGAACATTCTGGAATACTCCAGGCGAATTTCGAATTTCTTGAACAAGAACGCCAAGTTAGTAGGATGGATGACTACACGAACGCAGAGTTAGCGGATATGCATTTGGCGTACGGGGCTGCAAATTGTAGTGGGCCAACCGCACAGCGTTTGTACGCGGAACGATATCCGACGAGGCGTATTCCCAGTCATAATTTCTTTGCAAGACTGCACCAGAGGTTAGCTGAGAGAGAGGTTCATTTGAAAGAGCTGACAGGGACAGGGTAAGAACAGCACGGACTCCAGCCGTCGAACAGAATGTGCTGCAGCATGTACAGGAGAATCCAAGAACGAGTACACGAAGTCTAGCAAACGCAGTCGGGGTTTCCCATTGCAGCGTCTGGAGGATTCTCCGAGAACAAGACATGCATCCGTTTCACGTGCAGCGTGTCCAGACACAGCAACCGGAGGATTATGCACCTCGTATTGCTTTCGCACAGTGGTACCTTGGAAAAAGTGCTACAAATCCCCTTTTTCCTGCTGAAGTGTTGTTTTCCGATGAGGCATCCTTCACAAGGGAAGGAATTTTCAACACGCATAACGACCATATCTGGGCGGTCGAGAACCCGCATGCAATAGGACGTCGCGCAGCACAGATTCGATTTTCGGTCAATGTATGGGCCGGTATTATGGGATATCACCTCATCGGACCTTACCTGTTACCGTGTCGTCTAACCGGACCTATCTACTTGATCTTTCTGCAGCAAGTATTGCCAGAACTTTTGAGAGATGAACAGATTTCTGCATCGACGCAACAGACAATGTGGTTCCAACACGATGGAGCCCCTGCCCATTATAGCGGAGATGTTCGTAACTACCTGGATGTCACATTTGGTCAACAGTGGATCGGACGTGGTGGTCCCGTGCGTTGGCCTGCTCGGTCACCCGACCTATCATGCCTTGATTTTTATTTCTGGGGTCATATGAAATCGCTAGTTTATGACACCCCGTTGACAATGCTGAGGAGCTGGTTGGAAGAATCGCAGTAGCTGCCGAAGAAATTCGAAATTCGCCTGGAGTATTCCAGAATGTTCGGATGTCCATGCGTCGGAGATGTGAGGCGTGCATTGTAGCCCGTGGAAGAAACTTCGAACACTTACTTTAATCCATGTACCTTTTGCTTCTTTTCATGTATTATTAAAACGATTTCTCACTTACGGTCTCTTTTCTTTATGGTGCTTCTGTGTATAACACCGCTTCAGGAAAGCATTTCCGACCCCACATTGCTATATGATTTCGAGTTGTCAGGATGTACCCTACCCCTCTTAGAAGTTCTGAAACGTTTAACTGAAACACCCTGTATAAGCTACTGGGTTCCTGGTCTGCCTCCACGGGGCGTAAGTGGGGCAACGTTGGGCCCCAATTGGGGTTTAGCGGCTAAACGACCAGAAGAACAACGGTATACGACACTAAACGATCCAAGACCCACACACTTTTAAATCTCTGGCATTTAAAGCGTACTGTAACACACCACAATGTAAACTACGCGGAGATGGGGGAAACCCCTGATACCGCTTGACCCTAAACACACTTACACACTTACACTTCTGGAAATGAACACGATTTAATGACAAATAAGGAAACTCTCGAAATCTCCCAAGAATTTGCAAAAGAAATTTTTAACAGACGGTGCCAGCAAACCGGCTTCCCTACCATCATAATATCTGCCTTATAACTGAATTGTAATTTCATCTACCATCATTGGCTGTATATGTTTTCCCTCTCTTCCTGACACATCAATTCCACTGAGTCTTTTGTTCTCTCATGTGCCACCCTGGTCAAGCCTATCAGAAATTTTAGTATGAAACAAGGGGAACCTGACTTTTACTGCTGATTGCCACCCCATCACAAAGCTACATGACAATTGCTCAATTCATTATACTTTGCGGTTTTTATTTATTTATTTTATTTTTATTTTTTTATTATAAACACTTTTTTTGAGAATTCTTATTTTTATTTTGTTCATTATTATTTTATTTATTATTATTTTTTTTAATTTTTACTTTATTTTAACTTTTTATTATTTTATTTAAATTTTACTTTATTTTATTTTTTATTTATCCGCTGGTACCACCGGGTTGGGCTCCCAGTGGTATGGCATTTGCTAGCATCCACTGGAATTGATTTTTCCTACAGTAGATGCGGGATTCTTACCTTGTTGCTTTCGTTTGACAGTATGCGTATTGTTTTGGCCCGCCTCCTCGTGGCGTGGACGGGTACTAGGAATCAGCCATCCTGGTGATCGCTGCTCCTTAGTAGCTAAGTGGCCAAATACAACAAAACAAGGCACACACTTCGCAGGCATAGCACCATACTTGTATCTGGCCATTTCGCAGAGCTCTGTACTCATCACAGTTTACCATGGCGGAGTTGAACTAACGTTTAGGTGCCGCCCTACGTAAGACACAACACATGTCCACACACGTAACCCTGTAGTTTTTAAGGAGAGAGCGAGGGAAAGTATTGAACCGTTGAGGTAAAATATACTCCCATCTTTGGATTTAGGGAATATTCCTGTGGATTGGAGAAGGGCAATATATCGCTAATACATAAAAGCGGTTCTAAGAGTGAGGTGTCGATAACTACAGACCGGTTAGTCTGACTTCAGTGGTAGCAAATATCTCAGAGGCAATGATTAAGAGTGCAATACAGGGACAGATAGATATGGCATTCTGAAGGACACACAACATAGTTCGTTACGGGAAATCATGGGCTATTTTCACATATTACTCATGAGCTGGATTTATCGAACAACGTCAACAGTTTATTTGGGTTTTAGCAAAACATTTGACTCTGTCCCTCATGAGAGGTTTCTGTATAAGCTTGAACAAGTTGGGATTACTGTTAAGATTCGAAGATCGATTGCTGGGTGGCTGCAGGGCAGAAGGCTGTGATTAATGGATATTCTTCAGATTTATATAACTTCAGGAGTGAGATCTCTCAAGGATCCATTCATGGACCACCGTTGTTTCTCATTTTCATAAATGAGATCGACGAAGGGATAAAAAGCGTGATGTCAAAATAATCAGACAACGTAAAGATTGGCAGGGTCGTTAAAGGTCAGTGCGAAGCAGAGCTCCATGATGACTTGAAAAGATTTCAAAGATGGTCAGAGCTATGTTTAATGCTGCTAAATGCAAGGCCTTACATTTTTTTATTATAATTTATTTTTAATTATTGTTTTATTTTATTTTATTATTTTTTATTTTATTTATTTTTATTTTATTATTGTTTTATTTTATTATTGTTTCATTTTATTTATTTTTATTTTTTATTATTGTTTTATTTTATTTCATTATTTTATTTATTTATTTTTTTAACATGGTCTCCGTCCATGAAGCTCAGGCGACGCTGGCAGAGACCAGCCAGAGAATTATGGGCAGCCCGGCTACCTCCTAGTGGTGTGTGCGGGCAACGTAGGTTCCCACCAGATCCCTGTGGCCAAATGCCAGGACACATAACAGAACCCAACACTTTCCTGGCTTTTACAGTAGTTCTGTATTTCTTCACAGCGTACATACGGCGCAGATGTGGGAAACCAGAGGTGGCGCCTGACCATAATACTATGCACATTATGCACTTGGGGAATAGCAACTCCGAAATGAATTATACGCTTGGTGAGGTTGAATTAAAAACAGTGGAGGAGGAAAGGAATCTAGGAGTTACAATACGGGCAGGTATGAAATTTCCTGAACAGCATATACAGGCAGCCAGGAAAGCCCATGGTTGAAATGAATGTCCTATCGATGATTTACCGAATGTTATCCTATAGAGATAGGAAGGTCATAATCCCACTGTATACGGCAATTGTAAGACCACGTTTAGAATACTGTGTTCAAGTATGGAGAACTCATCTGGAAAAAGACATTGAACTTCGTAAAAGTGTCCAAAGACGGGCAACTCGAATGGTAAGCCCAGCAGAAGGACGACCGTATTTGGAAAGGCTCCGATTATATGGGCTACAGAGCTTGGCAACCAGCCACCCCAGAGGTGACCTGATTGAAATCTATAAGGCTCTGAGAGGGATTAATAAAGTGAATGAAAGTGGAATTTTCACTGTTATAAAAAATTCCAGAACTAAAGATCATAAATTCAAATTACAGGGGTTGAGGTTTAGCTTAGATTGCACGAAGTTTTCTTTTAGCCAGCGAGTCGATTGTGGCTTCCTTGCACTGTATGGAAAACTCTATTACTATATTTTTGGAACGGAAGCTCTGATCCGTTTCAAAATTTCAATGCTTGCTTAGAATATTTTAAGACCATTGTAAAAAGTCATATTACAAAGATTCCTAAAAATTTCTAATTCCAAATAGTTAAGAAACCTTTGTAACAGTTCATGTTGATGGGTTGACTTATTTTGTCAAAAAATCATTAATCACTAACCTGCCTGAAATGTAACACACTGCGTACATTAACTAACTTGTTAAAAACAGTATGAATATATTAAACTTTATATCAAATTTTCAATCTTCTCTTCTAACCGTGTAGTATATTTTGGGAAAATTAAACACATGTACGTTTTCGTCACATTTCTCACTTTTTTCTTTTCATTTTGCGAATTATTCAGGAAAAATTATTTTCCCACCCATCCCGGATAACGGAAGTATATTGTATACAAACTCTATTGTGACTGTAAAGTAACTGCTATTTTTTTTTTTTTTTTTTTTGGACGTTGTAGTTAAGAGTCCCCCCCTGTGTCAGCCGGTGTTATCCAAATCCTTGCCTCCTTCCTCTCTGGGGAGGTTTGCGGAAGGGAAAGAGTCAAGGTATACAGAACACAGGTTGAAAATCAGCTCATTAGGTGCTGATAGTTCTTAGAATGGTGTTAGCAGTCCTATTTTTGTTGTTTATAAGCATAAATGAAGCACAAAAAAAAAGGGAAAGAAACATTAATGGTTAATAACTACATTTTCAGTCTGCTTATACACTAGGATGAACAAGGGCACAGGAAGTCACATATGTGAGACGGAGAGAATTGGAGAACACACCGGATTTAGTAGTTATACAGGCTAGAATTGCGGCCACTCTAGTGCGTGTAGTTCTCTATTCTCGCGTTTGACCATTAGACTAAGGCGACCGTTATATTTCTGACAATGACATTTACAAATATGCTCATATCCTTTTCTCTGCATGACTGAGGTCCAGAAAAAAGCACAAGATTCCTTTAGCGTTTCGACAGTAACAGGAAAAGATTCGTCTATTCAGAGATTGTAACAACGTTAGTCCGTAAAGAAATTAGAAGATATGATCACTGTTTCATGTTATCAATACATGTATGGGGAAACGGCTCCATTTAAAAACGAATAAGGCACTGATATTTCAATATATGTACACTGGTGTTCAAAGAAAGTGCATCGCCCCTTAAAATTGTGATTGTCGCCCCGAATAACGTAAGTATATAGCAATATTTCTTACAGATTGCATCAGATAAGATTGACATGCGTAGGTGATGACGTAATATTGCATCAGCCGTTACTTTCAGCTATATAAGCACGCTTTGCAAGGGTTGCAGTCATTCCTTGACTGTGTCAGGATGGCGAGTTACGTGCATTTGACGCCCCGAAGAAAGAGTGCTATTGTTGCTTTACGTGAGGAAGGATGTTCTTCCCGTCATATTGCTTATGGTGTCTTGTAATCAGTCGACAGCGAGTAGATTTCTTCCAAAATTCAAGAATACTGGTTCTGTTAATAGGAAAAAAGGAAACGGATGCAAACGAGTTTCTACGCCAAAACAGGACCGCTTTTTGAAGCGCTTGTGCCTTATACGTTATTAACAAAACAGCAAGCGGCCCCTAACCAGTAACTGGCAAATCCGCTATGTACATACATAGATATATATATGATACATATAATGATACATACAATGATATATACATATAATCGTGTTAATTACAATGTTATAACTGTAATGAACATGTAAAATGTTCGCACAGCAAATCACATCACGCAACTAATCAGAAGTATTAATTGTGGTACAGGAACCAGAAGACAGCAGTCTTTTTCTGTCCTAGGAAGAACGAAAACCGCACCCACTGGAGGTAGTGGTATACCAATGGGTGTTAGCTAATTCTGTGTCCACAGCTGCCCAAACTGGGGTACAAGCTTAAATAAAAAAAAAAAAAAAGAAAAAAAGCAGATGGCAGGCGATATCAGTTTTAAGAAATATCGATAGACATTGCAGGTGTTGGGTTGGTTCCTTGTTGTTGATATGTTGATAAACTTGAGAAGAGTTGCTTTCTTTTGGTGAAAACAGCAGAGCAGAACCGTTGTAGAGCTGAGAACGATTGAGAATTTTCAGTCAGCGCCACTTCATTTCCTTCAGAGAAGTTGCTGACAGCAGCTTGTAGTGTAGATCTGTTATGGTGGTACAGGCTGCAGCGATGCAGAATGTGCGTCCAGGTTTCCTCAACACTACACAAGCAGAGATTGGTGTCAGACAAGCCAAATTGAAATAGTTTGGAGTTGATGGAGCCGTGCCCAGTAAGTATATACGATGTTGTTAGGCTGGGAGAAAACCATTGGCGGACCTTCTTGTTGAGAGAGAAGGTAACTGCAGGAACAAAAGAGCGGGTGACTTGACCAGTAGTACTGGAATCCCATGGATGTTAGCAGTTAAGTTGCGTGAGATACTGAGAATCTCGCCGGGAACTCCGTGCTTTAGACGATAGCATAGTCCTTTGAAGATGACATGCAAGTCTAGTGGTAAGACTCTAGCAAGCACCTGCAGAGCAGCAGAGGACACTGTCCTGCAGGCCGGAGCATGGCAAGCAGCATAATCCGTTGAATGGAGATGAGCTTGGAACGGAGTTTAACATTGGCGGCTCTATGAAACCAGACTCCCGAAGCATATGTTGTTATAGGTACGAATACTGCTGTATAATATAGTAAGAGAGTCTTCCTATTTAGTCCCCAGTCCGATTTGGAAATGCGGATAATTGCTGCAGGGAACTTCTTAATCTTTGAGGCGAGGTGATTAATATGAGAGGAGAAAGTTAACCTGTCATCTAAAATTACGCCAAGATGTTTTAATTCAGGAACAAAAGAGATTTGCTTTCTGTCTATCTTTATATTTGGTGGTTTTCTGTAATCTAACTTGCCCTTAAAAACCATCAGTTTTGTTTTTGTGGCAGATATTCGCAGTTTATGTATACTTGATCACTTGATTAGCTCAGAAAGAGTTATATTGGCTGATTTTTCTAGTTGAAGACGCGATCGAACTGGAATTAGAAGAACCAAATCATCGGCATAGGCGAAGGCAGAGATATTGTCAGGTTTTTGCGTGAGCCAGCTGTCCAAAACTAAGGGGTCCCAGAACAGATCCCTGGGGGCATCCTCTTGAGATGGTCCTTGAGAGAGACTGCTGTTTCGAGATTACTTGGATGAGTCTATTTTGGAAGTAGCTTCTAATAACTTGGAACAGTTGCTGAGAGCACTTGGCTTTGGTAAGACCATTGAGAGCGCTCTCCCACCAGAGAGAATCGAAAGCTCCCTCGAAGTCAATGAATATGGCCATTTCATATTTAGCCCTCGAAGCTGATATGTGGTTAACTAAAGAGACCAAGGCGTCTTCACAGGATTTTCCCTTCTTGAAGACAAATTGGGATGGAGACATTAAGTTTTGACCTTCAATTAAATCTGCTACTCTGGGTGCTAACAATCTTTCAAATAGTTTGCCAAGGTTTGCCAAAAGAGAGATGGGTCTGTATGCTTTGGGATCTGATTTATTTTTGTCCGGCTTGTGAATAATTTTGATCAGAGCTACCTTCCAGAGATTAGGAAATATCCCCTCAGTAAGACACTTGTTGTACATAGAAGTATTTCTGGAAAGATTTCGGCAAATTTGATAATTACAGCATTTTCCACAAGATCTAAACCCGGACATTTATGGATATTTATTTTGCTTAGGGCCAGCTTTAGCTCGGGAAGAGTGAAGAGATCCGTTTCATATGAGGACTGGTAGGTTGAGTTGCTGTTCCTGATAGATATTTGTTCTGGAGTTCTTGTGGTGAGATCGTCCAGGGGAAGCAAGCGATCCAGGATGGCGTTAACTGAGTCATTCCAGTTAGTGGTTTCTGTGTTTTTGTTCACTACAGTGTTTTACACTTCATGAGAGTGATACTTGTTTTTGCTAATTTTATATAATAGACCCCAGGGATTAGAATTTCCTGTGGAGTGAACTAAGTGTTGCCACGAGGCAATTTTTTGTTTTGCAATTGTATTTATGTATTCGTTCCGCTGGCCTTTATAGATATTTTTTTAGTCTGGTGACTTCTGGTTCAGGCCAGTACCTTCTCCGTTAAGTCTCTGCGTGCTTTGTGTACTTTTTTGCGTAAAGTGGAAAGTTCAGCTGTCCACCATGGAACTGTAATATGCTTGCTAATTTTCTTCTTAGCGGAACGTTCTGTAGCACGAGGTAAGGCAGCCTGTACATAGAATGCACATTCTGAGGCATTGAACTGGTTCAAAGACCGGCGAATGTCAATGTTAAAATCCTGGTGAATTGAAGACATAAATAAAGGCCATTTGATGGTTTTGATAGAAAATCTTCTAAGATCTTTTGGAGGAGGAAAAGGAGGGGGACCTGTAGTATTTGGAAGGAGAGATAACTTAAAAGTGATTGCTCGGTGGTCACTGTTTGTGTAGTCAGTATGTATGGTCCAATCAGAGATCCTCAAGGACATGGCGGACGTTGAAATGGTTAAATCAATGTTTGATTCTCCGTGGACGTTTGAGAAGGTGTGCGGTTGGTTGGGTAAGTTGTGCAGATTTAAATTGTAGGTGAATAATATGCCTTAAAAACCGTAAAGCTTCTTCGTCTGAACTGAAAGGAGAATGGGAAGAACAGAGTGGTAGCAAGCGCAGTAACAGTGAGAAGACGCCTCTTCAAAAATAGACTTTTAGCCTCCTCACACAAAAAATGAAAAAAGATCGGTTAATTTGGTGTAAGTAGCATGTCAAATGGATCCCAGAGCAGTGGAAGTCAGTTATTTTCTCCGATGAGAAGAAATTCAGCCTGCATGGCTCTGATGGGAGACAATCGATTCGCCGTAGACGTGGTGAAGAATACCATCCAGATGGTGTCTACAGTGACATTCCTTACCAGCCAAATGATATGGGAGTGCATTTCGTATCGCGGAGTAGGTCACCTGCAGTTTATAAACGGTTCCGTAAATGCCAATGGATACCTGGCTATATTGGAAGACAAATTGCTGCCAACCATTAGAGACCATTTAAACCTGCCAAGTAACTGCATCTTTCATGGCGACTCTGCTCCTTGTCACCTAGCGAAAAGTCTAAGTAGGCACTTCTGTAATTACTTTAGGGCGCCTCCGTAGCCAGATGGGCAGGAGCAGTAGTGCGTAGCACACTCTTCTTGATTAGACCGGGGTTCGAGCCCGTGACCACCAAATACGGAGGATGCGGAAAGGTCAGGGAATGACCACCGCATATCCCTGGAGCAATATGGTCTTAGTTGCTAATGCTCCTAAATACCAAACAACAACAACGAGTTGCTTTAGCTTCATTTCTGCATTAGAGGTTCGACAGTAATGTGTTTACATTTGTTACAGGTGAAAAAATGGTTGGAAGAACGGTCCATTACAACTTTTAGCTGTCCAGGAAACAGCCTGGACCTGAATACTATAGAGAATTGTTAGCATCGTGCGGAATCTGCGGTTTCCAGAAACAAAGCAAAGACCCTTCGTGAACTTCAGCAAGCCAGAATTCATGTTTGGAACCATGAACTATCAGTTGATTATTTTCAGGAATTGATCTTGTCAATGCCTCAACAGTGTGCTGCTGTTATCAGGACCAGAGGCGATTAAAGTAAATATTAGTTTGCACCTGGTGAACTTTTCATTTTGTTTTCCATTTAAAATGAAAAACTGAACTGTTGTTTAAAGGTTGTAAGTGCTCATTTTGGAATATTTTGAGAGCACCTGTCAAATCTTACTTAGCTTTGCCTTAACTATTAATAAATATCTTTTGTTTATATTTCTATTTGTATATATAGTGAAAAGCAGTAACGTTTTAAGAGAAGGCAACAGCGACACATGAGCCTAGGACAGTACATATCTGAGCACAGAGCAAATTGTTGAGTTGTTAAAGGTATCCCAAATATTTCTCAGAAGATCGGCAGTATATGTTGTCCCTTTCTAACATATCTGTATAGAAATTTTAGGGAATGAACAGAGGCCGTTTCGTGGTACGTTTGTTTTTAGATTAGAAAATAAATCGCATAGATGCATCCTCTGAATCGCTAAACTGGAAATAGCTCAGTTCATTAATTTCTGCAGAGATCACTCTAATTAAAGGATTGCTCTGTATAATTTGAATAGGCACGGATGGGAGCACAAATGTCCCTAAAGATCAGCCACTACTTGTTCTGCCATTAAGATACTCAAGTTACAAGTCAACTGAACATAATTCTACGTTGCATAGGTTAAGGAAGTTAACGCCAGAAAGCATTTAATAGGAAAAGGAGGAAACATCGTTCATTGTGATGGCCTTGTTTATGTCAGTCATCCTGTAAGTTGTTGATTTAATCTTAATTTGCATTCGCGAATAAACAGAAAATTATTCGCATTTTTATTTGAAAAGAGCAACGCTTTCAGTGGCTGAGAAAATAAACTTAACAGAAGCAACCTCAGAAGAGGAGGATGAAAGGTCTCCACTGACTTTTCAGTATATTTCATAAGTAATTGTGCTTGCTTTTAATAATCTACGCGAACTTAAAAAAATTCTGCAATTATGAAACATTTCTTGAACGTTTAATTTATTTTTTGGGGCCTCGGTGAGAAGCATAACGCAACGATCGGTTCTAACATCAACTGAGGTGGGCGAACGTAAACCCAAAACCCTTGTATTTTTAAAGCAAGCAGGCTAAGTGTGATCTGAAATAGCACTTTAGTTCCCACCAAAGCGTGTCTGACAACGGGTATAACATCAAAGTAATTTTGTTTACGGCATCTTTCTTTTGCTGAGGTCAGACGTTGGAAAACCGATTCCTTCGGGAACTGCAGAGTTTCTGAAACGGAAGAACTACCTTCGACATACTACACGTTTGGACGCTGAGGAATTGAAGTAGAGTTAGGCTGAGAGTTCGATTCTTTTCCTGAGAAGCAGGAAATACGTCATCGCGTACATTGCAAGATCGTGTTAAGCTTCGCGAAGGACTTGTAAGTAGTCCAATGACGTGCCGGACTTGATCGATCTGTGTCATTAACAGAGCAGAAACGTTAAGATTACTTACGAACACACTTTAAACTCATGCTTAATTGTTTGAAATAATCCTCCCCATTACAGAAAAGCGTGGACAGAGACCAGAAATGTACATGACTACTACTTAAAATGTAGAATAATTAGGGAATGCAGCCGGATTCGAATGTTCTCTTTATTTTCCTTACCAGGAAAGAGCCGGATGAAATTTTGCATGGTTTATTCATATTACACTAATTAAAAAAAAAAAAACCTATTTTCTTTTTCATCAAAAATAAACACTTTTATAAATCAGTTTTGCACGTTATATTATTATTATTAGCCATTTGGTGCAAGGAAAGCTGAGGCTTATGCTGCACCAGCCAAAATAAATTCCAGAGAGAGAGAGAGAGAAAGAGAGGAATCACCAAGAAAGAGAAGAATGATGATATCAGCTCAGTTACCCTGAGAGAGAGAGAGAGAGAGAGAGAGAGAGAGAGAGAGAGAGAGAGAGAGAGAGAGAGAGAGAACACCAAGAAAGAGAAGAATGATGATATAAGCTCAGGACCCTGGGTGTGCGAAGCCCATACTCACCAGACGTGACTCCCTGGGGTATATTCAAATATGTTAAAGTCAACATTTTTTTTTATCTAACACGAGTTATTTTCGTAATGCGGCTGCTGATAATATCAATACAAATTAATTAAGAGATGATTCCATTATAAAACACGTGAGACCGATTACAATTACATTTTTATTACTTTTACAGTTTAAATCCAA
This sequence comes from Mastigoproctus giganteus, assembly GCF_048544385.1. Classification (NCBI taxonomy): domain Eukaryota; kingdom Metazoa; phylum Arthropoda; class Arachnida; order Uropygi; family Thelyphonidae; genus Mastigoproctus; species Mastigoproctus giganteus. Next base: position 97,219,090 of record NC_143580.1, read on the forward strand.
TACGCTTCATGCATACAGTTTAAATCCAATACGCTTTATAAATAAAGTTTAAATAGCACAGTATATTTATTGTAAGAAAGGTATATACAATTTAAAAATGTTGCTCGAAAGATATTCTTTTGTACACAATAAGGAATGCAATATAACTTCCAGTAGGTAGTCTCTGCCAACATATGTTCATTATAGAAATTTTAGTGGCTATTTTCCATTAGCTTGATCTTTTCATGGAATTGTTCCCCCTGCTCCTCACACACTGACCAATTTTTTTTTAAAAATTCTAAATGGCAATACCGTAAGTAGAAAAGTTTCAGCGACATCTCATTTCTTTACATGCATCAAGCAGTTTCGGAAAAATATCTTTATAAGCAGAGACCACTGGTTACTCAAAAAATTTCAAAACGCCTGCCATGCGTTTTAATTTTTTTTTTTATTTCTATGACACTGAGGCAGTTTTCAAAGCTTTCATATTGCAGAAGGTTACCAATTTGAGGTACCACAAAGATCGCCTCTTTCTCTTTCTCATCTTTCACTCATTCTTTCTCATTCATCTTTGGAAATTTCTCATTTAAGTAAGGATATCCTCCCGAATTTATCTTACCCATCGCTTCCAAAAAATGTCTTCATTAGGCCAAATTTAATGCGGTGGAAGGAAAATCATAACCTGATCCACTAAACGCGAATTTTATTTTGCCCTTTGGATGTATATCCTGAATATTCTAAATGATTCATCTAAAATAAAGAGAAAAAATATAAATTGCATTTCATCTGAATTTCATCCAAAGTGAACATTAAAAGTGAGTAGTGAAAAAAATATTGGATTCATATTTTTATTGATTAATCTGCAGTGAAAAGAATGTGACATTTGTAAACATGTATTTTGGGCATTTAGTGAACAATCGTTTTTAAACTGTGGTTGCAGTTGTTAGGGAACTGTATAATAATGTCATTTAATTGATATGATGAGCACTATTGTTCAGCATATTAATTGATAGGATGAGCACTATTGTTCAGCATATTAATTGATAGGATGAGCACTATTGTTCAGCATATTAATTGATAGGATGAGCACTATTGTTCAGCATATTAATTGATAGGATGAGCATATTTGGAATCTTGCAAAAATTGTGAATGGAACAACAAGTATTAGGATCTTTCTCGGCAAGTTCTGTTAAGTTTTGTTGATACTCCCAATTTCTCTCAACACTTGATTGACGCCCTTATCTACTAAGGATGGTGTGGACATTTTCTTCTTGTTCTCTTTTTTTTCATTTCGTTTAGTACATTCCTCTGCAAGAACTACGGTTATTAAATTGATTCAAACACTCACTATTTTAATCGCCGACATTTTGAAAACTGATGAAATGAAACGGCGTTGTTAAAAATATTGAATCGGGTAAATTGTGTCAATTTTCCACTCTGTTACACAGTGGATGAATCATATGGGATGTACATTCAAAGTTAAAATTCGATTCGCCTTAATGGAACGTACTGCACACATATGCGCTTCTTTGAGACCAATTACGGCTGATGCAACAGTCTGCGATAGAATGACTCACAGGCATAGAAAACAATAACATACCAATTACCTTAAAATCATCACAGATATTACATTGATGAATGCTGTACTAAATTGCTTCCGATAGTATCTTCATTTTATGAAAAAATCTGTTATATTAGGGTGATCTGAGAACTAACTCATGCCCATGCGTAATAATATGTCCATAAATTGCGTGTTGTCTCTGGTGGATTTGCCTGTTTTGTTGGATGCAAAATCATAGTTTTCGGGCGAGGAAAACCTTGCTCTCCATGCCTGAGATTTACTAACTCATCCACACATAAAAGTCCCTCGCATCATTGACGGGATTCGAACCCAGGCCTTTTGCACCCGGTTGGGTGAACAGTGATTATAACCACTGTGCTACCGCGCGCGGACTCTCTTCGCATTATAGTACGTGTCCTTCAGAAGACAGAATACAAGAAATAGCATCGTATTTAGTAGTCACGCGAGCTTGAACCATGGTCACTCAATGCACTTGTACTTATGCACCCTCGCACCTGACTATTCAGCTGCGGCAGTCTTCTTTACATGAAGGGAGTCGGATGTGGGGAGGGTAACTTTAAATTACCGTTATGCAAGAGAACAGCTTTCGAATTTCGCTGTGAGGAATTTGATGAAAGGCACCATTCTCAGATGTAATGTTTACTTGTGGCAATTCACTAAAAACTCTGAATAAAGCGTTTATACCGCTTGTACAAATGGATTACGTGACTTTTGTTTCTTTTATTCAACCAGTCACGTTCGTTTATTCAACCAGTCACATTTGCCATTTGTACAAGAGGTACAAACGCTTTATTCCGGTCACCTAGACCCTTATAAGACAGTCAAAGTATAACTGGTAAATTTTCGGACCACGCCGTTATGATTTAGTTAGGAAAGAACCCCTCGACATGGCAGCATTTGTTGGGGTGACTTCCAAGTTTTCGGGGTATTACAATTTATAATCAAATAATTAAATTATGAAATAACAAGGATGTAGATATATTGACAAATTACATAAATATGAATGTATAAATAATAATAATAATAAATAAATAATAATTACTGTACATTTATGTAGGTTGGCTAAATATGTGAGTGGTGTAATCAGTCTCATCACAAAAACTAGACGTGCTAAAGGAAAGCCGAAAACATCTCATTTTTCCGAATCATCAGCGTCCAGAGATCTGCTAGTGCACATATTTCTTTTTTCCAATGAAAAATACTCGTTCACCTCTGTTATACAAGTTCCTTAAATCAAGTAATTTCTCGGAATAAACTTAATATTCCTGAGAATGCTTTTTTTGTGTTACAGCGGTATATATATAGATATATCTATTGAATTATATTATATTTATATCTACTTAATTCCACATATATATAATATACAGGGTACTTCAGAAAATGGGAAATATTTTGGGTTTCGTTTGTATTTTTTTGGCGCATGGACTACGTGGAACATAATGCGCCAGTTCATTTGGTATGATGTGTTTCAGAGGTATTTACAATATTTTTGATTTTTTTGAATTTGACTGAAATGGCAATGAGATTGACTTTTGAGGCCTTCCAGTCACCCACGGAGGTTTGCAACAAATATCGAGAGCATTTCAACTGCGACCACTCCCAATGCATTTACGTCAAAACCGGCTAGTTGCTGAAAATTACAAGGGAACAGCGGTCGACTGCGAACAGGCCGACCCTTGCAAACGTTACTCAAGAAACTTTCTTTCACAGCCCAAAGAAATCAACAGGGGCATCTGTGTGGAGAATCTAGAATAAGACCTGGAACGCGGCCATATCATTTGTAGATTGTACAGGCCTTATCTCTTGCAGACAAACCCGCTTGTGTTGATGATCGCAACATTTTCTTGGAGATTGAGAATTCGGAACCCGACATTTACAGGCTAGTGGCATTTAGCGACGAGGCGAACTTTCACAGAAATAGACACGTGAACAAACACAACTGTGTCTTCTTGGGTACTGAGAATCCTTGTGTCATGTCTGAGCGCAAACGAGCCAGTCCTAAAATGAATGTTTGGTGTGTAGTCACTGCGGCAGGGGTGGCAGGACTATACGTTTTTTGAAAATATCCCAATTAATAATGGCGACTTCTTGCATGTGTTGGAGAATTATGCAGAGGTCAACCACACACTACGAATCTAACTTACCGGATACTTTTAATTGGATGGTGCTCCACTTCACTTTGAATGTCCGTGTCCACCTTAACAGGAAATTTGGACTGAAATAGATTGGCAAAGGAGGGTCTATGAACTGGCCAGCAGTTCGCCAGACCTTGCGCCTAGTGATTTTTCACTGTGGGGTATGGTAAAATAACGTGTTTATGCTACCAAGCCACGTGATATTCAAGACCTCCAACAGAAAATTGAAAATATGATTGTAACAGTACCAAAAGAAATGTCTCCGGTTTCTGGAGATCACCTGGAGAAGATTACAGGAATGTGTTGGCAATGATAATGCGAACAGGCGGATATTCTTTGAAGCTATAAACATACATTTGTTATTATGTTACAGTGAACTATCCGTTGTTTCCATTAAAAAAAAAACGTTAAACCTATATAAGTGTTAACAGTATTTTGAAACACTCTGTATAAATAAGAAGCATGCCGTATAACTGGTAAACTCTCGAATATTCGTCGTGATTGAACACCATTATGATTTACTGTAGTTAGGAAAAAGCCGAGCGCAGCAGAATTTGTTTAGAGTGATCAAAAATCACACTACGAAGTGTGATCAAAAATTTAGAGAACTGCATCAAAAATTTAGACTAAATTTGTATTTTGAAATTGCGGCGTCATAGCGAGTTGCGATTTTTTTCAAATATTTGGTGACTGGTCTAGATATAGAAACCCATGAATCGCCCGTTTATCTGTTAGCCAGTCTTAATGCCGGGTCCTCTCAATGAAAGATTTCTTCTCCAGTGCCCAAAAATTCAAGACTGTCTTGATCAAATGTGAATATTACGTTTATCATATTTTTGACTCACAATAAATTCATCATGAATTTACATTTGCGACTGCATAAATTATTCAGAACGCCACACGTGATCTGTTAGCAATTCCAAAAGAAGTCTATCAGAAACGCTTTCAGAAGTTGCAGAAGCATTGGGATTTGTGTATAGTGTCAAGGAGATATATCTGAATAACTGCCAAGCTTCATTTTCCAAATATTAGTGTGGTGACTGAACTTTAAAATCCATTATTTTCATAATTTTTAGATTAAAAGGAAAAATAAATATTATATATAATCAATATCAGGATATGTTCGTGTTTTTTTTTGTTTTTTTTTTTTTTACATTTTTTATAACTAATAGGGAAAACAAATTTGCAAATTAAAAGACAAGAATTCCTTATATCTGAACTTGTATTGCTCAAATTAACCAATTACATAGTTGGTTAATTTTGTTAATAATAAAATAATGTCATAATTAGTTATTTTATTACATTATAATAATTATTATATAATATAATAATTATTATAATGTACCATACCATTATAATGGTTTAACTATAATATTACTGCCGACCGGGCTAGCCGGGTGGGTAAACTGCCTGCCTGGCAACCCAAAGGTCGCGGGTTCGAATCCCGCCTCGGGCTTGGATCACAGTACTGCTAAAACTTTGGGAGGTGCATTATGGCCACAGAAGCCGATGCGCCAACAACTAACTAAAAAAAAATATATATATATATATAATATTATTGTAATATCATTATAATTAAACTATTTAACGTGGAAGCGTTTCAATTAGTTAATACTGGATTACACCTCAATGTTATTTATCTCTAAAATAATGTTTCAATGTTATTTTTGGATGTGGAATAGTTAAAGAAATCGAATTCAAAGATTGGTGTTATTTTTTTAAAACAACGTAACATATTAACCCAGTTCCAAAGCCTGTACCCAGAAGGAGCTCAACTCTCATGATTTGTTATGATTACAGGAAAGCACTGTTGGCAAATTTCACTCATAACTAAAAACTCTATCCCACAACTCCAAGAATTTGCAGTTACGCTCCCCTTTAATAGTACACTAATTAGTATAGCAATTTATTGTATTATGTGTGAAGTAATATGCGCTTATCAACTGTGGAAAATGAAACATTTATTCACGTGGGAATAGCATCTTCCCTTCATTTTACGTTTAAGTATATATACGAGTATTCCACATCATGTTCTTTATCTAATATATAAAGCATTTTCGTCTTGCCAAAAATAAAGAAGTTAAGTTCACAGAAGCAGTTTCAATAAATTTCAAAAATTAAGATAACAGATGAGCATGAAGGTCCATTTTTTGTATTCCCAAACATTTTGCAGAAAACCTTGTTTCCATCAACGAGAAACGAGTGAGCGATTCCACCAAGGTATAAAGAAGAGAAGATAACAAGGAAGGTGGAACATAAACATGATTACTGCTGATCTTTGAAAGGAAGAAGCAACGGAAATCTAGGCCTCTACCCCTCCAACCTACCTGCGGCAGTTCTTGGGGATTGAGTATTGGCTTCTTCGATCCCTCAATAGGAATCCAGGACATCCCCTTATAGGAATATACTACATTGGCTGCAATGAATGACCCTTTGGAAGCAAATCATCACCGCTCATAACATAATTACCCTCTCCAAGCTCATTTCGGGTAGACTGGACGCTCCTAATATTGATTCCTTATCATTCTGCACACGAAGAACAGCAGAATAACTAACCGGCAAACATCTTTAATCAGACCTGCTTTCAACCAAATCAGCTCGCTCAGCCATACGTTCCTCCACATTGGACTCCTCAACGACCAAAATATCAACCCTGAGACGATTTGCGTCGACAAAGCACCCAGAGTTCTGAGCTGTATATCCTCATTCTTCTCTTTCTTGGTAATTCCTTTCTAATTCTCTCTCTCTCTCTCTCTCTCTCTCTCTCTCTCTCTCTCTCTCTCTCTCTCTCTCTCTCTCTCTCTCTCAGGGTAACTAGGGAATTTTTTTTTGACTGGTGCAGCATAAGCCTCAGGCTTCCTTGCACCATATAGCTAATAATAATAAAAGCCTACAGCTCAAAAGTTTTTGCTGATACCTACACAGTCTTGCAATATTAGAATTTAGCAAATCAAATTGCAATCTTGTAATTAGATCTTTCATTACACCATCGCTTTGCGTGGCTTCTGTGTTAGAGGATGATATGCGCTCCTTCTGTTCCCGACAGCACCTGCAGCATCTTGCCGGCATCCCCGATTTCGAGTACCACGTTGAGCCTAATCTGTCTTAACTTCTGTAATTAATTATTGAGTTGATCTTCGTATATTTTATTTTACCCAATATTGATATTGTATTAATTTTTATAGTTCTGTTTACCCTCCTAGCATATGATTGCTGTCAAGGGGTGGATGTAACTTTTCTTTACCTGATTAAATAAATAAATAAGACCTTTAGTGTAATACTCAAAAGAAACTCACAAAAAAGTTGTTTGCAAAACAAAGAACCTAGAATTTATTCCAGTAAGTCTGGTGAATCTGAATAAGCGTTCATTCTCTTCAGATTGAGTTTTGTCTAGTTAATTACAAAAATAGGCAATTGTTATTTGGATAAATTTAATAAAATTTACAAAATAAGGAAAACGTGTTTTCCTTATTCACAATTTGCGGAAAATCTTCGAGTGATATTGGGTGTTAATTTTGAGGTCAGCGTAGCAAACTTCAGAGTATAAAATATTAGATATAGAACCCCTCTGCAAGTTCAAAATTTACAGACCTACGTAAATCTTAAAACAAATGTTGAAAATATATTAGGAAACAATATCGGAACGCAAGGCTCATTTCTGAACACAAAGGCGTGTTGGCAACTGTTTCCGAGGTGCAATAGAATAAAATATAAAGTTGCCTTACACCCTAACTTGGACGTAAATAAAAACATCCATAAATATGCCTGACTTGAAAATTTCTGATGCCCGAATACATCTGAGAGTGCAATATATCAACATAACTTGTCCACGTATCACTTAATCGCAGGAAATCTAAAGTTGTAACTGAAATAAGTCACGAACACTACAGAGAATATTCGGTATTGTAATTTACCACTTAAGTGAAAGAATGCTAAAAGAATTTGGAAGGGCTATAACCTCTACTGATGATGCGTTGCTTATTCGAGGTAGTGCAATATCAAGCAATTCGTTGTGAAAGTATTGACAATAAGGTATAATTTTCTTATTTATGTCCATTTTCACCAATTCGGCGATTCCCTTACGTAAAAACATGCTATTGCACTAACCTTTACGTTAAGTTAAAGAATGCTCAATGAGATAAAACTATTTTACACGATGATGCAACAAAGTAACATATTTTCAAGGCAACCAATATACACCCCTTTGAATCAACAGAACGGATAGCCAGCTGCCTACTTTGTATTAGGGTGAAAGAAAATTAAATCGCCTGTTCTTTATATATATTTTTAACGATCATCTGAAAAATTAAGCGGTGTAACTTATGTAAACATGATGTGGGGAAGCACCACCAAATAGATTTTCATCCCTTAATGAATGGAAATTTCATAAAAAGTCGAATTTAACATTACGAAAGAGAAATTGACACTTGAATAGTATTCGGAAATCCATGTCACAAGTAAATGCATCCTCCACGTTTATCAGTAATGTCCCGCCTTCAGGGAGTGAAGTTGCGAATAATATAATGATCCCATTATATTATTCGCAACAGTTTCCTCTGATACAGAAACAAATTATCTTAAATCGCTTTCATAAGCGCATTTTTCTTGGACCTCCTGAACCACTCTGTCTCTGAGATAACCCCAGAGAAAAATCACATGGGTTTAAATCAGATGGCATTGGAGGATCATACTAGACATTTGCCATACATCTTAGGGTAGCAGTTAGAAACCACCGTGTTGTCAAATATTTCATCCAGGTATTCTAGAGAGTATTCACTGTTGCTAATCAAAATCTCCGAACCTTTCTCTACAAAGTAATGAAGTTGTTAGTGAGAAAAATTTGAAACATGCGAAACTCCAAAACTATTTTTAATAAAAAAAACACACACAAATTCGTCAATAAGTGGAATTAGTTTTGTTTGAATGTGCAAGTTTGTGTTATATCATATGTTTTCTATGTGCTGTACTTATTGATAAAACAATGCGTGCATTATGACATTTTTTCCTCTTCTTATAGTTGTGAAATGCTTTGAATTAATTTTTTTTCTCTTCATTTTAAAACAGAATGTTAGAAATTAAATAAAGAGAATGTTCGAATGTTAGGATGTGTTTGAAAGCTTAATTTCAAATGGCAGTTGGTAAAGAGAGAATTTAACCAAACTTTTCTGAACTCAATAAGAATGGTTAAAATTTTTAGAATTTTAAACAAAAATTAATAACAAAGGCAAATAAGGCAAAATGAAATGCTTATTAAATTCAGAACAGTTTTTATAGCCTAGCAGTGAACTTCATTATTGCCACAGCCACACAGAAAATTTGAAGCATAAGTAATAGCAAAACAGTTTCGAGAGCACTTGCTAGTACTGTATGTTTAACTCCTCTCCTATAAGAATTAACATTGTCTTATTTAGTTAAATTAATACCATAAGAAGACAGGTAGGAGAGCAAAACGTTACATTTTTTATGTAACAAATCAGTCTGTGTTTGCATTTCTGTTAAATCTTTGACGATGCTAAGTGTAAAATGAATTAATTTTAGAACCACTACTGGCACAACCCTAAACAGAGTTGAATTTATACATTTATCACAAATGAGCTGTACTGTTTCATAATCTATTCAGAATCCAAGCCGAACTCCAATTTGATGATCTCCAAGTGGCAGGACAAATTAGATACATTTCAGAATGTTTAGTGTCTGGCGTACACTAATTCCGTTTCGCCACTCCACCGCACCATAAGTAATATGAAGCAGAGCGATTTTTTCAAGGACTCATAAAGCACTTGATTAAAGATAACGACGTTCCCTTTGCCACTTGGCGCTCTTTCAAAATAAGAAAGTATTCACTCAAGAGAAAGACAAGTTCCAAGGAAGAAGTAGTACTAGGTCAACGTAGCCTGGCTTTTTTCTTCAACACTGCAATTTAAACTGGTGGTTTTATGAACACGAATACGCATCTTGCCATACTGTTTTTTGTTTTTTTTAACCTTCAGGGGAGAGGAGGGATTGAATTTTAAAATGTTAAGTAATTTCTATTAGCCTGAAATTTTTCCAAAACGTCGCACATTTTTGGGCTTGAAAATTTTAATTTTAATTCAGTAATTTTAATTCTTCAAGAAATTCTTATAAATTAGCAATTTCTTCAATAAAGTTTATTTATAACGTCGCAAAGCAGGATAAGTTGGCATCTGCTAAAAAGTAACTGATAAACACATCAAATATATTCTTCTGAATCATTGTCGACAAAAGAGTCTACAACAAATTCGTGAAGCCGAGTCTGTGATAAGTACTTATTCCAATCACAAGATACTACAGACTTGGTACGTGCTCTAAAAAAATGCAAAACTATTTGATGACGTAGAACTACTTCTCTTGGTAAATTTTGATGAATGACAACTCAGACTCTGAAATAATTGAAACTGTAATTGTTTTCCAACCAAATCACAAGACTCAAGAGGTGGTAAGGAGAGGGCATAAATACACTATTTTTTTTTCTATTTTTTATTATTACATTATTTCTGGCATAAATACAGTATTTTTCCTCAGCTTCTGCGGCAGCTGAATAAGCAAAAATGCCTCATGATGCTTCAGCGACTCTCAAAATTATATTATTTTCATCCCCAAAATATAACGCAAGAATCCTACTTAACTTCACGAAGGCAAGTTCAACCATGAACTGAGCCCAGACTTCGCAAAGAATACACGACAGAGATAAGTAATACAAAGTAGGAATAGAAAATACTAGACATATTCAAATACCTGGTGCTTCCAACGGATGGTACTCCCGCCGAATAAGATGCTTCTGCCTATTTTTTTTTTTTTTTTTTTTTTATTGTAAGCCAGATTTAATAAGGAAAACAGAAGTCAAAATTGTTGACTGCAATCCTTATGATCATAGGTTTTTCACTTTATGTTTATAGTGATGCTCTGTAGCTTTTTTAAAACCCAGTTTTTCGGTTTACTTTCCAATTTGTGATCGAATCAATTAATGACGATTTCACACGCATATGAGTCTACTGAAAATGCAACCTACCTCTCTCTCTCTCTCTCTCTCTCTCTCTCTCTCTCTCTCTCCACATGTATCAAGTTATGATCGTAAAAACATTCAAGAAAAAATCAGAACATTTTAAAACATGAATATTTAATCGTTCCTCAAATATTTGACACGACTTTCGGTAATGTCGTGCTTTGTACTCGCCGCGTGATTCATGATTTTTTCCGTTTCATTCACGACTCTCTCACTCTTTCCTCAGAGTAAGGAAAATTCAGTCATTTTTTCCCATGCATTTACAGACGATTCATTTTCGCACAAAAGGCTTCTGATCTGCGTTGCCACTTTTGAAAAGATATTAATGACTCTGGAAATTTTAGAAATAATCAGTTCTCGCACTAACTTCAGTTGCAGTAAAACTGAAGAGTGAAATGCGTTTCCAAACTTACATTTGACATACCATCTTGATTGCTCTTATTTTTCAGGTTCCGTGTTGAATTTGAACGTTGGAGACCAACATTTTCAGGCCAACTGTCTTGCCTTCCATTCTTTATTGCTATCAAGCTACTTTTTTCTTTGTATTCCTTTTTGCTCTTTTGCCTTTAATCTTCCCTTGCAGGATTAGTCTCTGCAAGTCATATTGTGGGCCTCTTATAATATGCCCGAGGTAGGCAGTCTTCTTTGTAATTGTAGTTAGTGTTCGTAAGGACCAGTTCATTGGTGACCAGATCTGTCCATGGAATTTTGAGCATTCTTCTGAGCGTCCACACTCGAAGGCTTCCAGTTTAAACAGAAAATATTTATACTGTTGATTATACAAAATCTACCAAGTCCAGATAGTACTTTCTTCACTGTTAATGGAGAATCAAATATTGACTTGACAATCTGTAACGTAAGTGCAGCTAGTATTGTGGATGATTAGAAATTAAGAGTAGATTCGGTTTGCTCTGATCATCAGGCCATTGGATTTTCTATCAGGCACTTGACGAAACTGGGTCCGTCTCAGGAACAGTTACAGCGATTTGCTTTCAAATATGCTATATGTTTGACAAATATTAATTTCGACTTGGAATTCTGGGCATTGGGGCATTCAGTCAGATGTCTGGAGAGAATGCAATAGACTTACTTCAGCGCTCTCTTCGAGGCTTGCTGCACATCTATGAAGCAAAAGAACTGTAATAGGATTCCATTTAAATGGTGGTCTGGTGAGTTAAACCAACTTTGGAAACAGGTTCATAAAGCGCAGAAAAGGTACCAAAGGAGTCGGCGTAACAGTGGGGAGGAGGAAGTTAATGTACTTAAAGTAGAGTATCAGAGGATATGGAGGTTTTTTTTCTTGTTAGTTGTTGGCACATCAGGTTCTATGGCCATAATGCACTTCTCAAAGTTTTTGCATTTTACTGTGATCCAAGCCCGAGGCGGGATTCGAACCCGCGACCTTTGGGTTGCCAGGTAGGCACTTTACCGACCTGGCTAGCCCGGTCGGCAAGATATGGAGTGCATAAGTGCGTATGATATCTAAATCAAAATTAACCGCCTGTAGACGTTAGTTAGATCCGTGGGTAATGAGAACCCATGGGGAATTGTATATAAGCTTTGTACTGGAAAGACTAAAATATATAGTGGAGATTCGGCGTACTCTATTGGAGGTGTTGACCAGGAAAGTACGAGTTGGAGGGAAAGTATATCTGCGAATTTGGATCATCTGATTGGGGATTCTGCCTGTGAGCAAGATGAGGAACATACGTTGATGTAAACGCTGAATCGTGCTTACACTGAGTTACGTGATGAAGATTCCTTTAGTCTGATTGAACTCTGTGATGCAATACAGCAAATAAGGAATGCCCGGGGATATACCACACTGAAGGAGAGGTCATTAAATGGGCTCATCGGATGATACTGGGGATCCTTCTTGAAGTCTTTAATAGCTGCCTGCATGACGGGGTCTTTCCATCACCATGAAAGGTTTCCTTAATAAATCTGATACTGAAGGGACCATCTAGGCCAATAAATCATCCAGGATCTTATCAACTTATTGCCCTCCTCCCTGGATTAGGAAAAGTGTTTGAAAAAAATGCTGGCGGGATGGATTACTGATTATACTGAAAAAAACTTACTGGTCTGGCAGACAGTGTGGGTTTTACTCGAGGTCGTGACCAGAAGATGAGCTTCAAGCAGTGCAGAACTATATATTAGGCTCGAACAGTATGTCCTTGAGTTTTTATTGACTTTGAGGGAGATTGACTCCATTCAATGGAACAGCTTTCTTATGATGTTGCGACTTGCAGGCTGTTCAACTAAGGTCTTTAGGGTGGTAAAAGACTACTTCACGCACCGTACAGTGACTGTTGAGTAGTCGGTTGGTTCCATTGTAAGAGTGGTGACCAGGGGATGCCCACAAGGATCGGTTTTTTGGACCGCTAATGTGGAACCTAGTTTTGGAGGGCTGGTTGCATAGGGACTTCGAGCATACAGAGATGGTGACGTATGCTGATGATCTTGTGCTGCCAACTGAAGGGATTCATGGACGCAACTTGAAACAAGGTCACAGCAGGTTTTTCTTGAACTTAATAGCTGCTGCAGGCTACATAAACTGACTGTATCAGAAACCAAAACAAGGACAATGGTCTTTATGGGTCATTTTTCGGACAGAAGACCCCCAGTTTAGAGAATGAATTGGTCGAGCCTAAAATCGGCAAAAGAAATTTAATTGCCTTGCCTAAAATCGGTAAGGCAATTAAAATATCTAGGCATTGTACTTGATGTACATTGTATTTCAACTCACACTTTACATATCTATGTGGAAAGGTGAGGAAATATATTAGGATGATTATTCGAATCACTAGGGCTGGCTGGGGAATAAAAGGTAAGGCGCTGAACTTGCTATATGAATGTGCATTTATCCTGATGGTAACGTATGGTGCACCAATTTGGTTTGCGAACGTAAGTCGAAAGGTATTTGCTGGGAAACTCAGTTCCATTCAAGGAGTAATGCCCTTAGGATGTGCATGGCTTTGGTTTGGCTTGGTTTTGGTTTTTATAGCGCATGGGAGACTAAGGCCATGATGTGTCAAGTCCAGATGTGCATGGCATGCAGGACTATAGTGTACATAGTGTTTGGCGACGGGGCGCCACCGATGGTATCCCAAAACTGCGCCATAAGTACTCTTGCGAAATATACATTAGAAGCCAGACAAAGATAGTAAACAAAAGTATTGTGTGATGTACATGAGAAGTATTATGTAAGGTTCTGTTGCTGTTGTTGTCTGGCTTTTGGCCGCAAAACCCCTAATGGGACCAGTTTTGCAAGTTTTGACTGGTAAATTGCCTATTGATCTGCATTTAGTGCACTGCACGTTGGCTTACTCCATTCGCCGTGGCATTCCAAGTTCTTTTCTGAATATACAGATGTACATCTTGGCAGATCCCAAGTAGAAAAAGGAAAGAATCTGGGATGTTCTGGTAAATGTCCGGCAGGAGCGTTGGAGTGTTTGTGATAAAGGACAGATTACACACATTTTTTTCCGGATATAAGAAATTCAGCCTCGATAAAGTTTAAATGGTTAGCACCAAACTTACAAACTACGTTCCTATTTACTGGTCCTGGTTCGATTAATGCAAAGTTGTACGATTTAGGAATCACTGAAAGATCTAGTTGCCATTGTGGCGAAAGGGAATCATGGGAACATATTATATACAACTGTGAGGAGTATATCGATCTAAGAGTTGAATTGGTATCTCGAGTGAGTGATCTCAATCTTATGGCAGAAGGCTGCGAGACGATTGTACTTGATAAACAGAAAAACCTCTTGGCTTTCCAGGCCTTCGCAACTGTTATATTTATTAGGCGGAAGACACTTCTGCACCTAGAAGCCTTGGATTGATAATGCTGTATGGTGTAGTGCTGGATTACCTAGAGTTCTATGCACCCGTTCTGAATGGCTTTGCTGTGGTGGAGGCATGAGGTTTCTATATCCAATGCAACTCCAGCTCCTTATGCAGTTCGTGATTCTAAATAGTTCAAGCTCCTTGTGCTGGCAGTTCTATCTTTGGCAGGGCGTTGGACTCCTTACCGTAGCCGAGTGGTCAGGAGCGGGAGTGCAGTAGCACACGCTCCTTGAGTAGACCGGGGTTCAAGCCCCCGACTGCTAAATACGGTCGATCTGCCAATAAATCATTGGCAGATCGACCGTATATCACTGCCAATAAATCATTGCCAACCCGCCCTGGACCAGCGTGGCAGATTATGGTCCATTTCCCTTAACATGAATTGTTAAGGAGGCTTCCATCCTGCAGTGGGTTGATAATGGCTGCAGTTTTGAACTCCTTAACCTGGACTTGAAAACCTCAACCTAGAACTTGAATTGTTTCCTATATGTATGCATATTCTTCTTTTCTAGTTATTGTCATTACTTACTTTTTTGTCATTTTACGGTCTTTCCACCCTATAATGGGCAAGTAAAGGGGATTGGTTTCCCCTCTAAATTGACTAGCGGGTTGCAAAAGTTTTAGCAGGTACTGCTTTACACAATAAATGTAATGTATGTATACACCAATAATAGGCTACGGTTGAGCCCAGTTTAAAATTTCTTGTAGTTTTGAAATTAAACTTGAATTTCTCCATTCCTTTCAAATTTTTCAAAAAGTGGAGTGTCGACAGCATAAACGAAAATCATTGTTAATGATCAGAACCCCACTGTAAACAAATACGTTAAGAATTCAGCTACTTTGTCACCTTTAGTTACATCATTAAATTTTGTTCAGTAGAAACTAGGTTAACTGATCTCGCTGTTTTGCTACTGAACACAAAAAGCCAACAAAATGGATCTTAAAAGTAATTAATAATTTAAAAAAAAAACAAAGGTAAAGAAAATGAATTTTGCATAAGCAAATTTATAAATTAAACAAATCATAACAATTTAGATTATGAAATTTTTGATTTAGATACCAAATTTTTAATAATGCTTTACTTATTTTTGTACTAGAACAACTTAGGCGATGCGGTGTCTGAAAATTGCCTGGTCGGTTTGCATGTTTGACTAGATGAACATTGAGATAACAATGAAATGAGGAAAGAGCAAGAATTCTTAGACAGTATAATAGGAATATTAGAGAAGTCGATACAAGATGCTCGAAAATATGGTCCCTTGGCTTGTAGCCGTAAAGGGTTTTGTGTACGGCATGTGCGTTTTGTATGAAATAAAGAGTTCTTCTTCGTCATATGATCAATATGGCGTATGATCCCCTCCTACGGCTAAACGGGCCTTAGCGAGGAACCATGCTCAATTGGGCTGGCAGTTCTATCTTCGGTTGCCTATAGGATTTTGTGGCAACAAATACGATTCTTCCACCAGCGAAGAACTTAGCTCACACCAAGTGACCGAGGTTAGCTGTGGTCATGCAATGCGACGCCCAAAGGGGTTCCACACATGTTCGATCGGATTTAAGTCTGGTGATCGTGCTGGCCACATTAGTTGGTTGGATATTTTCACTTTCAAGATATTCCTCCACCACTTGAGCTCTATGTGCAGTGACATTGTCGTGCATGAAAAGAAAATGTAGGCCAACCGCACCCTTAAAAATCGGACAATAGGGTTCCAGGATCTGTTCTAGGTATCCCTATCAAAAACCTTAAGATGGGTGCGGCCCTCGATCCTTATTCCAAAAATATTAGCTGTACCACTGTCTTAACATACATGTGCTGCTACTTTATTAGGTACACCTACGTAGTAGCGTGTTGAGCCTACTTTAGCCTTCAAAATAGCCTGAATTCGTGTAGGCAGGGATTGAACAAGATGCTGAAAACGTTGTGCAGATATGGAATACCATACAGACATGAGTGTGTCACGCAGTTCCTTGAGATTCGACGGAGATGTAGGCCTGCTATAATCTCCGTCGAATCTCAAGTCCATCATCCCAAAGATGTTAAGTAGGATTGAGATTCGATGACTGAGCGGGCCACTGCAGCAAAGAAAAGTCATTGTCGTCGTGCTCCTGTAACCATTCCATAGTGATTCGGGCTTTGTGCACCAGCGCATTATCCTGCTGGAAGTAATCATTTGACTGAGGATAAACTGTCAACATGAACAGATGCACTTGTTCAACAACGATGTTTAGGTACGATATGGCATTCAGACGTGACCCTATGGTTATCAATGGACTCAACGTGTGCCAAGAAAACATTCCCCACACCATAACGCTTCCCCCACCACCTTGCATAGTAGTCGTCAGACATGACGGGTCCAGGGATTCATGTTTTTTTCTCCAAATTCTGAGCCTTCCATCAACATGATGCACCAGGAACTTCGACTCGTCAGACCAAGCAACTGTTTTCCAATCCTCGATAGTCCAGTGCTGGTGTTGCCGTGCCCACAGGAGGCGTGCTCTATTGTTCTTCATTGATAACAAAAGTACACGATCTGGCCGTCGGCTGTTGTAGCCCATTCGCGACAAAGTGCGACTAGTGGTCGGTTGCGATATTTTGTTCTGCGCACCAAGGTTGTATTCTGATATGATGTGCGACATTGTGGCCTGTCTGCTTGAACAATTCTAGCCATCCTCCTCTGACCTCTCTCATCAACAAGCGATTTGCTTCCAACAGGGGGTGCCGTTGAGAGGATGTTTTCTGTTCGTTGCACCATTCTCGATACACCCTTGAAACTGTGGTGCGTGAAATGTTCAGGAGAACTGCCGTTTCAGAGATGTTTTGTCCAGTACGTCTTGCACCTACTACCATGCCACGTTCGAAGTCCGTACTTTTTCTCCATTCTTGCTACGGTTTTTACGCTTAACTAATACCAGAAAGGTTGTTCTGCTGCATTTATATCCACAACTGTGGTTATGTGACTTTCAACGTTGTGGGACAAACCATTTATATGCACAGCAGGGGTGTAGCTACTAAAATGGCAGCACAGTGTATATCTTTAGTTAATCTACATTATTAGTGAAACTGAAGAAATATCAATGAAATAAGACTGCATTTCATTGGAAATGCGCTTTCATTTGATTGAGATTATCGAAATGTAGGCATGTTACTTTCTCTACAAAATTAAGAAATCTGTCCAAATGCTGACAACATTCTGCTCAACATAATTATCTTGGTTTATGCAAAGTATATGTAGCATGAAGTTAATGGACGCACATTATCGAAATTGACATTTCGGCAATGTGCGTCCATTAACCGTATACATAATCAAATACTTCGCTTAGGTATCCATAATCCCAAAACTACAAACTTCATTCATTTGCAAATTAATATACTATATCTTAGCTTGCGGCACTATAATCTGAGGACCTGCATTGAAATCAAACACTATTTGCAAATGAATACTCGTTGACAGAATGGATTAATAACCAAACTGGCTTTCCTTCTAATGCACTGAATTTCGGACAAATCTGAACTACAAACTACTTACGGAATTCGCATGTTTCATCACCTGCATATATCGAAAATGTTTAAGATATAATTGTTACGCCTCTTGCATTTAGATCTCCTAGAGGAATTCGCCAGCAGTTATACACTATACTAATCATGGCAACTAATCGACGAGATTTAGATGTATAGATTCCTCCTTTTCCCCAAGTCCCCTTGATTATTTAAATACTATTTTACCGATCATCCGAAAGAACTGGAACCGAGGGTACCTCGTATAATCAAGTTTAAGCGCACTCACTGTTGCAGCGTAAAAGTGAAGCAGGAGAATATTACGGAATTTGCATTTTATGTACTGCAAATGCGTATACAGATTGAAAATAATCATAAAATGTTTCATTGAGTGAAAGATGTCACCATATTTTTACTTCTGCTGCCAGATTATTTTCTTCAAACACGTCAACTGGTTCTTATTGAATTCTTGCGATTCGGCCTATCTAGTAGCTATCGGAAGAGTATTAAACGTCTCACTCACTCGGTTTTTATGGTATTTATAGTCATCACATTCTATCTTCTTCGAATAAAACTTCTGATTCCATTTAGTGTTTAATTATGAAACACTCTCCTCATCTGTCAAAACGTGATAATCTGGATCATTACGAAAATAACCTCCAGCTAACTCATGCTTTGGATCTAGTTTTGTGCATTGCAGTTAAATGTCCAATACATTTATAACAAAGTTCAGTGCTGTACAAAGAAAAGCCCTATTTAATTTAAACTGAGAGACTATATCAATAAAAATGAAAGAATAAGGCTTGTCAAAACTAAAGGTTTTATGTCTTTCTCATGACTTTCTTTTGTGTTTATTTTTTTCTAGTTTGTTACCTTGCATAATTTTTTTTTTTCAACGTTTCATTCCAACAGAAATTCTGTAAAAATATACAGAGAAAAACCTGCTCAAAAAGGCGAACTCGAAAGTGGAATGTAGTTTATTATCATGAGCAATGGTATAATGAGTAGCATTTTCAGCAAATGGAAGATCATTAATATACAGGAGGAAAAAGAACGGGTGAAACTATTGTTTTCACACTACTGACACTATTCATTTCCCACTTCAAACACTATTCATTTAAATGTCATAACGTAGATACAAATGTATTTTTCTTATCCATCGGTGTTAGAATTCAGGATCTTAAATAATAAGAAAAAAAATGCATTTTTTTGGGAAAGTATAACGAACTAGATATATCCATTGAATCCTACAAATGCAGCTGTTTTTATCTGTTTTAGAATAAGCTACTAAAGGAACATTCGAAATGCAAAAATATTATTACTCCTCTATTTACAGTATAAAATGTACATGCCAATTACAACATTACTCCAGGTACTAACATCTGCATGTTTTCATTTCAAACATGTTTACAATACAACTGTTAGAGGATTAAAATTTCCATAAATTAGTGTCAAACAGTCCCCAAAACATGATAATTTTCTATTGAACTCTTATGACTGCTCCTTAAAAATGTATGCCATAACAATAATAATAGTAAATAATATAACTTCACCATGCAAAGGGGTACAACATTAATTTACAGAAGTCCTCTTTCTTATAATAAGCTATTCAATGTAATTCTCTGAATTTCCAGAAAAAGTGCTGCTTTTGTCAAGTCTTTCAAATGTGGTTTCCCTCAGCAGCTTGAGGAGGCTTCCCTGTATCACAGACGAAGACAGATAGATGGTGGCTGCATTAACCAATACAGTGCTTGCTATTGGCAGGCTCAAATTGTAGATTTTGTAGATATTTACCGCAAATAGTTAAAAATACTGTAGACTCTGTAGGGATTCAGAGTAACGGTAGTAACGGTGACAAACAAAATTGGTAATGTCAAGAAAAATACATTTGAACTGCAGTCATTAGCTAACAAACGGTAGTTACACTGACTACATCAGGCTATAACTGTATTGTATTGTCTATCACAACAGAATTGAACACCCAAACAGTACAGTATAATTATAGCTACACGAAAAACACCCAAAATTGTTTTCGCTTTTATTTTTCTCCTAATTTTATTCAAATTGTTTAATTCTAAGTTTATTAAATTTTACTATTTAATTCTATTATATTATAACTGTTGTATGAATATAATAAAATGACCACTTATACAAAGTAACGAAGCAAAGAAGAGATAATTTATCCCTGTCACTTCTGCATAATATCACAACGCTGCCATCATGCATAAAACTTCACTGTAAAAAATGCTACAGAGTTACTGAAAATTTATCTAATAGTCAATTTGTAGATATTTGTTCAGCGGAATTTTTATGCAAATGGTATATGCATACTTTTTCCTGAAAGGTTTTTAACTAGAATTTCAAGTGCATTATAACATCGAATCCGTCTGAGAGAGAGAAATATTTTGGCTACGTCGGGTGTATCTACTAACAATCAGGCTAATGTGAGAGGCGTACTTATGGTAGAAAATGAGTCAAATTTTCTGTTTAAGAATTAATTAAAGATCTAGTTGCCATTGTGGCGAAAGAGAATCATGGGAACATATTATGTACAACTATGAGGAGTACTGCGATCTACGAATTGAATTGGTATCTCGGGTTTGTAATCTCAATCTTATGGCAGAAGGTGGCGAGACAATTCTAGTTGATAAACAGGAGAACTTCTTGGCTTTCCAAGCCTTTGCAACTGCAATATTTCTTAGGCGGAAGACTTCTGCATCTGGAAGCCTTGGATTTGTAATGCGATGGTGTATGCCAAATTACCTAGAATTCTGTGAAATCGTGGAGGCTTGAGTCTGCTATATCTACTGCAACTCCAGCTCCTTGTGCTGGCATTTTCTTTTCTCGGCAGCTCCTTGTGCTGGAATTTCTTGTCTCGGCAGCTCCTAGCGCTGCTGGCTTTCCAACAGACTGAACAGATGCAGATCTTTCCAATGAAGTTTGGACTTTGTCTGAAATTTAATTATATGTATATTTTATTTTTTATGTAATTTGATTATTTTTCAATTTGCTCATATCAATCTTTTTTGGTCATGGCAGGTTTTTCCCCTCCATGTACTTGGGCAAACAGGAGAGGTAGTATATAAGAGTACTTCTAAATTATGTGTAACTGACAGCGGGGTTGCCACTGGTTGGCTGAGACCGCTTTAAGTAATAAATATCAATCAATCAATCTATCTATATTGGCGCCTCCGTAGCCAGGTGGGAAGGAGTAGCCAGGTGGGAAGGAGCAGCATTGCATAGCACACGCTTCTTGATTAGACCGGGGTTCGAGCCCGTCACCACCGAATGCGGAAAGGTCAGGGAATGACCACCGCATATCCCGGAGCAATATGGCCTTAGTTGCTAATGCTCCTAAAAACCAAATAACAAACAAACAAACAATCTATCTATTATGTGTGGAACAGTCTATATGTTAAACTGTGAGCAATGTATAATGATTTGGACATTCTGGAGGATCGGTGGCTTTAAGTAGATGCAGATGAGTTAGGTGGGCATGACCTACTCATAGTCTAACGAGTACTTCTTGTCTATTATCTGATGCTGGATTTCCATGCTTTCAGGTCTTTTTAGGGTTCTTTTTCTCAAGAAATAAAACGAACATTAATTTAATAACCCCAGCCTTAAAGAACTTTAAAAGAACCCTAGCCCAGGTGATGTTCCATGGTAGTATCCTGAACTTCAACCGCAGCGATAAAAAGTTCAAGCAAAGAAGGCATCCCAACGTGCCCGCTCCACCAAGCCTATACAAAACGTCGATAGTCTTGGCGTAAGGCGAAGACTATCGACGAGCAAGAAATGCATACACTATACTCATCGGACAACGAAAGAAAACTTCATGGGAGCACCTAATTTCCACAATTGGTAATTTTTAACTATGGCGGGGAGAGAGTGTATCGTATCACCGCTAAGAAACTCCTCAGGGGTGAAGTCATTGCCTCTACTGTTACCCTAGAAGGAGTTGTCCGCCTCATGGCAACAGTCAATAAATAATATTTATTGACTGTTGCCATGAAGCGACACTTCCACCTGAACGTTACTGAAAAACCTTTTAACATAGTAGAATTACAGTCAGCTGTTAACCGGACCAAAGACAGGAAGTTCCCTGAGCCCAATCTCCTTGAGATTGAAATAATAAAACAGGCTGCCCACCTTAACCCCGAGCTCTTTCACAGTCTATTCAACGACTGTCTCGCTGCTGGAAAATTTCCTAACTGACGGGAAATTAGCAAAAACACGACTAATATTAAAGAATCCAATCAAACCGCCAGAACTCTCTGGATCCTACAGGCCAATTGCCTTACTGGCCGTCCTTAGCAATATATTTGATCTAATCCAAGGCTGGACAAACATTACAGAAATGCAGACCTATATCCAGCAGACAATATGGCTCCCGAATTAGCCATTCCACTGTGGACGCCCTGCAACACTTCATAGCTGCAGCCACTTCTGCTCCACCCAAATACTTCCTAGTATTGCTGTTGATTTTGCAGGGGCATTCTACAGGCTCTGGTGGCTAAGTCCCAAAACTGTCTACGTCAAGCATAAACGCACTCACCGTTTATAAATGCCACTCCAACAGGAAAATCATCGTCTCTACTCCATATTGCAAAGTCACTCCCTCCATCTATAGAGGCTCAGGGCTATGTCCTAGGACTCTTATTATGGAATATTGCATTGAGCTAGCTCCTTGACCTGTCCCTTTTTCCGCTCGGGCCTTTCTCTTCACCATTTCAGCTGACTTCAAAGCATCTCTCGCAGATCCATGCAGATCTCCAAGACTGGGCCAAACACCACCAATTCCGAATATCTGCTGACAAAACTCAGTCAATCCTGCTCAAAAGTCACCCTACAGCCAACCACATGTGTGTGTGGACATGGGTTTTTGTAAAGGGCGGCTCCTAGAACGTCAGTTCAACTCCGTCTCGTATATTCTAGAACGTCAGTTCAACTCCGCCTCGTATTTCTGTGAAGAACAGTATCACTACAAACGGGCCAAATATCTGTATGACGTAGGTTTGTGTGTATTATGTGTGTGTTCTGTTGTTGTGTCTGGCCGCTTGTCTACTCAGAAGCATCAATCACCTGGAGAGATAATTCTGGGTACTCGTCCACACCACGGGAAGGTCGGTCAGTTCCATAGTGCTTGTACTGTCTCAATTCGAGACTCTGTCCCACCTGATGTTGCCAAAAGGTGAGCCATATTCCTCTGGGGGCCCACTCCAGAGGAGGCAAAAAATAATAATAATAATAAGGAAAGAAAAGGAAGAAAGGATGAGTTCCGGTGGTGGAAAAAAAAATAATAATATTAAACAACAACAAAAAATAATAATATTAAACAACAACAAAAAATAATAATATTAAACAAAATAATAAAAAAATAATAAATAAAAAAATAATAAAATAAAAATAAAATAAATAAATAAAAAGAAAGAAAGAAAGTGTATATATATATATACATAATAAAGAAAAAAAAATATATTCTGCCGACTCCCACTTCAGTATTAATTGTTACTCTCAGAATCTCAGTGAATCCCCTGTCGACTTCTTTTAAATACTTCTTTAGCAAATTCTTGCAATTTCTGAAAAGTTGCTCAAGTGGAGAGAAGATTCTGTTCTTCCCCAGAATGGAAATTAGAAACACAGTCCTACATTTGTAATCGTAAATCATCATAATATGGACAGTCAAAGTACATGCTTCCAGTTTTCTACAGCTCCGCACGCACATAAATCTGCATGATGTAGTCCGAGTTAGAATAATTTTGCCATGTCTTGTATAATATATGAAGTTTCCATTCCCATACAAAACCATGTTCTTGTTGACTTATTTAGCAAATATGTTACTTGTGTTATAAAACTTCTTGTTAAGACTCCCGTTGAGGAACTGTCCCACCTGGTCTGCCACAGTTTAATCAGTTTGTTCCAACATATTTTTTTCTCTATCTTTGGATTGGCCTCTAAATTGAGCTGTATATTTAGATATATAGTTGGTATCTCCCTTTTAATTCTGTAGCATAATCCTCCGAAAATAACATACATCCAGTGGCACAGTTCCAGCCAATACTTGCAATGCTGCAGTTGATACTGTTCTGCAAGCACGATTGACAACAACTAATATTTATTTTTATATCGACTGTAAATTATCCCTTCCAAATCAGCACAACTGACGATAACAAAGAAGAAAATCAAAAATGATATCCAAATCTTTGTTAGTGGGGAACCGGTGCAAAGGTGACCTCTCATACTGATCTTGGCCTCACCTGGGACGTTGGGCTCACATTTCAGCCTCACTTTACCAGGATGAGGCAGAAGACGTACGCTGCTCTTTGGGCAGTGGGTCAAGAGCTCGTTGGTGTGCATCAGCCAGCCTTGTTCGGCACATCCTGAGGTGCATTACGCCGATTCCTCTCTATGCTTCAGAAATTTGTCATCTGCCCCTGCCTCATACCTTCAGAAGTATCTCAGTTTAGAGTACGGGTTGCTTAGATGGATGAACAAGGTGGTAGGCCGCCCCCTATCTCCAGATCTAACCCAAAAGCAAATCTGGGCACCACTCCCTGGAGACATATCATCATGACAAAAAATGTCCTCACACTTGCGCGGCTTATAACGAGGCGAATTGATGCTCAATCGGTATCCACATTAATCTCTGGCCCTAGGAGGGCAAGAGGGGAGCACCCCGACTCCTGTCTCCCTCTACGTCTTACGCTGTCAAACATCGATTCCCTGAGGAACATGTTTCCAGCCAATTGTCTTCGGATCTTTAATAAATTTAGGATCCACCCTGATAGGTTCTGTGAAGACAAGCCCTACAGGAAGGAAATCCTCAAGAACTGCTACCAAATTATGAACTTATAATACTCACCTGCTCCTGGACAGATTTTTTTTTTTTTTTTAACTTGGCTATTTGTATTTGACAAAGACTTTTTGTCTTCATGCAATCATATGTTTTGTATATTACTGTATATTTTGTACATTATTGTATATTTAATCATGTAAAAGTTTCGGGTCGAGCACGCATGTACTCTTGTTTATTGTACATTGTGTTCCTCGCACCTTAGTCTAAATATTGACACCCTTCTGGCACAGAGCCGTCCCGGGGTGACCCAAGGTTTCTTGGGAAATAAACTGATTTTAATAATAATAATAATTATTATTATTATTTGCAAATTTTACTATTCTAGCTCTATAAACCCAGGCTCCTGCTGCATATGCGGCAATAGGTAAGAACACTGCTTTGTAATACAAAAGTAAAGTTTTTCTAGAAAGACCTCAGTCTCCTCTTGAAATTCTAATTATCATTCCTGAGAACTTTTTAATTTTCTGTGAAAGGTGTATCAAATGAGGGAGAAAGCTTAACTTATTGTCTAGCGGAATTTCTAGGTATTTCCTTTTACTAATAGTAGCTGTATTTGATTAATTTTAATTTGTGGTGGTCTTCTGTGATTTAGTTGAGTTTCAAAAATCATCATTTTTGTTTTTCTAGGATTTATTATTAATTTGTTATCATTAGACCACTGGTAGAGACCATTAAGGATGCAGTTAGCAGATTGCTCAATGTCTGTTCTTGATCCACCGCGAACGATGAGAGTGAGGTCGTCTGCGAAAGCTATAGTCTACAACAGTCAAAATCTCTTTCTAGTCATTCATTTAGTATCATGTTCCATAGTATCGACCCCAATACCGATCCCTGAGGGCTCCCGCGCATAACCTGTCTTTTTAGATTATGATGTTGTGACTTCACTATTATGTATCTGTCCGAGAAACAGTTCCTGTATATAAATAATTGATAAGGACAATCCAGTTTCCTTAGGCGATCAAGGACACCCTCCCGGCAGGTTTGAGGGGGGCCTTTGACTCTCTTTGAGGGAGTCAAAGGTCCCCTCAAAATCCACATATATTGCCAATTCATACTTGGCACTAGAATTCTGTATATGAGAGACAAAATCAGCAAGAGCATCCTCACGTGATCTTCCTGCAGTGAATCCATATTGTTTATCAGAAATCTTGTTTTTATCTACTAACATTTGTTGTTCGAAGGATCATTAAACGCTCTAATATTTTTCCAGATTAGCCAGAAATGCTATTAGTCGGTATGACTTTGGATGCTGGGCCGGTTTGTTTGGCTTTCTCGCCAGTTTTATTCAGGCTCTTTTCCATTCTTTGGGGAATATACTATCACACGAACATTATCGTATAAGGCTAATAAAACCTGCGGAAAGAATTCAAAGAACTTTAATATAAAAATATTTTCAATCGTGTCTATTCCAGGACATTTATTAATATTGATCTTCTGTAGAACTTGTTTCAATTCGTCTGTAGTAGTAGTAGTAGTAGTAGTGGCACTTGATGCAAGAAAGCAAGTGTAGGAGCTTATGCAGCATCAGCCAAAAAAAAAAAAAAATCACACCATACCCTCCAAATGCCTGTCCAGTTCCTCCTTAAATTTATTTAACCTATCAACTTCCACAACGACAGATGGAAGTTTGTTCCAGCAATTAACCACCCGCTGGCTAAAGGCAAATTTCCGCACATCTATTCTACATCTATCCTTTCTTAATTTGAACTTATGTCCCCGTAGGTTCGTATTCTGAACAAGTGGGAGGATCCCATCAGAATTCAGCGTGCTCAACCCATTCAAGGCCTTATAGACCTCAATCAGATCACCGCGCAGGTGCCTAGTCTCCAGCCACTGCAATTTGCAGAACTTAAGCCTCTCTTGGTAAGAGGATCCCTTCATTCTCCTCACCAATCGTGTTGCTCTTCTCTGTACACGCTCAAGCAAATCTACATCCTTCCTAAAATGAGGCCTCCAGACCTGTACGCAGTACTCAAGGCGTGGCCTAACCATTGCCTTATACAGAGGGACAATCACCTCCTTTTCCCTGCTAGCAAAATTCCTATATATCATTGACAAAACCCCATGACCTGCCCTAGCAGCCTGTCTACATTGCTCAGAAAACTTCATATCTGACTGCACAATTACTCCCAGGTCTTTTTCATTTTCTACCACCTTAAGTGTAGTACCACACAGTTGGTACGTTTCTCTGGGGTTACTTCTACCCATATGCAGTACTTTGCATTTGTCAAGGTTAAACTTCAGTTGCCACTTCTTAGCCCATCTGCCCAAATTATCTAGATCCAGTTGCAGTAGCACACTGACATTACTGTCATTAACAACCCTGCCAACCTTCGTGTCATCTGCAAACTTCGACATTAAGCCTGATATACCTTCATCAATATCATTGATAAATATACAAAACAACAGTGGACCCAACACCACTGTTGTTTTGTATATTTATCAATGATATTGATGAAGGTATATCAGGCTTAATGTCGAAGTTAGTAAAGGGATCACATTGATTTTCGGTAGTATGAATGTTTGCTTCCCGTATTTCCGTATGATATTGCAAATCATCTGCCGAATCATCTGTGGGAAACAAACTTTTTATTATCACATCAACAGTATCTGTTTATGCTAAGGTTTCTTCTGTCGTATTAACAACTGAGTCAAATAGCTCAGCGGTATGCAGTTTTTCCCTTAAAATGTTAAATAATATCCCTCAGCAGTTAATGTGACTGGTCGTTATAAATTGCTTCCACTTGTTAGGCTTCCTATTTAGAATCTCTGGTATATCTATTTTTAATAGTCAAGTATTCAGCACGAAGTCGATCTACCTCATTTTCTGGCCAATGCCTGTGACGTTGATATTTCTGGCAGAATGAACGAACTTTCTTAATATTGTTAACTCGTGGTTGCACCAAGCACAATTCCTTGGTGTGACAATCTTTTTATTCATTAATTTATGACGCCTTCAACAGGGAGGTAGATATTTTATCTAGCAGATTTGCAGTAAAAATTAAATCTAGTCTAGTCCAGTTAAAGGTTATATAGTGCGTCTTTATAGACGTTCCAAATGCATTCCAGTCACTATTCCTTATAGAAAATCTAATAAACTGTACCGGCCGAGTCTGCTCATAGTTACAAACCACAGTGCCATTACTTTCATATGTGATCGTCCAATCAGTATGAATCATTCAATTTGTTACCTGGTTACGAAATCTACAGTTACTAATTGTAACATCGATGTTTGATTCTCCTGTAGTACTGTAATATGTTGTATAAATACTAGGTCTGTTGACGATAAATAAATTATAACTATTTATAAATTCTTCCAGCATAATCCCTCTACAGTCCGTCGTTTAACTATACCAGTAACTAGATTTTGCATTTACATCTGAAGACATAACTTCACTACCTCCAAGGTATTGAATGGCATGATCCAGATAGTTGAGTAATCTATTTCAATCTATTGCTCAGCACAGGGTGAGCAATAGATTGAAATTAAATAAAATGTAATTGAAAAATACGTGACCATGATACATACTGCATTTTTAGAATTTAAACTATGTATTGTAACAATATCTATATTTTTGTTCATTACCACTATCCCAGCTTTTGGATCTTCTTCCTCATAGTGTATTACTCCAGAAGGTATTGGAAATCCTCCAATTCTTGAAGGTTGACCCCAAACTGAGCCTTAACACAATAAGGCTCTTGTATAGCAATAATATCTATATTGTTATCTTCGGCAGCTACTCTGATTTCATTTAATACTGTTCGGG
Source organism: Mastigoproctus giganteus (assembly GCF_048544385.1). Classification (NCBI taxonomy): domain Eukaryota; kingdom Metazoa; phylum Arthropoda; class Arachnida; order Uropygi; family Thelyphonidae; genus Mastigoproctus; species Mastigoproctus giganteus. The sequence goes on from NC_143580.1 coordinate 97,247,784, forward strand.
ATCTTTGGCCATTTATTTGCATTATCCTTAATTTAACAGTAGATTTCTTTAAATTTGAGTTTCCGTTGTTATTATCATTACAGACATTATCCATTATTGATCCTCAGTCTTTCCTTTTGTAATGCACGCTGATATTCTGGACATACCAGATCTCGTACTGAATGCTGAGAATCACGTTTGCGACGTTTGCAATTTATGTACTACAAAATGGTGGCTCGTCCTTGTGTGGGCACTTTGCATACACATGACCTACACGGGAACAATGTCCACACGATGGAGAGTTGTGCGTACAGTGCTGTGTTGTGTGCCCGTAAGCTAAGCACATAAAACACTTGGTTACTATAGTGAAAGGTCTATATTTGTGGGAACTCCAGGTTAAATAAATTCTGTCATTCGTAGTTATTTTCTTATATAAGTTTGGCGTAAAACCGACGACCCAATGCACATTAGTAGACGATTTTGACTTTGTAGTGAACCTGAAGGTTACCCCTTGTTTAACTTGTTCCAGTGAACATCCCCATTATAAATTTTTATTGTGCAACTCTTCGGTAATCTATATCAACAATGCTGGATTATCTTTCCTAGGAACCACAGTTGAGATTCCCGCAGTTGACAAGGAATCAGCAGTAGAAATAGTGACTATATCGGATTTTGATGCTGTCTCTAATACCACTCCTTTGTTTCTTGCTAACCGAAGAGACTTAATCTTTGTTGATTTAAAATCATTTCTTAAAGTTTCAGCAACCACTGATTTTGCTTCCGTATTTGTTTTTAATTCACTGTTATCAGTTGCTCTAAGTATCAATATTATCACTATTAGGTGATCCTGTCACTGAAGATGGTACTCTACTTGCAAATTCTGCATATGAACTTTTAGGGATAGCAGATTGTTTATCAGGATCTACCTGCTCTACAACTTTCACTTGCGTTAGTTTATTCTCATAAGCTTGCCCATTATCTTCCTTCCTCAGGGAAGTTATAGTAAGAGACTGAATAATCTTTTCTAATAAATTAGGTCTAATGTCAACTTCTTCGTTTAAAGCTTTTAATTTTTAATTCTCTATTAACAGTGCTGTGGTTACGGTTTCCAAATCTGTCCACTTGTCCATAAAATGTTCCCTACAGTTTTGGTCACTTTGTGGTTCCTCTCTGTATGTTCGTCCTCATTTTTAAAATTATTTCATAAACTGCCGAAACTTGCTCCTCGTCCTTGTTTTCGCTATTCTTCGTCTCATCGTTCGCATCAGTACTAGTACTACAAGAATTATCACTTACTTCAACATTAGTAGCTGTTCTCACATCAACCTCTTTATCCGCGATAGATTGCAAATTCAGTTGATTGGGTGACTTAATTTGCTCATTACTTGCTAATATTCCATGTTGGGAATCAGCTGATTCATTTATCTCTGAATGAGATGTTTTAGGAGATAGCGAGGGAGATTTGTCCCTCGCATCTCCTCCTTCTAATTTCTTTTTAACATTGATACTGTTTGACTCCAGATTAGTATTCATTTTGATGTGTTATTTGTCAACGCAGAAATCTACATAGAGCATAAATTTTTATCGATTAATTCAGTATAGTTAGTATTATCGGTGTATAAGCAGTAGAGTTGATCCTGTTGTCCTTGGTTTTGCTTCAGGTGGTTAAATCTCCTTTAGGGATCCCCGACCCGGAGTTGTGACACACGGATGACATTTGCACAAAAGAATGTTCTTGGAATCGCCACCCCTGCACTTCACCCAGTTACTATTACTGTACTTTAGTTTGAGTATGTGGATGATAAATTAAAAATGTTAAATACCTGTTCATTTCTTGTGACTAGAAAGCAGAATATCAGTTCACCCATCTTCTGCGCTATCCATTAATACGCAACATTGCAAATAAACTTTTAATAGTCCACATATAAAATAACTTTTTAGCGGAGCACAATTCAAACATACAGCACTGCCTGACTTACCAGCTCATGGTAACCAGACCACCACAGATTAAACTTGCCGGTTCTACCATAAAGCCAGTTGCAATTAATTTAACTGCTATTTTTATCATTATAGGACTATGAGTCATATTGCCATTCCTTAGTTCCTCATAATTTCTGACTGAAACCCTACCTCGATTTGTTTTAGTGTGATGAGAGATGCTGCAATATAGTATAGCTGGGTTTTTAGTCTGTTGGGGTGCATTTCACAATAGCAAATGGTTTAGTTTACAGAATCACAACTCTTACCTAGCCATAAAAAAGAGAAGCGTCATTAAAAAACTGTTTTCTCAAGAAAATACTGGAAGAAACGCAATTATTTCATCGTAAATTTTGAAGAGGAACAGTATGCATGCACTATCACTAGAATGTCTAATATATTTGACCATTAAAATGTCAGAAATTTTCTAACCAAGTTATAAAGTACAATAAATTGACCATTATCTCGAATATGCATTGGCACTCAACTGCATTCGAGTCTATAAGAGCCTTCACTGAGCTGTGCTATTTCCTGTGCGACCTATTTGACATAACGAGGGGACACTTCGAATATGCCAGCTATTGATTACGTCTAAGATAATTATGTATCTTTTTACCAGTTAGTTCCCCTCTGAGATATCTAAGTATCTGATATTTGAACGCTGAGATTTCGAATTTTCCTAAATGACACTGATGGGAGGGTAGAGGGCTTGGTGTCAAAATTTGCAGATAAGATTGGGGAAGTGATTAATGATGCGCATCAACCGGCCATCCATCTGGATGACTTACTTAGGCTTCAAGGATGGCTAAACAGTGGTAACGCATTTTAATGCGGCGAAATGCAAGGTTTTACACTTGGGAAATAAGAATCCCAAAATAACAAACGCTTGGACGGGTTGAATTAATGACAGTGAAGGAGGGAAAAAGAGATTTGGGGAGTTACAATACAGGCAAACATGAAGTTCTCATGAAGTGTATACAAGCGACAAGGAGGCCCCATGATATACTATTAACGATGTATCGAACAACTGCTTGTAGAAACAGCAAGGTTACAATGTCACTGTATGAGGCAATCGCGCGTGGAATATTCTGTAGAGATAAGGAAGCCACATTGGGATCACGACATTGGACCTCATTAAAAGGTGAAAAGATGAGCAACGCGCTTTGTGAGATCGGCAATAGAGCATCCATATGAGGGGAGACTTCGAACATGTAGGCAACAAATTCCCTCTAAGATAACTACGTATCTTTTTTTTTTTTTTAATTAGATCCCCTCTAAGGTAACTAGTTGCCTTATGTATAAAAATATCTGTCAAAATATTTTATATGGTTAATATGTATAATAATATATTTATAGTATAATATATTAACGTATTATATACATTATTTCCCAATTAGATAGTATGAATCAGAGCTGTAATACTCAATACGCTCTACGTTGATAATAATATTTGTAAAATAATAAGAGGATGCTTCCCGTCGCAAATCTATGGAGGTCTTCAATACAGACCAATCGTTCGGATGTAGATAGATAATTTATAGTATGAATCAGAGCTGTAATACTTAATACGTTCTACGTTGATAATATTGAGGTAAACTCCTCTTATTATTTTACAAATATTATTTCCCAATAAAAATATTATTCTAAAATTAGAATAGTTCATGTTCAGAGGACATCCAGTTGCAGAAAGCAAGTTCAGCTTCCGTTACCTTGTTCTGCGGATTCTCGTGTCAGTCACTAATGTAGGAAAGGCAACCTGAGCAATACATTTGAAGAAATGGATATTTGAAGGTATTTTTTGAAGTGAAAATTTTGAGAAAAAAATTGGAAGATAATTACAATATTCCAACACGTTGTTTGGGAATAAAAATATGCAATATTCACATCGAGAAAGGCTGCTTCTAAAGCAACTCTGATGCTCTCTTGTTGTGTCATATGACAAGATATTTTTCATTGCAGGTGTATACACCTTGAGGTAATCAGTTGTGTAATTTAGTTGTTAGGCACAATTAGTGGTATATTAAGTACTCATATTTACATGGCATTTTCTTTTCACCACTTCTTATTAAATTCCAATACTGCAAATGTTGTTAACAACCATTCGTTTAGTATACATTAGTGTTCGTAATGATCCCAGTTTGATTGGAGCACAGCTCTACCTTTATTATTATCAGTCTGAGAAAGCAACATATGGCAGGATCGGCATATTAGCATGTATGTTTTTTAAACTTTTTCGAAGGATATTATAGAGGATGAGCAACAGCAGTATTCAACATAACTTAGAATTATAGGTGGTACACTAATATGGTACCATGCTTCATCCTGCAATAGATCTTCTGCAGCGAGTGTCAGTTGCCATATTTTCATGATTAATATGAAGTTTGAAGAGTTTGAGCATAGAAGGAAGAGCTTTCGTTGGGATAAGTTTCAACCTTCGTTGGGACAGAGTTTCAACTAGTTTACGAAGAAGATGATCTGAGGGCAGGACGAGACACATGCATAGCTTCCAGAAGGACAGCGAGGATATAATTCCTGTCATCGCTTTCGCAGTATTACTAGATGAGACTTCTGAAACTATTAGGTTGAACAATCTATGGTGATTTAGGATCCTATCAATGTTAAGGAATTCACATGAAATGTGTAATAAAGCAAACGTATTCTGAGGAGGGGGCGAAACGACTGAAGAAAAGAAGATGAAATTGGCACTTATTAAATGACATTGTAACCGGGAACACAATTTGAAACCAAAAATGGAAGAATCACAGATTGGACTGAAGAAAGTTTTCATACAGAGAATTGATTATTTCAATAATCTGTATTCATGTTGAGGTCATCGTTGAGGAAATTTCAAAGGCCTATCGGACAGGCACCTATGGTAAGAAGAAAACACATAGGTAGAGTAGCGTTTTCTTTTTTTTTTTTTTCCTAGTGCAACAAACGCCTCTGGCTTTCTTACACTGTATGGCTAGTTCTAATACTAGTTAAATTAAATTAATACTACTACTAATAATAATAATTTAATTAAATCATGTTACAAGATGAAGGGTAGGGATTAGAGGTGCGTGGGGCGGTTATTATGTTCGATTACCGTTATTGGTTGCGGAACTCTTAGCTTATATCCTACAGGTGTTTAGGGTTGCGGCCTTCTGGAGTTCCATGTAAGTATTCTCTGGGAGGCTTATTGTTGCTAGGTTCTTACGGAGGCTCTTTGGCACAATGCCTGAGGTTGACATAGTGATTGGGATGGTAATTTCGTGTTACATATGCCACATTTCTTTGACTTCCTGCCTTCAGTTTGTATAGTTACTGATGCTTTACTATTCTGTTTTCAGGAAATTGCTGATTTTTGGCACTGTTGTGTCGATCAGGTAGGTAGCCATTTCCTTCTTGTCTATGAGGGTCTATTGTGCAGGATCGTCTTGTCCGTTATTACGGCACGGTCCTAGTATAGTTTGTGAGTAGGAGTCTAGTACGGCTTGGGATTCGTACTTGCAATACAGCACACTTTCTTTGATCAACTGGTATTTTCGCGATAGCTTTTGATTATCTTGATGAACTGGTCATATCTATGACTGTACTTCTCTAGATAATAACCCTGCATCCCGCTGTGATGTGCTGGATTGTTTTTTGGGCCAGGTGACACCATCGACATGTGTCATCTGTTATTCAGGGATCCTTAGCGATGTATTTCATATAGTTTGTAGTGTTGTTACCTGGTCTCGGATGGCGAGCATGAATCCCTCGGTCTCAGATAAGAGCCTTACTTTCGTGAGCCATGCATTGGAAGCATCTTATCTATGTAGTCTTAATGGATGTCATTGTAGTGTCTGCTATGGAGTGCCTTCTTCGCCCATCTTTCTGTCTTTGTTTCTTCTGTCTGTGTCAGTGTGGTCTCCTTTGATGAAGTCGAGCATTTGTCCATCTTTCTTATTGCTTAGCAGATTGGCGCTGTTTTCTTGGAAGTAATCGCACAGGTTCTTAATCGCCTTCTCTTGTTCAATGAGGTCAGTCAATCTCCTCCCTCCTTTACAGGCTGGTGTCAGTCTCTCGATGGCCGACTTCGGGTGGTGTTGGCGGCTCTTGGTCATCATTATACTAATCGACCTCAATCGCCTCCAGTTTGGTTTTGGTCCAGTTTGATTCCGAAGAAAATATAAGCATTAGGACTACGTAGGTATTTAAGGCGCTGACCACTTTCCCGCCATTCAGCTTTGCTTTTAGCAGGCAGCCTTCTCAGTAAGGCGTGCCTTGGTCTCCTTGTGTTCTAGCTGATGAGCCATATCATCCCCTTACATTTGTAGGTGTCTACGTCTACCATAGCTTCAATCTATTCACTGGTCTTCAGCTGGTAGTTTTCGCAGACTATTTCCCTGATGCAATCCATAGGTTTTGCATTTGTCTAGGCCAAACAGCATCCTGATATCAGTGCTGAACGCTTCTGTGATTCGTGGTAGCTGGTGGATTTGATTTTCGGTTGCCCAATCAGTGAAAGAAGTTTGAAAATTATCTGTATCGATTTGACTGTTGACAGGCGAGTAAAGTTTCCCATCGCCTGCAAACATTAATATTTTGATTACACCTTCTCTACAAAGTGCGGCAGGTCATTGCCAAAAATCGTGAATAAAAGAAACCCAATTGCTGATCCCTGTGGAACTTCTTGAGATTCCTGTCCAATGACTTTTCTCTCTAAATAACCATTCTTATACTATGTTTTATAAAAGTTAGTTTATTCCAGTATGAATGCAGGAGATTTAATCATTCAGGAAGACAGGAGGCTGTTAACAGTACAGCCAAGTACAGTCTGATGATGGGTTTCGGCAAGGTTTCCGAGACGTTACCTAATTGTATAGTGCATTTAGTCAATAAGGCTAAATAAACTAACTTTTAAAATCCCACGTGTTATAAGAGTGGTTATTTGGAGAAATACAATTTCATGGAAAATCATTTACTATGTCCAATGAATACTCTATATTTTGGGATAAGAGATTGCTTATTAATTAGGATAGTAGAGGGTATAGTATTTCAAACCGACTTAGTTTTTCAATTTTTGTTTCTGATTGCAACAACTAAGTGCTATCTTAGGGATTTTCTGTCAACACCGTGGTTGTTTAATCATGTCAAGGAGTTCATTGAGTTTATTAGCCACAATATCAGATTTATTTGAGTTCAATCTTAACGTGATGGAACTCATTTTAGAGTTGCTTTAGAATTGAATTTCTCGCAGGGGGCATAATTTACAGGGTCTTTAGACTTACTGCCATTCTTACATGGTTCACATTTCCTATCTTTTTTTTTTACTTTTTGCTTCCGCGAAACGTTTTAGATCCGTGTAAGGAGAACATGATCGGCAATAATGGACATGACAGAATGTATACTCAATTGCGTAGTCAAATCGGTTATTGTTAATAAGACACATAAGTGATTTATCCATAGCAGAAATGCAGAAAAAAAATAATAATAATAGCAAGTAGGCTCTCTACTTCACTCCTACGGCACGTACAATCAACTAGCCGTATAGCTTGTCCACTATGAGAAAGTGAAGGTGATTTTTAACAGCGCTAGAGAGTGACACCGATGAGAGTCCAACTCCGTTAATGCAGGCAAGAAGACAGCAATAGCTGCCCTTGACTGACCAAAGACGACTATTACTATGCAGAAGAAAGATATTTTTGTTTGTCGCACACAAACTTAACAAAATCAAAAAGATTCCTCCTGAATTCCTCCATTAGATGTTCTGTAAGTCGAGCAATATGTCACTTCACCACAAACAAAAACAAAAGAAAAAAAAATAGAATCTCCCTAAGTTAAACACTTAAAAAAAAAAAAAAAAAACAGCACTTAAATGAAGCTGCTGCGTACTGATGCTCGTAACTACACGGTATGCATATTATAATCAAAACATGAAATAGGATCTGACAATTAGCAGAAGAATTGACCATTAACTGAGCTTATGGTAAATGTTGAGAGGCCGGAAACAAAAAATGTGGGATTTTAGATCGGAAATATGTTGTAAAAATTTAATGAGAAAAGATTCCGTAAGCTAAAAGGAGTTTAAGTTGACTTATATTTGTTGTATTGAAGGTACCATCCATCTATATTAATGATTTTATCCATGTCTGCTGGAGTGTGGAGTTATGCTTAAAGTATTATTGGATTAATTATAGCATGATTTTAAGTGACTCCTGTAGAGAGAGCACTTTAGCACACAGTGCCATTCCATATAATTAGCAAGTGAATCCGTAACATCAGAAACGTGTTTTTTTTTTTTTTTTTTTTTTTTGAGAGCAGTTGAATAGCTGTAATGGCAGGATTTTGATTTTCGTTACTCGATTAGAAAGGTTGCCGATCTCAGATGTTTATTAGTAGCTTTCACGCTTTGCAACAGAATCGCTTTAACATTTTAAAGGTTTTCCAATTGAGGCAACATTAGCCAGTCTCAGACGGAGATCTCTTGATGTGGACGTTTTTTAAATCTTCCAAGTATTTTCGCTGGATGGTTGTTTAAAATTTTCGCAAAGACCGAATACGTGTTTGAAAAAACAAATGGAGTGTATTATATGTCGGTTGCTTCTTTCGCTGAATCAGAAACCAATTTCCTTCACAAAAGAAAAAAAAATGCTTGTCCGCAAACAAAATTAACTCAGTCACGGGAATTTTACTATGTGCGAGGGTAGCATGGTTTTTTTTTTCTTTTTCTATCGGAAACTCGGGTTTTTCGTCCAGCAAACAGAAAGTCGACCACAGAATACACCCAATTCACAGACAATACATACAGGGGAATATAGTCAAAGTCGCTGGTGCGCCTAAAACTATATAACAACAACAGGGCCGACATGCAAGCAGAGGAAGGGAGTGCCAGATTATGCTCTCAGATTCATATGTACTCTTTTGGAGCATTTATCGCTATTCTTTTTGAGCTAAATTGATTAATGTCTCTTTCTGTTTCTGCTTTTTTATTTTGATGTATTTAGGACAGTCAACCTTCCACTGCCAGCCACAAAGAAGCTCCTAGATACACTGTCATTAAACATGTCGTAAATGGGCATTAGTCTTATTCATGTTTCTCCCTCACATGGCGATGCTACCCTGCAGCGCATCTTCCCAAACTGTTCAGTAAAGGAAACCCTGACCGCAACTGAGAACTTCCTCCCGTCCGATCACGATCCGATCGCTGGTACGATATCACTGCAGGCACCTAAGGATGGATGTACGCAAATACAAACACTGTCAGGAGAGTATACAATCCAAAATACATCAACATTAGAAAGGTTACTACCCTTTTCCAACTTTACCCATGGAATATACTGGCTGACTTTAACATCAATAAGGCTCCTTCTGGCTTTCGAGTTGTTGTTATTTGGTTTTTAGGAGCATTAGCAACTAAGGCCATATTGCTCCGGGATATGCGGTGGTCATTCCCTGACCTTTCCGCATCTTCCGTATTTGGTCTGGCTTTCGAGATGGATGGAATTAATTGTAAGGTCTGCATTGTCCAAAACTTGCATCCTTAGTCCCCACTCAAAGCCATGGTGGAATAACCTCCCGACTAAGGCCTTTAGGGAAAAACAGACAGCCCATGCCTTCTACCAGAAGTCGCCTTCACAAGACTCATATGCTAAATTTTCCAAAGCAAGGATGGATTTCCAGAAAAGCAAACAATCAGCTATTGACAATTTCATGAACGGCCGGCTATCCAGGGGAAAACTTGTGTTGTCTACAAGTCATAATTGCACCCCTCGGTCTTTAGACGTCCAGAAAAGGTGTGAGCATATGCTGCGTTCTAAGCGAGATCACCGTGTGTCCGAAGCATATCCTTGGAACGGAGCGCTTAACGTTTCTTCACCTACTGTTAATTCAGAAATTTCAGAAGAACAGCTTTAAAATAAAAAAAATCACTACCTGACAAGTCCACCACAGGAATTGCCACAATACCTCTTTTTAATCTAAAAATTGCTTCTTATTTCATCAGCAAAGAGCTCACTCAACTCTACAACAAAGTACTGAAATATGCAGAAGTTCTTTCAAGCTGGTTGTCGTACAAAGTGGTGGCAGTTCCGAAGAAGCCGTATGCGAAAACACCGGGTGACTTCAGGCCAATATCAATTGCCTGTTCCTTCTTGAAATGCCTCGAGAAGTGCATCTATAATGATGTAGCACTCGCAATCTTCGCACATAGGCCCGAACATACCTATTATGACATACCTAATAGATCTACTGTAACAAAAAATACTTCAGGCCTGGAATGACAACAAATATCTTCACACCATTTTTCTGGACGTGAAATCTACTTTCGACTCAGTCCAAATCACACCCCTTCTTGCCTTACTTGAAATATTCTACGGGATATCCGGAAATATGCTCGAAATCGTCAATAATCATCTGCTATCCGGGAGAATGCTTCATTTCACAAGCAATGGCATTAGTCTCTAAAAGCGTCGAGGTAGGAATCCCACAAGGTGGTTCTCTCTCTCTAATTTCATCTTACCATTCTTGCAAAGATCAGTCTTGCAAATAGCAAGGCTGAGAAAGAACCACCTCGTCGTTCTCGTCGAGATGGTTATTCCTCGTCGATATTTTGGTCTTGGGCAGTCTGCAGAAGCTCAAACTTGTTCTTGAGTTCCAGTACATACTGCTTTTTCTTCTCTTATCTCGAAGACCTTTGTATTATTTATTCGAGTCAGTTTTTTCCTTTCTTTTCTTACATCTATATCAAGTGTGCATCGTACCATTCTGTGATCACTTCCAACATTTACCTTGTTCATGACAGTAATATTATTCACGATATATTTTCTGTTAGTGAGGATGAAGTCAATTTCATTAGTTGTTAATCCATTTGGGCTCTTCTATGTCCATTTTCTGTTCACCCTTTTCTTGAAAAAAAAGTGTTCATTACATTCCTCTAGATTCTGCAAATTCCACAAGTCTTTCACCTCTTTCATTTCGTTCACCAATTCCAAAATTTCCTATAGTTCCCCTTTCTGTTCTGTTTCTTTTCAACCTTAGCATTGAAGTCCCCCATAATGATAGTGTAGTGAGTTTTCTGTTCATCTATTTTCTGTTAGTCGAATTAAGTCATCTTAATTAGCAAGAAGTAAATGTCTCAATAACTGAATAAAATAAATAAAGTGAATACTGTGTACAGCCGTTCTTAGCCAGAAACGTTTACAGGTTCACTGTAATGTTTAAGGCAGTCAATATACCAGTGTCACTTAATAGTGGACAACGTTCTTTTTGACTTAACGAACGGATTTCAATTAGATACATGCGTGTCAAGTCACATATGCATCTCCAAAATACATCCTCTGCTGTTTCAGGGGTCATAGTTCAGAAAAGACACATGAATACTAGCTATTTCGAGGATATTTTTGCTAAAGACAACACAAGTTTGTCCTGTATATCTACAAATTAATACCCTGGAGAATAACTGAACCCTAACAACGTTACTCCATGGGAATAGCAGTATTAGTGTGGTTTATAAATTCTTTTCCTTCCGTAAGTTAAGCTTTTGAAAATAAACTTCTGAAAATGAAGTTTATCTAACCCTTGTTTACAACGGACTAGATAAAGGGATTTGTTTTCATTCGATTTTGATCGCGGAGAGATTTTTCAGATCACGATACTGTATATGACTTGCTCTTTGTCTGATGGAAAACACTTAATGCAAGCAGTGATTCTCTGCTTAAGTTTTAGTGATAATAGGAGATAGAAGTGGATTGAATCTGCTGAAGCTCTGAAAAAATTTACTTTAGAAACGAGGATAATGGGGTAACTCCTGATTTAAGCAACCGTTCATTAAAAACCAGCCAGTCGTTATAATTAAAGTATCGACAACCCTGAAGTTAAAAAGTTTAATTTTACTGCGATCTGTATGTAATATAATTTTAGACAGCGTGTTTAACTACAAAGCAGATAAAACAGAAGTTCAAATTTATGGGTAAACTATGATGTATCTACACCGATATTATATAGCAGAAAACTTAGACACAGGTACGGTCTGAATTTTCAGTCTAATTGCCCTTCTAGTGTCAAAATCGGCAGAGCGAAGGGCCTCACTATGAGAGCCGTGCAAAATTGGAGCCTTCAGCAATTGAAAACGAAATATATAGGATGATGAAATATTACAATTTAGACACATTTGCAAAACTTCGTTAACAAGGTCATAAACGTAAAATATAGCAATACAGATTCTTTCCCCTCTGTATTGGGGAAAAACCTTAACCGTCATTTACTTTCTCATACCATCAAGAGGTTGAAGAGGCTATAATTAAAGATAAAAGAATACGACCCTGACATGACATGCAGACGAGTGTCTGGTATTTGTTTTTAAAATTTAAACATATTTGAAGAATGGTATGTTCCACATGTTTCAGCTCCGTAATAAACTGTTACTTAGGTGTAAAAATTTCAGGCTTGATAAAACTGGTCACTGAATACTTTAGTTATACAATGTACTGATACTTTATGTTGTGAAGAGAAAAAAATATTTTCGCTGTTATAAATCATATGCTGCGGCGTCCAAAGGTATTATGCTCTATTTAATTAACGTGCCAGTTTTATTTCTGAACAATAATAAAGAATTAATTAATATAGTGTACTTAACGTTAACAGGAAAATTAATCAAATGCCGAGAGACGCGGAGCGCTTACCCTTCCAACATCATATTAAGGTCACAGTATATCAGGACAAATAACAAAGTGCTGCATACTGTACAGTAGCAACCAGAAATTCTGTGTTAGAATCGAAGACGGAACGTGGGAAGTAGCAAATACGCTTTATCTGGATTGTCGCAGTAAACAAGTTCGTTCCCGGAAAACGTAGTAGCAATTTTCTATTGGCCTTGATGGAATCGTTTCCCGTGCTCATCATTCATGGTGATAAAGTTTTACGCAAAGAAGTTTCCCTTCCTTGAATTCACCTTAACCATCTCTTTCACAAAACCTTTTATTGGTCAAGTTTAATGTGGAGAGGTTGAAGGAAAAACGTACTGCACACTACTCGTTCCTGGCTCATATGTGCTTCCTTGAGGTTGTTGTTATAGGGTTTTTAGTAGCATCTAAGGCCATATTACATCATATACACTTTTTGAAATTGAATGTGTTTTGTAGTTGATTTTCTGTTTGCCCGGACGAAAAACCAGAGTTCCAAGAGGAAAAGCCATGCTATTCTCACCTGAGATCGACTAACTCAGCCATGTTGTGAAAAAGGCCCATAAAAATTCCTCATGTCATCGATGGAACTCGAACTCAGGTCTTTTTCACCAGTTGTGGAGAGGACGGCGATTCTACCAACTGTACTACCCATGAGGGCGTTTCTTTGAGACCAGCCACAACTGATGTAATGGTCTGCAGTAGAACTGTCCCATAAGCATTTTAAAGAATAATATTTTGGGAATCCTCCTTGCATGCCCATTAACATGCTAATGACTTTGAGGTAGAATTCAATTCACACCAGCCATTGTTCCATTGACTGGTGTTGTATTGAATTCTTCAAGCAGTGTCTTCATATTAAAGTATGTGTCCTTTATTAAACAGAGTGGACAGCGGGGAATGGATGGCTCTAAATAACCGTTATACAAGGGAACAGCTCTTTCAAACGTCGCTGTGAGGAATCGATGAAGAGGCACCATTCAGAGATAATATGTAATTGTGATAAGTCGCTAAAAATGCCATTGATATCATGGCAGTAGCAGAGTAAACCATTTACTGTAGTAACATCTCCAAAACTTGGTTTCTTTTTTTTTGATACTGATGCGATTTGACGTTTTTCTTAACCAAGCGTGATTAGTTTTGAGGTAAGAAGTTCGACTTTATCTTTGGAGAGGATTACATCTCTAATGCGGCTTTGGGTAAACAGCTCCTACTTCAATGTTTCTTTGTCAGGGTGGACCACTATGGCCATAGTGGACATAGTGTTTTTTGTTATGCGGTTCCCGTGGTTTCCCACAAATCCGCGTTAAATACTCTGTTAACATAGCAAAGCCAGTCAGTGTGGGTTATGTGTGAGTAGTGTGTTGTTTGTGTTGTTTGACTGTCCTCTTCGTTACTGGGAGGCGCGATCACCAGGAAGGAGCCTCCCAGCATCCGTCCACTGGCACGAGGAGCCGGACCAGGGAGTAAAAGACATCTGACGGGCCGTCCACACTCTTGCAGGAGCGAGAGTGGGGTGGGCCAAGGAAAGAGCGGAGAAGAGAGACAGGAAAGTGGAAGACAGACAAGATAGCGAGGATGACAGAGCGTAGGCATCCTCCCAGGCGAAACGGAGCAGGAAGTGTGCTAGGTGCAGTTGTGGGAGTCCTGGAGAAAGACTGTGGGTAGGAAGAAGAGAATAGATAAAGTTCAAATTAAAGAGTCCAGGATCGTCACAATGGAGAATCACGGAGCGGCGTCGACAGGGCTGTCCGCCATTTGCAGTTTCATGTCTGGAAGTTTCCGGTACTGGGTATCAGTTGCTGTCTAGAAGAGGTTATCCAGGAGTAGTGTTCGGGAGTTGCAGGTGATGCCAGCGACGACGAAAGACCTCGTTGGCATAACTGGTCAGTGCACGGAAGGCATCATTAGATTCCAATAACTTGGTTTCTGGCCGAAGTGATGTAGTGTGGAGGTCTAGGAGTAGTTGGTTTCTTAGATCTAAGTATACGTTGCATGAGTGCATCACGTGATTCCCAGTCTTCAGGTTCTCCGCAGGTACAGAGGGCATCCTCGACTAGGTCGAACTCTAGAAGGCGTCTCTTGAAGGACCCGTGGCCAGTTAATAGGAAGGAAGCATAGACGTTAGGGAAGAACCAAGTGGAACGTTGCTTGTTGATGTAGGTTACCACAGGAAGGAAACGTTTAGTAGTTGCACCAGTTGTGGAGTTATTCCAGCGGGTTTGCCATAAGTTTATGAATTGTAGCCACACACGTTTATGTTCCTGTTTGATGTCGGTATCCGTACGGGTTTGAATAGTGAGGAATTCAGCTTCCTTATTCTTCTTGATGGCATGAGAAAGTCCGATAAAAGCGACGTGGAGGTCCAAAGGGAGGCGGCCTGTTAGTAGCTGTAGGGCGGTAGTTGATGTCGTTCTACATGCGCGGGTCATTTGTAGTAGCATAAGTCGTTGAATTTGCTGAATTTTACGTTGAGCATGCACTAAAGTCATTCGGTGGTACCATACTGCAGCTCCATATGTGACAATTGGTATAAATATTGCTGAGTATAAAAGGCGTTGAGTTGGTCCTTTAAGACCCCAGTCCTTGCGGGTAAAGCGTGCTAACATAGTGATGTAATTTTTTATCTTTTCTTTGATAGCTTGGATATGAGGAATGAAAGTTCTCCTGTTGTCCAAAATTACTCCTAGGTACTTCACCGATCGGTAGTTTTTCAGTGGGCGGCCATTAAAACGTATGGTAGGAGGTCTGTAGAAGTCCAGTTTGCCTTTTAATAGGAGGGTTTTGCTCTTCTCAGTGGAGACAGAGTTTATTTTCCGTGGCCCATACGGACAGAGCAGCGAGAACAACCGTAGCCTGGGTTTCTATGGTGGCGCGGGTGGGGCCCTCAATGATAATAACCATGTCGTCGGTATAAGAAAGCTGAGTAGTGTGTGGGTAGTCCCTCAGGAGCCAGTCGTCGAGTATCATATTCCAGACAGCTGGCCCCAGGATGGAGCCCTGGGGACAGCCTCGGGTTAGATGTCGGGTGATGCAGTGATATTTTGTTTTGATGCTAACCTTGCGGTTAGAGAAGTAGCTTTTGAGGCAGTGGTAGAAATTCCAAGTGCAGTTAGAGACTCTGGCCCTCTGAAGAACGCCCGGCCACCACACTGTGTCAAAAGCTCCTTTGAAGTCAATGAAGATTGCCAGTACATAAGTTGCATCCGACTGTTCTGCAACTTTGAGGGTTTTAGAAAGAGCATCAATTGTGGAGCACCCTTGTTTGAATCCAAATTGAAGCGAGGATGCCAAACCACTGGCTTCATATCGGGGTTGGAAGCGGGAGAGCAGCAGTCTCTCAAAAACCTTGCCGAGACTGGGAAGCAGCGCAATCGGGCGATATGCTTTGGAGGTACCTGTGGGATCCTTAGGTAAGAGCCTCAGGTTAGCATGCTTCCAACGTGATGGAAAGTTACCCTCATTCAGACAGGTGTTGAAGAGCTGAAGAAGTATCATTGGAGCTATGGCCCAGAGACGTTGCACAGTCTCGCCTTCTATAAAATCCAGACCAGGAGCTTTACCTTTTTTGATTTTTTTAATTGCTGCATCGACTTCTTCCTCTGTGAATGGTTCCTCCATATTGTCTGGCTGGAAGCTGGAATTTTGTACTGCTATCTTCCTGTGGATGTCAGTGTCAGAGTTGGTGTTGTCCCACTATGGCCATAGTTGCCGATGCGCCTAAGAAATCGCTAAACCAACCAATCGTTGTCAGGTGTATGCTCAAAATCGCGAAAAATTCCCAGGTCTCCGCCAATCGTACCTTCATTGCATTTCATTTCGTAATTTAAAATAATCTACTTCATGCTGTATATACACCGGAATTGGCACTTTCATCATGATGGACTGTCCTCGTCGCTGAATCCAATCTCGAAAAACAATCCTGTGGTTATTCTTCGCTAAGAATTCAGTTACATTCTCATTACAAAAGCAACAATTATCATCGTTATCATTTGGCTCCTTCCATATCATAAGTATGGCAAACGGAATCGGAGTTTTAATTTTATTCAACTAGTCATGTAATACGTTATAAAAAGCGGTACAAATAACAAGTGGTGCCTACGCCTTATTTTGATCATTTAAAGTACAGCCAAAGTATAACTGGTAAATTTTCCGAATACCCGTCTTGATTCAGTTAAGAAAGAGCAGAATTTGTTGGGATAATTCTTACACTTTCGAGGTATGACGATGAATGTGTTTCACTAATTCATCGGACCTTACCTGAAATCGTTTATAATCAAATAATTAAATTATGAAATAAAGATATAGATATATTAAAACAATTATATAAATATGATTGCATGAAAAACAATAAATAATTGTATTCATATAGATTGGCTGAATAACTGAGTGGTATAATCGGTCTCATCGTATTCATATAATCGATGTCATCAGAAAAACTAGACGTGGTTGAGGAAATACGAAAACAGATTTGCTTTCAACGTCCAAAGATCTATCGAGTGCACATTTTTTTAGATAAAAATTGCTTTTTGACGTGTTATCAATGCATTGTATTTTTTTTGTTTCTCTTTTTAAGAAAGTAGAAAAACACACGAAGGAGCTCTACTCTTTTCACATCACAATGAGTGTAGCGTTACTCGTTTTCACTGAATAATGTTGCATTGTACTTTGTAGAGATGCATTTCATTTTTTACCTTTTTTTTATTGTGCGACTTGAGTCACGAAAAGTAATGTGCCACCAATTTTTCCAAATTTGCTCATTATTGCTGCATTTATTGAGAAAATAATCTGATCGTGGCAGATGGTCCGGTAGTTAAAACTACAAAAATTATTTCAGAAGCTTCAAAATTAAAACAAGTGTGCACGTTAAAGACTAATATTTTAAAAATATTTGAAATAATAAGATGAAATAAGATCGCTTAAAACTACTGCCGTACTGAAAGAAATTAGATATGGACAAGTTGCGCTGAATGAGCGATTTTCATGAATTGAAGGCGAAAGGAACAGCCATATTTTGAATGTCACAAGAAATACATTCAAAAAGTTCCCGCACAGAAAAATCTTCCGTAGCTAAGAACTCACGCAATGTGTCACGATAATGTTCGATACGCTTATCTTGAATTAGGATGCAAATTCTGATTCATCAAGCGGGTGATAGGCGCAGTCTAAATTCAAGTTCGTGATGCATCAGATTTTATTTTTTTCGCGTGTTACAGTAAAATGGCGTGAATAAGCAGCGTTGCGGCCATAAAACATTATTCGCTGTTAAAGTTCCTAAGCCGAACCATTAATGCTGTTACAACAAGCAAATGGTCGGATTCGATGGCACCTAGTGAAGTGTAGGCCCACCTTTCGCCCGGATAAGGGCAGTCACACGGCGAGGCATTGAGTCCACTAGTTCACGAAAGCGTTCTACAGGTCAAGTCAAAGTATTTTATTATTTTTGGGGGGCTCCAGGGTTTCTCCTATTCGGCGAAAGCGTTCCACAGGTATTTCCATCCATGCTTGCTGCACCGCTGTCCATAATTCCGTCGCATTCCTGGATGGAGGATCCAAAGCTCCGACGGACTTTTCACGCCATCCCAAAGATGCTCCACGGGGTTCATTTCCGGTGAATGGGGACGCCATTCCAAGGTGATAAAATCTGGGGACTCCTCTTCGAACCATGTTCTAGTCACCTGACTCTGTGGAGAGGCGCATTGTCGTGATGGAAGAGCCCATTGCCCTGTGGGTGCACGATGACCATGAAGGGATGCAGACCGTTCAGAGATCCCAACGTGTGCCATTTGAAGACCCCCACTCGAAATAACTGGAAACAGGACTCATCGGACCAGAAGATCCGTCTCCAATCATCCAAGGTCCAGTGCCGATGTTCTTTCGCCCATCTGAGGCGTAAAGTCCTGTTTAGTGGTGTTAGCAATGGGACTCTGGTGGGTCGACGGCTCCCATAACCGATTGTGGCTAATGATCGCCTCGGTTGAGGAGTGTCTGGTACCTCCTTCGTTGAAGTCAGCAGTGATTTGTGCTACTGTCGTTCTCCAGTTGGCTGAAACAACAATGGGATACAGACGTCGAAGGCCATGTTCATCCACCACCTTTCTCCGCCCACAGCGCTGTCCACGATGAGATGTTATTCCGGAAATGGCGTATTCCCGATACACTCTTGATACTGTCGAACGGGGATAGTGCAATTTCTGTACCACCTCCGCGACAGAGTGACCCATGCGTCGGACACCACTACCATCCCTCTTTCAAAGCCGATTAACTCACGACGTTTATCCTTATTGACATCGAATTACCGTCTACGTGAATGCAGTGTAACTATATACCTGCCAAGCCCTGGTTCGTCCACAATCGAGAGGGGTAACAGCATTGGGTTGCTCAGGAACCAGGTATCCCATGAATAAATATAATCTTTATTGTGTACAAAAGGATGTATGCAATGTACCCTTCACGGCAGGAATGACAGGAGCTTCACATTGGCTGGTGGAGAAAGGCCTTGAGGACCGAGCCCACACCCAAATTCGGGTTCATCCCCCAAGGCCAACAATATAATAAGTTTCAGTTAAATTATTCACAATATATTCATAAAGATATTATACAGCATTTTTGGCATTATATACAATATTATACAGACAACCTTTTTTAAATTTATTATACTGCGATATTACTGTGCAGTTTTCCTGGTTGAGTATAGGTCATCAAGGATCTCTCTCCGGTATTTGCGATCCTTGAGAAATTTGTAGAGATCCCCTTCGATTGCTTAGACTGTGATAAGCATCTGCTTGGGGAGAAAGCGGTCGCTAAGGGCTAGTGTATTATGGTTGGCTATAAGCGTTGGAGCTGACCTCAGTCCGGGTTGAGGGATTCTCCAGCTACGCAGTTCCCATATGTTTGGCTCCGAGATTATTCCAGTGGTCATTTTGGCAGTTAGTGTGAGGCGTCTTTCCATTATAAGGTTTGGTAGTCGGGAAACGTTCAGTGCGATTGTCATCGCAGTTGTTCTTTGCTGGGATTGACGATGATGTTTATGTGTGATCCAACGAATGAGCCAGTATTCGGAGGAGTACACACGCTTGATATTCGTGGGGACTGCAGATGCCCATATTTCAGAGGCGTATAACACGACGGAGTATACATACCGCCGAGTCACATCCTTAACGTGGAGTAGTAGTTGTTTGGTTATCCAGCACATTTTGCAGAATTTTGTTATGAGCTTGTCAAGGTGGGGCTTGAAGGTCAGTTTGCAATCGAAGATGACTCCCAAGTCCGTATGTGTATTTACCACTGGAAGGAGAATGCCATCTAGAGAAGCTTGGACTTCAGTGGAATTCTTGGAATTCTGTCCTTTCAGATTACTGTGCAACAGTCATCTTGATATTGCAAGGTATTCAACTATTTATTTCCTTATAGGCAAACTCCGTAAATGAGTGAAGAACATTTAAATATTTCGTATTTTAAAATCATTTTGCTTATAAACGCGGTACTTTATTGAACCACAGGAGTTTGTGCTCCTGTGGTTCACTGCATGTCGTGTATAGAGAATTCGGAAAAGAGGCAGATGTTTATTGAGATAGTGAAATTATCATTAGCTGATCCGTATATTTGCGAACACACGCAACCGAAATGTTGTAAAGTCAGAAGCTAAACCAGAAATGTTCTCAATCTCAAATAAATAAATACATAAAAAGTAATAATAATAATAATAATAAATAAAACCAAAAAATTTCCCATGGTGAAATTTCACCGTTCAGCCAGAGTCCTGAGCATGGGAGAAGGGGAAATGGAAAATGAGAAAGTTACATAAAAAAAAAAATAATAATAATACATTACGACAACGGTGTCCAGGCTGTACATAATACGCCAGTTGCCATGAGGAACGTTTGCAAGATATTAGATTCGTTCCGTTCAAAGCATAATATGACTAACTGAAATTCCGCTTGGGCAATGAAAGGAAAGGAAAGCAATTATCCAATATTTACGCTGCAGAACACAGGGAATCTAGTTATGTTTAGTACAGCTAGGACTACTCATTAAAGCAGCACCATGGTTATGCAAATATGTGCTTTTGGTCATTCGCTGTCAATGACCTTAACAGATATTTTCAGAGGAATCAATTTATTCCACATCTGAAAAGAAAATGTTAAGCTTAAACACATTTTACCACTATAGATCAAAATTAAACTATCAGGTCTCAAGAGAATATTTTAATAAAAAAATTGCAACTTCTCGCTGAATTGGGGAAAGTAAAAAATTACAGTTCTTCTACGATGTATCATAAGCAGTTAACAATATGAAAAGTTAATTTTGAAAATATACATATATAAATAAGCCGCCTCCAACGTATTTTTGTTTTTGACAAAAAACAAACAAATAATTTCAACAAGTACTTTTTAGATGTTTCTTTCGTACTATTTCTACCACTTCATTAAAATTCAGATCGGAAAATAACTTACGTTGTATGTTTGGGATGAGGAAAGTATCGATTGCTTTCAATATCTTTGAATTTATAAATCTCCAATAAATTCGATTAGTAATAACAATAAAACTAAAGGCCTCGGTATTAGTCTGCTAACGCTCCACAAACACCTCCCACACACTCTGCACGGACAGCAACAAATGAAAGCCGTACCACACTACTTCGCTTATACTTATTGCTTTTAGGCTGGCTTATAGCGACATCTCACGGAAGCATTTCGTAAAAATACAACGATATTTTATTGGAGGAACGTATCCAGCGCACGACAATCTTAATATAGACGATTATGCACCAAATAAGTTCTCTCTCTGTCGGAAAAAGTGAGACATTAATTGTAATATTCAGATTATCGATTAAAAAGGGGGGGGGGGAAAGCAAGACGAGAGCAAATAAATCCATTACAAAAACATCATTTATAACGAAACCTATGAACAATTCTTTTAGTTTGACAATCAAATTACAGTTTCTCCGAAACCAAAACAGATTTCATTATAAAGATGAATGCTCAATGCGATATTTAGTTTAGAAAACCGATTTTTCTCTGTACGTGTTTTTTCCTAGAAAGAAACAAAATAATAAATTATAATGTGGCTTTTTTTTAACTGAGAAATCTGATTATTCTTTGCTCTCCGCTAAGCATTTTAATTCATTATAACAAACATAAAAACTAATTAAGGAAAGAAGATTCACTCCAAAACCAGACTCCCCATCCTCAATTCAAGATGCTAACGTCACGCATATTGATTGCCGTCCGCTTATTATAACCAGAAATATGAATCTAGGGTAGGTTAAGCATGCATATTAATATCCAGCACATTTAGGGAAGAGCGTGAATAATTTTCAAACTGCCGACCGGGCTAGCCGGGTGGGTAAAGCGCCTGCCTGGCAACCCAAAGGTCGCGGGTTCGAATCCCGCCTCGGGCTTGGATCAAAGTACTGCAAAAAACCTTGGGAGGTGCACTATGGCCACAGAAGCCGATGCGCCAATAACTACCAAAAAAAAAAAAAAAAAATTTTCAAACTGTTTAAACCTGAACAATGTGACTGATTTCTTATTAACTTGAAGAACAGCAGAGGCTGATTTACGGGTGGCAGCCCGCGAGCTGTCCTTTTGGGGGCGGCTCTATTTCTTCACCCAAATAGAGGTGATTATAACGGAAAACAGAATAAAGCTAAATACATAAAATTGGTTAATTACGAATATGTATTATTAAGACGTTATTAATTAATAAATTCGTGATAACAACATGCAATTTAAAATATTTTTTTTTTAAACAGCACGGTTAGCAAAATCATTTCCCCTGATCTAGTAGAAACTGTAATGTGAATTAAAACTTATTATAATTGAACAGCTCCTAATAAATTGTTTTTGACTATGTTAAAACCACACGTTATCAGGAGCGGTCCATATTAGCTGAAAATGTTACCTAACAGAAAATTTGCATAATAACTAAAACGAGTAGTACACAACCGCGTTAAACCAGAAATCGCGGTTTTTTTGTTTTTTTTTTTTTAATTTGGTAGTTGTTGTCGCATCAGCTTCTGTGGCCATAATGCACCTCCCAAGGTTTTTTTCCAGTACTCTAATCCAAGCCCGAGGCAGGATTCGAACACGCGACCTTTGGGGTACTAAGCAAGCACTTTACCCACCCGGCTAGCCCGGTTGGCAGAAATCGCTGTAGAGAAGGCTATATAGTAGACCGAGTTAATTCCCTTCTAAACTCCTAATAACACCTGATATTATAGTTGCAAACTGATATTGCATATAAGTTTGCCTTCGATCGAAACAATTTGTCCGGTTTTATAACTTTGGCTTTAACCTGGCACATTTTTTGCCTCAAACGGGTAGGTGGGAAGTGGTATAAAAATATGATATGTACATAGAACAAAGATTCCCGAAGTGTGGGGCGCGCCCCTTTTATTGTCACTTGATCTGGGGGAAGGTTGTTTTCATGAAGTACTTTTTTACATATGGACAAACCATCCCACTAATCCAGGTGCGTTTTTCATTTATTTCTGATGATTATTTCTGTTGATGATGAAACCTCGAATTTTATTTCTTAGAGATTAAATATATTGATGTATGTATTAATTTATAAAATAATGTACATTCATAGCTAAATTTTATGTCAAATCTGTTTATTTGCATTTGTTCTGGAATTTGGAGGGCATATGAAATTAAAAAAAAAAAAATTAAGGGGACTCAAGGTATAGGAATCTCTGGTATATAATAATAAGATATAGTAGAATAAGACTATGATTCAGAGGTGACTTTCCCGACGATAGGTCGATGGTCTGACAATCTCACTGTATGATATTTGTCTCTCCTTGGCTTCCACTTATCATGACTAACAACTGTTATCAACAAAGCTGTCATCACTGGCAGCTAATATAGATCTAACTTTAAATAAGGTTAGGTTATCAAAATGAATCATTTAAGAAATGTAATGTTATTTAATGTAATGTTAAAGAAATGAAATGTAAAGCAAATATCATATGGAAGTTAATCTCTTAAATACCTTAAACATATTAATTAAGGTTAAGGTATTTATTCTAAAACAGCATATTTAGTAATTAGTTTTTAATTAAGCATTTTAGGAAAGAATTTCAAGTAAGCTTAGATTGTCTAAATTTGGTTTTAAGAAATAAATAGACACCATGGACGAGTGGTCAAGTGCCTTGCCTTAGTTTCAAGAACACGTGTCTGATAAATACGGTGATGCTCTTATATTCTTTCTATCTTCTAAGCTTTTCTGACCATAAGTGGTAGTCCTAGAACAGATATATAACGAGAAATTTTATTCTACTTAATAAGATAAGATTATCGACCATAGGATAATTAGTGTTTATTTTTTAATTACGAATTTAGGAAATGTAATGCTATTGAATAGCGTCAGGTTACTTAATATGAATAAAGAAAACATCTTGGAAGTTCGTTACGTAAAGTTCGATTTTCATTATTTGTTAATAATGACAGTTTAATAGACAAGAGTTCAGTTTCCACTCACGATCAATAAAGACCAGTGAGACATGATCATCATGAAAGTTATTCATAGTGAAAGTTATTCAATGTACAGGAAAGTTATTCATAGTGAAAGTTATTCAATGTACAGGAAAGTTATTCATAGTGAAAGTTATTCATAGTGTAAAAGAAGTCGTTTAGTTCACTCTTGCGGAAAATTTTATGAAACGCAAGTTAATTTATTATCGAGTGTTTTACTCGATAATAAAATTTTTTTGTGGGTGCATGTATTAAAAGAATAATATTATGCGTATTCATTTTCAACAAAATAATACATAAACCACCTTCTGTTCGAATTGCATGGATTGCACTAGGTACATGGATTGCATGGATTGTAATTTATTTGTTAAAGAGTCTAGCTCCAGGTGCGACCGTTCTTCCATCAGAATATTTCTCAGTTGCTTCTATTGTCGTGATAGAGAACTGTGAAACCGAACAGCCCTCTCCAAAATATCCCAGACATTCTCAATTGGATTCGGAACGTTCTTAATTGGAGAATTAGGCGGCTAGGGTAGTTGGTGGAAATCTTGGGAACATCTAGAAACAATCCATCGCAGTCCGGATAAAAATGAAGCATTGCAAGGTGAAGATGGTCCGAAATGAAGAGAAATTACCTGATACCATGATACTTCCTCCAGCCACTTGAGTGGAAGGCATGAGACAGTCTAGGCTTCTTGAAGTTCACATTTCACTTTCACCTACTATTGGTACAAAAATATGTAAATAGGGACTCTTCAAATCACATGACTTTTTACAGTGTTCGACAGTCCTGTCTTAGCGGTGTTGGCATCACTAGAGTCAAACCTTTCAAATCTCTTTACAGAAAGAAGTGGCTTTCGTATAGGCAGACGACTACCAAATCCCAGATTTAACTCCTTCCACATAGTTTGGTTGGAATTGGATCTTCCTTTGCCTAAATTTAATTTTTCCGTAGTTTTCTGCACACTGGACCTTCTATTCTGACGCACAATACGCTTTAAATTCTTGCGGTCTCGTTCTTACAGTACGACGCGCATTTTTTCCCTTTTAGAACCTCATTCTCCTTTTGTCATCCATTCATTGTGTACTTTTGAGATGGTTGCTTTCGGCACGCCAGTGATTTCCTCTGTTTGCTCAATTATGACTACTGCTAAACGTGCCCCAACACGTTTCTGATGATCGCCATCTTACCCATGGCCGGATAGACTAAGAAGCCCCAGGAAAGCGTACAGTATCTATCGGATACCAAGGAACTTGTGACCATACCATGTGACAACTTGTATTTGCATGGCGTACGTTTAATTATCTGTTGATTAAACGTACGCCATTACGGAAGAAAACTTAGAAACCTTTGCCAATTGCAAAGGTTTATAACTTTTTTTTAAGTTAAGAAAAAGTTAAGTGTAAAGAAAGACTCACAGTGGGAAAATTAATTCGTTGAATGAACTTTTCCCCCGCTTGAAGTTATGATATTTTTCAAAGAAAGTACGCCATCTATTCCAACTTAGTGACATATTGTTTTCCAGTCTTTCATATAATTGTCTAAATGATGATGACACAATCGGCAATTAAATATTCAATAACAAAAGAGTTGTCTTAAATTTTTTCCCAACACTGACTGAGTTTTGCATTTTTTTTTTAAATCAAAGCTTAAAGCGACATTGGAAACTAATGAACACAGAACTACACGTGACCGCGGGAAATATTCTCCTAAGGCTATTTAGAAGTTTATGCTGAAATTGTAATAATTTATTTGTTAAATGTATTCTTTA
This sequence comes from Mastigoproctus giganteus, assembly GCF_048544385.1. NCBI lineage: Eukaryota > Metazoa > Arthropoda > Arachnida > Uropygi > Thelyphonidae > Mastigoproctus > Mastigoproctus giganteus. The sequence continues at coordinate 97,273,638 of NC_143580.1, forward strand.
AAATGTGTCTCATAACGTTAAGGAAATTTACCTCAGCACAAAACAACCCGATTTATTTCAAATGAAATTAGAAGTATACAAAAACGCAAAACTGGAAGTTCAGATAAACGAAATAGGAAGTTGCCGATAAAGGAAGCAGGAAGTTGCCAATGATTTGGGATTAGGGTCAGCAAAGTTTATTTTATAAAACTACGATTATGAATTCCTGCTTTGCATTTTCATCTGTCTACATAATGATGTGCTGAATGGTAATGCTAGTCTGACGGCCATTCTACCAAATTTAATTCGACAAAGCCATATTACGTATTCAAAGACAGTGCTAAAGGTAACACTGCTAAATGTATTGTTGCGGTTTTTTTTTTTTTTTTAATCTCTTTATTACAAAAGCTCTAATAATGAAGGTCAAGCATAAAATAACGCATATGTTTTGTAGATGCAAACTAATGTGTTATTCTCTTTCGAGATCATTTCTTTGAGAGAGACAAAAAAAGAAAAAAAAAATCTGACTTTTATCCGCCTTGCTTAATTGAAATTAAGCGAGCGCGAGAAAATAAGATGTGGCGGGATGCAGCCAGAATAAAAGAAAGCAGACGGAGATAAATGAAAATTGTCATGTTCGTAGTGCAACCTTGCAAACGCATAATTTGATTTCATAAAAAAGTTTTTTGTCAAATAAGAAGATTATTAGAAAGACAAAGACTTTGTGTATCGAATTAATGAACTTGTTGCAGCCATCATAGAAATTTTAAATTATGAGTTTGCGTTTCCGGAAAAAAAAAAAAATCGGTATCCTACCAAATTTTAATAAATAACACATGTGCAATAAAATAGTTGTTAGTACCGTAATGAAATGCAAAGCACTGCATATGGGTAGCAGTAACCCCAGAAAATGTACCAACTGGGTGGTGTTACACTCAATGTAGTGGAGAATGAAAGAGACTGGGGGTAATTGCAGTCAGATATGTAGTTTTCTGAGCAGTGCAGACAGGCTACCAGAGTAGGTCATGGGGTCTTGTCAAGGATATACAGGAATTTTGCGGGCAGGGATACGGAAGTGATTATCCTCTTGCATAAGGAAATGGTCAAGCTACATCTTGAGTACTGCGCACAAGTCTGGAAGCCTCATTTTAAGAAGGATGTAGAGTTGCTAGAACGAGTACAGAGAAGGGCAACAAGGGGGTTAAGGGAACAAAGGGGGTGCTCTTACGAAGAAAGACATAAGTTCTGCAAATTGCAGAGTCTGGAGACAACGCACTTGCGAGGTGATCTTATTGAGGTGTATATGGCCTTGAATGAATTGAGCAGGCTCAATGCTGATGGGATTCTTCCTCTTGCTCAGATTACAAACCGGAGGGGGTATAAACTGAAATTGAGGAAAGATAGTTGTGGAATAGATGTGGAAATTTTCCTTTGCCCAGCGGGTAGTTGATTGCTGGAACAAACTGCCATTTGTCGTTGTGGAAGTTGATAGCTTAAATAAATTCAAGGAAGAAGTGGACAAACATTTGGAGTGGATGGATGGGTGAAATGAGCAGGGATTTTTTTTTTTTTTTTTTTTTTTGCTGATGCTGTATAAGCTTGCTTTCTTGCATAATTTGCCTCTGCTAATGCTAATCTTGATAAACGCTGTTCAAAAGTGACTCGAAAAGCGTAATTCTAAACAAAAGAGTACTTTAAACTTTTCTGCGCTTAAACATTAAAACAGATAAATATACATCAAATAACATCAGTAATCTGTAATACTAAACTCTGCTAGTGAGAGAGAGAGAGAGAGAGAGAGAGAGAGAGAGAGAGAGAGAGAGAGAGAGAGAGAGAGAGATCATAATTAACGTTCCCATACTTTGAAGAATCAGTTGATCTAAGGAACGGACCGATTGAAGTGAAACTTTGAATCAACGTATTTAGATGGATGTAGAAGAAACTTATTGAAAAAAAATTAAGAAATTAATTTCAAAACTTCTACACACTAGTTACTCAAATATACTATAAAAACTTAATTTATAGTCCTGTATTCTTGTATATTCAGGTATCTTCACTATTGACCCCATGTTTCTGTCTCTCACCCCCCAGCCTTCTGTCTCCCTTCCCTCTCTAGCTATCTCACGACTAGCGTTTGATCCTTGTCAAAACTACACAAGCCCCACACTAAAAAAGTTCTACCCTGATTAACGTATATCTCTTTCGGCCTGACCCAATTTCTAGCGTTTCTCCCCCCCCCCCCACTTTTTTTTTTAAGGTCGGAGTCACTGAAATCTCAGGAAATTAGGTGGCAGAACCTACCAGAGTAAATAGTAAAGCTCTAAAATACTGGTGTACCTGGTCTACCTCCACGAGGTTAGTGTGGGCAAAGGTGGGTCCCATTTGCGACCCAACGGCTAAAAGACCAGATGAACAACGGTACAAAACATTACACACCACAATATCCATACACTTTTAAATCTCTGGCCTCTACAGAGTTCTGTATCATCCCACAATGTATACTACGCGAAGATGGGGGGAAACCCCTGGTGCCGTTAGACCCTAAATACACTATACACGCACTGTTCCTTGATACCCGACTGATTGTTTTATATAGCGTGGAAAAGACACGTGACAATATCTCTGCTGGAGCAGTTGGATGACGGTGAATGTACCCAGTGAATTGATCAACTCAGTATAGTGTAGGTCAATTCAGAATAAGGGCAGCAGAAATATAGTAAACAAATAGTAGTCCCTAATCAACAGTATCTCTATTCAAAAATGACCAAGCCAAGGATGTAACGGTCCACACAAAAATACAGCTGTGGGCATTCAATAATAGGGGTGCACATTTTGTACCTGCTCCGGGCCAGAACACGTAGTTTCTACATTGCTCACTATTTAACAAGGAGGGTACAGTACTCACTTTCATGATATAAAAACTGATGTAACAGAGAACGTTTCTCAATGGGCTGAAAATATTCTAGATCTAAAAGCAGCACAAGCGTATCCATCTTTTAGGTAAATGATAGGGAAGCTTGAACTGCAACAAACAGAAATGCCTGTAGGCGATAAAAATAGTATGAGGGCCTTGCACACAAACAGTATATATACAGTATATTGTTTAGTGACGAGAAAAAAAGAAAACCTAAAAGAGAAAATAAAATATCATCACGTGATAATAAAATAAAAATATAAAATAAGATAATAAATTTAAAAAATGCAATAAAATTAAAAATGCAATAAAATAATAAAATAAATAAAAATGAATATCATCAATAAAATATAACCAAGCTTGAGAAAAAAATTACTATACCTTTTGGGGTGAAGTATATATCCAGCTGAAGATGGGCGATTCTGATAGGGATTTAAAAGTAAGGCAATCAGATTACCATTTTCGCAGCACTATCCTTAAAAGCTGAGTTTCTTTATGTCCTCATGTTTTTCGTGGTATGTTTTTCATTGCCATATGCCGTTGTTTAAAATCTAGAAAAGTGAATGAACCATTAAATACGGAACATTTTTGAAATTATCATATTATCAATGGTTTTACCATCTTGTTTCTATATATAAATCAACAAACAGCATATATAAAAATATATTGTTCTAAGCAAATTCCCCACTTTTCTGCTTTTGCGAAAAGTAGCCACTATCATAAAAACACGACTGGCATTGCAATAATTTAACAACTATTGGAAGGATTAAGGTATAACAAATTTTCCTATTCAGATAGATTCCTTAATAAATTTCATAGAAAGTTCTTATTTCTGCAAATTCTGAAATATACTGGTCCAGAGGAAAACTACTATCAGCTTTTAAGAACCGGAACAAGGAAATGGTTACCTGATTGCCTTATCTTTAAATTCCTATGAGACTCTTTCCAGCTTCAATAGGACGGTGTGCACACTATAAAATGCCGGCACGAGATACAGACAAACCCCACTGCATTCTTCTTGTACGAGTATATTACTTAAGCATTAATGATGCATACATATAAATAAGTGTAATAATGAAATTTAGGAGGATCAAGGACCAAAATCCTTTCACTTTCTCGCGAAACTGAAAGCAGTGTTTGGCTGATATTTTTTTTCCATTATATTGTTTTAAGAGTGTCATCCATCATCTCCGCTGAAGCGGAAAACACCTTAGACCCCACCCAGAATCTACAGAAGTCGTCAAAGTTTACTGTAGGAAGAATTTCCATTTCAGTTTTATTTCCCAGATCCGTTGGTCTTGGACCAGCACCAGGCGCCACTTTCTCTGTTCTGTAAAATTCCGTTGAGAAACTTTATGCGTCATGTTCCAAAAAAATACTCTCGCAGGTTTTAATTTTTACTTTCATTCCACGCATAAGAATCATCTGTTATTTTTGAATAACGCTAAACTGTAACACTAATTGCTAAAACTGTTTCCATTCGGAGTGTAGTCACGAATATATCCATGAATGCAGGTATCCACCTTCGGTCCAGTCTTTCGTATTACTGTTGTTACACTTATGAGTTCTCGAAAAAGAAAACAATTTAAATTTCTTCTTGGTCAATCCACAGAAGAAACGGTGGAAATAAAAGTGGGAAGGAAAGTGGAGTGTGGCATCGTGAACGTTTCACGTTTAAATAATGACTCCCCACAGTCGTGTGAACAGTTGACAGTGACAAAACGATGGTGACTAAGGATTCATATAGATTAAGTGCTCATACTGAAACTGCTTGTGCTAATTTAAAGAAGGGATTAAAGTAACCAACCGAAATAACCGCACCCAGGACTTACTGACTATACAACATCGTTCTAAACTATTGTCTAACGGGATTTTACAATCCTCAGATGAACAGAATAAGAGTAGACAAATATTGTCATTAAGAAAAATAAAGGATTTAACATTTTATTTACTATTTCGGTTTCATTTAATCATGGAGAAATGAATAAACTCTGTTAAGCAATTTAAACTGCTTTTATTACTCTCGCGGGAGTTATCACAGTTTTATGTTTTCAAACTGTATGTGCAAAGAAAATCTATGGATGCAGAAATTCATATTAAAATTCACATTAATGTCAAGAATACTCATACGGAATGCGATTTTGATTTAACTTCCACGACAGTAAAGGGTTTTTGCCGCTCATCATTCATTTTGGAATGGTCTAGGTTCAGATTCTATCGACACCGAGAAGAATTTTGTAAATTTTTTTCACCCAGGGCTGTAGTTAACTGGTTTGAAGTAGATATAAAGCTTATCCCTATAAGAAATTGTAAGTTTTCATTACGTGAATACGTTGAAATGGGCTTGGGAACAAAGTACTGGCGATGAAATAAATAAAAAAAAATCTTTCTGAACCTACTGGACCGTAGGAAACGTATGCAAAAGTGTCGCCTCTCTGGCAGATCATGTGCAATATCCAATACCTTAACTAGGATGTCTGAATCCTCGGTGCCACGTATAATGAAATGTCTCGTAAATTGTTCATTCTTGACGTTCAGCAGAGAAATTAAAGAAAAATCACGTACTGCCGGTTTCGGTACATCAAAGCAAAGAAACCGATCCTCCTTAAATTTGTGCTCCGTATAAAGACAAAGATTTTAGTATTTTAGATTCGGCTACTTAATCTGGAATGCTGCCGCATCGCAATACTTTAAAAATGAACTAGAACTAAAGAAAGAATAGCAATACATCAAAAAAACCGCGTGGAACCGTGTTAGGTATTATTTTTGCTTAATATCATACTCTGTATTTTAGCTGCTGATCAAAACTTTTTATAAGTGAACACAGTCATCAGATTAGTTTGTAAGCAATCACTATTGTATGAAAATAGGCACTACCCAATCAAAAGGTTTGGACGTTAGAACGTTTCGAAAAATACGAGTTTTAGTGCACAATTTAAAAAGATGTGGGCTACACTTTGTGCCCGATGACAGCAGTGATCCATAATGGGACGCACTCGACAATTCCTTGCAGCAGATGGCAGGCATATATGTCTATTCCTCCTTCAGAGCACACCTCCTTGAGGTACACCTTTCTTGACAAGAACAATTGTCTGATAGCATCCTTGATAGACAACTAGCTGTCTCAGTTAAAGTTGATATTTTAGTATGTGACTAAAAAGTCAGATATTTTGAAGTAGTCTTTCAAAGATAAGGATGAGAGCTGTAACTGATTTGATTTATAATTAAATGCTGATTTGATATTGAAGAAATTAATATCTAACTGGGATGTGCTGTTTAGGACTTGTATCCAAAAAAGAATGTCAAGGAGATTTGAAGTCGTGGATCACGGCTGAAAACTACAAGGTGATGAGCGCAGTGGGAGAAACAATGTTTGGCAATTCCTGGGTGTATCAATATTTCAAAGACCTTCATAAGGGAACAGCCAATGGAGATGGGGAAAAAATCTTTGGGTAATTTGGGGTGTCTAATACCTTGCCGCAATGATGGGGTGATACACGTTCCAAGGATAAATTGAAGGATTTGAAACAGAAGTTCCAACTATATAAACAGAACAAATTTTCACTTCAAAGAGCCATCATGTCCTACTGTAGGTGATAAATTCAAATTTTGATTACTAAATATGTCGACCCGTCATCTGACAAGTAAGCAACCTCCTGGTATGTAGCACCGTTTCTCGGAGAAACTGTATAGCTCAGATTAGCTTAAGCCGGCAGTGGTGACGGATCACGTTACAGGTTCCCCTAGGGTTCGGTGTTGGGCCCCCTGTCGTTTTCTATATGTATCAATGATATTGATGAATATATATCAGACTTAATGTCCAAGTTTGCAGATGATACAAAGGATGGCAGGGATGTTAATGACAATAATGGCAGGATTGTTAATGACAATAATGGCAGGATTGTTAATGACAATAATGGCATTGTGCTACTGCAACAGGATCTAGAAATGTTGGGCAGTGTGCTGAGAAGTGGCAATTGAAATTTAACATCGACAACTGAAAGTACTGCAGATGGGTAGAAACAACCCCAGAGAAACGTACCAACTGTGTGGTACTACACTTAGGGTGGTAGAAAATTAAAAAGACCCGGGTGTAATTCTGCAGTCAGATATGAAGTTTTCTGAGCAGTGTAGAGAGGCTGCCAGAGCAGATCATGGAGTATTGTCAATGATATACAGGAATTTTGCTAGTAGGGAAAAGGAGGTGATTATCCCTTTGTATAAGGCAATGGTTAGGCCGCACCTTGAGTACTGCGTACAGGTCTGGAGGCCTCATTTTAGGAAGGATGTAGGGTTGCTTGATCGAGTAGAGAGAAGGGCAACAAGATTGGTGTGGGGGAATGAAGGGGTCCTCTTACCAAGAAAGGCTTAAGTGCTGCAAATTGCAGCGGCTGGAGACTAGGCACCTCGAGGTAATCTGATTGAGGTGTATGGTCTTGAATATGTTGAGCACGCTCAATTCTGATGGGATTCTTTTGCTTGCTCAGATTACGAACCTGAGGGGGTATAAATTCAAATTGAGGAAAGACAGTTGTAGAATAGATGTGCGGAAATTTGCCTTTAGCCAGCGAGTAGTTGATTGCTGGAACAAACTTCTATCTGTCGTTGTGTTAGTTGATAGCTAAAATATATTCAAGGAGGAACTGGGCAAACTTTTAGAGGGAATGGATGTGTGATTTTTTTTTTATTTTGGCTGCTTCTACATCATACGCTTGCTTTCTTTCTTGCATCACGTGTTTATACTACTACTCACCAAAACTGATGTTTCAATGTTATCCGTTAATCAACAATTATGAAAATTTTCTACTTTCCTGAATAGAGTAAAACTTCTGAAATAGTTATTGTATTTCAGTAACTATGGTTTTTACCATAGTTACTGAAATACAGTAACTATGGTAAAATACAGTAACTATGGTAATCTGCAGTCGTTTAAATAAATTTATTTACTTTCAGCACCTTCGCTTAACACTTTTAAGTTGATGTGTTTCTTTCTTGTGGAAGCCGCCACACGGACAGAAAACAACTGTCTTCACAAGCTCAGTGGATTTTATTTCTTGAACCATGTGAACTTGAACCTCATATTTATTAATCATTTAACTTGACATTTAACGAATTGCTTACCAGCATCCCATTGCCTTGATGTAACACTGCCAGTTACCGATTACCTTTGAGATATATATGTTGTTGCGCTTTTCAGCAAATGACCATCCATGATAAATGATGAGACCTTTCGACTTAAATAAATCAATTTAAGTCGAAAGGCCTCAGTGTAGATTATCTGTTTTCCCACTGCAAACTTCATTTCCATGTCTCTGTTACAAAACACGCATCAAATGAATGTATTTTCTGTGCAATCGTCTACTACTTGAAGCAAATAGAAATAGGAACCACTCTTTATTAACGGAACGAATCTCTGACAGCTTAGTAACTACTTTTTTACGAAAGTCCCAAACACTAAAGATATCATAACATCTGAAGTACTTAGTACCGCCTTTTTTTTTTATTAATCACAATAACAGCGCAAAGTCTTACCATACAATGAGAAAATAATAAGTGAGGGTATATTTAAAGGGAGCAGGGATTATAGAATACATCATCACATTCTATCTTTGATTCAGTTCCAAGAAAATTATGTACTTTATATTTTCAAATTCTGTTAACATGAAAATCTGTTCACAAAAGAAAAAAAAAACACACACACACACACAACCAATCAGTGAACCAAGTAGTCACTTAGAGTGTCTATGATCATAGGAATCTTCAACTTATTTCTCATCAATAAAATGGAAAAGGCAATTGTTTAATTTAATCATTGAAATGCCTTTTTTCTCTTATAACTGTTATACGAAATTTAACTGAATTCTCTTTAACTTGGTATGATCAATATGTTATATTTATAAAGACAATCTTTGAAATAAAAAAACACCATTAAATTTTAATTTAATGCCTCACTGTTTAAAAAAAAGCTTTAAGGGTCTGGAATAACAGTAATTTATATATTTTAACTGGGCAACAACTTACAAGATGGATTTATTATATGAATAATACCAGCTATTGATGATATTACTCCTAATAAGCCTATAAAACCAGAAGACATTTTGACATAACCAAGTAAGGAAAGAAATCCACACAATCACACCCATTTTTGAGTGTGTCAAGAGTAACATCTTTATGTTACGTCATCCAATGTATCAATGCATGGCATTTTGCTTGGAAAAGCTGAAATGAATTTCCTTTTGTAGCAGAACATTCAATATGTGTATAACTTGTCACCTTAAAACGCAACAATGACAAAATTTCATAAAAATCTCTCAGCAAATTCATTACTAGTGCATAAAGCCATAACCTGTTACTTATCTTTGACATTTTAGTTTATGAATTTCCTTGAGTCCCACTCGACCAATCCATAATATATGATCAGTAAAAAGGTAGAGTGCAAAATTAATGCCTGACAAAGTGAGCGTTAATCTCAAAGTCAGATCTGGTAGGTTAATTGTATTCAGGGTGCTGTAGAATGCATCCAAACTACGCCTAAGACGGAACAGTTTTCTAGAAGTGCTAAGCGAATACTCCAAATTCTTTAGTTTATTAATGATATCTGTATCATGGCGATACTTTTCCATAAGAAACCAGATGAGCTTGCAACCATACTGAAGAAGTCTAAATAAACGGTCACACCTCTACGTCTGGGAGTTAAATTTTACTATGGTTTCCAAAATATTGCCATGCATTTTTGAGAAATTTAAACTTCGAATATTAAACTTTTTTAATTTCCTTCTCAGTATGACAAATTCCTACAAATCCATTCAATTAAAAACTCCCTCAGTGGCATTTCTTATTAAATGCCTCTTTCTTCACACACTTCCTCCAAACTGCGAACGTATCTCTACAGGTACGACATTCACTATTGTATTTGCTCACGTGGGTAAACAATCCCCATTACACATTAGTAATAAGCACTCCTAACTTCGGATGCCACTATACAGAGCGTACAAGCTATTAACAACAAAGAAATTTAAAAAAACAAGACAATTTCAGTGTTATTCCGATAGCAATATATGTTCTCCAACCGCTAGAGGAGGAATTTGTTCCGCAGAAAGAGCTGCACCATTATCACGCGATGATAATGTTTGTTTGTTATATTATAATGTTTATTACATTTGTGATTTACAGTTTGCTATACAATTATTACATCTTAGACGGAAGATACTTGTTAATATGAAATTTGAATTTCTCTATATTGCAATTTTAGAGAAATGCACATGAAGGAAGGTTGTTCCAGAAAACAGAAGTAGAAGGGATAAATGAGAAAGCAAAACAGTTGGTTCTGTGAATTTGCAGTTGGAGAGGGATTGGACACTGATTGCTTGTGGCACATATACAGTTTGGTTTGAGGGTAATTCCAGTGACATTACAAAAGAACGGTGCCTATAGAAAAGGCAGAAAGTGAACGCCGTTGAGACAGAGAGTAGAGGAGTTAATATTGACTGGGTTAATATTGACTGCCCTCTTCTGAATGAGAGAGAGAGAGAGAGAGAGAGAGGTTTAGGGTCACCAGCTCCAGATGAAGAAACAGTATTAAACTTGTCTAGAAATTTGTCATCGAATCTGAGCATAGCAGCAGCAGTAGACTCTTTTTTGCTAGAATAAGATAACTCAGTTTTAGATTGTAGTTAATTTTTTTAAGTCCCACTAGAGATTTCACCAAATGTTACCAACATTCTGTCAGATAGAAATTAAGAGGGGGAAAGAGAATATTATTATTCATGTGGGGACTAATGACATTAAGCATACACGAACACGATCTGAGATTTGTTAGACAAATATAGGACCATGCTGAAGAAATGTCGCGAGTGTGGTCACAGTGTCTGTGTCTGTAAATCTGCCCAGGCACGAAAGGAGGGGTTATAGAGGAAAGCCTTTGGAAGACTTGAAGGACTCTACAAGGCTTTTGGGGGAAAATTTCTGTCAGCTAGGACCTCACTTGTAGGTAGAAGGAATCTGTTTTGTAGAGACAGGATACATTTAAACAAAGGTGGTGCAAAAGGTTTTGCCAGTATTATTGAGGATACCTTTAAGGTTCAGGGAAACTGCTAGTTTGGGGGGAAAAGGGTAATATAGATACGCGTTTATCTGATAGTATTGGTCAAATTAACTCTTGCACATACCTCAAGAGTATTTGTTTGTTACCTCAACAGAACATATTTGTAAGATGTTCTGGGGGCATAAACGTTTCAAAAGGTGTGGGCAGCTAATATCAGGGAAGCGAGCTTAAATAACTTTAAGGGGTGTATCAGGGTAGTTAACTATACAAGAACACTAAGTATTAATAGTTTATTCAGTAATGTCAGAAGTGTTGTCAATAAAATGAGTGAATTCGAACTGCTCGTTAGGACAAGTAACGCTGACATAATAGGGCTTACGGAAACGTGGTGCCACCAGGAGATAGAGGATGATGAGTTTCAGTGCGGTATGTATAATGTATTTAGGAAGGACAGGGAAGATAGAAGGGGCGATGGGGCATGCTTCTTATCATAAGTATCCTGAGCGCAACGAAAACTTTCCCGGATTCAGACGTTTCGCATGCTAGTATAGAAATCAACTAGATGATTGTTATTTGTATCAACATATCAGGGAAAGTAATAGTTTTCCAAATACTCTGGACCTCATCATCACCAGATGACATACAGGGCTGACAGTAGCAGGAAGCGATAACGGAGTTCTACGGTGGGCGATGAAGAGAGAGGTAGTAGTTAAAGGCAAAGGAATGGGTTATAATTTCAGGAAAGGAAATTACGATGACTTAAGGTGCTACATTGCCTCTAACTGTGTAGATATCTCACACAGAGTAGATACAATTGAATTATGGTATACGTTTAAAACATTAATCACGGAAGCCTTGAATGCTTATATACCATTAAAAAAATACTTCACGAGGAGGATTGCAAGGTGGATGAATAATGGAGTTGCTAAATTACTTGAGCAGAAAAATACGACAGGGAAAAGTTACAGAGCACTAAAAAGTACTGAAGCCTATAACAGCTACAAATTGATCCGTAATAATGCCACTGAAAAGGTTAGGCTGGCAAAGGCAGGTTATGATAAATCGCTTTCAAAGAAAGCAAAGGGGGGATAAGGAATTCTTCACATATATAAATGCAAAGAGAAGGAAGGACAAACCAGATCGGACCCTAATGTAATGGACGTGGGATAGTATTGCATACCTCAGCTGAATTTGCAGATGAACTCAACAGTTATATTGCATAGATATTTAAAGAAGAAAAACCCTTCACGTCAATGAGAAATATTTTTGGGAGTGAAGTTGAAAAAAATGTAATTAAGATGTTGAAATTTCACACGTTTATTTAATGAAAATAACTTTCGAGCCTACAGGCCAGTACGACTCCTGGGTTGGTTGATAGCATTTACCCTATAATCTTAAGGTAGGCGGCAACAAGTGAGTGCATTGAACCATTGAGGCTAATTATGAGAGCATCACTGAACTCAGGGCAAAAAATGCCAATGTATCTCTAATACATAATGGCGGTTCTAAGAATGAAGTGCGACAAGGCCGTTAGTCTAACTTTAGTAGTGGGGAAAATCATGGAGACTATGATCAAGGGTGGAATTCGGGATCACTTAGATAGAAATGGAATTCTAAAGGATACTGAGCATGGTTCTGTAAAGGGAAAATCATGTTTAACTAATCTGGTTAGCTATTTTGAGGGTCACTCAAGAGGGAATAATTTCGACATTGGTTATTTGGATTTCAGCAAAGCATTCATTGGATTTCAGCAAAGCATTCATTGGATTTCAGCAAAGCATTCATTGGATTTCAGCAAAGCATCACAGGGAAAATCGTTAGATGGATAGCAGGGTGGCTGCAGAGCAAGAGGGTTGTGATAAATGGTTATTCCTCAGATTGGGTTGATGTAAGAAGTAGGGTTCCCCAACAATCAGTATTTGGACCATTGTCGTTATTGAATTTCGTAAATGACATCGATGAAGGGACAAAAGGCGCGATGTCTAAATTTGCGGAGGATGTAAAAATTGGTAGAGTAGTTAATGATTGCCACAAAGCACAGCTTCTTTAGAATGACCTAGATAGACTTCAGAAATGTTCAGAAAAATGGTAGCTGTGCTTTAATCCAGAAAAATGTAAGGTATTGTAACTGGGGAACAGTAATCCCAAATTAACATACACTTGGCGGAGTTGAACTGAAGCCGGTAGTGGAGGAAATGGCCTTGGGTATTACGATATGGTTAGATATGAAGTTCTCCGAGCATTATAGACTGGTTTCAATATTTTCTCTATAATTAAGGATTACTTTAGGGATCGCAAAATAACATGTTTACTGTGCGCGTCGTTACAGAATTACGCGTCGTGTGACTCGAGGCTGCCCGCAGCAATCTGTCTTTGGTCCTTTAATATGGAACTTGGCTCAAGAGAGAATTTGACCACTCACACACAATAGCTTATGCAGATGATATGGTAATACTCGTGCACGGAAACACCAGAAAGCAGCTTGAAATGAAGTCTGATTGCACATTGAAAGAATTATGCAAATAGTGTAATTTACATAGGTTGACAATCTCTACATCCGCTTCACTACCTTTGGTAGGCGCAATATGGCCAAAGTAGCTCTTGCGCCAGAAACTCCGATAACAACTCAACATCCAAAACTAAAATCATGATGTTGAACGGTAAATTGGCTCTTAATAGACCTCCGCTCGTAAGGTTGAATGATATTTCCTTACAAGCAGGTGTTAATGATTAAATACTTGGGAATATGTATTGCGAGTGGTTTGAACTTTATCCCGCATGTTAATTACATATCAGAGAAAGTGAAGAAATTTATTGCAATGATCTCAAGAATAACGCGGGTGGAATGGGGGATAAAGGGGAAAGCACTCCATTTGGAACAGGAGATAAAGGGGAAAGCACTCTATTTGATTTATGATTGCATTTTTTTCTGGCGATTGTTACGTATGGTGCATCGATCTGGTTTGGCCATGTAATCAAAGTAAGCAACACCAGAAAGCTCTATTCTATACATCGAGTTATGTTACTCAAAATGGTTATGGCCTGCAGAACGGTTTCCACAGAAGCTTTGCAATTGTTAGCTGGCAAAATGTCACTTGATTTGCAGTTAGTGTTTAGAAGCCTATCCTTTATTTTTGAGAAGAGGTATAAAATCCGAGTTCCTGGATATCGAAATTAACATTTTAAATGACTTAAGAAACGAAAAGAAAAGGATTTGGGATCTCCTTTTACAAAAATGGCAAAACAGATGGAATTGTTCGGAAAAGGTAGAATAACATTCAAAATTTTCCCTTATGTTAATGGTGCGAATTACCGTATATTAAAGCAATCTGGTTAGTACCAAATCTATGTTGTACATTCTTACTAACAGGTCACGGATCATTGTTTGCTAAACTGAACAGTGTTGGAATCGTAGCAAGATGGAAATGTACGTGTGGTGACCTGGAAACGTGGGACATGTCTTTAATTGTTGGGAATATGCTGATTTGCTTTTGGATGTACTGAATAATGTTGATAATGTAATTCGTCTGATGAATGGGATTGAGCCATTACTTATTAAAACAAGGGAAAATTTTTATTGTCTTTCAAAATTTTGCAAATTTAGTTTCCGTGAGAAGGAATATGCTTTTGCAACTGGAAGAGTTAAGGTTGAATAATTGATGAGTTGGTGGACTGCACCCTCTTCTTTACATGGGACAGTATGTTATTTTTTATATAATATCGGTGTAAACACACCATAGTTAACCCATAAATTTGAACTATGTATGTAGCGTAATAGGCATCGTTTTAATTGTATCTCATATTGTGGTTGCCTTCACAACGAGATAGCTGCTAATACATTACTTCAAATAAATAACGCTTCTCTAGTAGAGAAGACTGTTGTTATTTATTTTCAGCGGATACCACCGGTGGTATTTTTTCTTCCACTTTTTTCCTCTTGTGTATTAATGACCTTCTTCCATTGACCGGAAACCTATACATAGTTTTGCTGATGATAGCACATTGCATTCCTCCTTCCACTGTGATAAACCTTACCCTGCACAGAGTTACAACTTCTCCAATATCCACTACTAGTTCTTTACTTGCTGATTTCCATGTAATTCTCCGGTGGGGCAGAGATAATTTTGTTAATTTCAATCCTTCTAAAAACTCAGTCATGTCTTATATTTCGCAAAAAAGGATTCTTCTGCTCTTATACTTATCAGAGAACGGAACCCAATTTGTCAGGGCTACAAATAACATGTTCATAGCACCAGTTTTGATGAGCTGTGCCATAGTTGGGGACGCCCATACAGCACTCTGTTGACACAGATTTATGAACAAGATCGTATACACCGCTCGACAAAATTAACAGAACAAAATTTTTTTTAATAAAGAATTTAAAGAATATAAATATTTTTCATGAATATTGTGAACAGTGTTGCCGAAGGCGTATATTTCACAAAAAAAGACATGGCATGCAAATTACAAATATTCAATAGAAATCGCCCTACCTTACAGAGCTGTACATTATGAATGCCTATAAAAAGTGATTGCGACCACATCACTTCATTCCCGGTTTTTGCCTTTTTCAGTGGGACAGCCACATCTCCAGTGCTCAGGATGGCAACTCATCGTCGTTTATATGATTCTTTGAAATAGTGGGCCGTTGGTCGACTTGAAGCAGTCGCAGGCGGAGGTGGCAGTTGGCTGAATTTGTCACAGTCTCGTCTCGGCACTATGGAAGCAGTTTCAGGAGACAAGAATCATTACAAGAAGAGAGTAGGCCCGTGTCGTCCGAGGGCTACTTCAACGAGAACAGACCGCTATCTGGCTCTAAAAGCAAGACGTAACCATACGATGTCCTGTAATCAACTGTCTCTTGAGGTTTCTGCGGCCACAAGTGAAAACATTGCCGACTGGACTGTGTTAAGAAGGCTTAATTCAAGTGGACTCTACCCAAGGAAACCAACGATTTTTATCCCATTAATCCCCAACCACCGCACAGCTCATCAAAACTAGTGCCAGAACATGTAATTTTTAGCCCTGACGAATCGGGTTCTGTTCTCTGATAAGTCCCGCTTTAGCCTACAAACATATTCTAGACGTTATTTTATCTGGAGACAACGAGGAATACGGTACCATCCCTCCAACTTCAGAGAAACGTTGGAGGGATGGCACCACACGAGAACACCACCTCTACACTTACGGTGTAGGCGGTGTTCTCGTATGGGGTGGAATAATGATCAACGTTGGCACTACCTCTTCATGTTTTTGATCGCAGAGGTACGGAGAACAAATTCTCGAACGCTATGTGCAACTTTTAGGGGTGCGGTTACCCAGATCCTCTTTTCATGCACGACAATGTACGCAGAGCTCATGTGGTGGAGGAATATCTTGAAACTGAGGATATGCCACGACTATCGGGGCTAGCACGATCACCAGACTTAAGTCTAGACTTAAAACGCCCTTGGGTGTCGCATTGCACGCAATCTGCCAACACCTGTGTCACTTAGTGAGCTAAGGTCTGCGCTGGTGGAAGAATAGCTTTGTTCCCACAGCGCCTTATAGATGCCCTTATATCGGGCATGGTTCACGGCTGTCGGGCCAGCCCCTTTAGCCGTTGGAGATACGCCGTAATGATGTCATGTGACCATATTTTCGAGCACCTTGTATCTACTTCTGAATGTGACCGTTTTGGTAATTCTTGTACAATCCCTATGAATGCTTCTTATACCTGTCTGAAATTTCTCGTTTTCTCCTCATTTCGTCTTTATTCTATGGTACACCAGCATACCAATTTTGTCCAGCTTCATCGCAAGCTGCACGAGTTACGCCACATGTTCTGTTAATTTTGTCGAGCACTGTATCTTTACTTGCTCTAAAAGCAATAATCCCCGACTTATAATCTCCCTTGGCATATAACTAATATTGCTTCTTCTGCATTTGTGGTAGAATATTGTTCCCAGTTCTGGGAATGTGTGCCAAAACCTGTCTCAGGTTTATAGATTCCATTCGAAAGAGGGCAGTTAGTTTAATTATTGACTGCTCTCTAATAAAGTCTCTCCACTCGTTGTCTATGAGACAACGAGTGGAGAGAAGTATCTACCTTCACTTGTAGATACTTTTATGGGCAGAGTTCATCTGAATTGGCTTCTATAAATAATTCCCGTCCTTTTTTTTTTCTCATTTAACTTTCATTTTCTGGAATATCCCCCCCCCTTCATATGTAGTTCCCGAAAATTATTATGTACAGAATTTCAAGTCTAATGCCAACAGGTACCTTCTTTCATCTTTTCAACCTTCGACCCATGCACGGTACTAAGTACTATAGGTTCTAATACCTATTGTTGGATTTTTATAAAAAGAAAATAATAATAATAAATGTAAATAAATAAAAGTAGTCGTTGTCCTCTTTCATCTAGAGTATAGATGCACGCTCTTCAAAACTGGGGAGGAGAGAGCAATCACTTGCACCTTTTATTATTATTATTTTTTATTTTTTTTTTTTTTTGTGGTTTATTTTCGCAGATTTTTAAATTTTTGATGTGGACGCGGATCAGTATCTCAATGATTTTTTTTCCTGGTTAACAATTTCAATTCTATGCTCACATGTAATGTAAAATTTCGTCTTCGTGGTTACAATAGTCAAATTTTATAAATTAAAAAACAACAACCTTCATAAATGTAATAATATAAATTCAAAATAGTTCGCCTTTTTATATCTGCAATATTTAGCATTTTACTAGTAAAACGCGCGTGTTGTGAATGCTTCTTCTTTATTGATTTATTTATTTTTTCCTTTTCATCAACAGTACCATAACCTATTATTATGTTATGCTATTTATCATACTGTTGCATAGGAAATAGGTTAAAACTGCAATTAAAAAAATATATAAATACAAAACGGTTGTGCTCGACTGAATTTTGCACTCAAGCCGATAAAACCTCCGCATATTTATTTCTAACTAATTTTTTTTTGTTCTAGAACACCATAAGTATAAATAATTATATTTACAAATGGAGAAATTTAAAACCAAGGCCAATAAAATATTTATAACATCTTCAACTTTTTTTATTATTTTTCCAGGTTAATACTTTATTATATTATATATTTTTTTATTTTATGAATTATAAATTTTATTATATATTTTATTTATTATTAGTTCATTATATTATTATATTTTATCACACGCATTATAAAATATCTTAATCCTGAGCAAATTATGTATTTTCTTTTAATTTTGACTTAAATAAAAATTTATCACAGAACTCTATACATGTAATCTGTTTTTGTTTATCTTTGAACTCCATATTTGGAATATTCTGAAGCGGCCATGAATATAGATTTTTTATTCATTTCTTTTTTTTTTTTTATTTCTTTACTATAACTATATGCATTTTAAAAAGAAAAACGTCGATTATAAAATAAATTACTCTTTTTTTAAAGTTATAATCTAAGTGATTTTTTTTTTTTAATCAGAGATCAGGAATCAAAAAGTCGGAGTCTGTTCTAAATTCTGCGAATTGATATATGTGTAAGCAAACAACACATAATATACTGTACACCACAGACTTAATTACCCTACATTAGCTAACTAGACTAAACCCAACTCACTAATGTAATTTTTATTTCTACTTGCACTCAAAATCTATTAATAACTACAATTAGTGTATCAATATTTTAATAACATACAATTAGAAGAATTACTCTTTTAGACTGAACGATGCATTATTACACATAACTTCAGTCCCATCAACATCGAATATGTTGGCACATTTCGGAATAGCAGCTGGTAACTTATCAAAAAGGTTTAAAAAATATATATTAATTAGGGTCACCTAGAATATTAATTCAGCTACCCATGTGTATTGCATATGTAAATTGCGTGTGTTCTCTCGTCGATTTGCCTGTTTTTCTGAATGAAAAATCCCAGTTTCTGGGGGAAAATGTTGCTATCTACGCCTGAGACCGACTAACTCAGCCATGAAGTGAAAAAAGTCCATTAAACTTCCTCGCATCATCGACGAGATTCAAACCCGGACCTTTTCCACTGGGTGTGGTGAGGACTGTGACCATTCCCTGTGCTACCCCGCGCTGACTATCAAAAAGGTTAATATTGGATTGGGATGGTGTCATCATATCGTTTGTTGAATTGATCCTTTATCGAACCACAAATAAAAAAAATGATCGATTTCGGAAGCCTCCTCATAACGCTAAGTTTTGCAGCAAAGAAACCTTTAGCTTTCTTTCTATGGTCAATACCATGAATGATCGTGAGGTTGGAGATTTCTTACAGAACACTGCATGAAATGTGAAATGAATTCTATGATTTTGTTGTCGACTTATCGGTTTCTCTTTACCCCTGGGAAGAGTTTTCATTATAGATTTACAGAATGTTTCTGAGGAAAACAATATAAATGCAACTATCAAAAGTAGAATAACGTTTCTATTTTACAGAGAACAACATTAAAAATAATATAGACTGTGTTTCACCATTACTAAGAAGTGTATAAAAGCAAGTCACTAATCACAAAATTATATTTTGGTCATGAAACGAAAAATTATTTATTCCAACTAAAGGGTATTGTATTGCAATGGATTTTAGCATCTATGGAAGTTTTTCATCGCCGTCGAATAAAGAATAAGGCTACAAATCCATTATTCCAAAATTGCTATTTTTTAATAATGAGAACTGAAAATTTTGGCTTATAATTCGTCCACTTAAGTGAGTCCATAAATTTTCAATAAGATTTAAGTGATGCTATGTCAGTGACTATTCTATTCTTTGGTTGTTTTCCTTTTCCAAGTACTTTGCTTTAGCTGAGAACTATGAGACGTTACACATCGCTAACGGTAAACAGACAATTATAGCTAGCGACAATTCTCTAAAAATTCACATGAACTTCAAGGATCTCCCGTCTAACGAAAACTAAAATTAATTTTTGTTGGTGATGAAGCCACTTTCTTTCTTTCTAAAAGATGAAACATCCTGTAGAAAATTTGCCCGGTATTCAAATTTAAGATTCTCTTAATTGGCAGTAAGGTGGCATTAACGTATTGTGCTGACAGTTGAAGTGCTGAAGTAGAAAGTAATATGACCTAAACAGCTTGTTCACGGAACATTTTCAGGAATGGCCACATATTCTGCTGCAGTGGAATGATAAAAAAAAAAAAAAAAAAAAACTGCCATATTAGGGCCCCTCGAGAACAAACGCACCTCCCCATGTGTAATATGTCTAAAAATTGCGTGTGTTGTCTGGTCGATTTGCCTGTTCTTCTGGACGAAATACCCTATATTTTGTGTTGAAAACCATGCCATCCACGCCTGAGACTGCCTGACTGAGCCACAGATCGGAAAAACCCCATAAAATTACTCACATCGTTGACGGAATTCGAACCCGGGCATCTTCCACCTGGTGTGGGGAGGACGGCAATTACAACCATTGTATTCATCCAGATCGGAGTAGAATGGTTAGGAATTTTCGCTAATTCATCTACAATAAAAGAATACTTCATCCTCTATATTTTGGAGAGATGCGATTCACTCTTTGATATTTAGCACAGACTTCCATGGCAATAGCAGTGTAAAGACTGTGCCATTTCAATTGTCCATTGATATGGAGCGAATAACCTTTAAAATAGGGAAATGGTGTCATTCCAAACAGTGACTAATCCAGGAGACGTAAAGAGAATCCCAAACGAAACTCCCTGTGGCATTGCTTTAACAACTCTTTCAATGCCGGTGGTGATGTCACAAACCGCGTTCTCGCAGTCGTTAGTGAACTCCAGTCACTGATTTTTAGGTACAATAATTGATTGACTTTTCTTTGAATTTGATGAACTGTCTACAGTTATGGTGACCACAGCAAGAACGCCAATACAACTCAGTCGTATCGTTTTTCTTAACCCCTGCTTTAGATGAATATTTAATTATGCTTCTCAACAACGAACACTTTCTTCGAATACTCGAACTTCCCAACAAATCGCTCAGAATGACATGTTTCCCAAAGTGAAATTCATCCTCTAACTCAGGATAAATTTCCATATTTCAATGTACAGTGAACTTCGTAAAATCCGGCTTTTTACATTCAGAAATTCTTTAAAAGCCAGCATATTTAAAATTAATCATTTTCAATCTGGAAATATTGAGAGCAATCCTTAAAAACAAATGCAATTTTACTTATATCATTTGTTTTTAAGGATCCATGAAAAAAGAGGTGGCATTTCTTTCTCTCAGTATTATTGCTCTAATAGCTCTCACAGCTTCGTAACTTAGTGCAAACTAATCTTGCAAATTGCAACTATGTGGTTGCTCATATGCACTGCTTTCGTGAGATAGTGACCAGTTTTACTCATTTTAGAGGTTAAATTGGAGTAATCCAGTGCTGGTAGAGCAAGAAAAAACGTATGACTCAGTAAATCCATAGTTTATCTTTACTTATTCGCACAAACAACAGATTTAGTTCTAAGCAATCAAGGTTTCTGCGTTTGTCTTTAAGAATACATGCAAAAAGGATCCATGCCTTTGTAACTAGCAATAACAGTTCTTGGCTGCATGTCAAATTATAACGGCGGGGGAAAAAAGAAACTTGGCGAACTGCATCATAATGCTAAAAATTGATTGAATTTTCTCCACACTACATTATTAAAATCAAATTGCCATGTTACTGCACACTCCTTGTTAGAATTATTCCTCAAGAAGGAAGAATATATATATATTTTTAATCTAATGCGAACGTATTTTTTCCTCTGAGCATATTCTTTCTAACACTGGTAGTCAAGCATTTAAACTTGGCATTTGCTGTGACTGTTTACTTTCGTTCGTTGAACAAATTGAACTATATTTACATTTTGAACCACTATCACTTCGTTTTATTCATAACTCACCCCCGAGACAGTACAGTGGTTTCACCTCTTGTCTTCGTATACTACAGGAATTACTAAAGGTCCCTTCAGGAATAATAACTCAATCAGCGGCTGATTGAGTTATTTTTCCGGATTTTTCAGTAGGTACAACATGCAAATCGGCCCATGAACACATTTCTATAGACATAGCACACAATGTTACAATTTAGCCATAGTCGGTGATGCACCTAAAAGCCAACAACACTAGTCATTGTAAATGTTTGCAGGTATAAGTTCAGTTATTATTGCTTAATATTTATTGAAATGCGCTCTTCCAAATCCGGTCCCTCTCACTCCCCAAAGGTGCCGAATTTAAGATTTTACTTATATCATTTATCTTGAAGCTCCCATTCTAAAATGCAGATCGACCACTCACTGTCCAATGCCTTTACCTTTTCCTTCGATGGTGTTTTTGTAAAACTATGAGTGTTAAATTTAACGTTTAACATCTTAACAATAAGTTATAAATACATAACTTATAGTTACGAGTATATTTTTTTCTGATTAGATTGAAGCATGAAATATTTAGAATACTGATTGATTATAGACTGTGCAGATAAATTTCGATATTTATGGTATGCATTTTGTAATCGGAAATTTTATGTGCTAAATTTAAAGACAAAATAAAGTGAACATAGTAAAGGCGTATTGCTGTTTGTGAGACAAAAAAGGTTGGGTATAATTACGAAGAAAAAAGCCTTATTATTCTTTCCCCACCTCTCTCTCTCTCTAAAACTCGGCTTAAAAAGGCCTCAATGAATAAGTTTTATTTATTTATTTTTTGGTAGTTGTTGGCGCATCGGCTTCTGTGGCCATAATGCACCTCCCAAGGTTTTTGCAGTACTTTGATCCAAGCCCGAGGCGGGATTCGAACCCGCGACCTTTGCGTTACCAGGCAGATACTTTAACCACCCGGCTAGCCCGGTCAGCGTACGTTTTAGTACCGAAGGAATTCGAACCAATAACTTTCAAAACAAGCACTAAACCACTAAAGCCATATAATAAATATTAAGTTAAAGGCCTCACCACACCTAATTAATTTTGGTACAATGTTTTCTCAGAGGATGGACCGCGCATAACAAGCTAAAGCGATGCCTTTTACATAATGTTCTTTAGCCCACAAGGTATTTAAATTGTAAACTAAAGTTCGTGGAAAATCTCATCTCGTTAAAATGACGGAAAATATCTGGAACGATGTGTTACGTAGCCGACGGGCTTACATCTTGGGCCACAGATAACTCTGCTATCTCTTACTGAGATAATTAGCATTCATTCATCTTTATCGCTTTAGACAAAATAAGATAGTTGTCGCTTAGGGCACAGGTATTACCTGCTCAACACTGAAGTTACGTTATAACTGAAACGAAAACTTCTATGATCAGTGCATGGGTAAACGTTACCCGAAGCTGATATTCGGCTATTAGCATAACAAAACTTTTAAAAGGAAAATACAGATTACCATTAATTAGCGGAAAGAATTTACTTATATGAAGACCCAATTGTGGTAGTTATTAATCCACCGGAACATCTGTATTTCCTCTGAATGCTTTTATGAAACCCCTTTGAGACTATGCGAATATGCATGGCTTTAAACAGTGTAGACATGAAATACAGGACTTATAAGAGATTTCCTTCACTTCGTAAGGCATTAAACTAAGTCACACAGCGTGATTAACTAGTTCAAAACAGCAGGACTGCCACTGAAGATTAAATACAGGTTAAATACAGATTAAATATATGGGTTCATAATTTATCTCACCTTTCAAGAGGCGCCTCCGTGGCCAGGTGGGAAGGCGCAGCAGTGCGTAGCACACGCTTCTTGATTAGACCGGAGTTCGAGCCCGTCATCACCAAATACGGAGGATGCGGAAAGGTCAGGGAATGACCACCGCATATCCTGGAGCAATATGGCCTTAGTTGCTAATGCTCCAAAAAACCAAATAACAAACAAAACCTTGCAAGCAGGTATTTCAAAGCTTAGTGATTCTACACTGGCACTCTTGGGACCTGTCGTACACAACGTCATTACTATTCATCTCCGCCAAAACAGTGATGCACAATTGATCGCAGGGGGAAAATAATCATTCATGCTCAGTAAAATTCAGTTAGCAAAAATTAATAAAACAGGAGGAACATCCGCTGTTGTTCAAAACATCCGCTGTTGCGTGCACAAATACTCTCCAACTCAGCTTCTATTCTCAAACAATTTTAGCGATGATGAGTACATCACATCTCCTAAAATAGGATTGCCCCTCTGCAGGAAAAAAAAAAACATCTACAAATGCACCATCTTAGGTAAAACCACAGTCCTTGCTGATATCATAGCGGTACATTAATCCCTGCGCAAAAGAAACAATAGCGCCCGACACATTGACTAATGATGTGACACCTGCTAACAGTCCTACACCGGGGACGAAGGAACTTGCAACTTGACTTCCCACTTTGCAAGTTCCCACCACCCCTTTCACCTATGCTCACAAAACTGTCACTGAAAGCAAATGTCTCCCTCCGTTCCCTTCGGTTTGATCCAACTCTCTTGCTCCAGGAGTCTCTTCTCTTTCATGCCTAGCCACTCATCTTGAAAAACTCAGTGACTAGAACCTTAACGTTAACTTCCAACTTGCTGATATTAGAGACGAAATTAGAAATCTGGGTTCAGTTAATGGACCAAGATTTCTAATTTCGGCAAAGACACAAAGCAGTTAAATAGCGCTGAACTTGACAAAATTTTACAAGAAGGTAACTATATTGAATTCCTTAAATCTCTAGAAGAGCGTCGCACCTTTGAAGAAACTAAACTAAAGCAAACTGAAAATATTCTGGAAGAAACAAAACTCCAAACAGTCAATGCTAATATAAATGATGAGTGAACTTGATGACATTAGAAATAATTTATCTAAATGCGATCAATTCTGATAGTAATATTAACATCCCAGTGGTCAATGACAACCATAATATTGTCGAAAAAACAGTTGTTAACAACACGTCTTCAACAAATGAACTTGCTGGTCTCATGATACCAATGAGAGAAGCAACAATCCCCCCCCCCTCCGCAAGAAACGAGCTAATGACATCTCATAGAGTGACAGAGACGGGGAGGTTCGTGGGTCATCGACAAAATCAAAGCTGAAAGAAGTAGCAGAATAGTCAAGAGCTTATTTTACACGGTTCGATCCTGAGACGATCTCACAAGAGATGCATGAAATTATCCTCAAACAACTTACAATTGTTTAATGCAAATAATGTAAACAATTATTGATGTAAATGAGGTACCTGAGCACTCTGGTCGAATTGTCTGTTTCGCTACACGAAAAACTCGAGTTTCTGGAAGGAAAAAAATATTTGATCTCAGTGGTTAAATTAATCCAGTTTAGTTAGCTTTAGTTATTTAGGGTCTTCCGCCCCCGGCCCCCCGAAAATCCGTATTTTTCATCCAGCAAAACAGGGAAATCGACCGAAGCACACGCAATTTATGAACGTAATACCCACGGGCAGACGAGATCGTTCTCGCGTGGTACTAATATGACAGTTTTTAGGCAAAAGTAATAATGCATGCATGCAGAATGAATATTGCATGCATGCAGAATGACAATGCATGCATTCTTACAAATAACATATAACATATGGCCTAAAGGTTCAAAGAATCGAAGAAGTTTGGATTATGGTCCTTTCGGCTACACTTTTCGCGGCAGTTATCGGCCCTTCTTAGCAGCACATAGGAATATTATCTCGTATCTCGTATACAGACGATATGAACAAGTTTCTACCAGACTCAAGGGATTCTTGGCAGATAACCGAGCTAACTTCATATCTTCAGTATCTCGGGCTAGCAACAATACAATCTCTAAAAAAAAGCAACCTCTAAAAAAAAAACAAAGTATAAATAAACATCTTAAACCCTGTATATGGTTCAAGATGTTTCCAAACACTTCGCATTTACTAGAAAGAAAACATTGTCAGCAGTTTGAACATGAAAAAAAAAAAAAAAACTAGCAAAATTAGAAATTAGGAATGTCAAGCTTATAAAATAATATATCGAGAGATGTTTCACTTCACAGCCCTTTATAGCAGAAAGGTTACTTCGTCTGCTTCCATGACCCGCCTGAAAAATGTCTCAATTTGAAATGGTGTATACTGAAACGGCGAAATTTTATATGCTAATCTTGACACGAAACTTCGGGTGATAATTGGCAAAGAATATGATATAACGCTCGAAAAACATCACATCCAGAGCCGGCCCGAGGGGGTTGCGAACGGTGCGAGCGCACAAGGCCCCGCGCCGCTGACTGATTTTGCAAAATAAAAATGGTTTCATTTTTTTTTTTGTTTTAATACTGTCGCAAAATCTAGCGACATCGCCATAAAATGGCCATATTTTTAATATACATAAGAAATAAAATGTCAATAATCATGTTATTAACATTATCTGAAAGCCCGCCAAGAATTCTCCAAAGAACACGGAAAAATATATTTTCTTTCAAATATATTTAAAATATCTCTCCTTACAAGTCGCTCAGACGTACGATTATATGTTGCCAGCGTTTGCATAGTTATCGTACTCTTAAGGCTATATATACCACCGACTAGGTTTTCTCGGCCCTTTTTCGCTTTCTACCTTCGAGAAATCGAGTGAATTCGAAATTATTCAAAAAGTCGAAATTTTCTTCTGAGAAAATTTTAAGTTAATAATACTGGTTTGACCAAAGCACTTATCCTGCAAAGGAATTCCAAAGCATATGTCCTGCTGAAGTCATAATTTGAATTAGTTCTTGGAGACATTTCAAAATTATCTTCTCTTGCAAATTCATTTTTTGGGACTTTACAAAGCATATATAATATTTTTGCAAGTGTTCTGTGATACGCTGGGATATATTAAAAGAGCGTGTCAAATATCTTACTCCAAAACCACTGTCAGCAACGAGGTGGGAATGTCGCCTCGAAAGTGTGAAATGTGTGAGATACCAAGTACCACAATTTTCTCTAGCTTTGAAATACCTTTATGAACATACCAGTGACATGAAAACGAAATCCAGTCAATCGAAAATAAACTTACTTCATTTGAATTTTTATTAAGTTTGGTCATTTGGAATGACCAAACTTAATAAAAGTTTGGTCATTCCAAACTTACTGAATGAAGTAAATATTGTGAGCAAGATATTTCAAAATTCAAATATAGATATCGGTACTGCAAATTCACATTTTTTTGAACAGTATCGTGAATCGGGATTCAAATCTTCTTTAATAACTGCAAAGGAAATAGCTGAAGAATTACAAGTGATATCTGAATTTAAGAATCAAAGAACTGGACGAAAAACAAAGCAATTTTGTTATGAAGGAACCGATCAGCCTATTTCATCAGGCGAAGAATATTTCAGAATTCAATATTTTCTAGTCATAATCGATAGTGCAATTATTTCTTTCGGCGAAGAATCATCAGGCGAAGAATATTTCAGAATTCAATATTTTCTAGTCATAATCGATAGTGCAATTATTTCTTTCGGCGAAGAATCATCAGGCGAAGAATATTTCAGAATTCAATATTTTCTAGTCATAATCGATAGTGCAATTATTTCTTTTAAGAAAAGATTCGAAATTTATCACGAACATGAGACATCATATGGTTTTTTATATAATTCGAATAATATTCAAAAACTGACTGAAAACGATCTTCTTAAATGTTGCAAAGACTTAAATGCTACCTTGAAAGACGATATTGATTGCATTGATTTATTTAATGAAATCAAAATTTGTCGTCGAGTTTTGCCTTCCAGGATCCGAGTATTACAAATATTACAATGTTTACTGAAAAATAATTTATTTGAATTGTATCCAAATTTTGATACTGTTCTGAAAATTATATTAACCTTACCAATTACCGTCGCATCTGCAGAAAGATCTTTCTCAAGATTGAAAATAATAAAAAATTACTTGAGATCTAGCATTAGTCAAGAACGATTTACCTCCTTAGCCATTTTATCTATCGAATCCGAAATAACCAAAAAACTAAATTATGATGATATTATCAATGAATTTGCTATAAAACATGTAAGAAAATGAAACAAAAATCACATATTGTGACCTTATTCGATTAAGTCGCATACCAAATTGTATTTTATAAGTATATGAATTATTTTTCTTATTTGATTTATTAAAGATTTTTTTGTGATTGAAATGTTAAGTTTATTAAAATAATTTAATTATTTATCATTTTCATGTAATCTTTACTAAACCAATTTGTGCAATGTAATAAATATCAAAATGCAATAAATTATTTTGTTGTACGAATTTATATCAAGGCCCCGCAAGTCAACTTTGCACCGGGTCCCGCTTTTGTTCGGGCCGGCCCTGATCACGTCCAACATATTAGCATTCTGGTCTCTTACTGAACAAAGAGGAATATTATAAGGAAGGAAGGCGAACGAACTTGTCTTATAAACTGCAATATCAGCAGATTTCCAATTACATTCTCAGAAAATCTCAGAAAAGTAAAGCTCATACCATTGTCAACTTTGTACTGGTCAACAAGTAAAATTTTACGAAAACGGAAATACCCGATCTTGATTAATTTAATGCTGCAGAACACGAAAATCAGATCAAAATTTGTCGAATGGCTCTTCTTTTCGAATTACAGTTGGGGTCTCATATTAGCGAGTTACTCTACAAAAGAAAAAATCAAATTGTTATATTAGGATCACCCGTAATTGATTACATATATGTATTTTGTCTGTAAATTGCGTGTGTTCGCTGGTCGATTTGCCGGACGAAAAAACCCAGTTTATGGGGGGGGGGGAGCTTGCTATCTACGCCGTCTGCCCGACTAACTCAGCCACTGAGTGAAAAAAACCCATTAAAATTCCTCGCGTCATCGACGGGCCTTTTCCACCCGATGTGGGAGGGCGATGACGATACCACTGTGCTACCCGCGCAGACAACGATTTACTCTACATTATTAACTACGGCTCTCGGCAAAATGCATGGAAACACCGCAGTTTCGCGTAATCGGTAATATCACGTAATTGGCAACAACTGTCGCCTCGCTCTGTATCACGTGATAAGTTGTCTCCTCAAATTCGTCTTCAACTTTGTTACAGTAATCTTCGAATACGGCTAGGTACTAGGTGATTTGTTCTCAATTAACGATTGTGATCTCTGAGATTCTTATTTTTTGCGTAGTATTTGACGTGTAAGATTAATATGCCCCGTAATTGTGGGAACAGCCCGGATGACTTCTGTTACCTATGTGGAACAGTCATGTTAGCTTCAAGAAAGGGTACCTTAACTCGAGCCATTAAAAATGCCAACATCTTATATGTTTGATGTAAATCAGGCGACCAGGACAAGAACGAGGCTCCACACATATGTTGCACTACCTTTATCATAACCCAACGCGTGGGTGAATCGTTTTATGCCTTTCGCAGTGCCCATGATTTAGAGGGTGCCAAGAAATCATGTCACAGACTGTTACTTCTGTATGGTGCCTCCTATTGGAAAAGGGATGACAATGAAGAAAAAGAGGACAGTGACGTAACCAAATATACCATCTGCAATTCGTCCCGTGACTCACGGGGAAGTTTTATCTATTCCTGAAACACCCAACCGTTTTTCTGCCCACTCTGATGTAGGTGAAGACACTAATGAACATAAAATTGATATACCCGAAGTATAGCAGCCCTCTACGTCAAGGGATCCACCATTTCGTCCAAACCTTTTGTCATTCTGAACGACATAAGATCACAGAAAGTGAGCTTCATGACCTCATCAGGGATTTTCAACTGCCAAAGAATAAGGCAGAGCTTTTGGCCTCGAGGCTACAACAGTGGAATCTTCTAGATCATTTCGTACTCGAAATAAAGACTATGATAAATTCTATCAAACAGAAAGTAAACTTACTGATTGTAAGGATGTTGACGGTCTAATGGCAGCAATGAACACGAAGCACGTTCCCGAAGACTGGTGACTATTATAGACGCTTCTAAGGTTAGCCTTGAGGCACAATGGAAATATGCTGTCTTCAATACCTCTTGCGCCGTCCACAAAAAAGAAACATACGCAAACATGGAGAACATCCTCTTATGTGTACACTATCAGAAATATAAGTGGCAGTTATGTGGTGATTTAAAGGTAATTGTCATGTTATTAGGCTGCAAAATGGTTGCATAAAGTATTGTTGCTTTCTTTGCCGACTGGGATAGTCGTGCCAAGCACTACGAGAAGAGGATTTGGCCTTAACGAAAATCATTAACACCAGGAACGAAGAACGTAGCATTTGAACCTCTGATAGATCCACATAAAGTTTTGCTTCCACCACTTCACATCAAATTGGGGCTCGTGAAAAATTTCGTGAAGGCTTTGGAAATGAACGGTCCTGTATTCACATACTTGCAAGAAAAATTCCCAAGACAGGTTAATACAGAGAAGATTAAGGCAAGCTTTTTCATTGGTCCACAATTAAGCCAACTTTTCACAGATGAACAGTTTGAATGTGCCCTTAGTGATAGCGAGAAATCAGCGTGGAAAGCCTTTCGAAATGTTTCAACTGGTTTTCTAGGAAATATTAAAGCCGGCAACTACAGGCAGCTTGTGGAAGATCTCATTACTTCTTTCGAAAAACTGGGGTGGGTGCAACATGTCATTGAAGATGCATTTCTTGCATTCACATCTGGATTTATTCCCGCCAAACTGTGGTGCCGTCAGCGACGAACATGGTGAGCACTTCCATCAAGACATCGCAGTGATGGAACAAAGATACAAAAGCAAATGATGTGCCGCCATGTTAGCCGATTATTGTCAGATGGTGAAAAGGGATGCTCCCGAAGCTGAATACAAGCGAAAGGCGTAAAAGTCCCGTGTTTGATACATGTATGTTCGTAGCTACATCTTACTGCCATATAAATAAAAAAATACCTTGTGTAAATAAAAAAAACCGAGTTTTTTCGATAACAAGAGCCAATCTGCCATTTTAAGCATATTTCCGTGTTTAGCACCACAAAATCTATAAAGTAAACTCGTTCTCATGCCCGTAACAAGATATGACCCAAAAATTTGTTGTTCAGTGTAAGGAAAAAAAAAAAACATATAAGAAAGCTACACTGCAAGTGAGTGAGTCAAATATATCTTCGATTGCACTTCGTGTAGGACAGCAAGCAGAAGGACCTCTTTTCAAAGATCTTGATATGAACACTTTCACAAAAGGCCAATCGGCAGGCGTGAAGTTTTTAATGTCTTACGGTGATTTATGTGGTTGCCTTTGATCCTTTTGAATTCTCAGTTACAATTATACCAGTGACTGAAAAAGCAATTCAGTTCAGAAAAGCAATTGAGTGCAACCGAAACTGTTCAGGACAGAAACACCCTGTGTGCAATTTTAGTTTCGTTTAAAATGTCCTTTGCTTCAGTACTGCGCATCTCATATCTTATTGATATGCCAGCGTTTTAATTTGTTTAAATTTTAATTGTTAGAGCTTTGTTTTAATTTTTTTTGTCTAAATTTGTTCCAGATTGGAAAAATTTCTGAAAAGGTGGGTGCCAAAATTTATCACCAGAGTATATATACACTCCGGCCTTAAAGTTTAGAAACACGTTTTATTTTATTAATTTTATTTAATTTTCTAAGTTTTATTAATAGGTCCGATTTGTTTACCAATTTTATTAAAATATTTTCTATTGTTCAAAAATCAGAAAACTTAAAAATATTTAAGAAATTGCTAGAATATTCCATCCAGAAAGGTGTAAAAGACATCTGCCACAGTCAGGTGTCTTTTGTAGAAGATTCCTGAATGTTGTAGATCATTAAAGTATAGAAGATTCCTGAACATTGTAGATCATTGTAGTAGATTCCTGAACGTTGTAGATCATTCTAGAATATTCTAGAAAGTGTGAGTATTGTGGAAGATTGTAGATGATTTTAGAGTGTTTTGCAATAATATAAATTGAAGAACAATAGCCGTAACGTATAAAATCGAACACCCATAATTCAGGAGTGTTTTGTGAGAAACACGGCAAAGAAATAACGAACTGCTGTTGAAAAAAGAAATGCTGTTATAACTAAATATGTATAATAAGTGCTTAATATATGGTATTTTTCCCCGGAGTTGGAAGAAAGCACAATTGAAACATATTTAAAGGAACAGAAAGACTATTGAATGATACTGGTGCACATATCGACTGATTGCTCTCCTTTCGGTTCTGGGCAAAGTTTATGAACGGCTGTGTGATGATTAAATATAATGAAAAATCTATGTCCTCAGAAAGTCAATATAGCTTTAAAAAAGGATTTAAGTGCTGAGGATTTAGTACACAGATTAGTCAGGACTGTAGAGGAGAGCGATTACAGATATGTACTAGCAGTCTATGCTGATTTCAAGGGTACTTTCGACCGACTCTGGTGGGAGAGTATTATAGCAAGAATAAGAATAACTCAATGTTCTAGTACCTTATATTCAGTGTTCAGAGACTATTTCAGTGATCGAAGAATTGTGGTTAAGACACTATATACTGAAATTACAAGAAATGTATTTTGTTGATGTCTTCAAGACTTCGTGATTCATCTAAGACAAGGACATAGAAGGTACAAGATATATAGCCTATGCCAATGATTTAGCAATTCTGATTACTGGGAATTCTCGTTGTCAATTAGAGAATAGAACTGAAAATGTATTAACAGAATTGTACAGATGGTCAAGAATAAATAAGTTGCAGATTTCACAAGAAAAGACTGTGCAAATGCTATTGAAAGGTAAGTTAAGCATGAATAGACACCGACTGTCAGACTGAATGGGGGATGGGCTGTTCGGTATGTCAAATTCACAAAATATTTAGGAATACAAGTTTAAGAAAGACTGTTCTTTACTGAGCATGCTAAATATCTTAAGAATAAGTTGCGAACATTGTACGCTAAACTCCGGACGGTTATAAGGTCTAATTGGGGTATAAAAGGGCGGACCATAAACCTTTTGTATGAATGTCTATTTGTACCCATCATGACATAGGCCTCAGGAGCTTGGGTACGTACAATAAGCCGACCGGGCTAGCCGGGTGGGTAAAATGACTGCCTGGCAACCCAAAGGTCGCTGTTTCGAATCCCGCCTCGGGCTTGGATCAGAGTAGCGCAAAAACCTTGGGAGATGCATTATGGCCACAGAAGCCGATGCGCCAACAACTAACAAAAAAAAAAAAAAACATACAATAAGTAAGGTGGTAATGCAAAAATATACTTTATAGGCACATAGATTTGCCTTATTGGGTGTGACCAGGGCATGCAGAACTGTCTGCGCAGAGGCTCTACAGATAATATCTGGGAAAATGCCTGTTAAGTATGTTATACTGCTGAGTGGTTTATTATATTATACCAAGAAAATATAAGAAAGACTATTCTGGGAGTGTCATCTTGCCCAGATAAAAATAAAGTTTATGTGCGATCAGATCTTAAAACTGACAAAGCATGAATATTGCAAGAACTGGTGGCTTTATGGCAAAATGACTGGCAAAATTCTAATAACGGAAGAAAGACATATCTGGCGCCCAGGTTCACTGCTCTTATTAGATGAGGACAATGACGATTTAATCAGAATTCTCTCTCTCATTTTCTTCTTCGTCCTCTGAAGTAACTAAAGTATTTCTAGCCTCGCTATTTTTCCTTTGTTTCTGTTCGTATTTTTTTCCTTTTAACCATATTTACTAAGCAGAGGTACACCACTATAGTTCAACAGATAATTTCGAACGCTGAAATTGGTTTTTGGGTCTGTATCCTTTGACGAGGTGTGCTTCAAGTATGCTTTTTAATAAAATTCACACATTCATGAAGATGACGTGATATCTCTAATGGAATTTCATGTCCACGTGTAAATCACCATGAACACCATGTAGATATATTTACAACAACAGCATGGCAGTGAGACCTAGGAACCTTGTAATGCTGAGATGCATGCCGCAAAAAGTTGTGTTATCACAACTCTGGTGACCATATTGAAGGCACATCCATATATCAACATTTGATTTTTCTGGATTTTTAAGCTCTGGTTGTTCACAGAGAAAAGATTGTTTAAGTATTTTAAAGACTTTATAAGTGATGTGTTTAAAAGACGGAAGCACTTATTAATGAATAGTAGAAGACAGAATCCTTGCGGAAGGCGGAGAAAACTTCCTTGATTTAAAAAAAGGGATTAAAAAGTTGTAAAGATACTGCCACTTAGTCTTCTCTTCAGAGAAAGCTAAGTGGCAGTAACGAGGTTTTGTTTCGTTCGTTTATGTTAAAATTTTTATAACTAACCGTTTTTTTGAACTCTTGTTAGTCCGAGAATTTTGCTTTCCCTGGAACCATAACCAAGCTTCACCAAAACGCAGCTGTTAATATCGTAACTGAAGAACAGCAGGCCTGAGTCGCGAAACCATAGGGATCATACTGGTAGCCGAAAGCATGAAGAGAAACTTTTCCGTTATAGCTAAACGAAGTTTGTATATCAGGGAACGTAAAAATCTCTCGCGCTGTTTTCTTCCCCATAGCT
Source organism: Mastigoproctus giganteus (assembly GCF_048544385.1). NCBI lineage: Eukaryota > Metazoa > Arthropoda > Arachnida > Uropygi > Thelyphonidae > Mastigoproctus > Mastigoproctus giganteus. Next base: position 97,307,966 of record NC_143580.1, read on the forward strand.
GATGAGAAGCAAGATTAAAAACTTCCCCGAAGACTATCATGGCATATGGGCCAAAAAACGGTACATTCATGGCATATTGTCGAAACATATCATACAGGGAGCCCAAAAGAATGTTATCTAGGAATATATCTAAATTTACAGAAATTAAAGTACAATGAAGGAACGCTGCAAGCTAGGCTCTCTTCACCAACCGAGATACCCAAAAGTTTTTTACGACCGGGGTAGCAACGGAAATCGTGGAAGGAGGACTAGAAGGGAAGCCAGCGTGAGAAAATGAGTAGGCGGGCACTTTATTAATATCTCCGACACCATGTCGCAAAGTAAAACACCCGGAGACAAGGGGACCCATGTGGAGGCACGAGTCATCCCTGGAGCGTCCTGGTCGGTAAACCCGTGACTTTCAGTGGCCAATGAGAGAGTTTTGCTGTCAAAGACAAAGGAGAGCCCAAAGAATAAAAGGGCGAAATATGAGACCAAAGGATGTGAAGTGGCTGAGATCTCGAGTGTGGTTCCTGCCGATCGCCACCGTCTTCTGACCCGAGCTCCCTGAGTATCTGCCTGCATCACCCTTCTAGCAGCAGAGTTAGAACTGCGAGGACCAGAGGCGACCGCTGCCGACTCCCTTACAGAAGCAAGCCTTGCAGCTAGCCTAGGGACAAACCCACCTAAATTGGTAAGCGAAAACCATTCCTATATAGAAATGAACTTGTGTGAAACAGCCAAAATATATTCCAAATTCAATGCTTCCTTTCCGAGTTTCTTTTATATATGTGGAAAGCAGAATTAAGTTAATAACATATATAATTGTTCATGCCCTTGTATTACTTAGAGGAGGTTTAAAAGGAAGGAACAGGATTTGTCTAGAAAGATAAAATATACAAACCTATGAAATCGCGAGACCATTGATTCTTATTTCTATCTGTTTTAAAATGATTGCTCATAGATTGATGCATAGTCTATTCATTATATGTTTGTGGTGGGAAAGTAGAAAGTGAAAATGAAAGTGTGAAAGTGTGTTTAGGGTCAAGCGGCACCAGCTGGTTTCCCCCATCTCCGCGTAGTTTACATTGTGGGTGAACCGGTTGACTGAAAAAGCCAAAGACTTAAAAGTGTGTGGGAATTGTATTTGTGTGGTGTTGTGTACCGTTGTTTATCTGGTCATTTAGCCACTGGACCCCTGCTGAGGCCCAACGTTGCCCCACTTTTTCCCCTTGGAGGCAGACCAGGAACTCACTTGACTTAAGTTACTCTGGCAGGTCCTGCCGCTTAATTTCCTGAGATTTCGGTAGGTAGGATCAAAAAAAAAAATTGAAGATATACATATATAAGTGTGTATATATATATATATATATATATATATATATATATGTATACATCCATGCAGTTGTAATTACTTTGAATGTTTGCATACAGCGCATAGCGTCCATGCATTCAAACGGCAGAAGCAGGGCAATGCGTGTGATAGGCTGAGACTGGGCCAAAATTATTTTGGATTTGATTAATTTAGGATGTAGGGCGTTCGCGTCGTGTATAGGTAGAGTAGGGGGAGGAGAGGCAGAAGACTGGGGGTAAAGGTAGAAGTATGGGGCAACAGAGTAGATGTCCCAGGTGGTCAGTGAGGCATGACCATGCCTCACCAGAAGGAAAAGGAGGGTTGGCGGAGAGAGGGGGGACATGGTGTCTCCCCTCTTCCCGCCTGGGTTTGGGTTTAAAGTAATCGAGTCAGGTGCTCGATTTTGTTCGCCAATATGGCTTGGTGGCAGCGAACTGCACGGTCGAGGTCGATGTGTTCCTTTGACAAGTCCAGGGTTGTGGTCATTCAAATTGTTGTAAGCCGTGTCCTTTATTCTTAGTAGAGTCGGTTTCCTTGTAGGTTCCACGATGCGGCAGTCATGACATCTAGTCGTTATCAATTCTCAGCTTGAGAATTGATAACGACTAATAATTGATAACGACTAATAATTTGTTTTATTGCTGTTGGTCAGGGTTTGGTTGTTGTACGATGAGGGTGCATCTCCTCTTGTTAGTTGTTTGTTATTTTGGATTTTAGGAGCATTAGCAACCAAGGCCTTATTGCTCCATGGATATGCGGTGGTCATTCCCTGACCTTTCCGCATCCTCCGTATTTGGTGGTTACGGGCTCGAACCCTGGTCTAATCAAGAAGCGTGTGCTACGCACTGCTGCTCCTGCCCACCTGGCTACGGAGGCGCCTCTTGCAGGTAGTGATTTTGGATCCTAGTCAGGAGGAGTCTCTCGAGGAGTTTGCCGCAAACAGAGAGCAAGGCTATTATTGGTCTGTGGGAGTTTGGTAGTTCCGGCGGCTTGTTAGCATGATTGATAATTAGTTTTACGTTGGCCCTCTTCCACTCTTTGGGGAAAGTTCCAGTCCTGAGGCATAGATTATAGAGGTTTAGGAGTATGTCTGGGGCTATCTCAACAACCTTCAACACGATCTCCGGCTCCAGGAGATCCGGACCCGGGCATTTTTTCCCTTTTATACGGTATTTGGCTGCTTGGTGTTCTTCCAGAGCAAAAGCCCATTCCTTTTCATCCGTTTGGAATTGGTCGTTCTCCTGGCACATCCAGAATTGTTCTGGCGTTTGCGGGTCAGCATTTGGGTGAAAGGTTACGTCTAAGATGTTGTTAACTGACGCCTCCCATGAGTTTGTGACTCTGCATTGTGGAGCCCTGGTAGCTGCCAACACCTCCCCTCTGGGGAGTTTGTGGTCACCTTGTAGACCACCCCCCCAAGGGTCAGGTTCCCTGTAGTTGTGACTAGATTCTCCCAAGATTGCTATTTACTACGGCAGATAAGTGAGGTGTATAGGTTCCTTGCCTCTTTGTAAATTTCGCGTAGCGCATTTACCTCTGGGCCTTCCTTTTATTTTGGACATCCTTTCGAAGGCTCTGGAGCTGAGAATTCCACCATGGCACTGTACCCGGGGCGTAGTTTTTTCTTTTGATTGCAGCATTTGCCGCTTTGGTAATAACTGCAGTGACGGTTTTTTGCAGTAGGTCCGCGTCTAGTTGCGAGTCCATTTCAGATAGTTTGGCGTTTTTTCCCATAGCTAGAGTGTCTCTGAATACATTCCAATCAGCCGTGTGGAGTGCATATCTGTGGAGCATTCTTGTTGCTAGGTGGGGTCTCTGTTTAGTTGAAAGGTCAGGGCCCTGTGATCGGAGGTTGTCCAGGCGTCCTGCACCTGCCAATCGGTTATTTTGCCTGCAATGTTTCTAGTTGCTAGTGAAACATCTATGGTATCTTTCCACCTGAGGTTACAGTAGGTTGGTAGGTGGTTTGGCTTGTTTAGTACGGTGATGGTTGATGTTGCAAGGAATTCTTCCAAGCGCTGCCCATTCCTCGTTCCCTGTCTATCCGGAGTATGGCTGTACCAAGCCTGCGATCGACAGTTCACGTCGGCTCCTATTATTATTTTTTGATCACGGAGGATGCTCGTTACATTTTCCAGGTATCTAGTGGTAAAAGTATTCGCCGGGTCGGCAATAGAGTGCAATCACATAGAATGCACCCAGTGCTGAAATAACATGGACACAGACTGCCCAGTCTGTGCAGAGATGTGTAATTCTGGTGGCTGTGAGATCTGGGTTTCTAATCACTACTGCGGCCCAAGGGGTTTCATCTTCGGCTTGTATGACTTTGTAGTGCAGGGGATAACCCATTACTTGCTTAACGACCGCGTACGGTTCTTGGAGTATAATGATATCAGTATTTTCGTCTTCTGCTTTTAGTCTAATCTGCCCTAGTGGTCGTGCATTTATTTGGAAAAATTTTTCACTATGCTGGTATTAAATTTTTTATGGTGTGCTGCCATAATCAGGTCTTGCTTGGTTTAGGCTCTTGTACTTTTGATATACAGGACAGTTGACATCTCTAAGAGAGTGTGAGGCATCTAGCTTTAGGTTTCTGCAGTTAGCGCAGACTGGGTCTGCGCTTTTGTTAGGGCAGTTGCTGAAGTTGTGGCCTTTGCCTTTGCTAGCGCAGTGGCCACAGGTCGGCACAGCATGGGCACAGGTGTGCGAGGTGTGGCCCAATTTGCACCATTTGTAACACTTGGTGACAGCCACGTTTTCGCGAAAGCGGTGGCTGCCCCAGTTTATGTATATTCTGGTCTGGTTTTTGAGTACCTGCCAGGCCGCCGGGCTAAGTTCCACGACCCAGTTGACAGTGGTTGCAGATTGGGTTCTGGTGGTGTGTTTAGGCACCACATGGTCGATCCGATCTTGGTTGGGGATGTGGTCTCGTAGGTTTCTTTCATATATTTCTCTAGTGATCGCATCAGGTTTGGTGTTCTTGTATATATCGTAAATTACGATCGAGGGCCCTTTTCTTTTTGGGGGTTCGGCTTTAAGACCCAGAGTTGCAATTTTGGGGTTTTCAAGTATTTGCTTTATCTCTTCTGTGGTCTCAGTTTCGATAATCACACCTGGATTCCTAGTCTTTCTTACTGCTTTTATTTTACTGGATTTTAAATCTTCAGAGTTTATCCATGAGTACTTGGTTTAAAGTAGATTGTGTACATGATCTTTCTGTCTATAATAAATTGTTAAGTGTTAATAAATTTGAATCGCTGTAATCTCTCTGGCAACACCTCAAACCACGCCAGAATAAACAAACGTAGAAAATGGATTTTGCGTGATGGAAAGGTTCTAAGCAACCCTTCCATTAAAAACACAACGCGACCTGTTGCTGCAGATATCCGGGGCCCCTGAAACTTTTGATTTCTAAGGGCTCAGGTTTTTGTCCTAACTGATTGCCTGAGCAAGGCAAGATAGACGCCATAGGTAGACCCCAAGAAAAAGTAAGCGGGAGAGAGAGAGAGAGAGAGAGAGAGAGAGAGAGAGAGAGAGAGAGAGAGAGAGAGATCTACAATACTCTACACCTCAGACATTAAGAAAACAGTATGTCCCAAGCCATGGATAGGCTTTGGCTTAGGGAATGGTTGAACATATGGTACGGTATCTTAAATGTAAATGTGGTCTCAGCAACCTCAAGAGACAGTTGATGACAGGACATCGTAAGGTGCCGTCTTGCTGTTAGAGCCAGATAGCAGTCTATTCTGGTTGACATAGCCCACGGGTGACCTTGGCCATTTCTTCTTTTAATGTCCCTGTCTCCTGAAACTGTTTTCATAGTGTCGAGACGACTCTACGTGACACATTAAGCCAACATGCCACCTTTGCCTGCGACTGCCTAGCTTCAAGCCATCCAACGGCCCACTATTTCAAAGAATCATCTAAACGACGATGACTTGCCATCCTGAGTACTGGCGATTTGGCTGTCCCACTGAGCAAGAAACGGGATTGATGTGGTCGCAACCCGTGTTTTCGTAGACATGAATAATTTGCGTAATGTGCGACTCTGTAACGTCATAGATTGATATATCGATATAATCGGATACTTGGAATTTGCATGCTAGGATGCCCATTATATGAAATATTTGCCTTCGGTGATAATGTTCATGAAAAACATTTTGTTCTGCTAATTTTGTCGAGCAGTATAAGAAGTTTTCTTTGCCGGCTAAGCTGGCGGCGAGGAAAGCTGAGGGGTACTATTAATGACCAATGGTATTTTTGCCAGCAGAGGGAACGATATTAGTATTCCTCTTTACAAAACGATGGCGAGACTCTTTTGGAATTTTGTGTTTAGATATGTGGGCAGCACCTAAAAAAGAAAGGTAGTTAGATTAACAAAATAATCCAAAGAATGGCAATTAGATTGACTAGAAGGTCTAAAGAAAGGCAATTAGCTTGACTGTAGTGCTAAGGGTTTCCCCTATGAGGAGCGTCTGAATAGATGTGTAATGCAGATTCTGTAGACAAGACACTTCAGTGGTAACCTAATAGAGGTGTTAAAGGAATAAAAATAACGAATGAGGGAAGAAAATTCACGTTGGTAGGTAAAACAAGAAAAGGAAATACAAATATCAAAATAATTTGGAAAGCATTTGAAGATTAGTATCAGTACCATATATTAAGAAAACTGACTTTTTCTGCATCAGTCAAAAATAAATTAATAAATAAAATAAAATCTCTCGAAGTTCATCTTCGGGCAACGTGTTGTGGATCAGTGGAATAAGTCGCTTGCTGAAGTAGCTAGTCTGGGAAGGTTAAAGGGAGGAAATGGATTGTTACTTTCTAGAAGTGGGCAAATTGTGATTTACTTTGGGTTTTTTTTTTTTTTTGTGCTAATGCAGAATAAGTCTGCTTCATTGCATAATTTTACCTGACTAATACCACATACTAATAGTTTTTATCTTAATGTACCCTAGCACGCTCTTAGCATTGTTGCAACAGTTGTATCTTACAGAAAAATAAATATATAAATATTCTTTACGAAAGCTTAGATTACATTTGAATGTCTTTCTATGAAGATATTATCTACGAAAGATCTAGAGAATTTTCTACAGCCACAAGGCTGTAAGAAACCTATTTGTTGTGGTCTACTGTTTATTAGTTGGATAAGAGACCAGCACCTGGTCATTAAGCTAAAAATTAAGGAAAGCAAAAACAGAAACGTCAGCATTCCAGTACTTCTTATCTCTTATTGATCTAGCCATTTCAGCCATCATGCGGAATAAGGTGAATAACGAAATTTTACATTTACCGCAGTTCAGAAAAGTTTTAATTATACAGGCTATCTTCAAAAGGATCACCAACTCATTGACTTGTACCTTAATCACTTTAACAAACTCCGGTGTCGTCAAGTCAGCATACCGTAATGTTGATAGAAGAACGATAGATAGCTCACATGAATACAAAAATATACGTTTCTTTATGGGCAAGAACGTGTAGGAATTAGGGACCCTCATTTAGCGACCAAGAACATTTTAAAGTGTGTCCTTCCGATTCCAATGTATGCTTCTCAAATTCGGTCCTCAGCTTCTGACTTACATTATAAGTCCATCCTTGAGATCGAGTACTGGCTCTTGAGGTGGCTTAACAGAGTTGCTGACCACACTTTTACTTTCTCAAGGGCCATCGTCTATTAAACCTTAGCATCACACCTTAGATGAAGCGGACAATCAAGGAATGTACACACAGTCGCACAAATGCTCACAGGCAGATTGGACGCTCCAGCCCTCGTTAATGTTCTAGCCAAACCGCATGCCACTACTAGACATTTCGGGGGAGTAAATCTCCCACTTCGTCCAATCCTCAATAATCTTGGTAGCCTACGAAGATTCTTCCCGTCAAATACAGCAAAAATATTTAACTCTCTGCAGATAGATGCCGAAGAACCCTGTGAAGATGCAACATACCGTATAGGCCGACCCGGCTAGCCGGGTGGGTATAAAGTGCCTACCTGGCAACCCAAAGTGCAAAGTGTGTTAAGTGTCTAACGGCACCAGGGGTTCCCCCCATCTCCGCGTTGCTTTCATTGTGAGTGTACCAGTTCACTGGGAAGGCCAGAGATTTAAAAGTGTATGGATCATGTGAGTGTGTTGTGTTATGTACCGTTGTTCTTCTGGCCATTTAGCCGCTGGACCCCAGCTGAGGCCCAACGTTGCCCGCACTTCACCCCGTGGAGGCAGACCAGGTAACCACTAGTTTAAATTTGCACTCTGGCAGGTCCTGCCACCTAGTTTCCTGGGATTTCAGTGGCTAGGACCTTTAAAAAGAAAAATTGCATGGGAATATTGCGCTAGAATTAGAAAAGCCAAAATGGTGGGCGAACAGCGTAATTTAGACACGGTTATTTTTGGCGTGTGGGGCATTCGCTTGCATGCAGATAGAGTTGGGTAGGGAGAATGAAGACTGGAGGGATAAAGACAGAAGAATGGGGCCAATAGGGGAGACGACCCCAGGTAGAATCAGTGGGGCATGCCCATACCCCACCAGAGGGAAGAGTGGGGTCGGCAAGGAGGGGAGGAGAAAGGAAAGCCGTCACCTCCCCCCGCCGGGGTAAGGGAGAAGAAAGGGCCGAACAAGGGAGCCGGCTCAGATCACTAACATTGCGTGTATGTAGCAAAGCTGTGGCTTCGTCAGGTCCATGACAGTGTACAGTCCATTAGTTGTTCAGTGTTGGGATAGGTTCTCATCCACTGCTGTTCCAATGATCAGGGTGTCAGTGTGGGATGGTGTCACTAAGGGGATATAGGTCTCATCCAGTAAAATCCTAGTCATTGTTGTCCGTTTCAGTTGTCAGAGTTCCAGTGTCGAGTTTAGGGAAGTTGTGGTAATGCTCGTAGTCTGCTGAACAGTTCGTGCGCAAATTTCGAGAGGGCTCTATATTACTCCTCCTCCGACAGTACAAGGTGTTCCCGATCCTTCGGGTTGAAACATATTTTTGTGATAAAGTGACATCTTATATCATCGAAGAGGGGACATTCATGCATCAGATGTGTCCATGTCTGATTTTCACCGCAGTGGCATAGTGGTGATTCTTTTATTCCGAAGGTCGAAAGTTTGGCATTAAAGGAACCATGTCCCGTTAGAAGAAAGGTGATGTAGAGCCCCAGTGAGAACCAAGCCGGCTGGGGGTAGACTTGGGTAACGTCCGGGATAAATTTCGGGGTTATGGCGCCTTTAGTTGATTCTGCCCATCGGGACTGCCAGGTTTGCCGGAGATGGTTGATAAGACGTTTTTTCTCTATGTTGCTGTTGTTGGCTGGATCGGTAGTGAAGCCGATGCAGGATACACTTTTACCTCTGGACAGTTGAAAGAGCATGCCGCAGCGGACAATTTCCAGGTCCAGGGGGAGTGATCCTGCCAGGGCCTGCAGCGCATGAGAGCTGACAGTGCAGCATGCTCTTGTGATGGTGAGCAAGATGCTACGCTGTATTGATTCTAATTTCCTTTTGTTCACAGCCGTGGTTGCTTTGTTGTACCAAATCCCTGCAGCGTATGAGACGGCAGGGATGAAAAAAGCCTTGTAAAAGAGAGACAGGGTCCGTTTCCGTAGTCCCCAATCTTTTCGTGTGACTCTTGCTATGAGGGCTGAGTAGTTCCTGATCTTTCTCTGGAGATAGATGAGATGTCGGGTAAAGGATAAGTTTTTATCCAATACGATTCCGAGGTATTTTAGTTCTGTAGTTAGTTTAATCGTGGTTCCTTCTATTTTGATTTGTGGTGGCCTTCTCGTGTCGAGAGAACCCTTGAGGAGTATTGAGGATGTCTTGGTTGGTGATATTGTTAGGTGGTAACCTACCTGGCAACCCAAAGGTCGCGGGCTCGAATCCCGCCTCGGGCTTGGATCAGAGTAGTGCAAAACCCATGGGAGATGCATTATGGCCACAGAAACCGATGCACCAACTAACAAAAAAAAATAAATAAATAAATAAATACCGTATAGACTTACCGAAATATGAATCAGCTGTGATGTGCCAACTTACCAAAGAGTTGAGACTAAATGAAAATGTCTCATGTGATATAAGTGAACTTTCTACTTTGAGAAAAATAATATTTGGTAAGCTATTCACTGGAAAAATATGTCCTCTTTAACAATTGTGTAGATAAGTAATTAATAATTTGTGTATATGGAATTACTGATTTGTAAAATATGATTTTTATAATGCATATACAGAATTATTAATGTGTAAATATATATTAAATATAAATGTATATACAATATAATATTTCGGGACGAGACTACGTGCTCAGTTTATGTAACCCACTGCCCATAGTATCTCGTATCCTGCTTTGTAATTAGCACCCTCCTGGCACTTAGCCGTCCCGAGGTGTTTCCTTTTTGTGAAATAAACAGATAATAATAATAATACAATACAATACAATTTTATTAAGAGAATTCGTTTACAATAAATGAACTTGTTAAGAAAAGTAAATTTCTTGACAACAAGTTGTAGTTCTTCCTTTACAAGTTTTGTACAAATTTGTTATCTTACAGAAAAGACTATGAAGTCACTACACATAGTATATTCCACACTGTAAACAGAGGTAGTTTATCTGCATATCAATTCTAATCTACTGTGTCATTGAGTATCAAGAATTTTCTTATTAGGAATTTTAATTTGGAGATGGGATTACTTCTCCTGAGCAGGAAATCAATGCTAGCCAACAAATTGTTTATTACATTCAATGTGTGCCTATCTCCAAATCTATTTAGTATCCTAGGGTGAGGCAAAGTAATTGCTTTTGGGTTCCTTAAATTATGTGAGACATTTCTTTGCAGATTCGACTCTTCAAAAATAGTGTTAAGATTTTTTAAGAATAGAATTAACTTCAGTTTTTGAACTGGATACAATATTTTATGTTTCAACAAAAATTGTCTTCTCTTGTTCAGGTCATTCCAAGAGTTTGTCCCCATTAAAAGTTTCAGAATCCTATTCATTAAGTTGTCTATTGCCCTTATTTCTGTTTTATTTGCTCGTGCCCATATATTTACTAAATAATTGAGTTGGGAGTCCACTAATGCATAACATAAGGTTACTTTTGTTCTAAGATTTAACTTATTCTTAATGTAGTAGAAAAAGTACACATAAAATCTCATTTTTTTGTACAAGTTTGTTATATGCATTATCCAACTTAGACTGTAGTCGATCCATATCCCAAGGTAACAATGATTTGAGACTTTTTCCACAGTTAGACATTCGCAATTCTGGAAATTCTGTTCATGTAGGCAATCATGCTTGTGCAATTTGATAGAGGGTTGAATGTCCAAGGTTTGATGAGGAGGCCTTATTTCCAAAAATTTATTTTTTTCAAAGCTAAGTGCTAATTTATTATCGTGCAGCCAAGATTGTAAATGTATTGCATCCTGTTGTAAATCATTCGCCATTTTTGTTAGGTCCTTTCCTATTGTATATAAGATTATATCATCTGCATAAATTTTTATAAAGGAGTTCTTAATTACTTCGAATATGTCATTTATATAGATGTTGAACATGTTTGGCCCAGCATGAGTGCCCTGAGGTACTCCTCTCTTTACATTATAAGATTTCCCCTTTGTATTTTCTACTTCTACTGTTATTTTTCTCTTGGTTAAATAATTTGCTAGTAGTTGATTGAGTCTTCCCCTTATACCATATTTCAGTAATTTCTGTTGCAATATTGGGATATCAATTAGGTCATATGCTTTGGTCAAATCTATAAATAAAATCAATATGAAGTTATTGTTGTTTAAATGTAAGTTTAGAGAGTCTACTAAGTTCTCTAATAATGTCTGTGTGCTCTTGCCCTTCTGATATGAGAATAGAGAGTTGTTTAACAGTCCATATTGATGTAAATATTTGCTTATATGGGAAAATATAATTTTCTATTATCTTATTTAAAACTGACTGTATTGTTATTGGTCAGTAGTTGCAAAAGTCATCTGGTGGTCCCTTTTTATATATAGGAATTATCTTAAATGACAGTAAGTTTGTAGTATAGCTTCCCGACTCTAACATCCGTGCTATTAGCTCTACCAAGAGAACAGAGAACTGTTCTTTGTTTCTCTTTACCTCGGTTACTGTAATACAGTCCAGTCCGTAAGATTTCTTGTTCTTTAATTGTTCTATAATTTTAAGAATCTCAGTATAATGTGGAGCTAAGACTACACAAGAGTTCATTATCTGAGGAAGCCTATCCTGTTGAGTAAAGGAATTTTGGCAATAATGTATTAAATATCTGTTGAGATCTAATACAGCTTTGGCAAACCTATTTGCAGCCTCATATTGTTTGTTTGCACCAGAAATCTGTTCTACTAGTGTTTTAATTTGGTTTCCCCTCGACTTTTTCTTCCTTGTACTTAACATGTTATTTATAATGCTCCATTTATCCTTTTGTGTTATCTGCTTATCCATGAAAAGATGATTGTAATAAGTGTTTTATTGCTTTTTTATCATACCTGTCACTTTATTTCTGAGTGTTTTATAATTGTGATAATGTTCTTTCTTTGATGGACAATTTCTATACTGCCTGTAATATTTATCCCTTTGTACCATTAGTTCTTCTATTTCTTTAGTTATGCAAGGTTTCCTAAGCTTAATCCTGCTACTCCCAGTGTTTGTGTTGTTGGCTGTGTGATTAACTTTTCTCTCGGTATTAAACCTCGAATTGTTTATAATTTGTATTATCTTATTTGAAAAAACATTTACATTTGTTGTGTATGATGCTTGCTCTTGTATTAACAAGTTTCCTATGTTCTGTTTCAGTTTCCCTGTTGATAAATAATTTTTCTTCATAGCATTTGTTGATTTTTTTTATTCACATGGGTGTTGTTTTGAATACATATCTACTATTAGTATACATGTTCTGTGATCTGAAAGTTGATTTAATAGTATGTAGGAATTAGCATACTTCAACTTGATATTTGTAATTAGGTGGTCCAAACAAGAGCTGACTGTTCTATTACCCTCCATCCTTTGTTGTCTAATTATTCCAATTAAGGTATGTTCAAATCCATAATTGTTTAAGATTGCAGAGTATCTGGGTATCACATTATCAGTTCCATCTGCTAGTAAATTAATATTAAAATCTCCTACTAGTATGGTCTTATCTGTTTGTATATCGTCCCATTGCAAAATAATGTTTTCTAATTCTATTAGGAAGCTGTTTATTGAATCTGATGGTGACCTGTAAAAAGCACAAATCATGAATGTGTTTTCTGGGTCTTCTCCTAATAATTTGACACAGCAGTTTTCACAAGACTGAGTTAAGTGGTAAACCTGTATTGCCCTAAAGCATGTTCTATAGTATATTATTATTCCTCCACCCCTTCTCAACTCTCTCAATATATAGACCTTATCATAACCTTGTATGTTATAATTGGAAATTTCCTCACTTTTTATGTTAACCTCCGTTAAAACTATACAAGAGATAAATTCTTTCATTGGATTTATATATTGCAAGAAGTTAAACCAATTTTTTCTTAGTGACCTGATATTTAGAGCTACCATAAACTATTGTTTTTTATCAATTATAAGAGCTTGAATATTTTGATTATTTATAAAATGTAAAGGTGAATTGTAAATCTGTGATTCCTCAAAAAGCATACCTGATGTCTTAATTTTACCTTAAATCTAGATTTCTGGAAATTTCAATTATTCACAATAAAAGAGTCTATTTTATAAACTGCAAATCCTTTGAACTCTGAATTCTAATGGCTCTTGAAGATTCATTCTTCTTCACATAAATTTTGCCATGTTTTAGCCATAAAAATTTGTAACTGTGAGTTCTTGTTAGTTGTTTTGTTTCCCAAAACAATTGCTTGAGGTGGGCTGTTAAGTGGTCATTTATGTAGATTGGGCTATTGCTATTGTTCTGATATATGTCTTTTGCTGTTAGTCGGATCTCCTTTGCCTTTCTCATCCATTTTTCCTTTGCCACATGGTTTGAAAACTTCACAATTAGTGTTGGCTTGTCTTTTGTTATAATAATAATAATAATAAAAGCATAAAGAATGTGGTCAATAATGAACCAGAGGAGGAACAGCAAGAAGAAATACAACCCAGAGTAGCAGTTTAAGTGGAAAGAGACGAAGTCATGCTGTCCAGAACAGAAGACGAGTGGAAGAAGGCACTAACAGAATTCGAAGGAATGTACCCCACAAGAACCCACGTGATACCTAAGCAGAGGCTAAATAAAATTCTATGGAGAGTAACAGACCACCACAATCGGCAAATAATGCCACATTACCTTGACAACAATGGTGCAACGCTGGAGGTTATCCACACAGCCGTATACTCTGCTGCCATAGAAGCCACTAGGATTCATGAAAAAGAAACGAGAGACCAGTAGAAGAACCGAAAACAGAAGGAACTGCCAGCTTGGGAAAGAAGACTTCAGCAGAAGATAGAAGAATTAGGAGTCCAGATAGTACAGTTGACCCAGTACCAACAGGGTTATAGAAGTAAGAAATTGATTGGAAAGGTGAAGAGCATCCTCAAGAGAGACAGCGTCCACAGCAAACATGGGCCCAGAAATCAGAGAATAGGAGAATACTTGGACACACTGAAGCATAACCTCCTCGCACTCAACAAGAGACTACACCGATACAAAGAGAGCTCCCAGAGAAAAATAAACAACCGAATTTTCGATGAACACCAAAGAGCATTCTACAGGAAACTGGATGAAGATGAGAAAGCAGGAAACGGACCTCTCGAGAAGGAAACGATCGAAGAATTCTGGGGAAATATCTGGAGCAGTGAAGTAAGACATGACAGCAAAGCACCCTGGACAGAAGTAGAATGAAAGAAAACGAAGAGCATACAAGAGATGAGAGAGTGGGGAGAAGAATAAGTAAAACGGTCGATCAGGAACATCCACAACTGGCGAACCCCGGAAATTGATAACATCCACAACTACTGGTACAAGAAGCTCACCTGTACACACAAGCACCTAGCAGAGCAGTTCACTCGAATGATAAGGCACCCGGAGACAATCCCGAAGTTTCTCACTGAAGGAGTCACATATCTGAAGCCTAAAAATGAAGATACAAGAAACACGGAGAAATACAGGCCAATCGCATGCCTCCCAATGATGTACAAGATCCTGACCAACTGCATAACTAATAAGATATCAGACCACTTAGAGAGTCAGAACATAATGGCCGAACAGCTGAAAGGATGCAAGCGGAGGAACAAAGGATGTAACGAGCAATTAACCATAGATGCCGCAGTTATGGAGCAAGCCTTCAGGAAGCACCGCAATCTATACAAGGCCTGCATTGATACCGCAAGGCCTTCGACTTCATACCTCATAGCTGGCTAACAGAGACCCTGAAGATCTACAAGGTCAATCCGATAGTGACAAGCTTCCTAGGAGCAACAATGGCGAAATGGAGTACCACCATTAAGGTCGAGAACATCACAACCAGGCCAATCCCCATTAGAAGAGGAATCTTTCAGGGAAATGCTCTGAGCCCACTATGGTTCTGTCTAGCACTCAACCTGCTATCCACCATGCTCAACGGCAGCAAGTATGGATATAACCTCAAAGAAGAAAGAAAGAGCCTGTACAACCTCACCCACCTGATGTACATGGATGACATCAAGCTCTATGCGGCAACCGAGAAGCAACTCCAGCAACTACTACGGATCACCGAAGAATTCAGCTAGGACATCAGGATGGAATTTGGTCTAGAAAACTGCAAGACCCACACACTGCACCAGGGAACACTGAACCATTATTTGGCCGAAACTACCAGCTGCTGACTGGGAAAGAGATCAAAGCTATGACAGAAGGAGAGACCTACAAATACCTAGGGATGATGCAGGCTGAGTAGTTAGAACACAAGGAAATCAAGAAGTGCCTGACCGAAAAATATCAGACACTCAGAAGCGTGCTGAAAGCAAAATTGAACGGAGGGAACACAGTTAAAGCTATAAACACCTATGCAGCTCCAGTACTAACATACGCATTGGGGGTCATAAATTGAACTAACACCGAGCTAGAAGATATCATGCGAAAAACAAGGACAATGATGACCAAGAGTCGCCAACGCCACCCGAAGTCAGCAGTGGAGAGAATAACAATACCTCGGAAAGAGGGAGGAAGGGACCTGATAGACCTGATAGGACAACAAAAAACAGCGATAGTTAACCTGAAGGATTACTTCGAGAACAACACAGCACCACCAGGCCATAAGGAAGATAGATAAGCGGTATACCCGACTGAACCTAAGGGAGGAAACCCCTACCGCCCAGACGGTACAAGAATCCTAGTTAGAAAGGTGGGCAAAGAAGACACTCCAGGGCAGACACTACAATCACCTCCATCAATATCACATCGATAACATTGCTTCCAATGCATGGCTCACAAGTGGGACGCTCTTCCTCGAGACTGAAGGATTCATGCTGGCCATCCAAGACCAGGTAATCAAATACATCGCAAATGAGCCCGGAATATCAGATAACATATGTCGACGGTCGACGATGCCACCTGGTCTCAGAAACGATCCAATACATTACCGCGGGATGCAAGGTGATCACCCACACTGAGTATACTCATAGACACGACCAGATAACCAGGATAATACATTAGAAGCTAGCGAGGAAATACCAGTTCACCAAAGAAAGTGTACCATACTAAAAGTACGAATCCCATGCAGTACTAGAGACCCCAACCCACAAGCTGTACTGGGACTGCGCCATAATAACAGATAGGACAATCCCGCACAACAGACTGGACGAAACCCTTGTGGATAAGAAGGAAAAGTCTACCTAACTGATTGACATAGCGGTACCCAACAATCGCAACCTGCAGAAAACCCATGGGGAAAAATCAGGAATTACAATAGGTCTCCCAGAGAACACCTACAAGGAACTCCAGAAAGTCGCAATCCTGAACACCTGTAGGATTGTCAGAGAGTTCCTCAACCAAGAGTAACATCAGACATAACAACAACACCCTGTGTACTTGGTAGCAATACCCGTCACGAGGTGGCATCCCCAATCAGGAAGAAATAATATAAGAGCAGATCTAATAATCTAGATGAATTAACTTACTGTTAATATTCCAGGACGACCACAGAGGCGATCACAAAACAGAGAAAATAAAACTCAAATGTATCCACTAAAGTACCAGAGCGGTTGACTATTGAGCAAGCGGTAAAGGTTGTCAAACATACGAAATAAAAAAAAAGATTATCAGGAATGAACAAGAAAGTTTCTTCTGTGGAAATTCTGTATTATAAAATGACCTTCGAATATATTCGCTAACGTGGATTAGTAGAAAAATAATGACACTTTCATCAAAAGGGCACTTTGGATGCGCTAAACACCTCGATATTCTTTGAGTAGTTTTACCAGAATCTGCTTGTCAAGAAATACCGTATAATGAAACTAAAACGTGTGCACTTTACTGATCACTGAACACAAAAGTTCTGATTACCAGAAAAGCGCAACTAATCTCAGCAGCAAATGGTAACGCACGAGATAACACAATGGCACTTATCGCATAATCATCTGCTTTTACCTGCTGGATGGATCCAAAACTCAATTACCAAAACAATTGTGGTATTTAAAAAGCCATTGTCTGGATTACTGTTTGCTCTTTGGCCATGCCCAAACTTTATTTACGACTAGAGATTTTGATATTTATTGAAACTTTAAAGGTTGCAATAAATATTCTGCCGGTATTGTCCTGGCTTTTAAGGCAAACTTATCTTCCTATTTTTCTCTAATCCGCACGCTAAGTGTAGAATAATGAGTGGACAAGCTAATTAACAAATACATCAAAATAAGTACAAGAGGCCCAGAAAGAATCTTGTCCTCTACTTCCTTACAACAATAACGATAAATCGATGTCATCCTCGCACTCGTCGCAAGCTATGATAAATGAGACAGAGAACAAGTGAGCGATACCGTCGACCGGTGATGAATAATGCATGACGGGCGTTGCTAAGGAGATTGATAGTTTCCTTTATTAGGGATTCATATTTGTGTTATCTCTCGTCTTTTTAGATCCCTTTTATCTTAAAACTTTCGCAATGATTTGGTTAACTTCTCTTGTGAACATTGCATAAGGAACCATTCCCTCATTTTTTTCGCACTGCCACGAAAAAGTTTCCTCTTTTTTTAAATAATTTTAAAATAAAGTAAGTGCACTTTAAGCTGTATGTTCACTACACTGGTTGTATTTTTCAAGTGTTTATGAGAATTTTGGCTATTAATAAATGTGCGCTTTTATTTATTGTTTCATTTATAATATACGGTTTGCCGTACAGGTCAAATTAACACATGGCGCAAATTGGAAAAACATTCATAACAAAATAAAGATGTATACGTTTCTTGGACAAATATTCTAATACATATTTCTTAAGAAATACAGAAAAGTGTCATTACGTAATATTTACATATTGCATTTACATATTATGTAAATGTAATGACACTTACATGATATGCAAGTGTCATTTCTTTCTTACATCTCTATGACATGTAAGTAAGAGAGATTGCAACTTTAAAGAAAATTAGCTTTTAAATGTATATTCATAAAAAAAATATTACATAATTAATTCTCTGAACACTGAGTGAAAATAATTATTATTCGGTATTCATAAAATCATCTGTACAGTATATTCCCACATCTAATATATTTTTCACAATATTCATTGCATAATATTAATAAAACGGAAGTAACATATAATCAGCTTAATAATTTATCTTAAATTAGTAACTGTTGGTTATACAAATGTTCCACGGTTCTTTATTTTACCACAATTTTCTCAAAGATTTTGATGTTAGAAATTTATAATGAAATAAAGACGATGGAGAACTGAAAGTTGGCTGCCTTTATCCCAACAATGTTTAATGCTTCATAAATTATCTTACATGACAGATTGTAAACGTTTTAAAAATTGGAAGTTTCATCAGCTTAAAATTTGCATTTCTATGCTGAAGAATTGTATATAGTCAGCGGCAATCACTGAAGCACCACTTATCAAACCGTAGGCTACCCTTTGTAATAAATTCATATCCCTTGAAAGTGCTGGTTTTCTCTTCTTTAATGTCTGCGAGCGTAGCACAGTGGTATCGTCACCGTCCTCCTCACACCGGGTGGAAAAGGCCCGGGTTCGAATCCCTTCGATGACGCTAGGAACTTTTCACTCCGTGGCTAAGTTAGTAGGCCTCAAGCATAGATAAGCAAGGTCCTCCCCCCCCAGAAACTGGGGTTTTTTCGTCCAGCAAATCAGACAAATCGACCAGAGAACACACAAAATTTACAGACACAAATATGAGTATAGGTAAGAAATTACCAGGTGACCTTAATATAATAGTTTGGTTTTTTACTCTTCTTTAATTTGAAAGAAAAGCGACAGAAGACCATTAACACCAGAAACTATCAAACACAATTGCGCTTTGGAGTTTTCAAGACCGTACATTTGTAAAGGAAAAGAAGGACATAATTTCAATTGAAAGTGGTTGGCTGGTTTGTTGGTAGAATGACTTGATCGTTATCTAATGCGACATAAATGTGCAGCATTCGGCTTAATCGTGGAGCTCGAGTGCTCTGGGGGTTTAACTTTGGGAGACATACCTTTTGCTATAATTATTCTATAAAAATGTAAGAAATCTTTCGTCCTCTCTTCCCCTGTATTCCGCATCCAGGGTACCTTTTGCATCCCTGAGCTTTTCATTTAAAAATTGCAGAATATCTTTTGTAAGAATGGGTGAATAACATCTTTCCACTGGCGATAACAGTTTTTAAAACGGGCAGAATATAATTAAGTACAGCATTAAAAATAATTCAAATAAAAGTTAATTACCATTTGCCGTACAGTTTCACTTGTAACACATAAAGAATCTTGAACAAATTCCATTCATGAAGTCGCAGCAATAAAAACATTTTCTTTACACAGCGGAACGTGGATAATCGTCTTATAGCAATATACAGTATTTATTATCTAACTCCATTATTCCGTTGCCCATCGGATGTCGTAGCGACTAATGACCGTAGGAATTACTAACGTTACATCAAAGAAATGTCCTTCTAACCATGCAGTCTCTCAACGCCAGACACAAGCAGAGAAATAATTGACCGTCACCGTGTAGTTCGGTCATTACCTGAACCTTGTTTACGAGATGGACATCAAATAAAGAAGGTTATTCTATGCGTGTGTGCCACTGTAACAAATGAAAATGAAATGTCCCTTAGGAACAAATGAAATACATCATGATAACCGAAGAGAGAGAGAGAGAGTGGGAGCGGAAATAGGGAAGAACTATTGTCAAATCCTATTTAAACGAATGCCTTTTTTAACGAAAATTTCAGTCAAAGTTTGAATAGCATAAATGTTAATGAGCAGTACTCACTTAGATCGATCTGCTACGTTACGTGAAGTTAGGATGGAAATGAAGTATAATTTGAAGCTCTAAATACGTTAAAATTGAGATGTTTGTATGAACAAGCAACTAAAATTTGCTCAAGGAAGTAGAAGTGCACAACTTCGTCCCTGATTGTCATTTTGAAGAATTAAATTTAAACTTTAAAAATAATACGAGACAGATTATTTTTAAAGTTTAAATTTAATTCTTCAAAATGACCACCAAGGATGAAGTTGTGCACTTCTACTTCCTTGAGCGAATTTTAATTCCGTGTTCATACAAACATCTCAATTTTAACTTATTTTAACTATTTTAAGCTTCAAATTATACTTCATTTCCACCCTAACTTCACGTAACGTAGCAGATCTATCTAAGGTGAGTCCGCTCATTACGCTTTATGCTATTCAAACTTTGAGTCAATTTCAAACGGTACATTAAGACATTCCATAAATTATCTAAGTGTCAAAAATTTCAGTATAACGAAAATATTTCTAGATCCGGAGTAACTTCCATTATTACCACCATTTCCAAGTATTGTATAACCGAAGCAGTTCTGACTAAAAATTCAGTACAATGAATTGTTTTCAATATCCACTTGTACATAACAGGAAGGAAAGAAGGAAGGGAGAAAAATAATAAGACTCAACAAATGGCTAAGGGCCTCCATCCCCAGGAAAAGCCGATTAAAAAAAAAAAGATATATTGCTCAAATCAGGAAAAAAATTCATGAAATTATTATACCTGCAATCGGTCTATTTGTTTGCAATAAAGTGCATTAGAATTTGTAATCTTATTAAGCTTAGCACAATCTTAAATCACATATTTCAGACTGCACTAAATTTGCATAGGTTATGTATGGTTTAATAAAATTTTATTCGATAGTGCATTTATTGTATGCTTTCAAAACTATAACGTTTGTACTGATATATTTACCTTGGTAGTACGTATTACTTATCAATAGGCCGACCGGGCTAGCCGAGTGGGTAAAGTACCTGCCCGGCAACCCAAAGGTCGCGGTTTCGATTCTCGCCTCGGGCTTGGATCAAAGTACTGCAAAAACCTTGGGAGGTGCAATATGGCCACAGAAGCCGATGCGCCAACAACTACCAAATCAATCAATCAATCAACTTATCAATAGACTGAACTTCTTATTAAAATCTTAACGTCGATGGCGGAGGTCAGAAGTGATACAGTTCTACACGGCAAGCCTAACTCAGTAAATATAGACATCATTACATTTGATTTGGAAACCTCACAACTTTCATAATTATCAAATTTAACTTTATTAATTGTATATATTGCAAGTGATCCTCAGCTTTGGCTTTTTACTATGATCTGGTGGTCGTGCCGGAGTATAAACAAGAACTATTTGAAAACAAAACAAAAACTTTCTGATTCCGTTTTGCAGTTAAAACATGTTTAGGTTCTAAAACGTGCTCCTCTATAACCCAATGAAGAGGAGATGATGGAATATGTGTGTTGTTGTTGTTTTTTTTTTATTCCCCACATTTCTGTACGTGTAGGGTTATGAGGGTTATTTCAAAATTATCTGCAAATAAATGCCTTCCGTTAGAATTATAAACATTCCTTTAAATAATTGTATATTATTGTAGGCGACATTATATGACTTGAACACGTGCTTTCTAACTTGCCCCACTATTTTCTCTCTCTCTATTATCTTTACATGACAGCTTCAGTTTCAGAAAGCAGCTCCTGGAAGGAAACACAAGTTTCCTGTTTTCGGAAGCAAATAACATATTACAGATCAATGAATTTTACCATTTTTGTTGGAGCAAACAACGGGTTATTTACCTTTTACTGCTCAGAGATAAGTGGCACGTTCTATATAATCGATATGCCATTGTGCGAACAAAACTGTAAACATCAGCTGGTTTTAAAATGAGTCATTTCAACAAGAAGCGCCGAAGTCGCTGCTTGTTCTTTTCTGAGTTAGAGAGATATTGATTTGTTGTTTGCGGCTCCTAGGAAATTTAACCCTTCGTGTTATGTTAACAGGCGTGGGACCAGTTATTGAACGTTTTCCAAAAATATACCCTGTACCAAAACATATTTTGCGTTGGAAATACTTTAAGAGAGAGAGAGAGAGAGAGAGAGAGAGAGAGAGAGAGAGAGAGAGAGAGAGAGAGAGAGAGAGAGAGAGAGATGCATCGATTCTAACATTTGAACTCTTGTAGTTATGATGTGGAACTTAATGCCACCGATAAAAGTCAAAGTACATTACACGTTTAATATTTCAATTAAGTTCGAATTAAATATAACTAATCATATTTCAATATATTTTTTATGGACTATCTGACAGAAAACGTACACATTCACTAATGCACTTGATATATTAAGAGTATAGATTAATTAATATTAACTAATCACTTCTATTCTAATCTGTATTATACTAACATATACATATTAGTTGATATATAAGAGAATGATTAGTTGATATCAACCTGCATGAATTAAGTTAAAACTGAAAAATACCTTAAGAACATAATTAAACACTTAATACTTCATTGTGTGGTAGTTAACATTAAGTAAGTGTCAGTGAGTGCTGTTATCTGTGATTTTAACGATTCCGCAGAATAATTCAAAAAGACAGCCGTGCGTCTCCATTTAACTGTTCAAAATATTAGTGAATCTGAGGAGAATTTTAGAACACAATACGGATATCGATAGCTGTAATTTTCATATCCCAATTAAATAACCACGTAGCATTTATCATTCTCGTATGTATCCGTCCGTTCAATTTTCCTGATCACTGGGCAAACGTTTACTGTTTGGCAAGCTCAAAGACTTTCCTTAAAACAAAATCCATTCAACTGTTACTCCAGGAAAGATATTGATTAACAGCGTTATATAAATATTAATAGAATGGTTTTTCACGCATGGTATAAGGTTGTTAGAGAGCATTCCATAATCTCCTCAGTTTTTTTGTTTTTTTTTTACCAGATTTCATCTTTGTTTATGAGCTCTGCTATTTCATCTCATTATTTTTATCGTATTCTCAACATTTCAGCAGCTTCATATTTCGTTTCATTACCCGGTTATTCCCGGTTTTGTTTAGCCCTAACAGTGTACATTTTTTTCCAACTCATGTATTAATGATCTTGGTAAAATATCGCCACCCCAAAATTCCCAACACGCTCCATTCAATGCTTCCTGTGGTCTTTCGTAAAACAGATGTCAGAAGAATATTGACGAATCTTGATGCTAAGAAAGCTCCAGGTCCTAATGGTATTTCTCCACTTGTTCTCAAAACCTGCGCTCCTGAACGTACTCCTCTTCTTTGCCGTCTTTTGTCACTTTCTTATTCCATAGGTGTTTTTTCTTCTGCTTGAAAATTTGCTGATATCCAGCCAGTTCCTAAAAAAGGATGACAAATCTCTCCCATCCAATTATCGTCCCACTGCAATTACTTCTACTCTTTCTAAAGTAATGGAGAAATCAATTAACCGCCAACTCTTAAACTAACTCGAAACCACCCATCTGATCAACGATCGCCAGAATGGATTCCGTCAGTTTCGATCCACTGGTCGTTACCCATTTATGGACAAATTCAACAGAAAAGTTTGGTGAAACAAAAGCAGTTGCTCTTGACATCTCAAAGGCTTTCGATCGTGTTTGGCATAAAGGTCTTCTAAACAAGTTTCCATCTTATGGTGGTCTGCAAACTGTTTATTTTTTAATTGGTTATCCAGCTTTCTCTCTGATCGCTCACTGAGGGTGATGGTAGATTGGCTGTCTGTCTTCTAGCTTCTCCACTAATGCTGGTGTCCCCCCAAGGTTCAGTACGTTCCACCACTCTTTTCCTCTTGTATATTAATGACCTTTTTCGATTGACTGGAATTCCTATCCATAGTTTTGCCGATGCTAGCGCATTGCATTCCGCTTTCATTGTGAGAAACCTTGCTTTGCTCATTGAGCTTCAACTTCTCGAATATCCGCTACCAATTCCTTAAATGCCGATCTCCAGGTAATCCTCCAGTGCGGCAAAGTCAACTTAGTTGATTTTAATCCTTCTAAAACTCACTCAGTCTTGTCTTATATCCCGAAAAAAGGATTCTTCTGCTCCTATGCTTATCTTTGGTGACACTCTCTGATTTCTAGGCAAAATGATATATCTCTTTTGGGGATTACCTTGACTTCTAATCTCTCTTGGCACAAGCACATTACAAATATTGCTTCCTCTGCATCTAAAAAACTTGGTTTTCCCTTTCGCTCCCGGCGTTACGTTTCTTCGAAACAGCTGTTCACTCTGTACAAATCGCAAATTCGCACTACTATGGAATACTGTTCCCACATCTGGGGTGGTGCCCCCAAAACCTCTCTCAGGCTTCTTGATTCCGTTCAGAAGAGGGCAGTTAGGTTAATTAATGATTCATCTCTAACAGAGTCTCTCCACTCGCTGTGTCATAGACGTACTGTTTCTGCTGCATGCCTCTTCTACAGATACTTCCATGGGCACTGTTCTTCTGAATTGGCTTCTATAATTCCCGCTCTCTGTTTCAAAACAGTCCGAACACGTGCCACCACCAGCCAACATCCATTTACTGTCCAACTTCAAACTCACAGAACCAACTTTTCATCTTCCTCGTTTATTCATTTAACTGCCGTTTTCTGGAACAACCTTCCATCATACGTTCCTGAAAATTACAGTCTACAGAAGTTCAAGTACAATGTCAACAAATATCTTCTTTCATTTTCTCAATCTCCAACCCCAGCACGGCACTAAGTACTATAAGTTGTAATACCTCTCGTGTTTGGGGTTTAAAAAAAAAAAAAAAACATCCAACGCATACTTGTACAAACAATTTATAGTGGCAACAAGTGGCCTAAAATTCTGATACGTCGTAAAACCAATAACAAAAATTATCACAAACAATTTATTCAATTCTCGTAATATAGGCGAATACACCATCAAGGAATAAGCAAGCAAAATATTTTAGGACTGATGTTCTTACAAAATTGTAATTTCAGGATACACATAGATTTCTAAAAATACCTTGATTGGCAGAAGCCCTGACAGGTCCATGACAGGCAGTGCTCAATCGCATCTCTACACAAACGTATTGCTTCCGGCTCGCCAAACTACTCGCCACATAGAATATGTCAAAATGTATAACGAGCTCAATGATGTGTCACTATGAAATATGTAGCGAACTAAATCATCTGTCAGTATGAAATGATAGCGACTAAATCATCTGTTGCAGAATTTTATCAAGTAAAATTATTCTTATTGAGAAGTGAAGCTTATATTAAAACGGAGAATAAATATTGAACTAATGAAAGGTTTAGTTAAATGTTGAGCCTGAAGGTATCATACAAACTCATTCGTGTTTTGTAGCGATGAGACACAGGGACTACGGAAGCAGATATTACAAGGATTTAAGCTTGCGAAATATACATATAAGTGTGGAGGACGGCTGAAAGAATAAACTGAACTGTTAGAGATAGGAACAACTGCGGATGGCAGGAGAAACTAAGAAAACTCACTTTTCTCATTTTCTCTTACCATAACTACTATTTCCTTGTGAGGCAAGAAACTTTCATCTTCTTGCGATGCACAGGAACTCAACATTTGCATCGCCTTGCAGTGCAATAACTGCCATTTCTTTGTGACATAATCTATTGCGTCTCCTCGCGATGCATCAAAATGCGATTTTGTAACTCCCTTGTGACGCGTCAGGTTCTTATCTTACATTTCCTTGTGCGGAAAGGTCGGCACGTATGATGTGATCCTGTTATGCCCAGCTGTTTGTCTGCTGACTCTGCTTTGGTGTGTGTGCTCAGTTCTTGGTGGAATTAAGTGTGTTTCCTAGTAGTGGATAACAACAACTGTGTTACTAGCTGGGCTCGTTTGTGGGAAAATAGGGGATTTCAGTGGAGCGTTAGACCTCCTGGTAAGCCTGCTGGTGGCAGACAGTGTCTATAGCTGAGAAACACAAGTTAGGATCCTCTTGGTTGCAGGATGGTTATGGCAGTCACAACGTTAGCTGGGAATTTGGATTTTTTCACCTTGGAAGAGTTAACAGTAGCTTTCCAAGACATTAACATCCAAAATGATCGGATCACATCGAATACAGTTTCATCTTCCCCCTTCACAAACTTCTGTAGGAGTATATAATGTCGGAGTATATATAATATCACAAACTTCAGTCGGAGTATATAATGTACAATAAATGTCTTCAGGAGGAATGTTTTCCTAGGGACTGGAACATCGCACTACTGAGGCTCATTAAGAAGCCGCACAAAGTCCCTACTGATCCGCGCTCTCACTGTCCCATTGTACTACTTGCAAACTTTAGCAAAATACTGGAGAGGCTCATGGCACTCAGGACCACAGCTCTCTTTTACGCACGGAATCTGCTCTCCCCCCCTGCCAGTATGGATTCACTCCAAAACGATCCTGCAAGGAGGCTCTGTTCAATCTAGTCCTGTATTTAGCAAACTCCTAAGCAAAATTGAGCTTGCCATCTTCGTTGACTTACGAGGGCGCGTTTGACATTGTCTGGTTAGGCAGTGCTCTGGCAGGCCTCCGGATAGCCTCCTGCTCCAGCCACCTCTATAAACTTTTCCAAAGGTACTTTTCAGATAGAACAGTAATTCTCAAGTCAAAACACCATCATGTCTCCAGGCCAATCACCCAGGGATGCCCCCAGGGCTCAATTCTGGGAATCCTCGTGTAGAATCTGATCCTTCAAGACTGATTTTCCTGTGCTCCTTTGCCAATACGAAGATTGCGGCTTGCGTCAACGATCTCGCGATCGTGGTGTCCGGCTGCCCTCGCAAAGCCATAGAGGCAATGCCAATCTGGTCCTTGACGACCTCTCTTCCTGGATCGCATTAAATAAGATACGAATAAAATCAAGGTAAACCAAAATGATGCTCTTTAAAAATAAGCTGTACCTCAGGCGGCTTCTGCAAGTTAAAGTCTCCTGGGTACACATTTTCAACAGACCACTCTGCTAATGGTGGTTCTTGATCGCAGATGAAGCTTTCACCCCCAGTTCATTCATCTCAGCTCCGTAGTGAAAAATATTTTCAGGTTCCATCATCAGCATCACCATGAACGAATGGGGTCTAACCAAGCGGTCGCTCCAGCTATACTATCACTTCGTCTTCCTTCCGATCGTATCTTATGCTGCAGGTGCTTCGTTCCACCGAGCCAGACTAGTAAAAATGATAAGAAAATTAGGCTCTATACAATGTAAAATTCTCCTGACCACCCATAGGGTATGTCAGTATCCACTGCTGCCATTCAGGTGTTGGCTGGGACTCTTCCAATAGACCTGTATGTAACCTTCCGTGGCCTGACCATTAGAATTAGGAACAGAAAATCTCGACCAAGATCTGGCACATTGAGCTAAAATTGGTGACTAACGCTAAGTTAGAGAGAACGCGCTGTTATAATGAGATGATAAACATTTGGCAGACAAGATGGGACACTTTCCCCCAGGGAGCAGTTACAAGGAGATTCCTTCTGGATGTTACTTTTCCGTCCTCTAAGTCAGCACAGAAATGGCTCTCTCTAACTCTCGAAACGCCATTCCTATTCACCGGGCATGGCTCACTGAACGAGAAGATCTTCCAGCTAGGCCTAATACCCATAGAAGCCTGCTACTGCGGTGCCAAGGAGAATTGGTTCCACCTTCTCTTCAAGTATACTCTTTACGAGGACCTGAGGCAAGACCTAGTTAAATCAACCTTGTCACTGAAAACCAACTGGACATTCTGTTGCAAAGAGAACCTGAGAACCTGGCTTCCTTCCAGAACTTCTTGACACAGGTATTCAAACAGCAGGTTTTCCTGTGTCAAGGAGACAGGCTACAACTGGGAATCCCCAGATAGCAGCTTAATTTTTTTTATTCGCTCTGCACTAGTGTACTTTTTTTAAGTGTCTATATATATTTTTTATCATCCCCCCAGCTGACTGATGCTTCTGGGTAGTCAGTGGCTAGAACACACACACAAACCTACACTACTCACATTTTTGGCCCTTTTACAGTGATACTCTGTTCTTCACAGAGATATCAGGCAGAGTTGAACAGACGTTCTAGGAGCCTTACAAAAACACTAAACACACATGGATTTCTTCGGGCCAAAGGGATGGGAGCGAGTGCTTGAACTGTATGTGTATATGGAGCTGCTGGCTCACAGGTACACTGGGAAATGCTGGTCTGGTGGCCTTCACTTTAGAGGACGACGTGCTTTGCTGATTACGACTCTAATTACTGAATTAGTCTGATTTACTTGACATGTGATGGCAGATTTCATCTTATTTCTGTTGTTATGACATAATTTGTGTGTGGATTTATGACTTCACGTTAAGCTTCCTTGGACATGAAAAGCAGAACCACATGGCCTTCAATGGTTGAGAGCATGCAATTGAATTATGAACATCCCATTTGTTGGTTTAACAGTCAGTCTTTGGCCCGACTCCACGCTCCAGGGATGGCGACCAACTAGTGGCTGTACATAGTGTATCGTGTTTGTTGTCCAGCGGCACCGGGAGATTACCACTATAAACCGCGAGATGTACTTTATGTCGCAATACAAACTCTGTAAATGCTAGAAATAGTTTAGGGTTTTAGTGAAAGTTTGCGTTGGTAGTATTAGGTTATGTTCGTTCTGTTGTTCCTCCGGCATTTAGCCCCCAGAGCCCCTACCTTCAGCCACAGCTGACACTCCAGCAACTCCAGTCTCTGCGGCCCCAGATTCGCTAGTGGCGACAATGCTCGACAGACTCCTGCTGCTCCACCAACTCATCCCACTTCAGCATGCCCCTTGGTGATTCAACAACCTTCTGCCCTGGAGCAAACTGTCTCGGTTGGGACTCCAACATCCAGTAAGCTGTCCATTCCGGCATCCCCAGTTCCAGCAATGCCTCTCAATGGGGGCGATGCCAGATCCCTGCATCAGGTCATATCAGCCCTTCACAAGAATCTAGTGGCATTCATCAACCATAACTCCAACAGGTCTACTAAGGCTGCTGGCAACTATGTCCAGGAACTCTGGGCAAGCCTTGAAACTATTACAACAGCTCTCCTCATTGAGAATGAGAAGATAAATGCAGTCAATGAATAGGTAGAAAAGGGATCCTCAATTTTGGAGAAGGTCTTAGACACCCTCTCCCCTGATGATGAGGCCCTGGATCAAACCACAGCACTAATACTTCCTCCAGCCCGCTCCTATGCTCATGTTGTGAGAATGAACCTTCCAGCTCCTCCTATGGCAATCTCTACCCGGAAGCAACTACCACCAGCCAGCCGACAGACCCCTCAGCATATTTTTTTTGCCGAGGGCTTCAAAAGAGTCTGAACTCAAGTCAAGCGCTCAAGTCATGGAACTCGTCCAGAGCACCCTCAAGGACGACTACAAAACGGTAAAGGTGAAATCACTACGAACCATCCGTAATCGTGAGGTTCTTTTGGAGACAACCAATAAGGATTACCTTGACAACATCTCCAACGCTGGATACCTCCAGTCTGCTGGAGTACTCTGAAGCTCTCCAAAACTTGCTAACCCCTCCATCCTTATTTATGGCATCCTTAGTGGGCGATCCAATAATGAAATCCTCGAGGAACTCTACCATAAGAATTTCATGGATTTTGGCCTCTCCTTTGTATAGGTGAACAGTAATATCACACTGAGTATAAATACTCATTGTGATAAGTACAGCTACACACCAGGTCATCACCCTCTCACCAATACACTATAGAAACGTGGTCTCTCAACAGAATTTTATAGGGTGTAGCTCACACAAATTTAGACTATTTACAGTGGTCACCAGATGCTTTCTCTGCTTGGGGTAGGGACACAACTCAATCCACTGTACTCATACCTCTCCCACCTGGGGACACTGTGCAAGAAGTGGCCACGTAAATGCGAAGTGTCCAAACAAGGATGAATCTCCTAACTGCACCAATTGTAAGCAACGACGCAGAGAACATAACGACTCAATCAGAGATGTGACTTGCCCTGAATACCAACGTGCCCTGTAACTAGTAAGAACAAGGACCGCTCATGGCTGAACACCACATGTTGACTCCCCAGACTACCTTGAATCCTGCCCCAGTAGCTAACGCACCAATACTCACCAATCATGCTCAGATCAGCAATAAACTGAAAACCATACAGATCAACGGTCAGCATTCACGAGCCGTTGCAGACGAGATTAGAAAGGCTGCCGAGAATCACTCTGTTGATATCATCTCCATCCAAGAAACTTTATACCTCAAGAATCCCCACTGGCGAAGGATACAAAATTATGGGGTACTCGATACAAACCAGAGTGATACAACCTGTCAAGGTGAACCCAAAAGCCTGTATTGTGGTGCTAAATGATGAACTGGACATATTGGTCATCCACGGAGCCTGCACACAGTTTTCCACATGTATCCAAATCAGCTCCTGTTCTTTTTCTTTTTACCTAATCTCATTATACTGCCCCCCCCCCTCCAGAGACTTTGCTGACTTGCTCAACTACTTGGAGTATTCAATCGATTTTCTGAGTGCCAGAAATACAATTATTACAGCAGATGTTAATGCTAAATCCCTCTCCTGACACTGCCCAGCTGCTGATCACCGTGGCGTGCTACTCGAGGATTTGATACTGATCGCAAACGTAACACTTCATAACCAGCCTAATCAGCTAACCACATATTGTAGCTCAACTGGACAAACCAACATTGACATTACGACTTCAACTAACGATCTACGAATGCAGATCAGTTGGACAACAATTCTGGACTCAACACTGAATGACCATAGAGTCATTCTCTGTTACCTCTCTCTCAACATCCCTCCTGCTTCCCCCAGTACTAGACCCACTGACTTTGTGGAATTGTCAACTAAAAGGATCGACTAGAATGCATTTGATGAAGCAATCAGGGGGGATATCCCGAACACAGATCACTCCTGCTTTGAGCTAACAACGCCGGAAAACATGGTCGAAATAATCAATATTCTCTCACCAAAGCCGCTAACTGTTCCACCACGAAAAAAAAGACATACCCGAGGCCCTGTCTTTGGTGGACAAGGTAGTTGCCTTGCCTTAGAAAAGAAATACGTTGAGCAAGAAAACGATATCAAATCCACAGGGACTGGCCGGCCCCAGAGGGTGAAGGACTCCACACAGAATATTTAAGAATAAAATCAGTACACCATGGCAATAGCTAAGATAAAAAAAAAAAAAAAGAACTTAGACCTCTTTTGTGAACGAATCGGGCAATGCTAACCCCTGGGGTCTCCTCTACAAGATCGCTATAGTTAAAACCTTTACTCCAGATGTATCCAGTACAATCCAAATGGATGATTCGGAAACCCCCAGTTGGGCTGATTCAATTAATACAATTCTGGACAAACCTTTTCCCTATGACAACCCCTCAGAACACCTGTCAGAACATCAGACCATTAGGCGAAAGAACGCTGCGTACAACCACACCAGAAAATGCTGACCCATTCAAGGCGAATGAATTAGAGACAGTACTCAAAAAGATAAATAATAAAAAAATATCCTGGAATAGACTGTATTGAATATGTCTTCATCCATGATTCTTTAAATTAAAACCTGACCTTCTGTTTACGAAATGATCCTCTCCTCCTCTCAGTTCCCTAAGGTTTGGAAGTTGGCCTTTCTTTGTCTAATCGCCAAGCCCAACAAACCACTGACTGAAACCAGGTTGTTCAGACCCATTTCCCTGCTGGCCAACCTTGGAAAAATACTTGAGAGACTGATGTCCTATAGTGTTACAAACCTCTTACTGTTAAAAGACCTGATATTCCCTGCACAGCATGGTTTCACCCCAGGTATATCCAGCGAGGAGGCCCTTTCTGACCTAGTCCTTCACCTGGAGACTTCCCAGTCTAAATATGAGCGGGCCACGTTCGTCCACTTTGAGGGAGCCTTCGACAGAGTATGGTGGCAGAGTGCTCTCCAATGCCTCCGTCAAGCAGATTGTCTGGCTGTTAAGCGTCAAGCTGACATAGAGCTGAACCTCAGTACTGACGTCAAGCGAGAAAATACTAGACGTTACAATGAATTTACCAATCTGTGGCAGACCAGATGGGACACCTCTACCACTGGAGCAATAACTAAAAAATTTCTGCCGACCTTTACAACGTCTAAAACCACCATCTCCTGGTTTTCATTGAGTCTGGAATCTACATACATTGTCATCGGCCCGAGTTCCCTTAATGACAAGCTCCACCAACTGGGATTGATCAACACAGATCTTTGCATCTGTGGCAACAAAGAAAACAGGTTCCACATCCTTTTCGAATGTGATCTGTATGAAGAACAACGTAAACAACTAAAGACAACTGTCTCTATCTTTGCAACTGACCAACTGAAGCAACTCATCCAGAACCCTGAGAACGTCCCGTCCTGCCAGGAGTTTGCCAAGGCTGTCTTTTTACGGCGTCGTACCCTGCTGGCTAACGCTAACTCAGCATCTCAAACTCAACCCAGCAATAATTAATTCCCACAATCCCATCATCATTATTTTTTTAAAAAATATATTATTAGATAAACAATTAGTTAAATTAAATAGATAAAAATTAGGCCGTAATTTAAACTAACAAGAGCTTATAATACCTAGAATTATAACAGAAAATATATGCTTTAGTCTAGGCTTAATAAAAACGGCACTCACGACAGTGATCTGCTATAGTTACATGAATTGTGAAAAGGGGAGGGAAGTACTCTAATTATAAAAATTAAAACCAGAAGTTAAGAATCATAATCTAGAAATTGCAAATTAAAGAATTAAGCCCAGAGGAGGGAGAGGTGCACTACGTCATCCTCTCGTCAATTATAGTACTGAAAAAGTTATGGTATATTAAAACGGGGGGATAAGGCCAATAGGCGTGAACGACGAACTTTCGTTGTGATAATCTTCAGTTGGCACTTGAGTAAGAGAAGGAACAGAGAGTCGCTGTAAATCTTAAGTATCCGAAAGCGTCCGTCCTTCACGACTATTTGCCTTATCCCCCAGTTTAATATACAATAACTTTTTCAGTACTATAATTGACAACGAGAGGATAACGTGGTACATCTCTCCCTCCTCTGGGCTTAATTCTTTAATTTACAATTTCTAGATTATAATTCTTAATTTCTGGTTTCAACTTTTTTTTTTTTAACTAGAGTATTTCCCTCCCCTTTTCACAATTCATGTAACTATAAGGGATCATTGAGTTGAGTGCCGTTTTTATTAAGCCCTGACTAAAGCATATATTTTTTATAAATAATTAAATAAATATAGATAAATAATTAGATCATTTTTAATCTAATTGTTTTTTCCTTCTCTTCTCTCCGCTCTGGTTCTAGGGTTGTCCTTGGAGCTGGAGTAGCTCCTCTCTGCACTCCTTCCTTTCCCCTTCCAGTCCTGTGACTGATGGAAAACTTTTTTTTCTTTTCTCTCTCTCCTTCTACCCTGGATCGGGACTTCCCTGGGCGGGGGAAATCTCCGTCCTCTCTTCCCCCCTCTTCGTCTTTAGATAGTCCTATTTCCTCCCTGGGAAACTCGTTCCTCAGAGAGGAGGGCGAGCAGATAGTAGGGACGGCCTGCTTTCCTGTGGCTCGGGACGAGTGCCTGGAAGCGGCCGTCCTGTTGATTGCTGCTCTCAGGTAGTCAAAAGGCCAAGACACAACACAATATGACAGGACACACACACACACACAGTTTTTATTTTCTTTCCTGCTCTTCTCTGCGGGATGGAAAATTTCCCGTGCGGTATGAAAAAAAAAAATTTTTTCTCTCTCTCTCTTTGTTCTAACTATCCTTTTCCTGCCTGTGCAGAAAACATTTCCTGTTCGAGTGGAAACACTACACACACACACACACACACACACACACACACACACTGGCTTTACCTTGACAGAGTCTGTTAAAAAAAAAGCACAAAGTAACGAGGCAGAGTTGAACTTATGTTCTAGGAGCCGCCCACACCTATAATACATACATACATACATAGTAGGACACCACGTTTCCGTCCACTGCCTGGGGTCCCACCAGGGGCCCTGTAGCCAAAAGCCAGGACACCCAACAGAACCCAGCACAATACTTCATTTACAACACATAACACTTTCTGGCTTTCACGGTGATACTGTTTGTCTCCACAGAGTTTATATGGCACAGATGTGGAAAACCACAGGAGGTGCCTTAACCCCAACACTATGCACCCTATACTTCGGAGAGGCAGCCGGGTTCAATAGGAAAAACTCTGGTGGGGAGAACCCTTGACTGCACCTGAGCTTGTCAGGGAGGACCCCATAAAATAAAAAAAAATAAACGCTGGAAAAGGAAGACGTGAAGAAAGGGTGACAGTGAAGAGGGAGGGAACAGAGCAATGAGGTGAAGGTGGGCGATAGGAAGGCAGTCCACCTGGATACAGGAAGTCAAAAGGATAGAAGGGGCACCCCCTACGGAGGAGCCCATCCTCTACTGGGGGAGGACTATCAAGAAAAGTGAAAGATTTGTGGCGCCCACCAGTGAGGAAAGTGGGGATGGGAGGTGGAAGGGGTATTTGGGGAATTCAGGCATAGGGTTAGAGTGCTCTATGTGGGAGGGCTCTATGCTCGATGCCTCCGTAGCCGAGTGGGCAGGAGCGAGAGTGCAGTAGCACACGCTCACTGAGTTAGACCGGGGTTCAAGCCCCTGACTGCTGAATACGGTCGATCTGCTAACCCGCACTGGACCAGCGTGGCAGATTATGGTCCATTTCCCTCAGCATGAATTGTTGAGGAGGCTTCCATCCTGCAGTGGGTTGATAATGGCTGCACTTTACTTTTTTTTTTTTTTTTTTTTATGTGGGAGGCGTTCACACTGAGGGCAGTGTCTTTAAAGCAAATTCCCACACCAGCCATGCGAGCTGTAGCCGATGTCTCACGCCGGCCACACGAGAGGAGCAGCGTCAGCAAGGCGGAGAGGGAGCTTCCAAATAGGTTGCCCCCCCTTGTAGTCAAGTGGAGGAAGGGGGGCCGGCTAGACCATCACAGGCAGCCTTTTATAAGTAAATAAATATTCATTTATTGCAAATACAGCATGTCCATCACAACACATGGCTAGGAGCAGATAATATGATACAAAGGAAGTAAAATAAAATAATCGAATACATAGCAGATTTCATATAAACATTAACAACAAATAGGAATTATACTTATGAATTAATAAAAAAGTTTTCAGAAGAGCAGATTTGGCTTTCAGTCGCCGTTACTGGGTTTACGGCAGGCTGTTGTTTTCATTTTCTTCATTGTATCGAATATCTGACTCCTGTAGGCCATCTCAGGTATTCGACTATACCGGATCACACAACTACAATATTTTTTCTCTAACTTATTTAGAGGCAGACAGTTTAATAACAATGCACAACACCCACTCACTCATTTACCTTGTTCCATCCATCATCATACATTCAAACAGGACACTGCTACCACCTAAATGAAGACAGCTATCAGGACATGCCCACATTTATTTAGGCGCCTCCGTAGCCAGGTGGGAAGGAGCAGCAGTGCGTAGCACACGCTTCTTGATTAGACCGGGGTTCGAGCCCGTCACCACCAAATACGGAGGATGCGGAAAGGTTAAGGAATGACCACCGCATATCCTGGAGCAATATGGCCTTAGTTGCTAATGCTCCTAAAAACCAAACAACAACAACATTTTTTTAACAATCCACAATGCATTCACTCAGTTACCGCATAGTTTATACAGGTGACATAACCTACCCTCACATATTGTGCATCATATGGAAAAGTGACACAATTCAAAAATTGTTGAATTCGAGTTAATACACAAGGGGATTATTATTATTATTTGTTTATTCACCTTAGGTTCATTCCCTGAACAGCCAGTGGGCTGGGAGGGTTTACAAATATATATATTTTTTTTTTATATACACCATACAATTGTATACAAATGTTCGATATTTAAAATAACGACATTAATTAGAAACTTATATTTACTTAATAACAAGTAACGATTAACTTTAAAATAAATTTGTTATGAAATTAATATTGTAATTATATATACAGCTTGACCCACATATAATTTCTTTTGTAATTGTCATTACAGTTTGCTTAGATTTTACAATATATTATTAAATTAAATTATTTAATTACACATTTCTGATATAAAGTTCAGATTTTGTAGTAGTTCTGGTGATTTGGTCAAGATTTGGTCCATAATTTGACTTCTGTATGTTTTATTTTCTTCGAACTTATTTGGATCTATGAAGAAGGTGTTGAAGTGTTGGATTACGTTGCAAGGGAACATTTCTTTTAAGGACTACAGGTTAGCGAGCTTCATTCTAAGTGGAGGGTGCTAACTTTGGTGGTTTCTATTCCTTGCTTTTGTGAGTGAGATAATATCTTCTATCGATGGACCATAAATCTGGCGGGTTAGCAGCTTGGCGAGTGTGGATAGATTTTTTTTGTGAACAATGAGCTTCCAGGGGGTCATGCCTAGATTGACTAGAAGAATAGATTTCGTGATGGCGAACGGGTTTGCTCCCAGATGGTGGAGGATGCACAAGCTTGACCTCCACATTCTGTTACGTTTGTTGCACTTTATCAAGCTGGAAATGTTATTTCTTATCAATTATTAATGCCCACAACTGAGATGAAACATGTTTTTTCTTTAAAAGATATTTCATGGCTAAATGCCTAAGAGTATAAGCCGCTTATTGCCCATGCATAAGTAAACGCCTTCATATTTTTTCTTTGTTTTTGCTTTTCTGACAAATTGAATTTTTTAAGTTGTGTCACTTTTCCATATGATGTGCGATATGTATAATTTAACGTGGAGTGGGATAATAAGATAATAATTTTTTAATACATATTCAGGGTACAACTTCATCATGTATAAGACATTGTCATTCAGTCCTCATTCATACACATTTAACTCATTCATGAGTGTACCCTGAATAGGACGAGCACACACGTTTTAATTTTTTTTCCATATTAAACGGACTTATTCCCTCCCAGCAGAGAACACTCAGGCAACACACTTATACATAAGACCAGCACAGACACGCATTTACACATTGACCCACACACCCATACTACACTCAGTACACATTCAGGCAACACACAAAAACAAATATAGACATCCATTTACACATTTGGCTACACTCATGTACATATAATACTTATTTACTCCTCAAGGAATCATAAACTTTCACTTGCATGCACTTACACATGTATTAAGTTATTCAGCCTAAGCTGAGGGGGGTGGGCATTTGTGTTCTCTTTATAAACATTTACTTTCCTCTTTACTTTGGAAATTTATACTCCAAGCTTCTGCTTTGTAGCTGTGTAATAATGCTTTGTAGCTGCACCGCATGTTTGATTGCTTTTTTGTAGCTATTAATAATTATAATAATAATAATAATAATAATAATAATCTGTCTTCTCTCATGATCAGAATACTCTAAGGGATGAATGAATTACCACTATCTCAGTGTTCCTTGTTGCATTTCCTTGTAGTGCATTTGAAAGTCCATCTTTGACTTACACCCGAACAGCAGCTGGGTGGACAGGTTCTGTGACTATTCTGTGATTCTAGATTGTATTCCACGGTTATGTGAGTGTAGAGTATGACTTGTCCTTGGGTACCAAGATATGTCCAAAAAATAAACTGTACAGTATTGTAAATAAGTGGCTGTGATATCAGAAAAGCTGGCTGGGATCGCCTGGTTTAATAAATAAACAAAAATAAATAAAAGCCATCCTCAGTAGCTACAATAAAGATCATAAGGAAAAGAAAGAAAAATTGGACTAGACATGAACTTTGAAGCGGGAGAAGTTTAAGTAACTGAAATGAAGGCAATAGTTAAGGAAGTAACTGAAACGAGGGTACGAGGAAGAGGATGAACTGAAATTCTAGATAATTTGAAAGAGGCTGATACGTGCTGTGAATTGTAGGAGAGGTTGAGAGTCGTGAGCGAATGAGATGCGACAGAGATCTGACGGCCATGAATTTGTCATATGGTAAAGAACAAAAGACAATGATTAGATCTGAAGGTCGATTGGAATCCATTCAACAATTATCGCACTTGGAAATCACTGGAAGTGCCCAATGTTTTGAAAGTTCCTGAAAATAGCAAAAGAGACAAACCAACTACAGAATATATTAACGCCTCATAGTCTTACTTGCTTTGGCAGAAAAAGACCAACGTACTCATAGTACTTTCAGATAGGAGAATCCATTTGTATACCTACTGACACCCTCTAAACAGCACTAATTAAATACATTGTATTTCATCTGCTACTGACGCCATGGTGTCCAAACAATCGAAAACATATTAACATTAGCATTAGTTGAGGCATATGATGCAAAAAACAAGCTTATCGAACTATTCATATTCTAGGTTCTGTCAACATCTAACTCTCAATCTGTTTAACTGTCTGCGTAGTTAGAGAATACTAGTCCAGGTTCGCAACATAGTCCACCATTAATCCTTCCTCCTAATACTTGCAAACATCCTTTTAACACCTACGTTCATCTCAGCATTTTTCGTCAGAATGTAAGAAGTGTAAAAAAGAAACTGTCTACGCTTATAACACTTTTGGTTCAAGAATATCATGACATAATTTGTTTAGTTGAAACATTCTGAAGAGGTTCCTCTTCAGGATGTTTTTCTACTGCCGAAAAATCTCAACTACACGTCAAACATGACATCTAGGATTAATCGAAGAGGTGGAGGGTCAGCAATTATTTTAAAATCCAACATTAAAGTTGTTAACACTTACAACTCCTGTTCCTACAACTTTGAAGGAATTTCTCTTCTGATCCAAGTTAATGATTCACTGCTTCAGATATATAATATTTATATTCCGCCTGGACCTACAGATGATATTAATGTAGTAATAACCTGGACCACCACTGTTCATAAGTCTCAATCTAACATAATTATAATGGGTGACTTTAATCTCCCCATGCCCAAATATAATTTACAAATGAAGTTGCTGTCCGACTACTTATTAGTTCTAGGAGCTAAAAAAATCAATGTTCTTGTTACAAAGACAAGAGCTTGATCATATGCCTCAACTAATGCTAATGCTAATATGTTTTCGATTGTTTGGACACCATGGCGTCAGTAGCAGATGAACTACAATGTATTTAATTAGTGCTGTTTAGAGGGTGTCAGTAGGTATACAAATGGGTTCTCCTATCTGAAAGTACTTGTTTACGCTAATCTTCAACTTCAAGAAAAACGTAGCAGCAATATTACATTTAGATCTGACCATAAAAGTATAGAACTGCAAGTAGCAATTTGCTGTGTGAATCCCTACCCCCCTCTGGAAATCACCAGAAGACTATCATCAATTAAATTCCTTCAGAAAGAAAAGTTTTCACAGTTCTTGAAATATTACCCGCGGGATTCTCTCATAAATATACCTATTCAGGACGCCACGTTTCTACTAATAAAATGGTTGAATCAATTAAAAACACAGTTGGCATCCAAACTCGTAAGACTTTCTTTTCAATCCAAACCGTGGTTCAAATCCCATCTAAAACCATACTTTAAAAGGAAACAAAAATGCCACAGGCAGTGGAAGAAGTAC
The DNA here is from genome assembly GCF_048544385.1 of Mastigoproctus giganteus. Classification (NCBI taxonomy): domain Eukaryota; kingdom Metazoa; phylum Arthropoda; class Arachnida; order Uropygi; family Thelyphonidae; genus Mastigoproctus; species Mastigoproctus giganteus. The sequence goes on from NC_143580.1 coordinate 97,347,271, forward strand.
GGCACTTCATGAACATACATAAAGTAGAAAAAGGGCAGAGCATTGTTTCAGCTCAAAAAAATTCACGCGTACAAAAATTATTTTATGTTCAGGCTCAAGCATAATAAAAGAGCACTTTCTTCCGAACCTTGCAGTAGGGCCAGGCTTTGGAATGGATAAAATTCAATACGGAAACATGCAATATTGACATCTGCACTGAAGATATGCAAAACAGATTTAAAGAATTCAATTCTTATAAACATACAAATAGCGTGCAACATGAAATGCTTCCTAGTCAAACTCTGCTAATCAACCAATTTATAAACAAGAATGCAGTTCAGAAAATTATTAACCAATTACGAATTGATAGTAGTGAAGGCCCTGACGGCATCCCCAGTTTTATTATTAAAATGTCCAATGCATTCATCACTGATTCTTTAGTTCATATTATTTCCAGGTGCATTTTCCAGCCATTCCTTCCAATATTATGGAAGACTTTTAGAATTACCCTGATTCCAAAACAGGCTAGTAGTAATAACCATATAAGCTATCGTCCAATTGCTTTATCGTCAATAATCGCTAAAATTATTGATAAGATCATGCTGCCATATCTTCAGGATGCGATCTTCGCTAATGCACTGTCAACATGCATTTTGGTCCTTGAGGGCGTTCCACAACAACAACAAGCCTAGCTGACCCCATTGTGCGCATCCAAACTGTGTTTCAGGAAAAAGCACAATGCGATGTCTTTTACTCAGACATCAAAGGTGCTTTTGACAACATTGATCACAAGAAAGCCATTGAAATACCCTGTCCTATCTACAGCAAAGCCTAAATCACAGAAATCTCATCTTCTCCACTAATACCGATAATATTCTCGTCACAACAACAACAGGGATTCCTCAAGGAGGTGTTCTCTCCAGTACTATATTTTCAGCATCTCTACAACCACTTCTACAAGAAAATCCAAATCTGCTGGCTTATGCCGATGATTTAAAGTTGTTTATTATTTTCATATCCTGTGATGACATTTTCAAAGTTAGCCATGATGCGAATTTACAGATGTGCCGAATCATCAAGTATCTGAAGAATCTCAATCTGACTGTAAATGCAAACAAATCTGCTCAATTAACATATTCCTTACAGAAACAACCAAACCACATAGAAATTAAAATTGCAAGTGTTTCAATTCCAAATGTATATGTTCACGAAGACCTAGGAGTTGTTTTTGACAAAAATCTTTCCTTTAATTCTCATTATGTATATGTTGCTAAAAAAAATTCAAAAAGCAAAATGGCTAATCAAATAAGAAACAGCAGCGATTCAAGATAGAAAGACAGTCATAAACTATTTTCAGAGATGCATTTTTTCCATTCTGTCTTATGCCTCCGAATTCTGGTCTGGTGCTCCTCAAGTTACCGTCAAGAAATTCGTTGCCCTAGAGTATTGGGTTCTTAGATGGCTGAACAGTAAACTTCGTTTTCCCCATACAATATCCAGGCCACAGCTCTATGAAAACTTTAAAATAAAGCACCTGAAACAGATGATCAACGAGTCTGGAGTCATGCTTCTTGCGAAGTTAATTACTTCTGCAACCGATTCACCAAACTTAGCCAACATAATAGCTTCCACCAACAGAGAAAATTCAAGAAACCAACAACAATTCAAATCCAAACTCTCCAGACACAAACAAATGGACAGGATGTTCCCCAATGCATCCCTTCATCTCATAAATTATCACAACATTGAATGCAAAAGGTTGCTAAACTCTGAAGCCTACAGGAGTCTCATTTCCAATCAAGTGATGAGAAATAAAAACAGCTGCCTGCCTGCAACCCAGTAACTGCGTCCGAGAGCCAAATGTAATTTTCGGCAATATATATTTTTGATCATTACAATTCATATTAATTATTAATATATATATATATATATATATATATATATATATATATATATATATATATATAGAATATGCTATGTATTTGTTTTAATATTTGTCTCCTTTGTACTGAATGTATGCCCCTAGCCTAGCGCTGTGATGGGCTTGCTATATTTGCAATAAATGAATATTTATTTATCAGCAAAAAAAAAAAAAAAAAAAAAAACTCTTCCCACTTTACCCAACCGGTCACTCCAAATGTTTGTCTATTTCAGCCTTACATTTATTTTTGCTTTATCAACTTCCACAAAAACACATGGAAGTATGTTCCAGCAATCAACTACCCGCTGTCTAAAGGCATCCCACACATCCGCACATCTATTCTACAACTGTCTTTCCTTAATGTGAATCTGTGCCCCCTGAGGTTCTTAATCCGAGCAAGCGAAAGTATCCCGCCAGCATTGAGCCTGATCCAACTATTCAAGCCTTATACACCTCAATCAGATCACCTCGGAGGTGCGTAGTCCCCAGATGCTGCAACTTGCAGCACTTAAGCCTTTCTTCGTAAGCGCACCCCTTTGTTCTTCTCACCAATCTTGTTTCCCTTCCCTGTACTCGTTCTAGCAACTCTACATCCTGAAATGAAGCTTCCAGACCTCAATGCTGCTCTCAGGGTCTGGCCTGACCATTGCCTTATACAAAGAGATAATCACCTTTTTGTCTCTACTAGCAAATTTCCTACATATCACTGATTTGTGACCTGCTCTGTAAGCCCGTCTGCACTGCTCAGAGAACATCATATCTCACTGCACAATTACCCCCAGATCATTTTTCATTCTCTACCTCCCTGAGAGCACAATTACCGCCAGACCTTTTTTCATTCTCCACCTCCCAAGAGTAACGTACCAACACAGTTGAAACGTTACTTGGGTAACTGCTACCCATATGCAGTACTTTGCATTTGTCAATGTTAAACATCAATTGCCACTTGTCCGCCCATTTGCCTAACTTTTCTAGCTCCTGTTGCAGTAGTATACTGTCTTTACTGTTGTTAACAACCCTGCCAACCTTTGTATCGTCTCCAAATTTGGACATTAAGTCTGATATACCGTCATCGATATCATTGATAAATACACAAAGCAACAATGGGTCCAGCACTGAACTCTGGGGGACTCCACTAATAACATTAGTCCACGTAGAGCAGTGTCTATTTATTACCACTCTCTGCCGTCTCCCACTCAACCATCTCTTTATCCATTTCAGTAACTTGCCCTCAATGCCATACCGCTCCAATTTGTATAGCAGTCTTCCGTGTGCAACAGTATTAAAAGATTTCCTTAAACCCAAGTATATGATATCAAAATTATTTTTTGCATCCAGTTCCTTTGTGACTATATCGTAGTATCCAATTAAATTGGTCAGCATTACCATTAGCATTAGTAGAGCCATTTGATGCACGAAAGCAAGCTTATGCAGCATCAGCCAAAAAAAACCAAAAAAAACCACTTCCACTTCACCCCTCTGTTCGTTCGAAATACCTGTCCAGCTGAGCCTTAAACTTATGTAGTATCAACTTCCACGACAAGGAATGGAAGCCTGTTCCACCAACCAACCACCCGTTGGCTAAAGGCAAATTTCCGCACATCTATCCTACATCTGTCTTTCCTCAATTTGAATTTATGCCCTCTCAGGTGATTCTGAGCAAGAGGAAGAATCCCATCGGCATTGAGCATGCTCAAACCATTCAAGGCTTTATACACCTCTATCAGATCACCTCGCTGGTGCCTAGTCTCCAGACACTGTAATTTGCAAAACTTAAGCCTTTCTTCGTAAGAGCACCCCTTTGTTCCATTCACTAATCGTGTTGCCCTTCTCTGTACTCGTTCCAGCAGCTCTACATCCTTCTTGAAATGAGGCCTCCAGACCTGTATACAGTACTCCAGGTGTGACCTGACTATCGCCTTATACAAGGGAATAATCACCTCCTTATCCCTGCTAGAAAAATTGCTATATATCATTGACAATACACCATGAGCTACTCTTGCAGCCCGTTTGCACTGCTCAGAGAACTTCATATCTGCCTGCACAACCACCCCCAGGTCCCTTTCATTCTCTACCACTGTCAGTGTAGTACCACAGAGTTGATACGTTACTCTGGAGTTGCTGTTTTCCATATGTAGTACTTTACATTTGTCAATGTTAAACTTCATTTGCCACCTCTCAGCCCAATCTGGTCAACCTTTCCAGATTCTGTTGCAGCAGCATAGTGTCCGTAGTGTCCTTGACAATCCTGCCAACCTTCGTATCGTCTGCAAACTTGGACATTAAGCTTCCAGACTCAAACAAACGGACAGGATGTTCCCCAATGCATCTCTTCATCTCATAAATTATCACAACATTGTGATAATTACAACACTGAACCCTGAGGGATCCACTAATAACATTAGTCCACGATGAGCAGTGTCCATTGATTACCACTGTGTCTTCTCCCACTCAACCACCCCTTTATCCGTAGCAGCAATTTGCCTCCAAAGCCACACTGCTCCAATTTGTGTAGCAGTCTTCCATTTGCAACAGTATCAAAAGCCTTTCTAAGATCCAAGTATATAATATCAAAGTTATTCCCTGAATCCAGTTCTTTTGTGACTGCATCATAGTATCCAATCAAATTGGTCAGGCAAGACTTCCCCTTAACAAAACCATGCTGTGTCCGAGCTATAACTGAAGTCTTGTCTAGATGATCCTGCAGTGCTTCTTTAACCAGTGCCTCCATTAATTTTCCTGGAACAGAAGTTAAACTCACAGGTCTATAATTACTTGTGTCAGCCTTTGATCCTCCTTTGTGAATTGGGGTCACATTTGCACATCTCCAGTCTGTGGGTACCTCCCCTGAGTCCAAGAAGCTCTCATAATTATGGCTAAGGGTTTGCTTGCTTCCTTTGCTGCCTCCTTTAATATAACTGGATAGATCCCATCATCAACAGTTGACCCATCAATGTCAAGTGGATCAATCTGATTCGTCCCCTTCCTTCTAGAGTTTACATAAGTAAAGAACTCTTTGCTGTTTTTCTTTGCATCCCTTGCCAAAGATTTCTCGTAATCTGCCTTCGCCTGCCTAACCTCCTTTGTAACTTGGTTACAGATCAACTTGTATCTATCGTAGGCTTCTGTATCACGTGTTAATTTGTATGTATCCCATGCATACAAAGACAAGACTTCCCCTTAACAAACCCATGCTGTGTCAGAATTATTACTGCAGTCTTGTCTAGATGATCCTGCAGTGCTTCTTTAACCAGTGCCTCCATTAATTTTCCTGGAACAGAAGTTAAACTAACAGGTCTATAATTATTTGTGTCACCGCCCCTTTGCACTCCCTTTGTGAATTGGGAATAATTTGCCCATCTCCAGTCCATGGGGACCTCCCCTGACTCTAAGGATGCTCTCATAATTATGGCTAAGGGTTTGCTTACTTCCCTTGCTACCACACTCAATATAACTGGATAGATTCCATCTGCCCCAGGTGCCTTTTTCATGTTTGACTTCAACAATTTCTCCTCCACTTTGCTCTCAGTTATTGCAAAATCATTTAGCTTCCTGTTACAGTTTGATAAACTTCTGGCATTCCCCTCCTTGAATTCCTCTCCCTTCATGTGTGAATTTAGATGCAAAATACTCATTCAGATTTTCGGCTATTTGAGCTATTTCGGCTATTCAGCTATTTGAGCAGGATCGTCGATAGTCGAGCCTTCTATGTTGGGGGGACCAATCTGCTTATGTAAACTCCTTCTAGAGTTTACATATGCAAATAACTCTTTGCTGTTTTTCTTGGCATCCTTTTCCAAAGATTTATTTTAATCTGCCTTTGTCAGCTTAACCTTATTTGTGACTTGATTAGAGATTAGCTTATATCTACCGTAGTCCGCCTGTTAATTTGTATGATTTATATGCATCCCCTGCATTTTTCTTCTCTGCCACGAGCCTCATTAATTCATCTGAAAGCCATTTAGGCCTAAACCTTGAAGAGTATTTTTTAGTTGATATGAAAAGCCTAGTAGCCTCCCAGATTAAGTCCCTGAAGGTTGCTCATTTACAATTCACAGTTGGTAACGTCATCAGTTGATCCCACTGTTTAAAAGAATTTAAAAACTGTCTGAGACCACTGTAGTCACCTTTACGAAAACAAAAATCCTTCCCTTTACCCTTGATGTTAGCTGCATCTTTAAGTAAATACCACATTAGTACACTGTCAACTGGTGGTTCCTTTATCTGCAATTACTTTATGCATGAATAATCACTGCTGATAATCAGATCAAGAGTATTACTCCCTCTGGTTGCCCCTCGAACATGTTGCTGTAGAAAACAATCCTCCAGTAAATCCAAATATGTCTTGCTATTGTGCGAGTGAGTAACAACCCACAAGTTCCACTTAATATCTGGAACGTTAAAATCCCCCCCCATTACAAGACATTCCGATTTACTGGCTCACTCCTTTTCTCTATACAACTGTTCGTTGTAATCATCAGAGTCATTAGGACTACAACACACACCTACTCTCATTTTCCCTTTTCCTGTGTTTATGTCACACCAAACAGACTCAACATTGCATAGTCCGCCCATGTCGACTGGATGCACTTCCTTAGATTTTATGTGTTTCTTAACTAACAGCATAAATCCTCCTCCCTTCCTACCCTGTCTATCCTTTCTGTACACATTTTACTCCCCAAATTCGAATTCTGCACTGCTTATATCTGTGTGACACCATGTCTCTGATATCCCAACAACAATCTGCCTTTGATGTTTTAACCAGCATTGCAAATTCATTAAATTTACTTAGTGTACTTCTAGCATTGGTGTACGTGAAAGCATACATGCACCTGTTCTTACTCTTAGTTACCCTAAAACAGCCCATGTATTTACTTGTTCCATGATGACTCCCAGCAGCTCTTGAAATCACCAGCAACTTGCTCTCTATGCTGCTACTCATTACAATATTGTAATGAGCAGTGCAAGAATCACTTTCGTCTCTGCCTGCAGTTACTGTTAACCTTTTGAGTCCTCCCAAGCTAGCAGTTTTCCGATCCACTTAACACCGCCTCGACAGCATCAGCAAACATTCTTGCACCCTTTCTATTTAAGTGTATGCCATCCCTGTAGAAGCAGTCTCTCCTGTTAGCAAGCACAGACCATGCTGAAAAAAATTCTATCCCGTGAGCCATGCATAATCTCTGCAGGGCCGAATTCATTGACAAGGCTGTCATCATATATCCCTCCTATCGTGTCTGGGTAGAATTGCAGGCACTTTCAAATTTAATGAAATCATCTAGCTAGCAGACTATCGCATAATATAAAACTGGGCGACACAGTCTCATCCAGTCCCTCTCTGAGATTCGAGTATCAGCAAACTAGCCAATCAAAAAATAGCAATAGAACGTGCAGAGTGAGAGTGAAGAGCCGCAGTGTACTTAATTTTGGTAAGTGAGTTTTATTTGCTCTTTGTTGGCACTGACTTGATACCTTTTGGCTTTGTGGTTATATAACCTGAATTGATATAAGCATTTTCCCTTTAAAGGGAGCTAACAAAAACAAATATCAATTTTTAGTACCACAATGTTTGCAAGACACTGGGCAATCTTTTTCCATGATTGGATTGCATTTTTTTTATTCATCACTTTTAAAGTGCTAGTTCAGTTAGGTTTCGATGTTTTGTTTTTTTTTCCCTTGCAGTTTATTAAAAATTGATTTAGAAGAAGATCGATTGTTAAAGGTATTCAAAAAGAAAAGCTGCTAAGAATCGTTTATTGCGGTCGGAATTCTACATTTCAAAGGACGTATCGCCCTTTTTTGTTCTCTGATTTTAAATGTGCATGATTTTGTCACGCATCAAACAAACTCTTAGGAAAGTTTGCATTTGTAATTTAAAATTGTTAATTCTCGTAATCTATTAGAAGTTTCATTCCGCCTTTACGCCCACAAATCTTATAAACGAATCTCAGGGAGATTCGTTTATAAAATTTGACATTTTTATTGTTTGTAAATTATTCTTGGTGTGATCCACTTCTGAGCATAAAAGGGAATTTCAAAGGAGTCCTGGGCATATTTTAATTTCTCCTTTAATTTTCCACAAAGTCCGTCTGCCACCATTCTCTTAATTATCCATCGTAACAACATGACTCGCTAGAAAGCGTACTCTTCCTTTTCTTGGATTTTTATGCAACCCTACGTCTAGTTTTGAAGCTGTAGTCATTAAGTACTAAAAGCAATATAATTACTTCCCGGCGAATGGCACTCAAACTCAGATATGAACGTTGGATTGAAAACCTCATTCATCTGCGAATTATGCGACTTCGAGAGTACAATAAATTGTATTAATAAGTGTTTCTTTGAGTTTTTAACTAAAATGTGGTTAGTAAATAGATACTTGCTCAGAGAATAAACGTATTTTAATGTGAGCAGCAATAACTTCTAATTACGCTCCTCAATTACAAGCGCCCTTAAAAATTTTAACGAATTTCCATAAAAATGTAAGGTACTTTACTTTTGGCGTGCACTATATTTGTTATCTGCAGCTGTATCAAATCTTATCATATATATATGCCAAAATCAATTTTAGCAAGACTGAAAAGTTGTCTTCAGGGCCAGGACACGTTCTAAATATTGCAGGTTTTAAAATCAAACAAGTCGATAAATTCAAATAATAACAATAAAAGTTACCTCTCTGTTGTACATGGAAAGTCAAAACTTTGTAATCCACATAATCTGATCACATACTGCTTTATAGTTATCTTCTTTAATGAATGTCGAATTATATACCCATTGAGTGCATGTCTTCAGCCTAGAAATTAAATAATTTTGAGACAAAATTGAAGGCAACAGAAAAGACTCAAGTTTCACTTTCTTTTCTTTGTTACTGTCAAAAAAGGCTGAGCAATACACTTATGTCGATAATCCGATCAGTCATCTACGAGACACTTTAATATAAACTTCTGTTTTACGGTTATTGTCGTGACTTTTTGCACCCGTTCAATGAATCACCAACCAGAAAAGCGGCAAAAGTGACAAAATCAGAAGATTCGAAAGACTGGCGTCTTATATTCAAGTGTTATCTGGCATTTTTGACATTATACGCCTGGAAGCGTTAACTTTCCTCTTTTTTGTTCGCTCTTAGAAAACTGTGTCTAATGATTCCCTTTTATCTGAATGTTTCTGGGTCCGTTCGAGCTGGAAACAATTCCAGTTTTGTTTTATCATAATTTCAGTTGTCACCACCCTTATCTCTTAGCTAGTTTATCGGAGCATTTCACACCCCATGACTTTTCCTTCTCCCAGAAAAAAAAAAAATTGGCTAAGGTTTCTGATGAAAACTCATTCCTCTACTTCGCAGAACTAACAAATATTGTAATAATATAGGGAATAAACGGAGAAAAATACTAAAATCGTCACCAACTTGGTTTTATATGTAATTCTTGGTAGTATTATGGTTATGCCAGTCACTAAAATTGTGGAAAAGGCTAAGCTCCAATTTCGTCGTAGACAAAGGGACATATAACAGGATTTTTTACTGAACTGAGTTGGTCGGTCTTAGAGAGCGGTGTAGAAGTTCACTTAGTGATTTTCCCAGTATTTTTATCGCCCGCAAACGAGTATATATCATAATATCAGAAACTAATCGACACTATATACACAGGAGTCCCCAGGAAACTCAACAGTTCTTCCCCTCAACTCTGCTTGTTTCGAAAAGGACTGCAGTTCGATTCCCGTCGCCGATCCCCGAAACTTTGCAAAGGCTTTCCTTTCTTCGCTCGAGGTTCCAATTAGCCAAACCTACGCGGAGGCAGAGTTTTTTTCCCGTTTTTCCTCTTCTTCATCCAGCTAAAACAAAGTGGATCCATGAACAAGCCTCTACAAACATAATACGCGATTTCTCATTCTAGATGCAAGTGTGGTTTACTCTACTTTAACAAAAACGGTTCGATGGAACGAGAATAAGAGTCACTTATTAGCGATATATAGCTCTATCTGACCAATATTATTTGATTGGTAGCGCTAAATCACACATCTTATTTTGGGGTCATTTGAAACAATAAATATTATCCACAGTTTTAGTGGAAGTAACAGTTTCAAGTAAAATAATTCAAATTGGTCAAATCTTTAATAGATACGATATATGTAATGTTAATCAAAAGTAACACTAAGCGTCCTGTCCCTATAGATATGCTGTATACTAGTAAATGAACTCGCTTATAATGTTTCCCATTTATGAACTGTTGTAATGATACATATCTATTGTGTCTGACGCTTACTGCATCAGCCTGCTGACAAGATCCGTTAAATTTGTTAAATTTTGCTTCTGTACTTAAGAGAATTTTTTCGGCATATTTTTTACACCGTTCTGTATTCGTTCTTTTAGCGCAAGGGTGAACTTAAAGTGTGAGGTTTCTTCTAGGATTGTTCCTCTCTTGTCATGTCTTCTCTTCCCAGATCGTAAAACCAGTCCATTGCCACAAATTAGTGTAGATGGAGACTGTTTTGAAAGGCGAGTCATATAATCCTAAGTGGAGAGTGTTGGATTTCCCCAGGACTATTCTTTGTGGCAGTACTGTGATTAAGGTACTCGACCTGTGAATACACGTATCCTATACAAGATTTAGCCACAATAGCCAAGTGGAAAAACGCGAGGGTACGGTATTATAGGTTCGAGTTGACCGTGAGTCTGGTCTAAAAATATATATAGATATATTTTTTTTACTTAGTCAATATAACTTAGGCAGTGCTGTTCTTGTAAATTCCTCTTACCCTAAATAGCTGTCCAGGAATATAAATAGAAAATGTATTTATTATACAGGCAAGCAATCGCTGGTCCTTCCCATAGGTATTTTAATGCTTCGCCGCTGGATGAGTCTGTTTAGAGATCAACTAAAGAAATTTATAATGTGAAAAATTCCTGATCGAACAGGGAGATATAATGAAAATAAGCTACTTACATTGTATGGGGGAATTATTTCTTTGTGTTATATTCAAAATCTACAGTAGAAAACTGGACTGAGAGCGTGCAGCTGTTATTTAAGACAATCTATTAACGATCAAGCACAGGTCAGTTATTTCAGTTATTCATTTTTCTCTCCATTTTTACGAGCCCTTATCTGTTTGTTAATCAATCCGACGGAGGCTTACCGTGATGTTCGGACTATAAACAGGTGTTTATGCAAATGCGCAATGTAATTAGTGAAATACGGAGAAATACTTAGTTTAAATCATTTGTTTGTCGTTGATTATTAAATTAATCTCAAAGGTCAAACTTTTATTTTGCCTGCTGTTTGCCAAACTTGTTTTCTGTAGACAAGAAAAACATGAATAAGAACAACGTCAAATGGGTACTGAAATTTACATAATGGATGAATAAACTACAAGTTCATTACTAAGGAGATCCATAATTTATAAAATTAAGTTGAAAGAGAGCTCCAAAATTAATTGGAAAACAGGAGAGGGGTTTCTATCCTACAGTAGTAGTATCCACTATAGTAACTAAGTAACTGATATATGTGCATTATATATTCAAAATAGAGAATATAGCATATTCTCTATTTTGAAAACAGAAAAAAATCCATGAAACAACTACAAGGGCTGATGGAAAACTAAATATATTTCTTAAGATAAAAGTTTCCTTGTGAAAATTGCTAGTCATACTGGAATTCGAAAGACATTCGACTGCAATTGTGACCGCTACATAAAAAAAGTAATACTGCAGTGAAACTGTCTTCAGACTGAAATTCAGGCTCATGATTGAATTTCACAGTCCGCTTAACGTTAGCTTCTACCATGGCGTAAAGCCCTCCGTCGCAATAAAATGGCTACTCCACTTTCCTCCTATTTGAAAGGGTTTATATTCTATTTAATTCGTTTGACCAGTGCAGTTTTCCCTTTAGTAAGGACAGGAGCTTCAAAAAAGATACTTTCAAACGGAGACTGAATAAATTTGCCACAGAGGTATAAACCTTAGGTCTTCGTTTCCTAACAACTCTGGATTTTCCTGTTCCATACAAAACTAGAATCCTCTCAATCTACAGATACGATATATTGACCCACCATGGAATTAGTTACTTTTGAAATTATTCGAAGCAACCACGGCGGGGAAACGAGCTGATAGCTTTGAATTCAGAAAAGAATCAATTAGGAAACTCCAGAGGAGAACTAACTATTGCAGATTGAAATGAAAGTAGAGATATTATCAAAATTTAACATGTTTTCTGAGTTACCATAAAAAATACATAACATTTAAGAGAACCTAGCTCATAGTAAATTTTCAGAATTAGATAATCATTGAAATATCTGAATCTCCTGATTAATCTCATCTCTGAATCTCTAACCTTATCTGAATTTCCACTTCCTGTTTATATATATATATGTTTTTGAGTGTGTTATTTACTCCTTTATAAATACTTGTTTCATTATAAAGGAGAGGGAAAGATGTTAACTACCTGTGTCGTAAATAACAGAGAGAGGGAGCCAAGATGAACAGTACCGATACTATCTCTTAACACTTAAAGAGAATTAAAGAGATTTTGGACGTTGTTTATATAGTGCTCTATCCGATAAAGGATATTTTACTTAGAAATGTGTTCTGCTAACGATCGTTTATCTACTTCGAAATATGCTTCATTTGGACAACACAATTTGGATAGTTTATTTCACAATATAGTTGCTCGCAAATAAAAACGAATTCTAGATTAGATGAGAGAGAAAAAAAATGTGTTAAAAATGAAGGTACAGTACTTCACAACGAGTGAAATAATCCAATTTTTTACTTGTTATTATTAAACTTGAAAATCTTAATGTTTACGAATCTGTTTTCATCCACTGTTCGTAAAGTTTCATACATTATGAAACTTAAGAAAGTTCTCTCTTAACATGAAGTTTAGAGGGAAATTTTTAAGTATCCCACTAACTTTCAGTGTTTAGTACAATAAATTTCAAAATATACGCAACCTCTCAGGGATAGTAGTATAGTTTTTAGGTACATATAATTTGACACATGCTCGTATAAACTGCTTGGATATGCATTTTAAGATTTCCCCCTCCGTCAGCAAGACAGAAGCTCAACCTATTTCTGCCCTTGATTGAAGTGGCCTCAACAAGTTTCTCCATCATCTATTGGTTTCAGACCACATTATTGGCAAGTACATTGAGGACGAAATGCTGTTCTGTCCCCAGTAGAATTTACTAATCACCTATAATACTCTGCAGGCAGCCAAAGCTATTGGTTTTCAGAAAGCTGATGAAACTGTTACAGAACAGTTATTAAATATCGGAACTAGGCGAACTAATGAGCTGAAGAAGGCTTGCTATTAAAATAATTAACGCCGTAAGCGCTTCATGTAGTTCTCAAGAAACCTCACTACTGCGCATACTGATCTGAGTAACAGGCATTGGTACTCTAAACATGATAATTAATATTTAAAGCGTAGTTGATAAGAGTCGAAATTTCCGATAATTTCCAACTTCTTTGCAATTATTTTGGATGACTTGATGGAGACTTTACTTTTTAAGGAGCATATAAATATAGCTGAAATCACCAGCACATTTATCGATTGTTTTAATTTCAAGACCACTTCGAAAATAATGTATGTGATTCATTCCACTTTTATCGGTTTCAGGTGATTTTACTTCGTAAAAAATTTCTCCCATAAATAGAAGGGTTATTTCACTGTTATTCAATTTAACACAAATTGCCTTCAACGTTGAACAGAAGAAAAGGAATTTATATTTTTTCATATAGTCGATCAATCTTCTTTTACCACGATAGTTTAGAATGAAGTGATCAGATCCTTAGTATTCCAATGAGGGGCATCGATTTTACAACCCCCTCCAAAAAACAATATACACATACATTTTTAAAATTTATTTATAAAAAAAAATATTCACATGCAAAATATAAATTAAATACATATATGTACTTCTTTGAAATAAACTTATGAAATAAAATATCACACTTCTTAAAAAAATAAAGCCTGTGTTTCCTGTACGCACGAAAGATGTTTTACGTGAAAAATCCTTGGTTTGGAAGAGGTTAGCGAAATCTATTTGTAAAATAGTATGACGTCATAATCAAACTTCCTACAGTAACTACTGCAGTAGGTATGATTTTGACATCGAGACTACATTGGCACAATCATAAGGAAGCATGATTGTGACGTCACAGTCATACTTCCTTAGTATGACATCACAATCATGCTTCCTGCAATTACTACTGCTGACAGTATGATTGCAACAATAAATATTTGACCACAACATTTGCATTTCCGTTAGATTCCATTCCTAAGTGCCGCTATAGACCTTTTCAAGTCAATAAATAAAAGTAAGCATGCAAAACCTTAACCATGCAATTAACTGTCTGATTTGTAAAATATAGTCCCGTTTTTAAGAACGTTAGCATATATGCATAATGCGCCTGCCTACTGCCTTCACCACGCCTGCTGCCCGCTAGCATGTAACGAATAATCAGGACGGATTTTCATGAAATTTATATTTGAATCTTTTAGAAAGATTTCTTGAGCATTCCAAATATCATTAAAATCGGACTAATAGAAATGCTACAGTTATTCCTTCATCCGTCCGTCTGCATGTAATAACTCTTTCCAGTGGATGGATTTTAAGGAAATTTTATATTTCGCCGTCTAAGAAAGATTTGTCGACCCTCACTGTTTCATTATAATAATTAATTTTTGCTGAACAGCATAATTTTTCGCATTTTAATCGATGGATTTTAGTTGCAGCTGAAATTCACTGCCTTCGTGCATGCAATACATCCTTTTAAGGAGCAGAACGTGTCTGTTAAATAGACTGTCCGCAACCCACCCTATGATGGTGGCTCCTTCCCTCAAGAGTAAAGTCCGCAGCGAAAATGCAGCGGAATTTAGTCTACACGCGTCCCTAGACCTATAAAATTTTCGTGTACCCCTCGTCGCGAAGGGCGGTTTGTCTGTTGCGAGGGAAAAACCGGAGTCAATCCCGGTGAAAAACCTCACGACCACGGTTTGAGACCGTCAAACTCAATACTGAATGTAAAACCCCTGGGAAAATTCCAATAAGGGTAGCAGCTGGAATCGAACCTCGAACTTCAGAAAGCCAGAAACATTGCCACAAGGTTACAGTGTCTCCGTATGCTCTCTCTCTTTAAGTTCAGTATTTCACATCGCATTTCTTACCAGTCGCGTGGGTAGTGTGACGTGATTGCTAAACTTCCATTGTGAAGCGCCGCTATAGATGTTTTCATATCAAAAAACAAATATAGCCTAATTTTTTTTTTCACACATTTGTTTTATTTCACAGAAATACCTATACAGGGTATCTCAAAAATACACGTCATAACTTCACGAATGAGTTCCTCATATGTAGACAATAAAAATATTTTATATCAACATAGTTCCGAAAATGCTTGGTTTCCGAGTTCACATCACCTTATAGTAATTGTTCAAAATGTCCACCATCTGCCTCAATGCTGGCAGAAGGTGGCCTCACATCGACGTCTCATGGACTCGCGAAGACGATGCCAAATTTCTGGCATGTTTCGTATTATTTCACAACCTGCCACAATTCGATTGCGGAGAGTTTCCACATCAGCTACCGGAGTCGAATACACCAATGACTTTAAATGGCCCCACAAGAAGAAATCTAGTGGGTTTAAATAAGTGAGCGTGGGGGCCAGGCAGTTGGTCCACCTCTACCTATCCACCGACCAGGAAACCTTCAATTCGGGTAATTGCGGGCTAGGTGGCTGAAATGTGCGGGAGCGCCATCGTGCACGAAGTGTGCTTGTTGACGAATGATAAGACATTCCGGTTAATAATTCGGGAACCAAGCATTTCCGGAACTATGTTGATATAAAATATTTTTATTATCTACATATGAGGAACTCATTCCTGAAGTTATGCCGTGTATTTTTGAGACACCCTGTATAATATATAAGTATGAAGACACATATAAGAGGCGCCTCCGTAGCCAGGTGGGCAGGAGCAGCAGTGCGTAGCACACGCTTCTTGATTAGACCGTGGTTCGAGCCCGTGACCACCAAATACGGAGGATGCGGAAAGGTCAGGGAATGACCACCGCACATCCCCGGAGCAATATGGCCTTAGTTGCTAATGCTCCTAAAACCCAACAACGACACATGTATGTCCCAGATTCGACATGTATCTCCATAGGCTCCATATAAGTATGGAGGATAGGGTGGCGGAGATGACAACAGTGTGATTATCGTACTCCGTATTTTTTGCTATTTTCAGTTTAATGATGAGTCATGTACTAGCTATATTTAGTATTAATCGAAAGTTCAGAAGTGCCTCTATCTAAATATGCCAACTAAGGACGAAATGCACAGTCAGGTAAATTATGGTTATTGTTTTTTGGTCTCATGCATGAACTTTGCTATATGTGGTACAGCCACAGAGAAGTTTTCTTGTCCGCGGAAAGTTCAACTACTCAGCTTTCCTCACCACTAATCCTCCCTCAAGGTCGCTCCGTACATTAAAGGCTCCAATTTAACCGTAACTGGGTTTGGAGTGTAAAGCTCTCCCCACTACAGCACCTTTCATCGAGACATAGTGAATTATCTGGCTTACGCTCCAGATTTAAGTCAAACATATAAGTAACCCTTGTACGGTCTCAATCCTTATAAATATGGAAAAGAAACCAACTGATATGACGGAGCAAGTATGCAGCATTTGTAACGTTGTAAATAAATACCCCATTAAATGCTCGCGATGTGGCAGCGTTATTGGGAGCTGCTGTTCCCAAGTTGACATCGTGCACTTAAATCAAAGCAGACGAAAGAAGTTCCTTTGCTGAAAATGCCGGTCCCACAATGAGAACAATAGCGCAGAACAACGGGAAGAAATAAATGCAGCAGAATATCACGTCATAGACAGCGGCGACTCAGAAACTGAGGAACCTTCCCCACATGCTTCCGACAACCTCACAGTAACGGAGCTGAACGGGAAGCTTAGTGGCTCATTAATTGATATCTGTGGTCGCGGAAGTGTACGGACGCATCTGCACGAAGCCCCACGTGATGTAAACGGCGGACGACGATATTGCGCGATCTTCGATTTAGGCAAGTATTAGAACATGGATTTTTCAGGTTTGAAGAGTATCACAGATGAAGGTAAGTAAATTAAGTTGGGCAAGAATAGTTTTTGTGATTGTATTTGCCTATTTTTGCTCTTTTGAGAGTGATTTTGTCCAGCGCGATCGCTACAGCTTCAGCGGTAGCGAGCCCACTGGCATAGCCACTGATTTGAATACGTCTCAAAAGTCGAGAAATTTGAATATATTATACTTGAAACGGCTCGTGATAAGGTTATTTTGTATGGAAAATATAATACTCCTGACAGAATTAACTTATACTTAGCTTATAAAATAGTTTTTTGTCTACAGGCGTTTCCCGCCAAAACCTGAAAATCGCGATTTTTGATTTCTAGTGGGCCTACACTGGAAATAAGTACCCCAAACCACTACTTAAAACGTCAGAAAATTGCTAAAAGTGAATTTAATGCAGAAATTATGGCTGAAAAATCAAATAATGACAAAATTCTGGACAATGACCTAAAAGACTCCTCTGAAAATGAAGCTAGAGTGCTCAGGGAGAAAGTCCCTGTTAATGAAGAAAATGGTAACGAACTGGATAGCTGGCCTCCTGGCCCCCTCAGTATTAAGAAGGGCAGGAAAGGACAAAATCAAGAAACTATAGAAATTCCAGAGATGCAACAAAAGACAGAAGAAGAACTAAAACTAGACTACCTAACAAATTTGACTGACCCTATCAAACAGGCAAAGGAAACCAGAGTGTATCTAGAAGAATATATGCACAAGCAAACCAACAGGATTACTTCTGCAATTAGGCTGCAGATAGTGAACTGTTGGTCACTGCTTGAGCAGCGCCTGATTGAATTAAACACAGAGAACCAAGTGTTAAAATCAAAATCAGAGGTTACAACTGAGGAGAAGAACAACTATAAAACAATGAACACACTAACCTATGCCCAATGTGCAAAGGCTAATAGCAAACAGGACATAACTAAAGCAAAACAAATAGCTACTAAGCAACCTAATATAAACAAGGAAAGCAACATTGTTATTCTGAAAGCAAAAAGTGACTCTACCCATAAAACCAGTGAGGCAGTTAAGGACACAGTGGTAACAAAGCTGAGGCCTCATCTGAGAGAAATAAAGATAAACAACATGCGGAAAATCAGGAATAATGGAGTCCTGATCGAGGTAGCAAGCAAAGAAGATCTAAGAAAAATAGAAAACCATCCTGAAATTGAAAAACTGGGCTTGCTCCCTGAAAAACCAAAAGGGAAAAACCCTAATATTATAATCTTTGATGTACCTGTGTCAGTAATAGAAAAAGAATTCATGATGGATATCTACTTCAAAAACTTTAACAATGAAATGACAATAGATGAATTTGCTGCTGAATTCCTGCTGAAAAGAGCAACAAAAAACAAAAGGAATGGACAACTCAACATAATTGCAGAAATTACACCAAAAATTTGGAGGGTATTGCAGGGACAACAGAGAATCTATGCTGGCTGGACCAGTCATAGATTTAGAGAACATTTCCCTATCCAAAGTTGCTTTAACTGCCATAAATATGGTCACATTGCCAGAGACTGCACTCAGAAAGAACCTGTCTGTGGTCACTGTGCAGTCACTGGCCACGATTACAAAAATTGCAAAAATAAGTCTCAGCAGCCAAAATGTGCTACCTGCAAGGCAGCACGGCTGACTGACAATACACATAGTATCAGGGATGATAAATGCCCCAGTTATAAAAAAATGGCAAAACTTATACAATCTAGGACCAACTATGGGCCAGATTGAAAACATAAATGTGACTAGGGCTCTAAATCTTGTCCAATTGAATGCTCAAAGAGCAAGAGCCGTTGTAGATCAGATCAAACTCAAATTGGAAGAAAATAATATAGATATCTTGGTACTCCAGGAGCCCTACGCACATATGGGTAGAGTTCAGGGATACCCAAGAGACTAAAAAATAATAGAATACACCTCAGGTGTCCCTTCCACAGCAATAATAGTTAAAAATATTGACCTTACAGTCACAAAGGTGGGTCACCTCTGCTCCCCAGTGGGAGTGTGTGCCCATATTACCAGTGCTGTAGGACAGTTTTACATTATTTCACTATATTCCAGACCAGGTGAAGATATAAATCCAACTATTGAATACCTACAAGTAGTCACAAACTTGCTACCTACTGCAAATATCATAGTGTGTGCTGATGTCAACTGCCGGTCAGCCTTATGGCATAGCCGTACAGAAGACAGAGCAGGCACACACAACGGCCAGATACTTTCAGACTATATAGCCACCTCATCCTTTCAAGTGCTAAACCAACCAAATAACCTCCCAACTTTTAGCAGTACCATGTGGGAGAGTGACATTGATATCACTCTTGCCACCAATTCAATAGCTTATAAAATCACAGACTGGTGTGTCCAGCCAGCCTGGACCACATCAGATCACAGAGCCATTTTGTTCAAACTAAACAGGCAATTACAAACAACCCAACACTCTCTGTTGGATATCAAAAGGTATAACCTTAAAAAGGCAAACTGGCAGATTTTTGCAGAACATACAGCAGCTGAGCTGCAAAAACAGGAAAATGAGTGGTCTAGATCAGGCAACTGTAGCCCGGACGAGCAAGCACTGACTATGACAAACATTTTAACAAAAACAGCAACCCTGTCTATCCCACGGAAAAAACCGAGGAAGCAGACAGTTCCCAGGTGGTGCCCCGAACTGACTATACTCAGAAGTAGGGTACACCAGGCACGGAGACATTTTCAAAGAGCCAGAACATCTTGGTCACAAAATGAGGTGGATGCACTGAGAGATTCTTATAAAATTCACAGGAATCAGTATACAGCCCTCATAAGAGATAAGAAAAAGGAATGCTGGAAGCACTTGGTGGGAACTACTGGAAACAATAACCCTTGGGGAGTTGTCTACAGAATAGTGACCAACAAGCTGCCAAGAGGAGAGGTCTTAGAAACTACTGTCAAACCAGATGGAACCCCAACCCTGTGTTGGGTGGATTCTTTAAATAACATCCTAGACAGTATCATTCAGACTGAAACTGGAAATCATTCCCCCACCCAGCTCGACATTATAAAAGAAAACACTGAATATGACAATGCCAATATTGAACCTCTGTTCACTATACAAGACTTAGAAATAGCACTATCTAAAACCAAAAACAATAAATGCCCAGGTTTTGACCTCTTAGAGGTTGAGATTATCAAAAAATTAGCAGAAATAGCACCAGATAAATTAATAGCACTATATAATAACTGTATGACAGAAGGTATATTCCCAAAAATATGGAAACAAGCTGTGTTAAGGTTAATCCTGAAAAACCCTGAAAAACTCCCTACTGATCCCAAATCATATAGACCAATAGCCCTACTCCCTGTACTAGGGAAAATATACGAAAGATTAATATACAGCAGATTAGCTCAATATTACACAGAAGCAGGCTTGCATTCCAACAATCAGTATGGTTTTAAGCAGGGCAATTCTACGGAGGATGCCATGCACCACCTACTGACAACAGTTAAAAACACAGAGGAGAAATACATGCTGGCAATCTCCATTGACTTTGCTGGGGCATTTGACTCACTGTGGTGGCCTAGTGTCCTTAGGAGACTTCGCCAGGCAAATGCCCCACAAAACCTCTATAAGGTAATAAACAGCTACCTTACAGACAGAAGTGTCTCAGTACGCACAAGGTTCCAGGAATTGACACGCCCTGTGAATAAAGGCTGCCCGCAGGGATCAATCCTTGGCCCTTTCTTTTGGAACATTGTTCTGGATGAATTTCTGGCCTTGGATCTGGGCCCCGTGGAAAGCCTGGCCTTTGCAGATGACATGATTTTCCTTGTAAAAGACAACTCACGAGTGGTTGTAGAGCAAAGATCAAATGCCGCTCTCTTGCAGCTGCAGGAGTGGGCACAAATGCACATGCTCAAAATATCGCCTGAAAAAACCAAACAAATACTTCTAAAAGGTAATTTGGACATGAGAAGACGTCCACAAATCAAAATTAACACAATCACTATAAAAATGGTAACAGAACTAAAATATCTTAGAGTGGTCTTTGATTCAAAATTAACTTTTTACCCCCATTTGATCTACTTGGCGAAGAAAGTGCGAAATTATGCAGGTATGATTGCCAGGATCAGTCGAGCAGACTGGGGACTCAAAAGAAAGACCTTGGCAATCATATACCGTGCAATGTTCCTGCCTGTTATCACCTATGGAGCCGGTGCGTGGTTCATCCGCTCGGCCATAGTAAGAAATAGGAATAAATTAGAATCGATACAAAGGACAATACTACTCACTATTACCAGAGCATGTCGCACAGTAAGCACACCTGCACTACAGTTGCTAGCCGGAACTCTCCCACTTTACCTGGAAGTAGCCAAAAGAGGCTTATATTATAGATTTAAAAAGGGCATACCCACAGAATTTCTGGGGATAGCCCTTGATACAACCAATACCTTCAATGATGAAAGAAAAAGAATAGCCACAAAGCTCCACGAGCTATGGCAAACAAAGTGGGAGCAGGAAACCAGAGGTCTGGTCACCAAACGGTTTCTGCCACTGGTGTCAATGGTTAGCCCAAAGCCACCTAAGTGGTATGCCCCTGGACTTTTTACAACATTTATATTGACAGGGCACGGCTCCCTAAAGGCGAAACTAACCCAGATCTAAACTAACCCTATGACATCCCCAGAACAGAGCTAATAGCACAGATTGGTCCCCTTCCCAGGGGAGAAGAACATCTCTTCATCATAGAAGAGCAAAATTATAAAGCTTTTACATCTTTCACACAGAAAGTTTTCGAAATGCGCAGAGCAATTTCAGCCCCCCAGCAATTAAACAATAATCAATAGTAAAATTGCCCAAGTTTCCCACCACGCCCAGATGATGACTTAAAAACTGTTAGGATAGCAGTATTCTGCACCCTGACAGAAACCTGACATAACAAAACTCCCCATGACTACCATGCCATGTGTAGGAACCTGGGGCCCCAAACCAATGTAGGGGAGGGGGATGGGAATGCATGCAGAGAAAGTGAACGGGAGTGAGCAGAAGAGCAAATGTAATTGGCCGAAAGAATACAAAGTTAAAAATAACTTACATTACTTTATATATACTGTACCAACAAACATTTACAAACCACATAAACACTATCACTGCATTCTCCCCTGGCCTACAAAAAAAAAAAAAAAAACCTTGCAGCTAGGCCTGCACCACAACTGAAGAATAACAGTAAGTTGCGGTGCCCAGAGAGTGCAGTGCAGAAAGAAAGAGTCGAATAAATGAGATGAGAACTAGAAGAATGAATAAAAGTGCAAGCGTGAGAGAAAAGAACACAAATGCTAAGTTAAGTACACACTAACCCTGGTTTTAATTAGTATTTAAATTTACGCTACCCATCATTGCATCCCCTCCTGGTGTGTGAGAAAAAGATGAATGAGTTGAGTGAAAAAAAAAAAAAAAAAAAAAAAAAAAAATTATAAAATAAGAAAAAAGTATAAAAAAATAAAATAAAATAAATAATAAAAAAATTATAAAATAAGAAAAAAGTATAAAAAAAAAAAAAAAGAATGCACATTCCGAATGAAGTAAATGTGTGCGTCTCCCCCCCCTTCACCTGGTAGGTTCCCCACTGCCAGCTAACATATCCCACCCCCAGAGCGGGATGGGCAGCTGGACCTTCATACCGGATTCGACACTCCTTGGACAAGACATCGACGAAGACATTCTGCGCCTTTGCTGCCAACACGCCATTGGCGATCCGAACTGGGTACTCTAACCTGGTTCCCTTTAAAACCCCATCCCCAGGCAGGGAATGGAGGAGACGGACCTCTGTCCCCTCTCCTCCCTGCCTACCCCCCCATATTTCGCCTGGTGGGGCTCGTCTCCACTGACCACTTTGGGGATGCCTACTCTATCCGTCCCTATTCTTCTATCTGTTTCCTCCCCAGTCTTCAATCTCCCCCCTCTCTCTCACTAAATCGACCGAGTACACCCCTTAACAATGCCGCCAAATTATAACCAACGTCTAAATTCTACCGGTTTTGTGCAAATCTCTAAGATATCTAACACTATCAGCTTTTATCTAGCGTTACATGTCTAAATTTAATAACATCAAAATTTTGCCCGACCTATTTGGCATTTAACACATCTCCTTAGTGTTCAACCCTAACCAGCGATTTCCTAACAGCAATCCCATTAAGCATTAATGTCAAATGCATAAACTTTTATTTTATTTTATTTATTTATTTATTTTTTATATAGGCCCTAGCCACTGAAATCCCAGGAAACTAGGTGGCAGGACCTGCCAGAGCAAATTGTTGTGATACTGGATACACCCGGCTAGCCTCCACGTGGCAGGGTATGGGCAACGTCGGGCCCCACTAGGGGCCTGGCGGCCAATAAGCCGGATAAACAATGGGCACAACATATCACACTGCACAGACACGACCCACACACTTTCAAGTCTCTGGCTTGACAGTGTACTGTCCTCGATACAGAGAAACACACGCGGAGATGGGAGAAATCCCAGATGCCGTCTGACACGAACATACCTTATACCTTATAATTGATATCTTAAGTTGTGACGCATGCCCAAACGATTATGAGCCCAAGAAAACATATGAAGATGGAAATGATACTCTTGACCACATGAAAGAAATAGGCTGTAGTGGGGGTCGGAATGATCAAGAAAGAAAAACAGATCAGGATTGCTTTAAGCATGAGTCACAAATGCTAAAAGAGTTACTCGAGGAACTCCTTCTTCCAATCCATAAAATTCTGCAAGGAATCCAAGAATAAAACCACGAATTGCATGAACAGAATAGAACGTTAATAGCCAAACAGAAACTAACTGATGATAAATTAGACGCAGTCCTAACTCAACTACGTGAAATTAACGGAACAATCGGACGAAATATCCCGATACTCGAAAACCCACAGGCTTGCCCAGCTGGCATTTCAAAAGTTGCAAGAGGAAATCCGATGGAGAACCTGCACATTAAATCACAACGGACGACTACCCTCAAAGGTAGGGCAGAGTTGCAAGATGTTGATCCCTGCAAAGAGCAGTTACCCCCTCAATTTTTTTATAATTCAAAAAATCAATCCTCCAATAAAAGGCATGCACAAATGCACAGGTCGGAAAATGGTCCAGCGACCGCTATCCCCAGCTCTACTTCTTCTGCAAACCAAGATCGCAATAAAAAGAAATCAACCCCTCCATCAGAGGCAAACATGAATCAGAAACCTACTTATGCTCAGGCTATTTCTCTGTCGACAAAATCGACCCCTCAAAATTCCACTAAAAAGGACCCTCCTCACCTAAATGCCCATCAGAAACAACATACCATACGGACAAATGGTGATCCTATTGATCATCCTCCAACATCCCAGCAATCTGATTATCACCCTTGTCTTTCAGAAAGATACAGCATCACCTCAGTTCAAACAAGAGGAAAGCTATTTGTCTCGCGGATTGGACCCAGTATCACACCGAGCGTCATTAAAGAAATGTGCGTAGAGGGGATGGGTATCGACCTAGAAATGCGAAGTATGAACAAGACATCCGGCATATTCCTCCTTCACTATCTCATGCCCTATCAATTGCGAAGCACGATTACAAGACAAAACCATTTGGCCCAGTGGCACCCTGGTTAAATGCTTCAGGGAACGTGCTTCAAGGCCCTCAACTGTAGTAGCGCAGTAGCAATTAAGGAATTCCTCATCAGACTCGAAAGAAAATATACAAGTCTCTCTTTTCCTTCAAAATGTGCGCAGCATAACCAATAAACTTCACACTTTGCAGAACCTTCTATTAAGTTCGGAATATGAATTCATCTGCCTGATAGAAATCTGGCTTCAAAATAATAGACAGCTAGATCCTCTGGCTGACAATTTTTGTTTTAAATGCGTTACAAGAGGAAGAGAAAACAAAAGAGGAGGAGGAGTAATGATACTCTATAAGAATAATTTCTCTGTAATTAAAAACCAAGAGTCACACTCGGAAAATTTTGAAGCCGTCTCAGCAACCTTTAGAGAAGGTACAAAGAATGTACAAATTTGTATTCTATACCTTCCACCTAACCATGACAGCGAAGCCAGAAACGAACTCCTTACTTGGCTCGTCGCAAACTTGAACCCAAATGTAGAATCTATCGTGATGGAAGATTTGAGCATGCCTCTTCCTAAGCACAAAGATGCAAAGAGCAAATTGGATGATACGATAGAAACATTCTTAATGAAACAACTTGAAACGCGCCCCTCACAAGAGACACACAGTGCCTTGACCTGGTATGCTATAATGCTCTAGACATCACATTAACGAATAGTACGACTCGCTTCGCTTCTGATCACATCCTTCTCTCAATCCAAGCCAACCTAAGAAGTCAAGCTTGTAGATAAAAAGAGAACTGGAGGTGGGAAAACAACGCTGGTGTTATCTTCTCAACTAAGTATATAAAACCAGACGTAATTTCGAAACGGCTTGTGAATTTCAACTGGCAAAATCTCTTTCAACTCCCCGTAGACGATGCCTTAGAAGTACTTTCGGATACACTTCACTTTATTGCTCTTGAGGGTTCATCAAAACGCATTAAAATTTCCGATCGAGCAAATTTTGGTTTAGTCCACAAGTAAAATATGCTTTCAAGAACAAGCAAAAACTTTTCAGAAAATGGAAAAAACTGAACACCCACCTGATTATATTCGATATAAAGAAGCTAGAGCACGGTTCATTCGATTGAAACGTCAAGCTCACTATGACATGGTGCGATCACATTTAAAGAAAGGAAGCAGGATATATAATAAGAAAAGGCGTACGGATATAATGCCAGACCACATCTTAGAATGGACCCAAGCCACCTTTGGAACTCCTCTAGCAGAAAATCAAGTTGACAGTGAAGCCAACACAGAGAAAATCCGTGAAGCAATCAGCAAACTGAAGACAGAGGTCTATGCTGAACTGTATCAAATCAATATCGCTAGAGATGACATTAAAGCCGCTGAGAATAGCCTAAGGAATAAAGCCACAATTGGGCCTGATAAATTCCCGCTCTTCATGATTAAGATCAGCATTGTATATATCATAGATCTGCTCCTTCACATTTTCCACAAAATTTTAAGTGAAAACCACTTTCCGAAGATATGGAATACGTACATCGTTAAACCTGTTCCCAAAAATAACCATCCTAAATCCGCCACAGACTACAGTTCTATTGCAATTGGATGTTCGTTTCAAAAAATATTTGAGAAATCCATTTTAAATACCATCAACCATCACTGCTTCGGGCATAGACCGGAGTATCTTCATTCAGTGAGCCCACAAAGATCTACTACCACGAATCTTATTGAGACTCTATTTCGAATCCAACACTCCCTTAACTTCAGACAGCAATTAGATATTGTCTTCTCAGACGTTGCATCCGCTTTCAACAGTATATCCATCTCGGCTATTACTATCATCCTGGAGGAATATTTCCATATAACTGGTTGCGAATTAGCTATAATAACGAGTTCTTTGAGGGAGAGATACATCACTGCCATAAATGGAATTTCCAAAGAGACCTTAAGGGTCTCTTTGGAAATCAGGGGAGTCCCACAAGGTGGTGTCCTCTTTGCTACCCTCTTTTCAACAGCACTGCATCCTTTCCTGACCCAAAATCAAAAACAATTTGTCGTATATGCAGAAGACTTGAAATTTTTCATCACCTCGAATGACCAAAACACATCCTTACAGCACAACAACGAAGCAAACTCCAAAATCGCCGAGTTGCAAGAATACCTTAATTGCATGGGGCTCCGACTAAACGAACACAAGACAGCACAAATGGTTTTCACCAACAAGGTAATAAAGAACCACATATCAATACGTGTAAATGGCAGCGTGGTCAAAAAAGTCAGGACACATATTGATCTCGGTCTGAAATGGGACGAAAACCTAAACTTCACACTCCATTTCGCACACGTAAAGAAGAAAACTTACGCATCGTTATGGACCTCCAGACAAGAACTGGAATTGTTTAAAAAGGTCTACGCATCTCAGATTTGGTCTTCTGCCCCAGATGCTAACATCAAGGCTTTCCTGGGTTTAGAGTACTGGATGCTGAGATGGTTAAACAGGATCACTATGCAGCCATTTACAATCTTAAGGGCTGTTTTATATGTCAACTTGGATGTCACGCCTTGGTCTCACATAGTTGTCACCAAGAACATTCTCACTCTTGCAAAACTGCTGACCGGGAGACTCGACTCGCCGAAAACTGCTACCTGCTGGCTCGGCCCCGCATGACGCAAAGGTGGGCAGATAGAACACCATCCCCTCCAATCAGTAGCGCGCTCACGCAGCTGGAAAGCCTTCGGCGATTTTTTCCTTCTAACACCATTAAGGTCTACAACGATCTTCAAGCAGACCCAGAAAAGCTTTGCACAGAGAAGAGATACAGGACTTAAATGTTTCAAAATACATTACTCCACCTATAAATGTTGAGTGAAGCCCACAGATGAAAACAAAAGAGAATGCAGGAAATGAAGAATGAACTGGTCGGGACTGTTATGTTTACATTAGACGTCATGTCTTTCCGTTATCTCGCTGTAAATAGTGGTGTAGATGTGAACATTCTCTAATTCCTTGTAAAATTGCAAATTATGCTTGTGCTCTCTTCCTATCTGCCTGTCATGTAAAAATAAGGCAATGATATGTATAATATAATTAATTAGACAATGCACAATTTTTATAATTTATTAAGACAATGATATGTATAAATTATAAATGGATAATTATGTATATAACTTATATATTTGTATATATGAATGTGCACTCCCTGGTTAATAGCCGTAAGCGGATGTCTCTTAGGAGAAATTAACGATGATAATAATAATAATAATATCCAATGTGGGACAGTTTGCAATGGTAGCAAACGACTTAAATCCGGATTGTCCCGCATAATCCGGGAAGTTTGGTAACTTTATTTTAGAATACCTTTGAATTCTTCATAAAACTACGTAAATATTTAAAGGAGATGTTTCTGTAGCATTAATGCAAAACAAAAAATAAATAAATAAAATTAACTCGCCTTGAGATGATGCACGCTTATATTTTGGTTATATTAATTATATTTTCCAAAGTCTATATCGTGCAAACCGCATTTCAAAAGTTGTCCCCGTTTTCTATCATCTTGTTACACGTGGAAGCGAGAAAATTTCGAGCTTTTATAAATCAGCATTTTAGAAAATTACATAATGAAATAGTAGCGTTTCACTTAAAGCTACTTAGGAAGCTTAAAAGCCATATAGATGGCATTTAAGGCAGGTTTTATTTTAAGTGTGTAACATGTAATTCTAGTTTGGTTGCACTCTGACGTTGAATAATCCTCCCTTGTATTAATAAACTAAATGCTTTTCAAACAAATGAACCGTAGTAATAAAGGAGAAACAATGAGCTTCCTGGATCTACCCTGGAATTTATTACTAAATATAGGAACAGCATCATCTCAATTGACTGAGCCGTACGGATCACTTCACGTGCCTCGTTCACTGTTGCCAGGCAGCAATAAATTCATTGCCTAGAGAAAATCAAAAAATCGTTCAAGGTTGTCCAATACTGTAAACAGCATACGAGGATAGGAGAGTAAAAGTTCCCGTATGAAATGCAACAACGCATCAGTAACGTGGATCTTATTTGCATCGTTGACTGTAAGCAATATGTTACAGATAGATATCTGGTTGTTAACTCCACCAACAGATAATTTCGGAAATTAAATTTCGATTGCGCGATATCTTCTGATGGCAACATTCCTATCTGAAGTTCCCTTATAGATCACAGGGCTAAATTGCTCTCATTCCTTAGACAAGAATAGTTAATTTTAATATATGCATTTCTTTACTTATTTCATATATTTTATATTTCTAAGTAACTAATTACACTTCCGTCCGCAATCGAAACGTAAAATTGATTTATTCGGCAAACCTAGCATTCAGTGACGCACCCAATCCTCTTGCCCCTTGGGAAGAGGCTAGAAGTTTTTTAAGATTTGATTACGCCTTCCCTAAATGGAACATACAGGGTGTCTCAAAAATATTGGTACAAACGTTTAGGGGAGGTAGGTAACATCTAAAGGAATGTGAATCGCATACGAACCCATAACCGGAAACGTCACCGTGAGTAGATAGACAGCACTGTTCATCAGTTCACGAGAGGGAAAATTTCTGGTTTACTCATTCAAGCAGTAGTCGCCGCACGAAGAGCATGCATCAATATATGAAACTTGAACTGGCAGACATGCACCTAGTGTATGAATTAGGAGAGGGCAATGGACGAGCCGCTCAACGAATTTATGGAGAACGCTTCCCAGACAGACATGTACCGGACCACCGTTTGTTTGCGCTTGTGCATCAAATTTGTGTGATCGATTATGGGTCATTTAGAGGTAACAGGAGTAGTGCGGGCAGACCACGTTCGACGTGAACTCCCGCCATGGAAGGAAGTGTGTTGAATGCCGTCCAGAATAATCCTACTACCAGCACACGTGCCGTTGCCTCTGCCTTAGGAGTGTCTCGTTGCAGTGTACAGCGTGTCTGGCACGACGATTCCTTACACCCCCTTCATCTCCAAACGGTTCAGTTACTGCTCCCCATGATCATCTTGCACGTGTGGCTTTTGGGCAGTGGTTTCTCCAAGAAAGTGTTCAAGACTTGAATTTTCCAGCCTATGTTTTGGTCACGGATGAAGCTTATTTCACTCGGGAAGGCTTATTCAATCAGCACAATGCTCATGTGTGGGCTCACGACAACCCACATGGTGTGCGCCCCCATGCGGCAAAACATCGCTTCGCAATAAATGTGTCGGTGACTGCTTAGTCGGCCCATACCTCTTACCATCCCGCATGAACTCCGCTAAATATAGGATCTTTCTTGAACAAGTTCTACCAGGGTTACTTGACGATGTTCCAGCAAATGTGAGACGCAACATTTGGTATCAACATGACGGGGCACCTGACCATTATGGAAGGTGTGTTCGTGACCATTTGAGCAAGCGATTTAGGCGTTGATGGATTGGCCGTGGTGGACCCGTTGCCTGGCCCCCACGCTCACCCGATTTATCGAGCCTTGATTTCTTTCTTTGGGGGCCCTCAAATCTATCGTGTATGAATCGCCTGTGGAGACGGAAATGGATCTCGTGATGGGACTCGTCTGCGCTGCTGCTACTGTCAAAGAAACTCCAGCTGTGTTCGACAGTGTCCGCCAATCCATGCTGCGTCGGTGTCACGCATGCATCGCGTCTCATGGTGGAACCTTCGAGCATCTGTTGTAACATCATGAAATGCATCCATCTCGTACTCCATTGTTAATATTATGTCAAATAAATGTTTGCCACTAATTACTGTCTTGTGTCATTTCTGCTTCTTGTGCCTCTGCTACTACTTTCCCGTGATGTTTCCGGTTATGGATTCCTATGCAATTCACATTCCTTTAGATGTTACTTACCTCCCCTAAACGTTTGTATCAATATTTTTGAGACACCCTGTATTTATAAAAAGAACAGGGACAAATTAAAAAGTGAAATTAAAAAGTAAAAAGTTAATAAATCCAGCACAATTTAAAAAGTGAAATCGAAAACCGACATACTGCAGTTGTGGGAGACGCGTTTTATCTCTTTTATAGTAGTTATATTTTTAAACTGTCTATTTTTTTCCACGGCAGGGAGGGTCAGTAATCGGGGTAGGAGTGTATGACTGCAATTTCAAAAATATATATCTTATAACAACTACTATAAAACACGTTTACCTTGGCATTGCTGTATGTTGGATAAGGAGGATTATTTTCTTTCACCCCCAGAATCTACCTAAGTTCTCAAAATAAGCAGTGTATATTCTCCTGAACCAGGTTACTATCATCATTAATTTTAAACAGAACTTTTACTACATATACTCTATTTATATGAATAATACAAAGGATATGCAAAATTAACACAACACTTTCTTTTGAAATTGCCACGTAATCTTATTACAACTGCATAATGCTGATTATTTCCAACTCTCCTTACGAACCACAATTATATTTACCACTCACTTCAGTGAGGTTTCTGTATAGATCTTTAAATGGAATTATTTAAATTTAAAACTTTTAAATGGAATTATTTAAATGGACTAATGGAATGGAAAGAAATTATTTAAATTATTTAATTTTAAATTTTTAAATGAAATTATTTAAAACTTAAAGTGAATGAAAATGGTTTTCAGTTGATGAAAGATTGATAAGTCAGGTATGACAGATAAACCTAAATGTTTATGTATACTTTATTCAATATATTAATACAAACTTTAAATATATATATATATATATATATATATATATATATATATATATATATATGTGGAATATGAAAACAAAGATGTGGAAAAACAGGAAAAATAAGGAAAAACAAGGAAAAAACAGTACGTGCACCTGAATGCGCAAAGCAGCAAAACAGGATACATGTACATAAATAAGATAAAATATAGAAAATAAAATAAAAATAGATGGAGAAGTTATTAAACACAAAATGCCGAACCTAGTTGAAGAAAAAAAAAAAAAAAGAGAAAAAGAATGTTAAGATCCTATAAAAAAAAAAAAAAAAAAAAAAAAATAATAATAACAATGGAGTACGAGATTTAATATCAATAAAATTAAATATCGTAATTTAATATCAATAATTACTTATGTCCAATCTTATTTTCTCTATTTTATTTTGACCACAGAGGGCTCCCATAGTTCTTCTCTTCTGAGCAACTCCACCATCGTTGTCATAGTTTTCCCTCTGTTTGCATTCCATTCTTATTAATCATATTCGCGTAATTGTACCTTATTAATCATGATCGCATATTTTATTGTCATTTCTTAATTATATTTCACTCAACTCGTTTCTGCCAACTATCATAGGTATTTAATTTTCTTCCTTTTCATATTTTTTATTTTATTTTATTTCGTAAAATATACAATACAAGCTAGCGGTATTAATTTCCACTTCTACTAACACTCTCACAGCCAAGGCCCTCTCTATGAGGTTGGGTACTTACATCCCCAGCTTGCCTAGTATCCTTTAAACTCTTTTCCTTCGCTTTACTTCTTTCTACTTTCTACTCTTCGTCTTTCCGTCCGTTGAACTATTAGTGTAATACGAGGGTGATTCGGACATTCTCACTTTCCTCATTCTCACTATCTTCGCCTCTGTATTTTTAACTTCTTTTCCCTCCCCTACCTTGCATTGCTTCCTTTTTCTATACCGCTACCTTGTTATTTATTTATTTATTACATACTATCGACTCAATTTATTTCCAAATACACTGCGTTACGTAATTTTTTAATTTTTTAATCTAAATACACTGCGTTTGCGTTACTCAATTTTCTTAATTTTTAATCTAAATACACTGCGGTTACACTACGTTACTTAATTTATTAATCTAAATACACTGCATTTGCGGTTACACTACGTTACTTAATTTATTAATCTAAATACACTGCGTTGGGGCTACCTCACTCATGTTTATGGAGATATATAAAAAATTTCTTATTTTTTATTTTTTTATTTTTTTATTTATTTTTTTTTTTTTTATTTACTTTTCATTTCTTCAGCTTCTCCATCAGCATGAGTTTGCATAGAAACACAGTGTTTGGTACATGATCAGGTGTAGCCCCCTGATGAAATACCTGATCTATGTACCAATTTTTAATTTTTAATTTTTATTTTATAATTTTTATCTCTATCACCCTCCCTCTTTTTCTTTCAGCTTTTGTACATATAATTGGCCTGTTAATTCGGCATTAATTCGGATTTAATTCTACTTAATAATTATTATTATTTTTTTTTTTTTTTTTTTTTTTTTTTATAGGATCTTAACATTCTTTTTCTCTTTTTTTTTTTTTTTTTCTTCAACTAGGTTCGGCATTTTGTGTTTAATAACTTCTCCATCTATTTTTATTTTATTTTCTATATTTTATCTTATTTATATACATGTATCCTGTTTTGCTGCTTTGCGCATTCAGGTGCACGTACTGTTTTTTCCTTGTTTTTCCTTATTTTTCCTGTTTTTCCACATCTTTGTTTTCATATTCCACGTATTTCATTTAATTTTAGCTATCTGCAGCTTTGCGCGTGGCTACTTTTAAATGCAACCCCCACTCCTTACTTTTAAATGCAACCCCCACTCCTTCCCTTTAGATGGATTCGTTGCTAACACAATTTGCCCTATTTAATTTTTACCCCACTTGTCATGCACTACGTCTCTTTAAACAATACGGCGAGTCAGCACTGTGTTGCCCCTAGTTCAGCTAGAAAACGTGTTGCGCTACATCCCACTCCTGAGGATGTAGTGTTAAATATTAAACAGGAGAATCGTTCCCCTAACCCTAACCAACCTGAGTACATTACACATATTTTAAACCAAAATTTATTTTTTCAAAAATGTTTAGATAAACGATGTCTCACTTGTCCCATGATGGATAACTCCGAATCCAAATCTAACTCTGTTTATCCTCCTTTTTGTAAAACTAAAAATGTCATATATTTGCTCACATGCAATATTTGCAATGTTAAATACGTAGGACAAACCACAAATTCTCTTAATATTAGAATCAATGGGCACAGATCCAAAAGTAAAAATCTTTTACTTGATAACATTTTAGATACTGAAATAGAACTTTTCCATTTTCACCACCATGGCTTCAACAACGTTAAAATTAAAATACTTGCCATTATCAATGACAACGTTCTTCGTGATTATTATGAGAATCTATTTATGTGCACTTATAAATCTTTATATCCCTACGGCCTAAACAATAGATTTTTTAACAAAACTCTTTTAAGCAATGGTTGTTTAAACACCAGCCACTGCATTTACAATTTATTCCATCTTAGTCATTTCTTCA
The DNA here is from genome assembly GCF_048544385.1 of Mastigoproctus giganteus. Lineage (NCBI taxonomy): Eukaryota > Metazoa > Arthropoda > Arachnida > Uropygi > Thelyphonidae > Mastigoproctus > Mastigoproctus giganteus. Next base: position 97,381,149 of record NC_143580.1, read on the forward strand.
ATAACAATAAGCGTAGATACAAACGTGGAAATAAATCAAATCGTCATCATAGGCATATTCGGCACAATTTTCGTAATATTATTAGCTCCTGGGACAATACCATTCTTGACGTACACAACATTTCTCTTTTTCTCTTTAATATTAAAAACTCTATACTAAAAGCCTTAACTTTATTTATTAGCAATTTTAAATGTGAAAATATTCAACTTAAGCATATTATTTTAGACATCTCTCTCTTTAGACTAGGTCGCATTACTACATACAGTAATGAATACTGTACTATTAAATTTACTCATAGTTGGTTCGATAAAATTCCTTGGCATTATTTACTTAATAATCATAATAATTTTCTCCCATTTTATAATAATTTCAAGTTCAAGATCCATCACTGCTTCAACTATGAATCTCCTATTGGACTTAAAATTTGTAATTATAAAACTCTAGCTACTAATTTAGGCAACTTACATGCTTTAGATCTTCCATGTCACTGTGATGATCCCATATATGCTCCTTACGTTGATCAATATCATAAACATATTATTACTGGTAACCTGGACATTATTAACAACATTCCACTAAAGTCCGCTATGGAAAAAGGTTTTAAATTCAGACCAGTCCATAAGGCCAACCTCAATAATATATATAAAGATATTTATCTGAATATCTTGAATTTTTGCAACAAGTTAGCATATAAATATACAATACCACACGAAGCTTTCTATAATTGGATAAATGTCACATTTCAAGACATTAAAAAAATTATTTCTAAAACTTACTACCTTTATAATAATTCGCATACCAAGTATTTTAACCTGAAAAAAGCCATCTCAGATTTACAACAAAAATTTATCATCACTCCGGTAGATAAGGCTTCTAATAACTTTGCTATCTTCTGCAAGCAATTTTATTACACCACCCTCAAAAATGAAGTAGAAAGTAGTTCCACCTTTTCACGCTGTAATCTCGGCATTAATACCATCATCAAAAAAATTATAGCTTTGCATAAAAAATTGCATACCAAAATTCGCAATTCTACTTTGCCTTTCTTGTATATGATAGCCAAATTCCATAAACATCCAGTTGGCTTCAGATTCATCACTAGTGCCAAAAAAAGTGGCTGTTATCATCCAGGTAAACAATTTTTCAAATTGTTAACTACTATCCTTATTAATATCCCTACCACTTGGATCATTAACAACAACCACAGTATTATTAAAATTTTTAATTCCAATGCATATTCCAGCATATTTAGTATTGAAACATATGACTTCACCAACTTATTTACCTCCTTACCGCATCACCTAATTGTTAATGTACTTCATCAATTGTTCCTCAAATACAAAAACGTTATATCAACAGATGAGGTTACTTGGAATAACTACATCAACCTCTGTATCCTAAACAATTACATCCACGATGGTAAATATGCTTATAAACAATCCATAGGAGTTCCCATGGGTTCACAAATTTCTAGCATAGTATCTAATCTATTTCTCCATTATTACGAACATCTATTTATTGATAACAACCCGAACCTTAATTTTTATGCATTCCGCTATGTTGATGACATTCTTATTCTCAACATTCATTTTGAAAATATTGCTAAATCCATATATCCAACTGAACTCACTCTCAATAAAGAAAACTTTGGCAACCAGCATGCAAATTTTTTGGATTTAAGTATTACTTTAAATAGTCCTCCTCTCCGTCATAATTTGGAACTATTTGACAAAAGAAGCGAATTTAATTTTAATATTATCTATTTAACAAATTGGAACTCGAATATTTCGATTAAGGTTCATAAAAATATAATCTACACACAAATTATCCGTTTAGCTAATATTAGTAGCAATCAATCACTTTTCGCTGGTGCTTTGAATGATCTCTATACCAAACTTCGCAATAATGACATTCCTATTAATTTCTTAAATTTTATTATAAAAAATCTCTCTGATTTCATTAAAGAAAAATTCGGTTTCACCATGTTCCACCTTGATTAGGGTTAATTGGATACTTGTATAGTTGTATAGTTGTACTTTTGAATGGTGGTATTTCCACCACTTGGAAAGTGATCACACATAATGACTTCTATTATAACTTCTATTAGAACGATGTTCGTGTTCTTTCACTTCCTAAGTTTTCTTTTCATTTTCGTAATTTAATATCAATAATTACTTATGTCCAATCTTATTTTCTCTATTTTATTTTGACCACAGAGGGCTCCCATAGTTCTTCTCTTCTGAGCAACTCCACCATCGTTGTCATAGTTTTCCCTCTGTTTGCATTCCATTCTTATTAATCATATTCGCGTAATTGTACCTTATTAATCATGATCGCATATTTTATTGTCATTTCTTAATTATATTTCACTCAACTCGTTTCTGCCAACTATCATAGGTATTTAATTTTCTTCCTTTTCATATTTTTTATTTTATTTTATTTCGTAAAATATACAATACAAGCTAGCGGTATTAATTTCCACTTCTACTAACACTCTCACAGCCAAGGCCCTCTCTATGAGGTTGGGTACTTACATCCCCAGCTTGCCTAGTATCCTTTAAACTCTTTTCCTTCGCTTTACTTCTTTCTACTTTCTACTCTTCGTCTTTCCGTCCGTTGAACTATTAGTGTAATACGAGGGTGATTCGGACATTCTCACTTTCCTCATTCTCACTATCTTCGCCTCTGTATTTTTAACTTCTTTTCCCTCCCCTACCTTGCATTGCTTCCTTTTTCTATACCGCTACCTTGTTATTTATTTATTTATTACATACTATCGACTCAATTTATTTCCAAATACACTGCGTTACGTAATTTTTTAATTTTTTAATCTAAATACACTGCGTTTGCGTTACTCAATTTTCTTAATTTTTAATCTAAATACACTGCGGTTACACTACGTTACTTAATTTATTAATCTAAATACACTGCATTTGCGGTTACACTACGTTACTTAATTTATTAATCTAAATACACTGCGTTGGGGCTACCTCACTCATGTTTATGGAGATATATAAAAAATTTCTTATTTTTTATTTTTTTATTTTTTTATTTTTTTATTTTTTTTTTTTATTTACTTTTCATTTCTTCAGCTTCTCCATCAGCATGAGTTTGCATAGAAACACAGTGTTTGGTACATGATCAGGTGTAGCCCCCTGATGAAATACCTGATCTATGTACCAATTTTTAATTTTTAATTTTTATTTTATAATTTTTATCTCTATCACCCTCCCTCTTTTTCTTTCAGCTTTTGTACATATAATTGGCCTGTTAATTCGGCATTAATTCGGATTTAATTCTACTTAATAATTATTATTATTTTTTTTTTTTTTTTTATAGGATCTTAACATTCTTTTTCTCTTTTTTTTTTTTTTCTTCAACTAGGTTCGGCATTTTGTGTTTAATAACTTCTCCATCTATTTTTATTTTATTTTCTATATTTTATCTTATATATATATATATATATATATATATATATATATATATATATATATATATATATATAATGAGCCAAAATATTATGAACAGCGAGTCCTTATGCAAATAGATGCAACTGCAGGTGAACTACGGCGCGTGCTGCGGTCGGGACACGGTATAAAAAACACCTGATACTGAGCTCCTTGTTACTCTTGTTCTTCAGATCGGAAAGGTAGCGGACTTAAGCGAGTTTGACAAAGGCCAAATTGTAATCGCCAGACGACTGGGTCAGAGCATATCCTAAATGGCACGGCTGGTGGGATGCTCATGGTCAGCCATGGACAGCACATAACCAAAGTGGTTCTAGGAGGTTAAACCCACTAACCGCCAGCGAGGTGTTGCACGACCTCAGCTCATCGATGCTCGAGGTCATCGAAGGCCCTCCCGGATGGTACGTGGCAACAGAAGGGCGACTGTGGCGCAACTAGTCGGTAATTGGAATGCTGGTGACGGGAGTGATGTGTCACAACACGCAGTACATGGAAACTTGCTTTAAATGGGGCTGCATAGCGGCAGGCAGCTACGAGTGCCATGCTAACCACGGTTCATCGGCGATATCGCCTACAATGGCCATACGAGCATCGAAACTGGACCTTGAGTAATTGGAAGAAGGTCGTTTGGTCCGATGAATCACATTTCCTGTTGCATCATGTGGATGGCCGGCTACGTGTGCGACGTTTACCTGGGGAAGTGATGGTGCCCGTATGCACCGTGGGATTCATAACAAGCCGGTGGCGGCGGTGTTATGCTTTGGGTGATGTTCTGCTGGGATACCTTGGGTATCCCAGTCATCCATCTGCCGGGCACTCTGACGTCTACGACCTACCTAAACATCCTGTATACACACATATATACATACAATATAAATTCAATATAAGAATTTTTTATTTTTATTTTATTTTTATTATTTATCTTTTTTATTTTTAATGTATTTCTTTATTTATTTACTTTTTTTTTTTTAGGAAGGTCGCTGAAATCTCAGGAATTTAGGTGGCGGACCTGCCAAAGTAACTTAAGTCTACTGGGTTCCTAGTCTTCCTCCACGGGGCGAAGGTGGGGCAAGGTTGGGCCTCAGCAGGGGTCCAGCGGCTAAACGACCAGATGAACAACGGTACACGGCACTACATATATACAATATCCATACACTTTTAAATCTCTGGGATTTCCAGTGAACTGGTACACCCACAATGAAAACTACGCGGAGATGGGGGAAACCTCTGGTGCCGTCTGACCCTAAATACACCTTACCTAAACATCTATGTAGAGAAAATGAAGCATACAAAACACAGAAAATAGAATGGAGAATAGAAAATGGAGGAATTGCATACCGCTGCGGCCTTCATAATGAATAGAAAATGTCCCGGCCAGATCTTCTGGAGCCGGAAATTATAAAAAAGGTAATAGACACCACCCTGGAACTGCTCCTTGGATTATACAACGCATGCCTAAAAGCAGGAACTTACGCAGCCGACTGGAAACTTGCAACCGTGAAGCTCATACCCAAGAATCCTTCAAAGCCTCCAGAACAACCGGACTCTTATCAGCCAATTGCAGTGCTCCCAGTGGCATGTAAGCTATTTGAAAGGCTGATAGGTAAATTACTACGAGACAATTGGACGGAGCACGCCAACACAATACTGATTCAAGCAAGGAACTTCGACCATCAGAGCCCTCAGTGGTCTTTAGAGTGCGGCAACGGGGCGTGACAAAAAATATTTCCTTGCCATGTCAGTCGATTTCGCTGGGGCGCTCGACGCCATTTGGTGACCGAGCGTCCTAGCTAGACTGAGAAGGGCAAACACACCTATGAATTTGTACAATGTTATGGAATCCTACTTAACCAACAGAGAAATCCAGGTAATAGCACCATTTAATAAGTTGACTGGATCGCTCTATAGGGGCTGCCCCAGGGTTCAGTTCTAGGGCCACTGCTCCGGAATATGATCCTAGACGAATTCCTGTCCCTGGACCTGGGTGAAGTTAACACCCAGGCCTTCGCAGACGATCTAATACTGACGGTCGCTGCTGAAAGCCGAGCACAAATAGATGTCCAAGTAAACCAAGCACTTAAACTCCTTCAAGACTGGGCCACTTTCCACTTCTTAAAAATATCAACCACAAAAACCAAATCTATACTGTTGAAAGGCAGCCTAAACTTAAGAAGACCATCACAAATTAAAATTCATAGCCAGATAATCAAACTAGTCGCCGAACTGAAGCATCTAGGTATCATTTTAGACACCAACCTGTCCTTCCACCCTCATCTCAAATACTTCAGAGAAAAAAATAAGATATGCCAGATTAATAGCCAGAAAAACAAGAAAGGACTGGGGACTCAAAAAACGCACGCTAACACTGTGCTATAAAGCCTTCTTCGCTCCGGCGGTTACATACGCTTTCCCCGTGTGGTTCCATAGAGCCACAAAGGTAATTAACAAAAGATGTTGGACACCATACAGCGCTCAATTCTCCTAGTCATCACCCGTGCCTGCTGTACTGTTAGTACGCATGCCCTCCAAGTCCTGGCAGTACGCATGCCCTCCAACCCCTCGATCTAAAAGTTATACGGTGCGGAATGACATATCACCTGACCAAATGATTACCCTACACTCTGGGGGAATAGACCATCAATGTAACTGGGAATAGAAGAGAAGAAAGGACCAGACTTGAGAATCATATGCAGCAGGCATGGCAGGAAAGGTGGTTGCACAAAAGGGGAAATTACCAGGAAGTTCCTGCCTACGGTCGGACATGTGTATCCTAGAGCCCCCTGTTGGTTCCACCCAGGTCTATTTACAACGTTTCTCCTGACGGGCCATAGTACCTTCAACACCAAGTTAACTTACTTTCGAATAACGAAAGATCCCCTCTGCACATGTGGAGGGTAGTAGTAGCAGTAGTGGCATGTGATGCAAGAAAGCAAGTGTATGAGCTTATGCAGCATCAGCCAAAAAAAAAAAAAAAAAAAAACACACCATTCCCTCCAAATGCCTATCCAGTTCCTCCTTAAATTTATTCAACCTATCAACTTCCATAACGACAGATGGAAGTTTGTTCCAGCAATTAACCACCCGCTGGCTAAAGGCAAATTTTCGCACATCTATTCTACATCTGTCCTTTCTTAATTTGAATTTATGCCCTCTTAGGTTCGTAATATGAACAAGTAGAAGGATCCCATCAGAATTCAGCATGCTCAACCCATTCAAGGCCTTATACACCTCAATCAGATCACCGCGCAGGTGCCTAGTCTCCAGCCACTGCAATTTGCAGAACTTAAGCCTTTCTTGGTAGGAGAATCCCTTCATTCCCCTCACCAATCTTGTTGCCCTTCTCTGTACACGCTCAAGTAAATCTACATTCTTCCTAAAATGAGGCCTCCAGTCCTGTACGCAGTACTCATGGCGTGGCCTGACCATTGCCTTATACAGAGGGACAATCACCTCCTTCTCCTTGCTAGCAAAATTCCTATATATCATTGACAAAACCCCATGACCCGCCCTGGCAGCCTGTCTGCATTGCTCAGAAAACTTCATATCTAACTGCACAATTACTCATAGGTCTTTTTCATTTTCTACCACCTTAAGTGTAGTACCACACAGTTGGTACGTTTCTCTGGGGTTACTTCTACCCATATTCAGTACTTTGCATTCGTCAAGGTTAAACTTCAGTTGCCATTACTGAGACAGAAACATGGTCCCATATTATATAAAGCTGCGACCATTATGAGGACCTCCGCTGACGACTTATGACGGAACTCATATATCTACCAGCAGGACTGGAACATCACTTTCTAGACTCGAGGGAATTGTTCGTGGCCTTCACGAAGTTTGCGCAAGAGGTGTTTTCTAGGCGGAGGATACTTATTGCTATTCATCACAACTAAAGTCAGTAACTGAATGAAACAACTCAACCTAATTGAACAGAAACATTCAAACCGAAAGACTGAGCAAACCAGACTCCCGACGTTTTGCAACAGGACCAGGACCGGACACGAAACTGACGCAGTCCTCTGCTCACCTGTCTCGAGATCCCTCTGCGGCGGAAGACACCAATGATCACCAAGTCAGACTTGACTCTACACATTTCCTGAACCTGACACCAGTGGCTGTGACCGCTGAAACAAACTCACCGGACATGACTATTGCTGCAACTTGCTGCTAAGACCATTGGCCCCCCCCCATACCAGTGCACTCTTGCACGGTACTTTCTTCCTACTTCCTGGGTGGGGGAGGAGAAGTCAATTGTCTCCTCCCCTCCTCGCCACCCCATTTTCTTCCATCTGGTGGGGTATGGGCTGACGCCCCGCTGACCATCTGGGGTTGCCTTCTCTATTGACCCCACCTCTGTCTTACCCCCCAGTCTTCAGTCTCCCCACCCTCTCTCTAACTTTGCGACCGCGTCTAGTGAAACCAAAATTTTCCAAATTCACACTCAATAACTTAAGTAAACCATGCAATAACCCTATTACCGTTCGGCCTACCCCCCTTTCAGCATAAAGTATAGTAACTTTTTCTTTTAGGTCCTAGCCACTGAAATCTCAGGAAATTAGGTGGCAGGGCCTGCCAGAGTAAATAACTATACTGGGTGTACCTGGTCTGAAATCTCTGGCCTTTACAGTGTACTGTATCACACGACAATGTATACTACGCGGAGATGGGGGAACCCCCTGGTGCCGTCTGACCCAAAAACACTTTACACTTTACCTAAACATCGCAGATGAACTGACGTTCAGGTGCCGTCCTACATAAGATACTATTACTACCACCTAAACATCGGGATCGCCAATATGGCTGCCGTTCAGTTTCCACGTGCTAATTAACGCTCCGTTAATTTCAGTATAAATTAGTGATTTTAACTTGTGCTACAGCTTGGATTTTCTGCATAACACGGGTCTTAAGGACGAAGAACAACGTGGTGAGGTTTGTTTCTTGATATTATGGGTATTTCGTGTGTGTGAACGCGTTATTATTCAACGCCAGCGATATTGTGTCTGCTCAATATGGTCGTTCCCGCTAGAGGGCCAGTCTAGTAAGTTGTGTGATTTTTGTTCTCTGTGTTTTATTGTCAAAAACAGTGGTTTGCTGAAACCTGCCAACTTTTATTAATATATCACAGCAGCTGTCCAAAGTCTCCAGAAGCTATCGAAATGACAACGAAATCAAGACTCCCGAGTTAAGTACATTTTATTTTAAACTTTTAGAATAACTTCCGTACCCACAGCGATACTCATCGAATCATTTCTCCCACTGCCTACTATCAGACAAAGATACAAACAATGTTGACCATTGAATGCTTAAAGGCGATTACTCATCCACCTGGACAATTGTTCTCCTCCTGCTGCTAAGCGCTTTTCTTGCTGATACTTCTAGCCGACGCCCTATTTCCAAAATACGGAAGCCACGACGATCGCTAGAATTGACTAATTTGAAGAATGCTTAAAAACTTTTATGTCTTACCTTAATGTAGCAGTAACCCCAGAGAAATGTACCAACTATATGGTGTTTCACTCAGGGTAGTGGAAAATGAAAGACACCTTGGGTGCAGACAGATATGAAGTTACTGAGCAGTGCAGACAGGTGCCAGATTAGGTCATGGGGTATTGTCAATGATATACAGTAATTTTGCGAGCAGGGAAAAGGTGGTGATTATCCCTGTGTATAAGGCAATGGTCAAGCCACACCTTAAGTACTGCGTACAGGTCTGGAGGCCTAATTTTAGAAAAGATGTAGAGCTGCTGGAACGAGTACACAGTAGCGCAACGAGATTGGTGAGTAGAACAGAGGGTTGATGTTACCAAGAAAGGCTTAAATTCTGCAAATTGCAGCTTCTGGAGACTAGGCACCTGCAAGGTGATCTAATTGAGGTGTATAAGGCCTTGAATGGTTTGAGCAGGCTTAAGGCTGAGGAGATTCTTCCTCTTGCTCAGAATACAAACCTGAGAGGACATGGCTTCAAACTAAGGAAAGACAGTTGTAGGATAGAAGTGCAGAAGTTTTCCTTTACCCAGCGAGTAGTTTCTGGAACAAACTTCCATCTGTTGTTATGGAAGTTGATAGCTTATATAAATTCAAGGCAGAAGTAGACAGACATTTGGAATGAATGTATCAGTGAAACGGAAGGTTTTTTTTTTTATTTTTTTGGGTGATGCTATATAAGCTTGCTTTCTTGCATCATGTGCCTCTACTAATGCTAAAGTTGGTATTACTTTTTTATATAAACTTGTTTACTATTTTCATTATCTTTCCTCGTGTAGATAGGATATTTACAAGGCTGCCATAGCTGAGTGGTCAAGCGCGAAAGTGCATAAGTGAACGGTTCAAGCCCGTGGCTACTGAATACGAAGCTGTTCGTTGTATTCTGTCTGTCTTGTGAACTCCTCTGGCCGTGTCCTCGTCCCGGAGTATAAACAGAAAATAAATTTATTTTATTTATATTGGGTGTTATATTATTCCTTGGCATATGCTGCCGTTTCTGGGAGAAGTGTTTACTTTAGATTGATTTAGATAAAAAAAAAACTTACAAAGTCACAAGCATTTAGATTTTTTTAATCCAGAAAAAAAGTTGCGTTGTTTTAACGCTCTTAATTTTGCTCGATAAGGCACACAATGTCGTGTCATTTGTATAATGGCGTCTGAGCAATAACAATTTGATTGGCCCTGTCCTAAGGAAATAGCAGCACTTTCGTCATACTGCTTTTTCACGAACGAGTAGCAGAACATTCACAGCGTTCACTTGTGAAACAACGTGCTGCAGAATGATGCCATCCAATTTTAGACATTGTCCCTCGCCAATTTCATATTCCCTTACTCTTTTGAATTATTTGAAGGAGGTAACTCAGGTGGAGCCATTCATTCATTGGATTGCTTACGTTTGAGTTCTAAATGCTCGCTAGATCGAGTCGTCACTGAGAGAAGAAGATTTCTCCCTTCTTTCGATTCTTCAATAAAACCACGATACTTGTGATAATCAGGGCTCGGAATGGAATGGAGCATGTCGGAAGAAAAAAAAAAAAATGACTACTTTTTAAATAACTTCTTATACAATGACGGGACGCGCTATGAGCATAAAGGACTTGTGTCCACCCCGCATCCGAAATGCACTACTGATTTCTGAATCTCATAGAAATAGCATCCAGACTTCAGTTTGCTTTTTCGAAAGAAAATAGTGAAAAGTACTTCGTCTTTTGAGTATTGCCTGCACTAAAATTTTACGAGACATCACAGATATAGAAAATGCGATCAGAGGAGAATTTTAGCTCTGGGTCGAGTTTCCGACTGTTTCCTGAAAATGTCATAAAAACGCCGCCTTGAGATCTCAGAACTCCTTTCTGTTTCAATCAATACAAAATGCTATTAAATTGACAAATATATTTTAAAAATGTAATTTCTTTGTCAACCTGTTCTACTGAACGAAGTTTTTCCACCCTTGGAAGAATTAAAACGTGCAAGAAGTACGATAAGGAAAATGACTGGTAGCATTTACCTATCTTCACATTTCCCACTTGACTTTCATATTCTTGGATTTCTTTGGACATTCTATGGATATGTAATTAATGTAAACAGGTTTCATCTAGCATGAAATGTTAGATACAAAAGACAGTACGAAATGTGGTTTATTTATTTTGAATTATAACTTATTAATCTTTTGTGCGCTGTCAACCGAAAACAAAAAACTTTTTTTCTCTATTTTGCAAACAAGTGTGTGTGTCACGTAAACAGGATTGCCACCTTTTCTGACCCGGAGATAACTGCTAAGGATGGGGAGAGGACGAGGAGAAAGAAGCATTGAGTGCAATCAGGAAATTTGTTCATGTAAAATACATATGTTTTAGATTACTTTTTATCGAAAAATTATATTGTAAACTGTTATTTATTAATAAACTGTTATTTACCCTTAAAATTTTCTAAACGTTTCGCGGACCCCAGTTTGGGAAACGCTGATATAAGTTATTAAGTAATTTTATAAATTCCATACATTCTACAAAAGGCAACGTATGGAATGTAATATTCAAATTCGCCTCAAAATGGGATCGAAGTTTTAATTTTTTCTTTATCACTCTGACCACGAGAAATGAAGAATAGTCTGTACACCTAGTCTCCGGGTGGAGAATGGAAAAGTGGCAACTCTATATGTAATCCATTTTACGAACAAACCGCGTTACTGTATGTTTTATTTCATACCCATCAGATAAAAATGCCGGATATGTGAGGGACTAAGATTCTATTGTATATGCTTTTAATAAATACAATACGTACATTCCAACATGCCAAAGACCGTGAGGTAAAACATTGAATCATTCATTGTTTTTAATTTTCGTACGGTACAGAAGAATGCTAAAGATGGACAGCGAGAGTGACCAATGAGCATATCCTGTAGAGAATTGCAAAAACCCGGGAATTGTTGAAAGACATAAAAAAGAAAAACGGAGTATCTTGGGCAACTGATGAGGAACAACAAATACGCAATTTCACGGCTAATTATTGAGGGGAGAATGGAAGGAAGAAGAAAGCCTGGGGAGAAGACGTACGTCGTGGCTTGATAACGTTAAGAATTATACAGGACTGAACACCGAGCAGCTGTTCAGAGCTACCAGAGACAGAGAGATATTTGCAGTGGTGATCGCCGACCTCCGTTAGGAGATGGCACCCAGAAGAATAAGAAGAATTTCAATACTTAAAAAACCGTAGTAAAAAAAACTTGAAACATTGAAGAAAATAAATAGAAAATTCAGAAAAAAATTATTATTATTCATGCTGTTGAGGTGCGTATACCCTTCCCCAGTCCTAGATCCGTTCGTGTTTCTATGAGTGCAAAGGGTACACGGACCTCAAAAGCATGAAGAATATCAATTTTTTTCTGAATTTTCTATTTATTTTCTTTAATGTTTTATTTCATTTTAATTTGTTTTCAAGTTTTCAATGATTTACTTAAAATGTCTGTGAATTATGGGATTCAGAACGTGTCACGATTGATTTTCTTGTGACCCGGAAGAATATAATATAAATGCGGATTACAATTGCAATTATTGAATATTGATTTGACAGCAATTCCGATAGAGGACTCAAAAATATTTTGAAAGATATAAAGTAAAGCCCGCAATACTGTCGAAAAAGGTAGACATCGAAAGAGTCCAAAGGCACTACTTCTTTTCACCAAGGCATCACACAGCAGCAGTAGCAGTTTCAAGAAACACACCGAGGGCTCTGGAATAGGAAGCAATTCTCAATCTCCCCCACCTTTCTGTTGTTCGGCCTTATGCTGTCTATCATTTGTTAGGCCACTAAAAGAGTTCTTAGACAAAGGAAAAATAAATAACAAGGAAGTCTTGATTGGTTCCAACAAGAGCCACAAAGCTTCTTCGAAAAGGGAATTCAGATTTTAGCAGAAAGATGGCAGAAATATTGAGGTAAGGCAGAGATGATCTTGACAAGAAACCATCTTTGCATAATTGATAGTTAGTACCAATAAAACTTCACAAAAAAGTTTCATTTATATGTGAATTAATATCGTATGTGTTTTCACATATCTTCTGAACAAATTCTCTTTTAACTACGTCTTTACAGCTCAATGACTCTTTTACTTACTTTAACAGTAGAAGGAAGGGATTTTAACAGTAGAAAGAAGGAATCAGGTTGGTCGTTTTGGTATCGACGATTTAACTGTTGGTGATCCTACTCAGGCTGTATTTGCATCTTTGCATATTTTGCATCTAAAATAACGAAAGAGGAGTTCTTGTGGGGATGCCAGAAGTTCATCAGAGAGAAAAGTGGAAGAGAAATTATTGAAGCATAAAACAAAAATAGCACCCAGGGAGGGATGGTTTGATCTATCCAATCATATTACGGAAGGCAGCAAAAGACTTAAGAAAACCCATATCCATAATCATGAGCGCATCTCTGGATTCAGGGGAGGTCCATATGAACTGGAGATGTGCTTTGACCCCCATTGTGAATTGGTATTCCCAATTAACAATGGGAGGAAATAATTGAGTTTCTGGTTAAAGAAATAATGCAGGAGTATCTATACGGGAATGAACTTATACTGCAGTCAGAGAATTGATTTGTTAAGGAGCAATCTTGTCTGATCAATCTTCCAAGTAGAAGGAATCTGTTTTGTAGAGATGAGATACATTTAAACAAATGTGGTTCAAGAGTTTTTGCCAGTATTATTGAGGATACCTTAAAGGTTCGGGGAAACTGCTAGATTAGAGAAGGACAAGGATAATATAGATACACGCTTATCATATAGTACTGGTCATATTAACGGTTGCACATACCTCAAGGGCATTTGTTTGTTACCGCACCAGAAGATAGTTGCAAGATATTCTGAGAGCAAACGCATTTCAAATAAGCGAGTAGCAAATGCCAGGGAAGCGAGCTTAAATAACTTTAAGGGGCATGTCAGGGTAGTTAACTATATAAGAACACTAAGTCTTAATTGTGTATAAGGTAATGTCAGAAGTGTCGTCAATAAAACGAGTGAATTCGAACTGCTGGTCACTCAATAAAATGAGTGAATTCGAACTGCTGGTTAAGACAAGTAACGCTGACATAACAGGGCTTTTGGAAACATGGTGCCACCAGGAGATAAGGAATGATATGTTTCAATACGGTATGTATAATGCATTTAGGAAGGATAGGGAAGATAGAGGGGCTGGTGGTGTCATGCTTCTTATCAAAAGCAGCCTGAGCGCGACGAAAACTTTCCCGGATTTATCTGTTTCGCATGCTAGTATAGAATCTGTATGGTGTGAGATAGTTAGAAGCAACGGTATAATGAGAGTGAGAGTGGATCATCTACAGGCCAGGTGATTATGACGATTATGATGAGAGCCTCTACATGCAAATGGAGTGGTCAAGTAAGCATGAATGTCTTTAATGTCCATCAAAGTCAATTTGCCTCTAACTGATTGGAGGAAATGGGAGGGAAATTCCACATGGGGGACAAAATTTTTAAATCAACTAGATGATTGCTATTTGTATCAACATGTCAGGGAAAGTACTAGGGAAAATAATACATACTCTAGACCTCATCATCACCCATGAACCGGATGACATAATAGCGCTGACAGTAGAGAAATCAGTAGCAGGAATTGATGATGGAGTTTTGCATTGGGCTATGAAGAGAGAGAGGCAGCAGTAGTTAAAGGTAAAGGAATCGGTTATAATTTCAGGAAAGGAAATTACGATGCCTTAAGGTGCTACATAGCCTCTAACTGGGTAGATATCTCAGAGAGGGCGAATACAATTGAATAATGGTATACGTTTAAAACATTAATCACAGAAGCCTTGAATACTTCTATACCATTAAAAACAAATACTCCATGAGGAGGATTCCAAGTTGGATGAATAATGAAGTTGCCAGATTACTTGAGCAGAAAAAGACGGCATGAAAAAGTTACAAAGCAATAAAAAGTACTGAAGCCTATAACAGTTACAAATTGATCTGTAAAAATGATAGCAATCAAAACTATTGGTAACATCTGGTGGAGGAAACAAGAAATGCTGACCCTTGGGATATAATCTATAAGCTTTCAAGAAAAAAATTTCCAGAAGATTTACCTTATATGGACAGCCCTGACCAAACGGAAATTAGACGCATTAATCGGGAATATAAGGGAACAACTGAAATTGCCATTTTTAACATGCTTGATCTAGGTGTTGCAGTAGCTAAATTGAACCATAAAAAATGCCCTGGAGTTGACCTCATTGAGAATCAAGTGATTGTAAAAGTTTATGAATTCTTCCCTGAGACCTTATTAAACTTATTTTATAAATGCTTGCTAGAGGGGCTTTTTCCTCTTGAACTTTGCATGCTTGCATGCTTAAAAATCTTGTATAAACCGGGAAAGCCAAAAACAAACTCCAGAGCATACAGGCCAATCTCTTTGTTGGCCAATCTTGGAAAATTATTTGATAGGATGATTGCTCCAAGGATTTTAAAATTATTCACAGAACATCAACTCTCCTCTGATTGCCAGTTCGGATTCAAAAAAGGACAATCCACTGAGGATGCAATCTCAACCTTGCTGACTTACATTCAGGAGGCAAACAGCAAATATATTCTTGCTGTTTTTATTGACTTTGAGGGCGCTTTCGATTCCCTCTGGTAGAAGAGTGTGCCCTCAAGTCACTGCAAATGGTGAAGTGTGATGACTACCTGTTCAAAATATTACTTTAGGGACTGACAATTTAGAGTATATGCAAAGCATTTATCATACATGACTACAGTTTCCAGAGGATGCCCTCAGGGTTCAGTCTTGGGACCTCTCTTCTGGAATGCAGTGCTAGACTAGGGGCTCACAAAGAATAGAGAAGGGTTCATCACAGTTGCAAAAGCAGATGACCTGGTGGTGGCTGTGCAGGGAGGATCAAGACAAATTCTAGAGCAAAAAATTCAGTCAGTTTTCAATGATTGGCATGGTCGGGTTTAAATAAACTAAAGATTTCTGTCACCAAGATCAATTTCATGGTGTTTAAACACCACTTCGATTATGGAAGGCCGCCAAAGGTAACCCTATATGGTACTCAAATTCCATTAATATGGTCCTTAAAATGGAAATTAGACGCATTAATCCGGAATATACGGGAACAACTGAAATTGCCATTTTTAACATGCTTGAGCTAAGTGTTGCAGTAGCTAAATTGAACCATAAAAAATGCCCTGGAATTGACCTCATTGAAAATCAAGTGATTGAAAAATTTTATGAATTCTTCCCTGAGACCTTATAACATCGATGAATGGATAGAAGACGTGATGTCTAAATTTGAAGATGTAAAGATTGGTAGAATAGTTAATAATTGCCGCCAAGCAGAGCTTCTTCAGAATGATAAACTTCATGGATGGTTAGAAAATGGCCGCTATGCTTTAATCCAGCAAAGTGTAAGATATTGCACCTGGGGAACAGTAACCCCAAAATAACTTATACACTTTGCGGAGTTGAACTAAAACCGGTAGTGGAGGAAAGGGACTTGGGTATTACGATACAGTCAGATATGAAGTTCTCCGAGCGAATTGTAGACAGGTCGACAGGTGACCATCGCTCTATTGTCTTCCTGTTGGGATCAACTCTTCCTCTTCAACAACCTCGTCGTAATATCATACTTTACTCTCTTAGAAACATAAAAACGGGGTCGTTTTAATCGTTCCGTTCTCTGATTTGCCTGAAGACAACCAAGAAAATTTTAATTCTCTTACCGCTGACTACTAGTACTACAGATTCAAAACATTAGTATTACTGCAATTCAGAAATCTACGCATAAGAAGAAGCTAAAAACTATCTGCACACCTTGGTATAATAACGAAATTTCTTCTACTCGGAAACTTGTACATAAAGCCAGAAGAAATTTTCAGCGCAAACGGCGTACTTGGCCCCAAGAAGAAGTTAACAGATTATATGAAGAATAGAAAACTCAAAAGAAAATACGTAAAATTGATTTATGAAAGCAAATTGCAATCCTGGCACAATTTTGTCCGTACATCTGGGAATAATAATCCTTGGGGTGTCATTTATAAAATTTCTGTAAATAAAATGATCCTGGGTTTTTAACTCCATTACCTCCAACAGTAGGGAAACTGTTACATTAATAGACACCATAAATGCCATCTTGGACCAACTGCTGCCTAATGATGATCTCACTATTCACACTTCATACCATCTATCTATTCGAGTTTAAACCAAAAATACCTTCCTTTTGAAGAAACAAGTCCATTCACTGCAAAGGAACTTACTCCAATCCTGAATAAAATTCTGTCACACAAATGTCCTGGCGATCACGGGATTGACGTGTGTTATGCAATTCCCTGAGATTCGACGGAGGTCGAATCATTCGCTTGCCTTTCCAGCTCATCCCAAAGATGTTCAATAGGATTGAGATCCGTGGACTGAGCGGGCCACTGCAGCAAAGAAAGGTCATTGTCATGTTCCTGAAACCATTCCATAGTGAATCGAGCTTTGTGCACTGGCGCATTATCCTGCTGAAAGTAACCATCTGACTGAGGATAAACTGTCAACATGAACGGATGCACTTGTTTCGAATTCTTCAGTTTCATTTTCTGCCTTCACTAAAGCTCGCAACAATTGTAAAGCAGTTATTAATCAGTCCAAACTAGATTTTGAACAGACCAAGAGTAGAAAATTTGCTTCTTGCCCTAATGGTAGCCGAGCATTCTGGTCTCTTTCCAAAGCTATTAGCCGCAACTTTTGCACATCTCTTCTCCCACCTCTGTTAAAACCAGATGATTCTGTTGTCACTTCGGCCAAGGATAAAGCTGACTTGCTAGCATCCCATTTTATTTCCAACTCGTATTAATGATCTTGATAAAACACCTCCCACCATTCCCAACACGCTCTATTCAATGCCTCCTGTGGTCTTCCGTCAAAAGAATGTAAGAAGGATTTTGACGAATGTTGATGCTAAGAAAGCTCGAGGTCCTGATGGTATTCCTCCTCGTGTTCTGAAAACCTGTGCTCCTGAACTTACTCCTGTTCTTTGCCGCTTTTTTTTACTTTCTTATTCCAAAGATTTTTTTCTTTCTGTTTGGAAATTTGCTCATATCCAGCCAGTTCCTAAAAAGGGTGACAAATCCCTCCCATTCAATTATCGTTCCATTGCAATTACTTCTACTCTTTCTAAAGTAATTGAGAAATCAATTAACTGCCAAATCTTAAACCACCTAGAAACCTTCCATCTGATCAACGATCGCCAGTATGGATTCCGTCAATGTCGATCCACTGATGGTATTCTGGCTTATGCTACCTATTTATGGACAAATTCAATGGAAAGGTTCGGTGAAACACAAGCAGTTGCTCTTGGAATCTCAAAGGCTTTCTGTCGTGTTTGGCATAAAGATCTTCTAAACAAGCTTCCATCTTATGGTTTGCCAACTGTTCTTGTAATTGGTTTTCCAGTTTTCTCTCTGATCGCTCGCTGAGGGTGATGGTAGATGCCTCTCTGTCTTCTAAGTTCTCCAGTAATGCTAGTGTCCCCCAAGGTTCAGTTCTTTCCCCCACTCTTTTCCTCTTTTATATTAATGACCTTCTTCCATTGACTGGAAATCCTATCCATAGTTTTGCAGATGATTGCACATTGCATTTCACTGTCCAGTTTGGGCGGCTCCGTAGCCAGGTGGGAAGTAGCAGTAGTGAGTATCACATGCTTCTTGATTAGACAGGGGTTCGAGCCCGTCACCACCAAATACGGAAGATGCGGAAAGGTCAGGGAATGACCACCGCATATCCCGGAGCAATATGGCCTTAGTTGCTAATGCTCCTAAAAACCAAAACAACAACAACGACTTTCCAATTTGAAAAACGTTTCCCTGCTCAAACAGCTTCAACTTCCAGAATATCCACTTCCATTTCCTTAAATGCTGATCTCCAGTGGGGTAAAGATAACTTAATTTCAATCCTTCTAAAACTCAGTCGCTTCTTATAATTTCACAAAAAGGATTCTTCTGCTCCTATGTTTATCTTCGATGACCCTCTGATTTCTAGGCAAGTTGATATATCTGTTTTGGGGATTACCCTGACTTGTAATCTCTGTTGGCACAAGCACATTACAAATATTACTTCCTCTGCATCTAAAAAACTTGTTCTCTTTCGCTCTCGCCGTTACTTTTCTTCCAAACAGCTGTTCATTCTGTACAAATCACAAATCCGCCCTGCCATGGAATATTGTTTCCACAACTGGGGCAGTGTCCCCATAACCTCTCTCAGGCTTCTAGATTCCATTCAGAAGAGGGCAGTTAGATTAATTAATGACTCATCTCTAACAGACTCTCCACTTGCTGTCTCATTGACGTCTGTTTCTGCTGCATGCCTTTTTTACAGATACTTGTATGAGCACTGTTCTTCTGAATTGTCTTCTATAATTCCCGCTCTCTCTTTCAAAACAGTCCGAACACGTGCAGTCACCAGACAACACCCATTTACTGTCCAACTTCAAACTCACAGAACCAACTTTTCATGTTCCTCCTTTATTCATTCAGTTGCCGTTTTCTGGAACAACCTTCCTTCATATGTCTTTCCTGAAAATTAGTCTTCAAAAGTTCAAGTCTAATGTCAACATATCTTCTCTCGTCTTCTCAACCTCCAACCCAAGCAAGGTAATAAGTACTATAGTTTCTAATACATCTCGTGTTTGGGGTTTTCATATATTAAAAAAAAAAAAAGCACCCTAACAATTGGAATACTTGTGTTACAGGGAATTCTGATTGGAAATAGCCTTTTGAGCACAAGAGACAAATATCCATACCATGATATGATGTTTGGGAATGCAAATACTTCCGGCATTTGACGCATTTAAGTGGATTTGGAACATATGGACGGATCTTACAAGAAAGGTAACTTTTTGGTTGAAGAACACCATCCGGTTCGATCATTATCTTTTTGACATTGTTGACACTGCTTCAAGTTCTTCAGTAATTTCTTCCTCGGGGATATTAAGGAGGACTTTTTCCGAAATGAGCCCTTTAGAGGTGTTTAAAGTTCTGCGTGCGAGTTACTGAAATGGAAAGGCTTCCAGAGGTCGTTCGCTTCAGGAGCTGCCTATAATGATTGATATTAGGTGGTTCCACAAGGAGATCTAATGTTGGATTTTTTTTTTTTTTTTTTTTTGGGCTGATGCTATGTAAGCTTGCTGTCTTGCATTATTGGCCTACTACAGCTTTTTGCTCTTTTGCAGAAAAATAGTGATAAGCGCCTAAAGCTTTCGTTATCAACGAAACCTTTAGATGATGATCAGGAAAGCAGGTAGATCTGATGAAGAAATGATCTTTTTTGGTTTTGGTTGAGATAATTCGTGCTCAATAGATTATAAGCACTACAGTCGCTGAGATTAAGGGGTCCATCTTTGTTCCTTTTCCCCCTGAGTATTGGATTTACACACAGGTTACCGGACTCGCCACGTGGAACAGTGCCACCAGGGACCAAGCAATAAGAGGTTAGTGATTCGCGTGTTAATGAAGAAAAGTATCTTTCCTTTCTTGATGAAAGCGTACTTCTTTATTTGGAAAGAGCCAAAAATAAAATAACTTTGTAAATTAAAAAAACTTTAATATTCTCTTTAATCAGCGGACTGAAGTGATGACATTTTTAAATCGCTATGATCACTCGCTTAGCACTCGGGGATAGTTCAAGGAAAATCACCAGACAAAACCGATGTGCATTTTTTTTTTTTTTTGGCTGATGCTATGTAAGCTTACTTTCTTGCATGCATCATAAGCGCTTTGTGAAAAGAATTCCCTGCAAAGGCTTTCCTGTATTCGCCATTGTGTTTTTTATTTATTTTTTTTTATTGTTTATTCTTTTATGTATTGATATTTACTTTGTTGTGTATTTTCAATCTGCTTTGATCTCTTGCAATTGCAATGAATGTAATTAACTGTAATTTGCATAATGTACATCCTTCTAGCCGAACTAAGCTGTTCCAGGGGTGCCCCCTGATGTGGAAATAAAATGATATTAATAATAATAATTTGCCACTTCTAATGCTAATACTAAGTAGCGAAATCGAAAGGTACTTGGCCACTTGTTGGAAATGATAGATTGTAACGGCGAATTAATTTTAAAGAGGTGAACAAATTGACACAAGAGATTCGAAATATGATTTGAGAAATTAAATCGTCGAATGTAGAATAATTACGGATTATATATCGATGCTGCACATTCTTTTGAATAATTAGTTCGAATGCATATTTTTCCCCGAAAGATAAAAAGGTGTACCCTCTTAGTTGAGCGATGTAGATAAGTCTACTTCATGATACAGAAATGTCATATCAGGTTTAGGGGCTCAGGGCGCATAATGACTGATTTTTTTTTTTTTTTTTATCAGAGAAAACTCGCCCTGTAAATGATCCTCACATTTGTGAGGAATTGAACTATTTCAAATATTTGCAGGCACATTAGAAATGATAATCATTGTTCATCTTAACGTGAAACGAACTCTGAAAGCAACATAACCAAATAAATGTTCTTGATAATGAGTGCTTCTCTAGGAAACAGTTTTAAAATAAATAACGATGGATTACTTCAAGGAAATGTAATCTAAAAGTTTTAAGATAATCGTTACTTTTAGATGCATCTTTCCAAGTGAGACTGAATGTTATTTTGCTTGTGAAACTGCTTCTTAATGCTATCCGTTACATGTTGCGGTAGAAGAGATAGATGTTTTGCAAAATGTTAATCGAAGTTCATGGTAATCGACGGATTTTCTAGCGTCCCGAAAATTACACACCTGCTACAGAGCGATGTTTGATCCTCATTGAATGTTATAAATGATACCTGGAAAGCTTTACGGCACAAGCAAAGAATTTTGAATATGCTAGCCTTATTTCTTCTTCAGTCGGTTTGGCAGAATGATCGACGATCCATTAGGGCTTCTTAACGATTACCCATATAGTTATATGATGTTCGTAAAGAAACATACCTTAACAGGGATTAAAGTGTGCTGATAACAGCCTTTTCAAAACTGTGGGTGTTTATTTCTGCTTTTCAAATTACAAAAAAAAATAAATAAAAATCTTTGAAACTAAATTTATTGCAGAAAAATGTACTACAGTTTAACAGTTTTGGTTAAATAACGCTGCTATTCGAACCTCAGAGGCTTTAAAAACTGGAAGTAAAATATTCATTCCGAAGAAATGTAAATGAAATGAAAATAACTTGAATGGTAAAACGCCAGTACTCGTTCCTAGTAAAGCCTGGGGCGAAACGTTTTCTTAGAACGAAACCTTTGGTCAAATAGAGACCAAGATCTTCATCACTCAGGCCAGCGAAAAAGAACACGAGCGCTTTTAATTGTTTTTAGGTGGCCTGAGTCGTTGAAGAAAGGCATAGCGTTATGCTCTTTGTAGTTAATACTGCAAGTGTCCTTACCTGACTATCGGGGAGACGGCCATATTACACCTAACAGTGTTGGCAGTGATATATAGTATTAAAAAATACATTTATTGAGACCTTTTGATTTAAGAAAGATAAAGAGCTAGTTTTTAATTGAAGTGTTTCTTGGATATGTGTTTAGGTTAGGGGAGCCTATGACAGCGCAGCGAGTCTGAAAGCTGTTCGTCGCGCCATGTCATGTATGCTATGACAGTCTACATTCTACAAGTAAGTGTTTGACTGTAAGCTGAGAATTACAATGAGGATATTATGGAAAATCGCCTTTTGTTCTTAGATATGAGTTAATTAAGTGTATCAAATGCGCATTCTCACAAAAGAAACTTCCACATGTCTAATCATGTTCAAATTTTATTTTCATAGATGGGGTTCATGCATTATTTGGAATAATTTGGTTCTGCCAAATGTGGACTACAGATCTTTACATGCCTCTTTTATACAGTTTTACAATCAATCTATGGCGCGATGGAATCCAGCTATTGCAAAAGAAATCTTAGAATTTATTGGATTTCTAGCACATATTTTCAGGAAAACAGGGTTTTTTTTTTGGTTTTTTTTTTTATTTGTAATGAGGACGGATGAGCTAGAATCAGAACGTATCTTTCGGAAGCAACAATTGATGTGGGAGTTAATGATGTTAAATACACAAACTGATGATTTTATGGATATGATAAAAAAAATGATGAAAGCATTTGTTTATAATCATACGCAGGAACAATGGAGACGGGACTATATGCCTTGTGGATTAACTAAAGACTTTGGGGATCTTTGCAAGGCTTCTGGGAGGAATTTTTATCAGCGTGGTCAGCACTTATAGGAAGAGAGAATCTATTTCGTAGAGACGGAATGCATTTGCCAGTATCACTGATACTGGCAAATATTTTAAGGTATTTGCCAGTATCACTGATACTGGCAAATACCTTAAAGTTAATCACTGTTTATCTCTAAAGGTTTAGAAAAACTGTAGTTAGAATGAGACAGGGATAATACAGGTACACGTTTATCTGGTGATATTGGCCAAAGTAACCCTTGCACACATTAATTTTTTTCTTGTTTGTTGCCGCAAGAGCAGATATTAGCTTGGATTGGAATTTTTTTGGAGCATTAACTGATATTGGCAAGATGAATCAAGGATAGCAGTAATTCAACCGAAACGAAAACTAATGGTAGGGAAATAAACTTAAATAACTTCAAGAAATGAGTTAAAGTAATAAACTAGACAAAAACACTTAGTCTTAATTGTGTCCGTGATAATATTAACAGTGTTGTCAATAGAATGAGTGCAGACTAAAACAACTCCTAGTTAGGACAACTAATGCTGACATAATGGGAAAAACAAAGATATGGTGCAAACCAAAAATAGGTATGATGAGTTTCACTATCGTTTGTATATATTTACGTAAGCCAGACAAGAGAGATTGTTGTCGTTGTTATTTGATTTTTAGGAGCATTAGCAACTAAGGCCATATTGCTCCGGGGAAATGCGGTGGTCATTCCCTGACCTTTCCGCATCCTCCGTATTTGAAGGCTCACGGGCTCGAACCCCGGTCTAATCAAGAAGCGTGTGCTACGCACTACTGCTCCTGCCCACCTGGCTACGGAGGCGCAGACAAGAGAGAAGGGATGAGGTTGCGTCACCCTTCTTGTTAACAACAAAGGCTTTTCCAAATTCAGAATTTAGGCATGCCAATATAACCGGTGTGTGTGTGTGTGTGTGTGTGTGTGTGTAAAGTGCAAAATATTTGAGGTTTAACGGCACCAGGGTTTAATATTATTATTTTTCGTACTCTGGCAGGCCCTGCCACCTAATTTTCGAAGACCTCAGTGGCAAGGGCCTATTGTATATATAAAACCAAAAAAAAAAAAAAAAAAGGGGAGAGAGAAGGATAAGCCGAATAGAGTTTTAAACGAGGATTTCGTTAAATTTGGACTTAACACTTTGGCAACATTGTATTAGGGGCGTACACGGTCGATTTAGTTAGAGTAGGGGAAGACTGAAGACTGGGGGGAAAAAGGTAGGAGTAATGGAGACGAAAAGGAAGGCGACCCCAGGTGTGTGTAGTGTGTTCGTCTTTACTGGCACCAGGGTTTACCTCATTTCCGCGTTGCTTTCATTGTAGGTGTGACAGTTCACTGTAAAGGCCACAGATTTAAAAGTGTATGGATTTTGTAGGCGTAGTGTATCATTGTTCTTCTGGCCATTTAACCGCTCGACCCCTACTGGGGCCCAACGTTGTCCACACTATGCCTCGTGCAGGCAGACCAGGTACACTGAATCTGGTCTGGCGCTCCTCAAGTTAACGTAAAAAAATTCCTTGCCCTAGAGTATTGGGTTCTTAGATGGCTGAACAATAAACTTCGTTTTCCCCGTACAATATCCAGACAACAGCTTTATAAAAACTTAAAAACAAAGCCTCTGCAACAGATGATCAACGAGTCTGGAGTCATGCTTCTTGTAAAGTTAATTATTTCTGCAACCAATTCACCAAACCTAGCAGCACCCACGAACAGAGAAAACTCAAGAAACCAACAACAATTCAAATCCAAACTCTCCAGACTAAAACAGATGGACAGGATGTTCCCCAATGCATCCCTTCACCTCAAATTATTACAACATTGATTGTAAGAGGTTGCTCAACTCTGAAGCCTACAGGAGTCTCATTTCCAAACAAATTATGAGAAATACAAAAGAACTGCCTGCCTGCAACCCAGTAACTACATCAGAGAGCCAAACGTGATGTTCTGCAATATATATTTTTGATCATTATAATTCATATTCGTTGTTAATGTATATATAGAATATCCTATATATATATATATATATATATATATTTGTCTCCTTTGTACTGAATTTATGCCCCTAGCCTAGTGCTGTGATGGGCCTGCTGTAGTTGCAATAAATGAAAAATTTATTTATTTATTTAGTATTTAGATATATATTTATATCTGGCAGGTCCCTGCCACCTAATTTCCTTAGATTTCAGTGGCAAGGATCTAAAACAAAAAGAAAAAGAAAATAAATTTAAAAAAAAATTCTCGCTCGGTGGGGGTTAAGAAAATTGAGTAGAAATGCCAAATGAGTTTAGTGTGAACACAATTAAATTTAGTCGTTATTAAATTCTTCAAGTTATGTGAGGTATACGCTAGCGTATTAGGTAGAGTGAGGGAGGAGACAGAAGACTAGAGGAATAGACAGAAATATGGAGACGATAGAGAAGGCAACCCCAGATAATCAGTGGGGCAGGTCCATGCCCCACCAGGCGAAGAGAGGAGTGGCAAGGACGGAAAAGACCTTCACCTCTCCTCCCCCTGCCGGAGGAGAGGGGAAAAGATAGGCCCATGCAAGGGAGCATGGTTTGAGAGCCAAGATGGCTAGCAGCAACCTGTAGTTGGTCTGCAGTGGCATTGGTGTTCCCATTTGGGATATCACTCATGGGACCGGGTCCCGTCCAGTTTAGTCAAGTCAGTGAAGGTCTGTGTTGATAAATGTCAAGTCCGGTGGTTTGTCACTGTTCGTGAAGTCTTGCCCAGGTAGTAGAGGTGTCAATTCCCGGATCCATATCAAGTGCAGTGATCAGGTTCCTTCAGGATTTCAGGAGTGAGGGAAAAAATAAAAACAGTCTTTTCCTTATTCTATGCGCCTTTGTCACAGAGTGTTGACCGTTGTTTTCAGGGTTGCTGATCTTTGGCCAGTTCTGGTGTAATTTGCTGGTTCCAGTTACTGTCCAGTCCTTTGCTCAGTTCGTGCCTTGAGCTGGTATTTCTTGCTGATCAGGTTTGTCTGTTTCCCTTGGACTCGACGTGCTAGTTCGCAGGTTCGCCAGCCAGGGGCTGTGTCTGCGCATATCATGTGTGTGTGTGTGTAGCAGTTGGAGGTGGCTGTTGTTGTTTGTTGTGTTATGGCCCATTGGCATCTAAGGCCATAATGCGCCAAGTCGAAAGGAAGAAAAGGTAAAATGTGAGTGAGGGTATGTTACAGACAAGAGGATTGTGAGGAATATGGCGAGAGCTTCTAAATGCAAATGGAATGGGAAGCAAGTGTGAATTTATTATTATGGATGATTTCGGTTGGAGGAGTTTTTATTATTATTGCTCTTAATTATTTCTCAATAATTGGGAAAAATAATATAAGATTCCACCTCATGACGGGTATTGCTACCAAGTACATAGGGTGGTTGTTACGTCTGGTGTTACTGGTGGTAGAGAAACTGACTATACTGCAGGTATTCAGAATTGCGACTTTCTAGAGTTCCTTTTAGGTGTTCGCTGCGAGACCTATTGCTGCTAGGTTTTTATGTAGGGTCTTTGACACGATACTGATGGTTGACAGGATGATGTTCGTTACTTGTTGCATATGCCACATCTCTTTTGATCTCCTGTCTTAGGCTCGTGTTTTTCCTGATCTTTTCCTCATGAGTTTTCTGAAGGTTGCTGGCGTTGGGCATGATTTATTGAGTAATTTCTTGTAGAGATAAGGGAACATAATCCCATTGTTTAAGGCAACTTAAAACTGAACTTGGAACACACGTCTAAGTATTGACACTACACCTAAAAGACATCCAGCTTCTTAAAAGGGCGAACACGTGGAACGTCTTCAAACATGTGAGTCACAGAGATTCGTAAGGGGACCTACAGTAATTGTGGTTTATAAGGCTTATAATGAGGGGGACAGTAAAATGAACGGTGAAAATTTCATCTTTATTTGATTCCAGAAGTAACGGCCATAAATTTAAATTACAGGCAAAGAAGTGCCCATCACTGGATTGCAGTTTTTCTTTCAGAGAGCGGGTTATTACTGGAATAAGTTACCGCTTTGGGCTGTTGAGGCTGACAGCTTTGTGAAATTCAAAGTTTAGATGATTAGTTACTTTAATAAGTAGGAAAATGCAGAGGTAGTTTATTTTTTTAGCGCAGAAAAAAAAAACCTATAGCTTTCTTGCATTATAAAATAAACAAGACACTTCAAAAAATAATAATAATAATAATAATAAACAAGGCAAGAGACTTCACAAAATGTATTAGAAAAGGTGTGATGCCTAAAGAGTGGAATAATGCAATCATAGTTTTGCTGCATAAGAAAGGAGATAAATCAGAAATTGGAAATTATAGACCAATTAGCTTGTTATCCCACATCTACAAGTTGTTCACAAGGGTCATTACTAACAGATTAGATAGAATACTTGATGAGAATCAACCGAAAGAGCAAGCTAGATTTAGGACAGGATTCTCAACTATGGATCACCTTCACGTAACATCACAGCTAATGGAGAAAGCAAATGAATATAAAACACCATTTTGCCTGGCATTTGTGGATTATGAAAAGGCATTTGACTCCATACAGCATAAGACAATGTTTCATTCACTGGAAAGACAAGGCATGGATACCCCATATATTATGATTTTGAAGAAAATATATGAGAACGCTACCTACTTTATTAGACTAGACAAAGACAGTAGCAAACTTAAAATTGGGAAAGGAGTTCGACAAGGAGGCACAATATCTCTGAAGTTGTTTACTGCTGCCCTTGAGGAAGCTTTCAGAAGAATAGACTGGTCACAGAAATGAGTCAATGTGAATGGACAGTACCTAAACCATTTACGATTTGCAGATAACATTGTGTTCATAAGCCACAATCCCAAAGAATTAGAGGAAAATCTTAATCAGTTATTTAGGGTCAGTAAGGATTTTGGACTAAAGATGAATATGGCTAAAACAAACGTAATGATGAACAAGTATGCCACAGAAAGGGATATAATGATTGAAGGAGCAGTAATTGAAAAGGTAGAGTCATATACTTATCTGGGACAAGTCATTGGCCGTAATAATGATAAATTGCTGGAAGTCAAGAGAAGAATAAATTTTGGATGGATAGCATTCAGGAAGTATAGTCACATGCTGAGGAGCAATATCCCTATTTGTCTGAAACATACAATAATGAACAAATGTATACTCCCCATCATGACTTATGGAAGTGAATCTTGGGCACTCACCAAAAGAATGGAAGAGAAGCTAAGAACAGCGAAGAATGGAACGGATTATATTGGCAATCAGACTGTTAGATAAGAAGAGTAACACATGGATTAGACAGCAAGCTCAACTAAAGGACATTCTTATCAAAACTTAAGAACTAAAATAGTAGTGGGCAGGACACATAGCTCGAAGACAAGATAACAGATGGCCTAATAAAATAACTGAATGGTGCCAAAGAGGAGCAAGAAGAAAACCTGGAAGACAACGACAGAGATGGACAGATGCAATTCATGGGTAGCAAATGGATGGCCATTGCAAAAAACAGAAGGAACTGGAAAGTTGCTGGAGAGACCTTCATCCTGCAGTGGATTGAAAATGGCTGATGATGATGATGATGCCGATACCCTCTTTTGAATGGAACCTAGAAGCCTGAGAGGTTTTTGGGGCACTGCTCCAGATGTGGGAACAATATTACGTAGTAAGCCGGATTTGCAATTACTGCAGAGTCAAGAACAGTTTGGATGAAAAGTAATGCCAAGAGAAAAGGAGAAAACCAAGTTTTTTAGATGCAGAGGAAGCAATATTTGTAATGTGCTTTATGCCAGGAGAGATTAGAAGTCAGGGTAATCCCAAGACCCAAGATCTTGCCTAGAAATCAGAGCGTCATCGAAGATAAACATAGGAGCAGAAGAATCCTTTCTCCGAGATATAAGACAGGATTGAGTTTTAGAAGGATTGAAATTTAGTTATCTTTACCCCACTGGAGATCAGCATTTAAGGAAATGGTAGTGGATATTCGAGAAGTTGAAGCTGTTTGAGCAGGGAGACGTTTTTCCAACTGGCAAGTGAAATGCAATGTCCTATCATCGGCAAAACTACGGATAGGATTTCCAGTCAATGGTAGAAGGTCATTAATATACAAGATGAAAAGAGTGGGGGAAAGAACTGAACCTTGGGGGACACCAGCATTAGTGGAGATGTTAGAAGACAGAGAGCCGTCTACCGTTAACCAGTGAGCAATCAGAGACAAAACTGGATACTAAATTACAAAAAACAGCTGGCAAACCTTAGGATGGAAGCTTTTTTTAGAAGACTTTTATGACAAACACGATCCAGAGCCTTTGAGATGTCAAGAGCAACTGTTTGTGTTTCATCGAACTTTTCCACTGAATTTGTTGACAAATGGGTAACATAGACCAGAATATCACCAGTGGATCGATAATGATGGAATCCATACTGGCAATAGTTGATCAGACGGTAGGTTTCTGATAATTTAAAAGTTTCTGGTTAATTGATTTCTCCATTGCTTTTAAAAAAAGAGTAGAAGTAATTGCAATGGGATGATAATTGGATGGGCGAGATTTGTCACCCTTTTTAGGAACTGGCTAGATATGAGCAAATTTCCAAGCAGAAGTAAAAACACCTTTGGAATAAGAAAGTGAAAAAAAGGCGGCAAAGAACAGAAGTAAGTTCAGGAGCTCAGGTTTTGAGAACAAGTTGGGAAATACCATCAGGACCTGGAGCTTTCTTAGTATCCAATTCATCAAAATCCTTCTGACATCCTTTTGAACGAAGACCAACAAGAGGCATTGAATATAGTGTGCTGGGAATGGTTTGAGGTGATTTACCAAGATCATCGATACATTAGTAGGAAGCAAAATAGGATGCCAGCAGGTCAGCTTTATCTTTGGCTGATGTGGCAACAGAACCATTTGGTTTTGACAGAAGTGAGAACAGAGATGAGCAAAAATTGCAGCCAGTACGTTTGGCAAGACACCAGAATAGTCGGCTACCATTGGATAAGAAGCAAGTTTTCTACTCTTAGCCTGTTCGAAATCTAGTTTAGACTGATTAATAACTGCTTTACAAAGTATAAATGATACTTAGTAATAAAAATTATTATTATGCTATGGCGCTTATAAAAAGAAGTTCTGGAAATATTTTGTAATAAAAAATTAGAAATATTATACGATTTAAGAGAATATAATGGTTAGCTTTAAAAATATTATGTTGAAAGAGGTTCTTTTTACGTTGAAAGGGGTTCGCGAGTCAAAAAAAGTTTGGGAACCGCTGCTCTACACCATACCAAAGCTGCTAAGATCGCCACTGTATTGTCATCTAAACCACTACCTAGTTTGACCTAGCTACATGACACAGAAATTTTTGTGCTGATAAGGTAGAGACCAAGAAGGCTCAACCTAAAAAATTACCATAATACAAGAAGAGAAGAATTGCCCATGTTACGATAAGAATCAATATTCATAATTCTATTCACAATTAATGGACCCGGACTGGTCTAGGCCTATACTAAAGACGCCCAGATCAGTACACTGTCACCCCCGAACTTCCCTGTGGATACAACGCAGTATACTTATGTCATTGTGTGCATACAGCTGTTGTATCCCGTCGTGTGCAGCGTCTGATCCCACTCCTCCATGTCTTTCTTTTATTCAGTAACAGTGACTCTCCAATTTCCTGCTGCAACACGTTTCTACTTCGGCAGGTCATAATCAGAAATCTGATTGAACAGGACGCCGTTCCTGTTTGTCACCAGATCGGTAATGCGATGTACAAATTTTTTTATTAAAAATAAGTTATTTTATTAGAGTTCGGTTTCGCAGAATTTTCTCTTTTGATTTGGTCGTAACTATTAAGATTCATGAATTATTATTTTATTTATTAACTCTATATATGCTAGTGCCGTAAATAAAATAAGTACAAATCTGAATAACAAGTACACATCAGAGTGATTGTATGCAATAAATAAGTACAGTACAATATATATACATCGTACTGTACTGTATATATTGTATTGTATTGAAGGCATACATACATACATACATACACACACACACACACACACATACATACACACACATACACACACACACACACACACATACATACACACACACACATACATACACACACACACATACACACACACACATATATATACCTTCAATACAATATATATATATCTTCAATCCTTCAATTTTAATGAGAAGAAAACCAACTGCTTTCCTATTCTGCTGATTAATAATATCCACAGCCTATTTAATACTTTGATTCTGAAGAGTAGCTTATAAGCTACTCTTCAGAATCGAAGTACTAGAATGTCATTTTGGCTTATAGAATGCGCCCATCGGCTGAAAATGCGCAATGTTTATTTTTAGCAAAGCATACGTTCCAAATCGAAGAATCTAGGGCTCTGTGCATAAGAACTCGGTTGTTCATTTCACGACCTCGATAATCTTTGTTCATCTACGGAGGGCCTATCTGTAATGGCTATAATTCTCTCTTTCTCTTGCAAATCCCTTCCTCCATGTTAAATATATTGCTAACGGTCTATTTAATCAGCAAAAAATGGTGACATGCACGTGCTCTTTATATAACTGGAAACCTTTCCGTAAGGACAAATTTTCTTATTTATCAAGGTACAAATACACTCATTCACCCAATCATTACCGGCTGCTAAGTAGGGTGGCTTTCTTTTAGCGCAAATCTGGAAGAGTAACGAAGCACGAAATTGAGATCTATGTCGTGATAGTGAACCCGGCAACCTCCTTTATGTAGCATATCTCGGTATTGCTTCAAAATAAAAGAAGCTCCCAGAAGTTCTCAGACTTCTCTACTTCCAAAGATAGAGCCATACATAAGAAGACTGAGCACAATATCAGCGATTAAAAAAGAGAAGGTTCGCAATGTCTTTGCTATCCCACTACTTGAACTATCGACTTTTACATGCACGGCTACTGGAATTAGTGCCAGAAATTGCGCATTTAGAAGAAACATTTTCATCTCGAGCAAGAGTAGTGTCTAGTACCGATGTATCTGCGTTCCGAGTGTACGTTGAATTTATTCACCCAGCGTTGCTATTTTTAGAACCAATGCATAATTTAAATGTTTACAAGATATCTTGAATGCAGTGAAAAAAAAAAAAAAAAATGAACGACGAAAGCGCTTCGGAATAAATTCAGAAAATTGTTTTTAATCATCGAAGTACGTGGCACAACTTGTTTCAGTATTCATAAGAACTCCTCGCTACCATTACACTCGATGATTAATGGATAAACCAAACATTCCGATTGCCAAAAATTCAGGTGCTCAATTTTAATATAATAGAGGATGCCACTCTCTATAAGAAACCGAAATTTGTGAGTGAAATGTTTGTTTGCTATTTGGAGCATTAGCAACTAAGGCCATATTGCTCCGGGGATATGCGGTGGTCATTCCCTGACCTTTCCGCATTCGGTGGTGACGGGCTCAAACACTGGTCTAATCAAGAAGCGTGTGCACTGCTGCTCTTCCCACCTGGCTACGGAGTCGCCACCGAAATTTGTAAATTCAAAATGAAATCATCCCCACTGTAGAATAAAATAAATAAATACTAATAACTAGGGGCACCGCCCCCTTCTCGCTTTGCTCGCCAATCCCCACGCACTCTTTTCTACGTAATATGTACAGATATGACGGAGTAAGTCAAATATTTTCTACATAAAAGACACCTGTCGAAACGCACTGATCGATATCTACTCAGGAAATGACCTATATAATTATTTACCTGTGCATTTGTAGGGCACAGCATTCTGAAGATCGAATAAATATCACTATGTAAATATTTACCTGCTTTTGCATAGATGACTTAGGAAAAGGCCTGGTGAAAATTCAAAAAACTTTGTACCACTCCATACTGCGACTAAAAGGCAGTGATTGGCAGGTGCCACTCACTATTTACCCCTGTCCTCTTTCCTCCTAGGTTGACATGCCTAGGATGTTTAACCCCCCCACTTACCGCTGTTTTAAAATCGGGAACTCGTTTTCCGATTTTAAAACAGCGGAATGGGGGGATAAATACTCTACCTAAGCTAAGCACGCCCTCCTCGACGACACATTACAATCAGAAACAAAACGCATTCATAATATCACCCAATCACAGAACTCGACGGTACAATCACTACGTTCTACACTGCGCGGAAACAAATGGTACCAAAATAATAGATTTTAGCCAAAGGCCTTTTGCTTCGGGTTCCATAATGCATGAGTAATATTGTTGCATCCGAAAGAGTAGGACTAAAATATTTAACTGAAATATATACAAAGTATACAAATATTTACGAATATACAATATTCATTAGTACACAAAAAAAAAACGTTACAATGGAACATCAAATGTTAGACAGCGAAGCACGCGCACGCGGTTGGTGAAAGTTATGGAGGCAGTTGTCAATAATTACAGTATTTGCATTTGTAGTGACGTAATTTCCTCGCCCTCTTCTCCCATTGGCTCTATTAAATATCACTAGGAGGAAATTTGTTTAATATATAGAGATAATAATTGTTGTTTTATACATTCGTACTTTAATAATAATAAAAAAGTGTAGTGGTACCTCATTGATTTACCCAATTTTTCGTTAAGAACGGTATTCAAATCATTTTTTTTTTCGGACTGAGAATGCATTATAAACACATCGTTCCGTATAAACGACTCATGATTATATCAATGAAAAGGATATACTGTATAAGTTGGTAGAAAGTGAGAAAGAGGATAGGCAAGGAGCTAACAAAACGAGAATTGAAACTACGGAAAAATCCGGAAGGTACATTATTATTATTGTTGCTCTTTTATTATTTCTCCCTGATTAGGGGATACCCCGTGATTGGTAGTAAACACAGGGTGGTTGTTATGTCTGGTGTTACTGTCGGTCGACTAACTCTCTGACTGTCCTACAGGTCTTTCATGATTGCGACATTCTGGAGTTCATTGTAGGTGTTCGCTGGGAGACCTGTTGCTGCCGGGCTGTTATGTAGGTCTTCGGCACCATACGCAGTGCCAAAGACCTGCATAGCATGGTTGACATCGTAGTTGACACGATGATCGGGATTGTCTTGTTACATATGCTACTTTTCTTTGATCTGCAGTCTTAGGTTTGTGTACTTCCTGCTTTTCTCCTCATTGGTTTTCTGGAGGTTTCCAGTGTTGGGCACCGCTATGTCAATAATTAGGTGACCTTTTCCTTCTTGTTGCCAAGGCTTATGTCGAGTCTGTTGTGCGCGATTGTCTTGTCCGTTATTATGGCGCGGTCCCAGTACGGCTTGTGGGTTGGGGTCTCTAGTACTTGTGTGTTGGGGTCTCTAGTGGTACCTCATTGATTTACCCAATTTTTCGTTAAGAATGGTATTCAAATCTTTTTTTTTTTTTTTTCTCGGACTGAGAATGCATAATAAACACATCGTTCCGTATAAACGACTGATGATTATATCATTGAAAAGGATATACACTGTATAAGTTTGATACTTGTAGTTTGTACTTGTTAGTACGGTACACTTTCTTTGATCAACAGGTATTTCCTTGCTAGCTTCTGATGTATTATCCTGGCTACCTGGTCGTGTTCTCAGTCTGGGTGATCACCTTGCATCCCGCGGCGATGTTTTATAGTTTCTAAGGCTATATGGCATCGTCGAGATGTGCCATGTTACACTCCGGGCTCCTTGGCAATGTATTGTCTATACATTTACCTTCCCTCTCAACAAGAGCGTCCGCCAATGGTTTTCTCCTAGCCTAACACATCGTATATACTTACTGGGCACGGCTCCATCAACTCCAAACTATTTAAATTTGCCTTGTCTGACACCAATCTCTGCTTGTGTGGTGCTGAGGAAACCTGGACGCACATTCTGTATCGCTGCAACCTGTACCACGATGACAGAAATACATTACAAGCTGCTGTCAGCAACTTCTCTGAAGGAAATGAAGTAGCGCTGACTGAAAATTCTCAATCGTTCTCAGCTCTACAACAGTTCTGCTCTGCTGTTTTCACTAAAAGAAAGCAACTCTTCTCAAGTTTATCAACATATCAACAACAAGGAACCAACCCAACACCTGCAATGTCTATAGCCTCTTGAAACTGATATCGCCTGCCATCTATTCTCTTTTTTTTTTTTTTTTTTTATTAGCTGGTACCCCAGTTTGGGCAGCTGTGGATACAGGATTAGCTAACACCCATTGGTATATAGCACTACCTTCAGTGGGTGCGGTTTTCGTTCTTCCTAGGATAGGAAAAGACTGCTGTCTTGTGGTTCCTGGGACACAAGTAATACTTCTGATTAATTACGTGATGTGATTTGCTCTGTGAACATGATACATGTTCATCACACCTATAACATTGTAATTAACACGATTATATGTATATATCATTGTATGTATCATTATATATTGTATCATATATATATATCATTGTATATATATATCTATGCATGTACATAGCGGATTTGCCAGTTTCTGGCTAGGGGCCGCTTGCTGTTCTTTGTTAATAAAGAATAAAGTACAGAAAAAAAAAAAAAAAAAAAAAAATATACATAAGAGGGCTTTGCTTTTACATCCGCAAAGGCATTTCTACGGAATTTCAGGGAATCATTGTTAACCCTCAGGCTGATCCCAAAACTGAATGAACCCGATGCTGGAATTTGTTAGAGAACACCTGGCAGAATAGATGGAATTCTACCGAAAAAGAAGCTATCACCAAAAACTGCGTTCCCGACGTAACTGCACTACTCTCATCATCCACCAGAAAATGGTTTTCACCCTCACTGTTTACCTCATACATACTAACTGGGAATGGTTCGCTTAACGCAAAACTCTACCAATTCAGACTTTCGAATACAGTCTCCTGTCGATGTGGGCCACTGGAAGACTCTCCTCACGTACTTTTTGAATGCTCCATTTACGAGGACCTAAGAGTGGCTCTTAAGGCAACAGTACCAAACTTGTGTCCCGGAGGTGAGAAGATACTCATTTCTGTCAACAATTTCCAGGCCCTTCAAACTTTCTGCAATGCTGCTTTTAATCGCAGGAAGGCTTTCAACCTCAATGTTAATTCAACAAATCAAACTGAAAACACATCATAAATCATAATACAATTGTGTGCTGCCTCGTCGTCCTGATGACGTCATATACAAAATTGTTGTGGTTTTCAACAACACGCAAAGATTTTAACAGATGATGCACTTTTCTGACTCATCCTTTGTCAAGACTCTCTTCAACTAAATCCTTCCTCTGCTCAGTGATACCGTCATCGATCAGAGACTTCTGACACCACTGCAGATTAACAGAATTCAGGATTATATCTAGAACTTGTTCCTGCAGATCATGATTGAATGACATTACTACTTCTGTTTGACAATACACCTTTTTCTCTTTGTGGACCACTTTGGGCAGCACTGCATAAAGACGTGGACAAGAAATGGATAAAGATTTTATTTTATTTTTATTTATTTTTTTTTCTTCTTTTTTTTCTCTTATTTATTTATTATTATTATTTTTTTGACTTTGTGCTATTCACATCCTTATTTCTTCGTCTTCTGCTGTCCTCTCCTGGGAGTGTGTGTGTGTGTGTGTGTGTGTGTGTGTGTGTGTGTGTGTGTGTGTGTGCGCGCGCGCGCGCGTGCGTGCTGATGCCGGCTTGCTGGCACGGGGTTCTTTTGAATGGCTCCAAACCCTCTTTGGACATCAGCACGTGACTGTTGAGGTTGGTCATGGTTCTTGCGCAGTTGTGGCCTACCTCCCCGTGGTGTAGACGAACACTGGGCAGGCTTTCCAGGTGATCGCCTGCCTGGTGACAAAACGGCCAGAAACAACTAAACAACACGACAACACACACACTGCACGAACATAATATTACACGGATTTCTGGCCTGTTACAGTGCTCTGTAACCATCACAGTGTACAAATACGGAGTTGAACTTTCGTTCAGGTGCCGTCCTAGATAAGATACTATACATGTCTACACATAGTTTCTGGTGTTGAATACCTGGTCTTGGATGGCGAGCATGAATCCTTCAGTCTCGGGGAAGAACGTCCCGCTCGTGAGCCATGCGTTGGAAGCAATTTTATCTATGTGATCTTGATGGAGGTCATGTAGTGTCTGCCATGGAGTGTCTTCTTTGCCCATCTTTCTAGCTTCGTTTGTGCCGTCTGGGCGGACTCCTCGCTTAGATTAAGGGGGTTATGCCGCATGTATATTTTTCTTATGGCGTGGTAGAGTGCTGCTGTGATTTTCTGGAAGTAATCCTTTCGGTTAGCTATAACAGCACCTTTGAGGAGTCAAAGTGCCGTTATTTCCATTTTTCCCGTTATCTATAAATTTTTATTTTTAATATATTTAATGCAGAAATAATGAGGCCAAATAAGAAATAGAGAGATTAAGAATGCAGTTTTATTAACTGCATATAAAAACATAAACATGTTGAAGATCAAATATTATATTCTGTCATTAATATACTTCTACTTACACGCCGTTCTGTTTTCTTTATTATATCGAGTTTAGTCTGCGCTCGTAGCACAGCGGTATCGTCACAGTCCTCCCCACACCGAGTGGAAAAGACCGGGTTCGAATCCCGTTCGGCTTTTTTCACTCCATGGCTGAGTTAGTGGGTCTCAGGGGTAGATTAGCAAGGTTTCCCTCCCCCAGAAACTGGGTTTTTTCGTCCAGCAAAACAGGAAAATCGAGCAGAGAACATAGAGCAATTTGCATGCACAAGGGTATATGAATTAACTTTCCCGGTGACCTTAATGTAACAGTTTAGATTATATCAAGTTCGTCACTAAGCTTTAATGTTGTTCTCTGTATGAGGTTTAATAACTTGAGAAGCCATAGTGTGAGGGATTTTAATTTAAAATAAATACAGTATAAAACAGCGGTGTAATCCGTAATATCAATACAGAATTCACTTTGAAAATGGAGAACGTAAACAAATACAGTAATCACGTGACTTGCCGTTTTTTTTTTTTTTTATTTTCGTCACTGCAACACATCTGCGTTGTATATATACATCCGATCTGAATGTGCCGTTATTTCGTCAGTCTATTGTGTTATTGTTGCTTGTATTTAGAGGATAGTTTTTATTTAAGCATTTCAGAATTGTAATGTCACGTGAACATCGTTGTGATGTAAACCTAGTATCATATGGAGGGAACGATCTATTAAATATCCAATATAATTAAGGTAATCTAACCTCATTAAATAAGATTAGAACTTATCAAATATCTAACTTGTTAAGATAGCCTAACCTTTTTAAATAAGGTTCGGCTCTGTTAGATAGGTCCGTAACTTTATTTAACCATACATTTACTAAATGTATGGTTAAAACCATACATTAAAACTTAACCATAATAAATAAGGTAAGGTTACTGAAGATAATTAATGATTAGTTTTGAATTACGCATTTAGGAAACGTAACGCTATTAATATAAATTTGGGATACCTATAATGGGTTAAAGGAAAAATTAGTCGTTTGTGATGTAAAGTTTGATTTGAGGTAGCTATCAGTGATGACACTGATGGTAATAGCTTTCAGTGATGATCAACAGAAATCAATGAGACACGAACATCATGTAGTGAGAGTGTCACGCTATCGTATGAAACTTACGGGAAAATTTCCATTGTCGCTCTCTTCTTTCATCTTTGTTGATTTTTGTTTGTAGATCAATCGTATAGTACGGCAAGAGCTCGATTAAGGGAAACAAAGTGGGCAGGAGATGTAATACCCAGATCTGTTTTATATCAATAGCGCTAATAATATAAACTCGTCAAGCAGATAAAAGTTAAGTCACCCTAATATTTACGAAAAAAAAAAAAAAAAAAAAAAAAACAAGCAGAAGAGCATTAAATCCCAGCGGAATATTTATTTGTTAAAATTTTCACAACGGTTCCGATTCATTACTACTTTTTTTGCGGGTAGCTGAAAAATTCGAAGTCTGGCTGCTTAAAGTTACGTATTTTTCAATTACATTTTATTTAATTTCAATTTATTCCTCACCCTGTGCTGACTAATGAGTTACTCAATTATCTGGAGCATGCCATGCAATATCTTGGAGGTAGTAAAGTTATATCTTCAGATGTAAATGCAAAATCTAGTTACTGGTATAGTTAAACGACGGACTGTAGAGGGATAATGCTGGAAGAATTTATAGATAGTTATAATTTATTTCTCGTCAACAGACCTAGTATTTATACTTTATACAACATATTATAGTACTACAGGACAATCAAACATCGATGTTACAATTAGTAACTGTAGATTTCGTAACCAGGTAACAAATTGGATGATTCATACTGATTGGACGATCAGTGACCACAGAATTATCACTTATGAAATTAATGACACTGTAGTTTGTAACTAAGAACCGACTCTTCCAGTACAGTTTATTAGATTTTCTATAAGGAATAGTGACTGGAATGCATTTGAAACGTCTATAAAGACAGATTATATAACCTTTAACTGGAGTAGACTAGATTTAATTTTTAGTGCAAATCTAGTCGATCAAATATCTACCTTCATGTTGAAGGTGTCATATAAATCAACGAATAAAAAGATTGTCGCACCAAGGAATTGTGCTTAGTGGAACTACGAATTAACACTTGAAAGTTAGTTCATTGTGCCAGGAAGAAATATCAACGTCACAGGCATTGGCCGGGAAATGAGGTAGATCGACTTCGTGCTGAATACTTGACTATTAAAAATAGATATACCAAAGAAATTCTAAATAGGAAGCGTGACACGTGGAAACAATTTGTAACGACGAGTAACAGCATACGGTTGAGCTATTTGGCTCGGTTGTTATTACGACAGAAGAAACCTCAGCATGGACAGATACCGTTGATGTGGTATTTAAAAGGTTGTTTCCCACAGATGATTCGGCAGATGATTTGCAATATCATACGGAAATACGGGAAGCAAACAGTCATTATACTACCGAAAATCAATGTGAGCCCTTTACTACAGACGAATTGAAACAAGTTCTACAGAAGATCAATATTAATAAATGTCCTGGAATAGACACAATTGAAAATATTTTTATATTGAAGTTCTTTGAATTCTTTCCGCAGGTTTTATTAGCATTATACAATAAATGTTTGCGTGATAGTATATTCCCCAAAGAATAGAAAATGGCCTTGATAAAACTGGTTAGAAAGCCCAACACACCATCCCGGCATCCAAAGTCATACCGACCAATAGCGTTTCTGGCTAATCTAGGAAAAATATTAGAACGTTTAATGGTCCTACGAACAACACGATTGTTAGTAGATAAAAACATGATTTCTGATGAACAATATGGGTTCACTGCTGGCAGATCATGTAAGGATGCTCTTGCTGATTTTGTCTCACATATACAGAATTCTAGTGCCAAGTATGAATTGGCAATATATGTGGATTTTGAGGGCGCCTTTGACTCCCTCTGGTGGGAGGGAGTCCTTGACCGCTAAGGAAACTGGATTGCCCTTATCAATTATATTTATTATACAGGAACTATTTCTCGGACAGATATTTGAGGCCGCCGTAGCCTAGTGGTCAGGCGCGCGGGTGCATAAGTACACGTGCCTTGAGTGACCGGGGTTCAAGCCCGTGACTACTGAATACGGTGCTGTTTCTTGTATTCTGTATATCTTGTGAACTCCTCTGACCGTTTGGTCGTCCCGGAGTATAAACAGAAAATTTATTTATTTATACATAATAGTGAAGTCACAACATCATAATCTAAAAAGACAGGTTATGCGCGGGCGCCCTCAGGGATCGGTATTGGGCCCGTAACTATGGAACATGATACTAAATGAATGGCTTAAAAGAAATTTTGACTCTTGTATAGCTTTCGCAGATGGCCTCACTCTCATCCTTCGCGGTAGATCAAGGGCAGACATTGAACAATCTGCTAACTGTATCCTTAATGATCTCTACCAGTGGTCTAATGATAACAAATTAATAATAAATCCTAGTAAAACAAAAATTATGATTTTTAAAACTCAACTAGATCACAGAAGACCACCACAAATTAAAATTAATCAAATACAGCTACTATTAGTAAAAGAAAATAAATATCTAGGAATTCCGCTAGACAATAAGTTAAAACTTTCTCCCTCACTTGATACATCTTGCATAGAAAATTAAAAAATTCTCAGGAATGATAATTAGAATTTCAAGAGGAGACTGGGGTCTTTCTAGAAAAACTTTACTTTTGTATTACAAAGCAGTGTTCTTACCTATTGTCACATACGCAGCAGGAGCCTGGGTTTATAGAGCTAGATTTCAATCTCCCGAATACTCAGGGAAACCTCAGGAGGAGACTGAGTCAGCATCTAGGTATATTAGGTCTCAAACTGGTTAGCACACCACCCACGAGGGGCGAAAGCACATTAGACCTTGCATTCGTGTCAGCAAATTGTGTGGCTAATCAAAATCCTACAAGCAACATACAGTCTGATCACAACCCCATCATTCTCTCTGTGCAAATAGAAATGCCCATCATTTCTGGAAGAAGGAAAGTCACAACCAAAACAATTACAGCGCCCAAATACCTTAATCCTGAAAAGTGTGTCTATGCGGCTCAAGCAATCCCATGGGTTGTCCTTGAGGAATGTGATCCCGAACTCGGGATTGACTTGGTGACAAGATGGATAGCCACTGTTTCTCTCTATGCTGCAACGAAGAAACTAACCATCACAGAGCATTCAAAGGCCTGGTGGAATCCAGAAGTCTCTGAAAGTTTCCACGCTAAACAGAATTTACACAAAAAGTGGAAAAACTCCGGGTCACCTTCGGACAGAACTGCCTATTCCCGAGCTAGGGCGCTTTTTATTCGGAACAAGAGGAAGGCAATAAAACTTCACTTAGAGGATACCATAAATAAGGGGAAGCCCTTCCATAGAATCCAATCAGAGGATGCCATTGACTCACTCAATATGAGGAGCTGGCTCGACCATATAACTAGGTTCGCTGCTCAGCCAGAATCCACTACACCAATGGAATTCCCAATCAATCCGATGTCGACAGACCCTTTAAATTCAGTTCACCTCACCAGAGACCAGCTGATCGACGTAATGAATAGCTTAGCACCTACGGCCGCATCAGGTGCCGACGGAATTCCTCAGTTTATGCTGAAATGCCTCAGTACATTTGTTGTTGATCCAATCCTGTCCTTATTTAACAAGATCCTTAATCAAAACTTCTTCCCTCCTATGTGGCATGTCTATCTAGTAAGACCGCTGCCGAAAACACGCTCTGCTTCTCAGCCCAGTCACTTCCGTCCAATTTCCTCTGCATCATGCCTATTAAAGCTCTTTGAGAAAGCTCTTCTAAGAACATTAACCATCCAAATTATGCCACAACAGCTACCCCAGATCCACTATGCTACCCGGTCAAGATCCACCGCTACAAATCTAGTCACCACCACTACCAAGATCCTCGAGGCATTTGAGCACCGTTCGGAAATCACCGTTACGTATATCGACGTCCAGGCAGCATTTGATTCCGTATCCGTTCACGCATTGGCAAGGTTACTACGTGAGTATTACCTCATTGGTGGAGACGTGCTCTGGTTTATTCAGACAATGCTGGAGAACAGGACCATTATTGTTCGTGATGGAAATATGCGCCATACCAGGACCATTACAGCTGGAGTTCCACAAGGCGGGGTCCTGTCCGGAATCTTGTTCTCAGCTATTCTCGTGCCATTTGTGATAGGCCGAACTGACATCCTCACCTTTGCCGATGACATAAAACTGTTTACTCCTATCAACCCTGGAGACACTGCTGAATACATCAATACCTTAATGATTCAGAAAATCCAGAACCTTGAGGCCTTCCTCTCCGGTTTCGGACTTCAAATCAATCCTGAGAAGTCAAAACAGTTGACTTTCTCTCTCAAACGTAGCCCAACAATAGTACAACCCATTTTAAGAGGATGCGCGATTTCTGCCGTCCAGCAACATACAGATCTGGGCGTTATTTTTGATCAAAAGCTCTCCTTTGTACCGCACATAGACAACTTGCAAATAAAGTTTTGTCGAATCCGGTGGATGATTAAACAACAACTAATGCACGTCCATGACCAGGCTGTTGGGTGCAGATATATTAAGACATGTGTTTATCCGGTAATATTGTATGGCGCCGAAGTCTGGACCTCAACTACTACGACCCATCTTAGACGGATTTTCGCGGGGGAATTCTGGCTACTGAAGTGGGCCATATGGAAATTTCGGCTGCCCTCTACACCAAGGACCACCCAGATGGCGACAGCTCTCAACATGAGACGTCTTCCTGCCATCATTCACGAGAGAAGACTCGTCTTTGCCATCAAAATGATGGTCGGCATTATTTCAGTGCCAGATTTCTGGGCTAACTGTGGATGGAGGATCCCGGTCCCAAGCCTTAGGGCTAATCCAATCCTACAGGCCACTCCAAACCGGTTAAAGCTAACTGAGCGGTTCCTACCCGTGCAAATGCTGCAAGACATACAGTCCTTGGACGGCGACCTCTACAAATTCGCAGTCGACAAGGAATATAGGCAGAAAGAACTCGGTCGACTTCCTTCCCAGGACCACGTTAGAGGACAGTAGACCCTGCTCCCGGAGACCTATTCATCACTGCCCTGAATCCATCATCCCAGTGTACAAACTTTTCAGGAGTCATAATGCTCTTTTTTTTTTTTTTTGTGTTTATTGAATTATATGATTTCTTTTATGTAAACCCCTGGCTTGTAGCCGTGAAGGGAGTTGTATACAGCAATGTGCTTTCTGTATATAATAAAGAATTCTTCTTCTTCTTCTTCTTCTAATAGTAAAATTTGCAAATAAGTTACAAACGATACAAAGATCAATATTAGTTGTAGTCAATCGTGCTTGCAGAACAGTATCAACTGCAGCATTGCAAGTATTGGCTGGAACTATGCCACTGGATTTATATGTTATTTTCGGAGGATTATGCTACAGAATTAAAAGGGAGATACCCACTATATATCTAAATATACAGCTCAATTTAGAGGCCAATCCAAAGATAGAGAAGAAAAAAAA
This sequence comes from Mastigoproctus giganteus, assembly GCF_048544385.1. Taxonomy (NCBI): domain Eukaryota; kingdom Metazoa; phylum Arthropoda; class Arachnida; order Uropygi; family Thelyphonidae; genus Mastigoproctus; species Mastigoproctus giganteus. The sequence continues at coordinate 97,425,340 of NC_143580.1, forward strand.
TGTTGGATCGAACTGATTAAACTATGGCAGACCAGGCGGGACAGTTCCTCAACGGGAGTCGTAACAAGAAGTTTTATACCACAAGTATTTACTAAATAAGTCAAAAAGAACATGGTTTTGTATGGGAATGGAAACTTCATATACTTTAACAAGACATGGCAAAATTATTCCAACTCTGACTACATCATGCAGATTTATGTGCGGTGGAGCTGTAGGAAACTGGAAGCATGTACTTTATGACCGTCAATATTATGATGATTTACGATTACAAATGCAGAGCTGTGTTTCTAATTTCCATTCTGGGGAAGAAGAGAATCTTCTCTCCACCCGAGCAGCTTTGCAGAAATTGCAAGAATTTGCTAATGAAGTATTTAAAAGAAGACGACAGGTGGTTCGCTGAGATTCTGAGAGTAACAATTAGTACTGAAGTGGGAGTCGGCAGGGACACCCCCCTTTTTTTTCTTATTTTATATCATTTCATTTTTTTAATTATTTTATTTATTTATTTTTTTATTGTTTTTATTTTATTATTTATATATATATATATATATATATATATATATAATTTTTTTTAACACCACGTGAACTCATTCTTTCTTCCTTTTCTTTCCTCATTATTATTATTATTACTTATTTTTTTCCTCTGGAGTGGGCCCGCAGAGGAAATCTGGCTTACCTTTTGGCAACATCAAGTGGGTCAGAGTCTCGAATTGAGACAATACGAACACTATGGAACTGGCCCACCTTCCCGTGGTGTGGACGAGTACCCAGAATCATCTCTCCAGGTGAGTGATGCTTCTAGGTAGCCAAGCGGCCAGACATAACAACAGAACACACACATAATATACACAAACCTCCGTCACACACAAATCTGGCCGAGTTGTAGTGATACTGTTCTTCACAGAGATACGTTGTTGTTATTTGGTTTTTAGGAGCATTAGCAACAAAGGCCATATTGCTCCTGGGATATGCGGTGGTCATTCCCTGACCTTTTCGCATCCTCCGTATTTGGCGGTTACGGGCTCGAACCACGGTGTAATCAAGAAGCGTGTGCTACGCACTGCTGCTCCTGCCCACCTGACTACGGAGGCGTCACAGAGATTCGAGGCGGAGTTAAACTGACGTTCTAAGAGCGGCTCTTTACAAAAACACGTTCACATGCTTAAAGATACTTTTTTCGCATACCTAAAAATAATAATATTTTGAAAAATAAAAAAGCAATTATAGCATTACTACTCAGTTCTATTTGGAATAAATTCACAATAATTTTGATTTATTACAGACTGCAGCCATCATTGTAGTTTGTCGATGGACATGTGCTTTTGTAAAGGGCGGGTCCTAGAATAACTGTTCAGCTCCGCCTCGTATAGCTGTGAAGAACAGCATCACTACAAGCGGGCTAGATTAGATATGTGTGTGACGTAAGTTTGTGTGTGTTCTGTTGTTGTGTCTGGCCGCTTGGCTACCCAGAAGCATCAATCACCTGGAGAGATGATTCTGGGTACTCGTCCGCACAACGGGAAGGTGGGCTAGTCCCAGTAAAACACGTACCGTCTCAAAAGAGACTCTGACTCACCTGATGTTGTCAAAAGGTGGGCCAGGTTCCTCTGGGGGCCCATTCTAGAGGAAGAGAAAAAGAGAGAGAAAAAAAAAATCTTGTGGTGTAATAAAAAAAAAAAAAAAAAAGCTACACTAGTGAAGAGCGGGGGAAAAAAAAAAGTACGCCAGTGCGGAACGAGAAGAGAAAATGAAAAAAAAAAAAAAAAGAATAATAAATAAATAAATAAATAAATAAATTATAAAATTAAAAAATATATAAAAATAAATAAATTAAATTTAAAAATATATAAAAATAAATAAATAAAAAATATATATATATATATAAATAAACAAATAAAATTAAATATATATAAAAATAAATAAATAAAACTAAAAATATATATAAAAATAAATAAATAAAATTATAAATAATTAATAAAATAAAAACAAATATAGATAATTAAAAAATGTTAGATTAGTAAAATAAAATTTTTAAGCTGCTGTTTGAGGATTCCCATTCGTAACCTGTGTTATTCTGTAGGAGGCTTTCCTGCGTGTGAATACTTGCGTCGAGAAGTTCCGGAAGGCAGCCAGGTTCTCTGGTGCCTGTAGCAGAATCTCCAGTTGGATTCCAGTGAAAGGATGGTATTTGCTAAGTCTTGCCTCAGGTCTCGTTAAGAGCTCAAGAGAAGGTAGAACTAATTCTCCTTGGCCCCGCAGTAGCAAAAGTCTATGGGTATTAGGCCGAGATAGAAAAACATCTTGTTCAATGAGCCATTCCCAGTGACTAGGAATGATGTCTCAAGAGTTAGAGAGAGCTATTTCTGCGCTGACTTAGAAGAGGTAAAAGTCACATTCAGCAGGAATCCACTTGTAACTGCTCCCTTGGTGGAAGTGTCCCATCTTGTCTGCCAGATATTAATCATATCGTTATAACAGCGTGTTCTCTCTGCCTTATAGTCGGTGTCCAGGTTTAACCCAATGTCCAAGATATTGGTCGGAATTTCCTTGTTGATTCTAAAGGTCAGGCCACGGAAGGTTACATACAGGTCCAGTGGAAGGGTCCCAGCTAAGACCTGGATAACAGCAGTGGATACTGTCCTGCATACCCTATGGGTTGCCAGAAACATTGTCCGTTGTATAGAGCCTCATTTGCTTATCGTTTTTTACCAATATAGCTCGGTAGAACCAAGCACCTGCAGCATACGATAATATTGCAAGGAACAAGGCTTTATAGTACAGCTGAAGCGACCGGTTGGACAGGGACCCCATTCGTTCGTTGTGATTCTGATGATTAAGCCTGAAATTTTTTTTAACCTTGGAGCTGAGATGAATGAGTTGTGGGTGAAAGCTTAATTTATGATCAAGAGTCGATGACAGCCTTGATGACTGGCTTAAGTGTTTTGATCCCAGCCTAACAATAAATATAACTAAATGGATCCAAAAAATTTACAACTACGCTGCCTCCAAGAAAATCACCATCATTGTACTAAAAGTACTAAAAGCACTTCAAAAGCCTGGTGGATCCCATCACTAAACAGTTTCTATGTCAAACAGCTTCTTCACACTAATTGGAAACAATCTGGTGATGTACAAGATAAAATTACCTACTCGCTCTCCCGGGCCATTTTCAATAGGCAAAAAGCTGCAACCATCAAGGAGCATCTAGAAGAAAGGCAAACCTCTGTATAATTCCCGTACACCAGCGTCCCTAAGGATTGATCTTGACCAGTGTATGGACTACGCATCTAGATTCTCCAGCCAGCCCGGGACCCCGAATTAGTTAAAACTACATGAGAACGTTCACCAGATGTACCCTCTAGCCACGGTGAGGTTAATCCAGCAGCTGATCACTGAAATTAATGCCCTATCCTCGACTCCTACAATGGAGAATGATAAGATTCTCTAATTTATGCTTTGTCTTATCTTGTCGATACCTAAACATTTATGACGAGGATTTTTTTTTTTTTTTTTTTTTTTTGGCTGGTGCAGCATAAGCCATAGGCTTTCTTGCACCATGCGCCGTTACTAATACCACAACATTCAATAAAATCCTCTCCCAGCAACACTTTTCCCCCTCTGCGGAATCGCTACACAATAAAACCCATCCCACACTTCCAAAGCAGCTAACACCAACAGCGAATCAATAGCCTGCTCTTCAAGTCTCTTAAAGCTTTTGGAGAAAATCTTTCTTCCATCCTAACACGCCACGTTCTACCGCATCTGCCTCCATAGATACATTATGCAGTCTCCGGTAGATCTGCTGTTAACAACAGAGCTGCCACTATATCTGCCATTCTTCCAGTTGTTGAAGATAATTCTGAGATTGCCATCACCTACCTTGACCTCCAAGTACCCTTGGATACCATCGACATCCCAACACTATCCACTCTCTTGAAACAATATTTTGAAATCCATGGGGATATGCTTTGGTTCATCAGTGTTTTTCTTTGCAACACAACCGTAATCCTCCAGGCAACCATCACACGTCTGTGATCTGGTCATCAGGTGTCCACATTAACGTGAAGCACATTTATGACGAGGAATACTGGTTGGTAAAATGGGCCACTCACAAATTAAATATTCTCCCTGTACAACGGACAAGAGCAATGGCACAAGAATTAGAGCTAAGGAGGCTATCAAAACCAGTTGAAGACAGAAAACTTGCATTTATTGGTAAAATGGTCACCGGCATTATATCAGAGCCGAATATATGGGATATATGTTCATGGCGCGTCCCACTGCACGTCTGAGATCAACGCCAACTTTAAATGTGCATTCCAAGAGAATGTACATCGTACTTTTTCAGTGAGAAGAGCCTTATTGGACCGTTTCCTACCAAATCAGATGCCTTACAGAATCCAAGAACTCGGTGATGACCTTCATCTATTTGTCGCGAACGCAGCTTATAGGCGTGAAGTGCTTCTCACGGCAAGCTGCCCTTCTCATCGTCATCATAACCGTCTGGGCTGATCCATTCAACAATTGCGGCCCATCACCCGGTTTCAGTACCTCCAGCTGTGGATCGCCAACCCGTCGTAATCTCGAGCTGGACTATTTCTACTACATCTGCCACTGCTCTCCATAGGACTTCATATTCTTCGTTTCTCGTGTGTACCATTTTTTCTATGACATATCCATTGTCTTGATAAATTCCTGGCAACCTGTCCTGATAGAAAGAAAGATCATTTATTTATTGCCAATAAATACTTAGCAGCTTCGAAGTATTTCGTGCACTATTCCAGGAGTAGATCGCACTCATTTCGTATTTCTTCAGCTAAGTCCAAAAAAATTTCAAGGAAAGATGTATTTTCTGAATATTCTTTCATACGAACACATTAATTACGCCACTGCACATCTTCATTAAAATAATGGCCTAGCAGTTCGCGCATTCCGGCATCAAGTTGCAAAGAGTACCTTGCGTTACGAGTTGCGTTAACACTTAAGTACAAAGAGTCTCTCAGAGGTATTTAGCACGCTCTACAGACATCCATAAGAGAAATGAAGAATGAATAAATAATGCTAGTCCTCAGTCAGTTGGTTGATTGCATTCGACATGCAGTCACCAATGAATTATGTAAACATGACTTCTAAATTAGTAACCGCCTTCTCTCATTTCCGGGTCTTTGTATATGATTAGCTCGTTCTTTTCCTTCTTCCTCTGAAGGTTAACCAAACACCAGATGACCGCTCATTAAGAACAGATAACAGTAGGTTTTGTTCTCATCAAACCACAACATGGCTCTAAATAATGTCCCAGATGTGTGCCTTTTGCATCATACACTTGCAAACATCTACTAGTTTGCTTTGTTAATTAGGACTCAGAGTAGAAAGAAATTTAAGTGAACAGGAAATAATCGTCATTAAATATCATTTTAGGTGTGTCGCTTATGTTAATTATAAATATTTCGTTTTGTTCTAGCCATATCAGAAATAAATACATATTATTTATACAATTAGTTAATATTAATGTATTTTGGTTCTGACAATACTCTTTGGTGGTTTGAAAATAACAGAAATTTCTAAAACAATCGAATGTATCTCAAGGAATAATTGATTAATTAGCTGTGATTATTTTAATTAACTGATTATCAGAGTGCAACTAAACATAATTACTTCTTAAATATCTCAAGGAACCAATAACCGTCAGCAGACTTAACAAAAATTATTTTGAAAAATGTTATGAAGTAAAAAAAAAAAAAACTGGAAAAAACAGTTAATTAGTTATTATAAAGACGTGTTATGTTTCTTTGTGAAAACTAAGTTTCCCATTATCTGAGCTATAAATATAATAACTGTACTTTAGGCATATCAAAAAGTATATCGACCGGATGCATATCTCCAATAAATCAAATCACGAGGAGTCGTTGCTTCGATGAACGCCTAATATGTTGCGTTCGCAGCATATTCAGTTGTTTCACTCGATAGCACTCAACATTTAAAAACTGTATCTAGCAGTATGAATCAAATTTTGTGTGAAATTCTGAATGGTCGCAATCGAAACTTATCAAATGGTGCAATGAAATTTGGATATTTAAAAATATTTGTCGTGGATGACCGCTCATTAAGAACAGATAACAATAGGTTTTGTTCTCATCAAACCACAACATGGCGCTAAATTATGTCCCAGAGGCGTAACTTTTGCATCATACACTCGCAAACATCTACCAGTTAGCTTTGTTAATTAGGACATGAGTCTGTATACATGAGCTTTTCAGTTGTTCCGTCTTGTTTTTTTTTATAGTGGGGTAAATTTCTAAAATTTCTATAAGTGGATAGAAAGCAACGGACGCCTTTCAACAAAAAAATACAAATTAGTAAGTGCAGTATATAAATATTTCGTTTTGTCCTAGTCATAACAGTTTACATATTATTTATTCGATTAGTTAATATTAAAGTATTCTGGTTCTGACTCTTCGGTGTTCTGAAAACAGCAGAAATTTCTAAAACAATTTTGGGTGTATCTCAAGTAATAATTAATTAATTAGCTGTGATTATTTTAACTAACTCTGACTATCAGAGTGCAACTAAACAGAAATCCTTTCTAAATACGTCAAGGAAAGGAGTTCGAAACGTTGGAAGGTTTATTCGTAAAATTACCATTTAAGCATTGTGAGGAAAATTTAACTCAAGATATTGGGAACGACCACCGTCGCAGCCAAGTACTCCCGTTTAGTAATATATATATATATATATATATATATATATATAGCGGTATATAATGGTACAGCAGTTTAGCTAACAGGAGGCGAAATTAGATAAGGAAAAAATTAAAAATAAACACTCCTGCCCTCGTATAACCTAATAGCCCAGATTATAGAAAAAATGAGTTGGAGGAAAGTAAAAAGTACTGTATATGTCGAGGGCCGTTACGAGCACGGACAGAAATTTCGATCTGAATAACCAGAGCAAAAACTTTAGTATTAGTAGTGGAAATAATGCAGGGAAATAAGCTTATATGGAATTGGGCAAAAAAATTCTATTTCACCTATCTATCCCCTCCAACAGCTTGTCGATTTCTTCCGTGAATTTATTCAGACTATCCACTTCTGCAAAATTGGACGGAATCTTGTTACAGCAATCCATAAATCACCCTTTGTCTGAATGCAAACTTCCACACATGTATTTTGAAGCCACTCTTTCTCAATTTGAATTTATGCCCCATGTCCCCCAGTCTCAGCAAGAGGAAGAATCCCAAAAACACTGAGTTTGCTCAAACTACTGAAATCCCTAAACAGCTCAATCAGATCATCTCGCAGGTGTCTTGTCTCCAGATGCTGCAATTTTCAAAATTGAAGCCTTTCATGGTAAGAACAAAACTTTGTTCCCCTCACTAATCTCATTATCCTTCTCTGTACTCATTCCGGCAGCATTACATCCTTCCGAAACATGAGGCCTCCAGGCCTCTCTGTGTTGTTGTTTTTGTAGTGATGTTTTAGGAGCATCAGCAACTAAGGCCATATACTCCCGAGTTTCCGGGAAGGGGAGGGGGGGTGGAACCATACTACTCTCGCCTGAGACCAAATAACTCAGCCATGTTGTGAAAAAGGTCCATAAAAATTCCTTCCGTCATCGACGGGACTCGAACTCTGTCTTTTCCACCAGGTGTGGGAAGGACAGAAATCCTACCAACCGTGCTACCCACGACGGCGACCTGTAGGCAGTACTCAAGATGTGGCCTGACCATTGCCTTATACAATCAGATAATCAGCTTCTTATCTCTGCTCGTAAAATTCCTGTATATCATTGGCAAAACCTAAGGGCAATCCTGGCAGCACTACTCAGAGAACTTCATACCTGAATACACAAACCCCCAGGTCGTTTTCGCAAATTCTCTACAACGCTCCCCAGGTCCTTTTCACTTTCTACTATACTCAGTATAATGCCAAGAATTGGTATATTAGTCTGGGATTACTGTTACCATATGCAGTAACATTATATTTTCTAATGTTAAACTTCAATTACTACTTCTCAGCAAACTGTCTAATTTTTCTAAATCTTATCATTAACTAAACATGCCAATATTTTGTATCATATATTACATTAGGCCTGATATACATTCATCAATATTATTCACAAAATACAAAAAACAACGATGGGCACAGCACCAAACCCTGTGGAAACTCCACTAATAACATTAGTCCAAGAAGAGCAGTGCGCATTGATAACTATTTTCTATCTTCTCCCATTCAACAATCTGTTTATGCACAGCAGCAACTTGCCTTTAATGCCACAATGCTCCAATTTGTACAGCAGTCATATTATGTGCAACAGTATCAAAAGCTTTCCTGAAATCCAAGTAAAAAAAAAAAAAAAAAAGGTAAACTGCAGCCATTATCAACCCACTGCAGGATGGAAGCCTCCTCAACAATTCATGATGAGGGAAATGGACCATAATCTGCCAGTGCGGGTTGGCAGATCGATCGTATTTAGCAGTCAGGGGCTTGAACCCCGGTCTACTCAAAGAGCGTGTGCTACTGCACTCCCGCTCCTGACCACTAGGCTACGGAAGCAAAATTATTTTTTTTATCCATTTCCTCTCTTACTGCATCATAGTATCCAATCAAATTGGTCGCCGTAGCCCAATGGTGAGGCGCGCGGGTGCATAAGTACAACAATAAGTGCCTTAAGTGACCGGGGTTCAAGCCCGTGACTGCTAAATACGGTGCTATTTATTGTATTCTGTCTATCTTGTGAACTCGTTTGGTCGTCCCAGAGTATAAACAGAATTTATTTTTATTTATTTATCTCCTCTAAAGGAACCCATGCTGTGACTGAAGTATAAGTGCAGTCCTGTCTAGATGTAGATGGTCCTGCATTACTTCTTTAACCATTAACTACATTATTTTCCCTGGAACAGAAGTTAGGCTAACAGTTTGAATTACTCATGTCACCCTTTGATATGCCACTGTAAAATTGGTGATATATTTGCACATTCCCAATCCGCGCGTACCTCCACTGAATCCAAAGATGCTCTCATAATTATGTCTAACTGTTGCATGCTTCCTTTGCTATAGTCGGATAGATCCCATCCACCTAAATTTCCTTTTTATGTTTAACTTCAGCAATTTCCCTTCCACATTTCTCTGCGTTATAAGAAAATCATTTATCTTTGCTGGAATTTGATAAACGTCTGGCATCCACTTCCCTAAAGAACTCCTCATGCACTAATGTAAATGCAAAATAGCTATTTAGTTTGTCGGCAATCTGAACAGGATCACCAACCATTCAACCACCGATATTAAGTAGACCAATGTGATTCATTCCCTTCCTTTTAGTGTTTACATAAGTAAAAAAAAAAAAAAAAAAGTCTTTGCTATTTTTTCTGCATCATTTGCCAAAGTTTTTTTTATAATCTTCTCTTTTTGTGTGATCTCTTTTGGACTTGATTGCAGACTACTTTATATCTACCATAGGCTTCTGTATCACCAGATAATTTATATGCATTTCCATGCATTTCCTTCTCTGCTACAAGTCTAATTATTTCATCTGATATCCATTTAGATCTAAATGGATGAACACTATTTCTTAGTATGAAAAGACTTGTAGCTTCTATAATTATTTCCTTGAATGCATCCCATTTAGAATTTGCTGATGGCAACATCCTCAATTAGACTATTGTACAGAATGATTGTAGTGACATATTTAAGTAAATTTCACATGAATACACTGTGCTCGCTGCCAACTTTTATCTGTAGATACTTAATACATGAATAATAAAGGCTGATAAATTATATCAAGAGTAGTACTCTCTGTTGTTGTCTCTCTAACATGATTCTATAGAAAATAGTCATTCAATAAATCCATAAAAGACTTGCTAGTGTGTCAGTGACTAACACACAAGTACCAGTGTGTTAGTTAAAATCCCCCATTATAAGGCATTCTGCTTTACTGGCCCACTCTATTTCTCTGTATAATTGTTCGTTGTACTCATTATATTCATCAGGAATAACAACGCACCCATACTCTCATTTTTCTTTTCCCTGTCCTTATATCACACCAAACCGTCTCAACATTTCAACGGCCACCCATATCAAGTGGATGGACTGCTTTACATTTTATGTGCTTCATAATAAAGAGAATAACCCCTCCTCCCTGTCCTGTTTGTCCGTTTTGCACACATTGTACACCTATTGTATCTCCACGATGTCTGTATTTTACTGACGACTTTATCAGCACTTCATCAAATTTTACTATACTCTAAATTTGATGTACATGCAAGTATACATGCACTTGTCCTCACTCTTAGTTACCTTAACACAGATCATGCATTTCTTTTCACCATGGTGACCCACAGCAGGCCTTGAAATCTTTGGTACTGCTTTGCTTTCCGGGCTGCTGTACGTTCCAAAGGAAGCAGTTTATGAATCATTTTTCACCTCTGCCTGTAGCTATTGTTAATCTATTACAGTCTCTTTATTTCATCCAAACTAGCAGTTTTCCGATCCACCTAGCATTATCTTGATAATATCAGCAAGTATTCTTGCACCCTCTCTATTTAAGTGGAAGCAGTCCCTCCTGTTAAAAAGCACAGACGCCGCTGAGAAAATTCTACCCCATGAGTCTTGTATAATCTCTCCAGAGCCGAGTTGATTTACAAGGCTCATATCGTGTACTCCCTCCTATCGCTTCTGGGCAGAATTGCAATCATTCATTTTCAAATTTAATCCTAGCTCGCTACTTGTTTTCAGCATTACCTGTACTTAGCAGTAGTAGCAGCTGTGGAGGAACGCTTATATGGTATCAGCCACACGCACACACTTCACCCATCCAAACCTCCAAGAATTTGTCTGACTCTTCCTTGAATTTATTCAAACTATTCACTTCGACAACAGATGGAAGCCTGTTCCAACAATCAACCACCCCCTGGCTGAAGGTGAACTTCCGCACATACATCCTGCAACTAGTAAAAGTAAAGTAAAGTAAACTGCAGCCATTATCAACCCACTGCAGGATGGAAGCCTCCTCAACAATTCATGCTGAGGGAAATGGACCATAATCTGCCACGCTGGTCCAGTGCGGGTTGGCAGATCGACCGTATTCAGCAGTCAGGGGCTTGAACCCCGGTCTACTCAAAAAGGGTGTGCTACTGCACTCCCGCTCCTGCCCACTCGGCTACGGAGGCCTTAGGTAGATTCCTGCAACTATCTTACCTCAACTTAAATTTATGCCTCCTCATGTTTGTAGTATCAGCAAGAGGAAGAAGACTATTCACATTCAGTTTACTTAATCCAGTCAGGGCCTCAAACACCTCAATCAGATCATCCCGGGGGTGCCTAGTCTCCAAACGATGCAATTTGCAGAAGTGAAGTCTTTCTAGACAAGAGCACCGTTTTTTGCCCTTCACTAATCTGGTTATCCTTCTCTACACTCGTTCCAGCAGTTCTATATCCTTCCTAAAGTGAGTCCTCCAGACCTCTAGATAATACTCTAGATGCGGTCTAAGCATGGCCTTATACAAAGGGACAATCACCTCCTTATCCCTACTAGCAAAGTTTCTGTACATCATTAACAAAACCCCATGAGCAGTCCTTGCAGCACGTCTGCAGTGCTCAGAGAATTTCATATCTGACTCCACAATTAACTCCCGATCTTTTTCATTTTCAACTGACCTGAGTGTAGTTCCACACATTTCATAAGTTACTCTGAGATTAATGCTACCCATATTCAGCACCTTACATTTTTCAATGTTGAACTTCAACTGCCATCTTTCAGAACGTCGACATAACTTTTCTAAATCTTGTTGCAGTGGCATAACGTCATTAGTGTCGTTAACCACCCTACCACTACCAACAACAGAATCATCAGCAAACTTCAGTAAAGTTAAGCCTGATATACTTTCATCAATATCATTGATAAATATGGAAAACAACAACGGGCCCAACACCCTAGGGAACTCCATTGATAACATTGGTGCACGAAGAGCAGTGTCTATTGATAACCACTCACTGTCTTCTTCCATTTAACTACCCCTTCACGCCTAGCAGTAGTTAAACGTAAGAAAAGCACCTGGGGTGGATGGGATCTATCCAGTTATATTAAAGGAGGCGGCAAAGCAACTAAGCAAACCCTTAGCCATAATTATGAGAGCATCCTTGGATTCAGGGGAGGTTCCCACGGACTGGAGATGTGCAAATGTATCCCCAATTCACAAAGGGGGATCGAAGGGTGGCACGAGTAATTACAGACCAGTTAGTTTAACTTCTGTTCCGGGTAAAATAATGGAGTCGCTGGTTAAAGATGCATTGCAGGATCATCTAGACAAGACTGCAGCAATAATTCAAACACAGCATAGGTTTGTTAAGGGAACGTCTTGTCTGACAAATTTGATAGGATATTATGATGTGGTTACAAAGGAACTGGATGCAAAAAATAATTTCGATATCATATATTTGGATTTCAGGAAAGCTTTTGAAACTGTTGCGCATGGAAGACTATTGTACAAATTGGAGCTGAATGGTATTAAGGGTAAGTTGCTACAATGGATAAAAGGATGGTTAAGTGGGAGAAGACAGAGGGTGGTAATCAATGGGTGCTGCTCTTCTTGGAATAATGTTATTAGTGGAGTCCCACAGGGTTCGGTGTTAGGTCCACTGTTGTTTTGTATATTTATCAATGATATTGATGAAGGTATAGCAGGCTTAATGTCGAAGTTTGCAGATGATACAAAGGTTGGCAGGGTTGTTAATGACAGTAATGGCAGTGTGCTACTGCAACAGGATCTAGATAATTTGGGCAGATGGGCTAAGAAGTGGCAACTGAAGTTTAACCTTGACAAATGCAAAGTACTGCATATGGGTAGAAGTAACCTCAGAGAAACGTACCAACTGTGTGGTACTACACTTAAGGTGGTAGAAAATGAAAAGACCTGGGAGTAATTGTGCAGGCAGATATGAAGTTTTCTGAGCAATGCAGACAGGCTGCCAGGGCAGGTCCTGGGGTTTTGTCAATGATATATAGGAATTTTGCTAGCAGGAAAAAGGAGGTGATTATCCCTCTGTATAAGGCAATGGTCAGGCCACGCCTTGAATATTGCGTACAGGTCTGGAGGCCTCATTTTAGAAAGGATGTAGATTTACTTGAGCATGTATAGAGAAGGGCAACAAGATTGGTGAGGGGAATGAAGGGATCCTCTTACCAAGAGAGGCTTAAGTTCTGCAAATTGCAGTGGCTGGAGACTAGGCACCTGCGCGGTGATCTGATTGAGGTATAAGGCCTTGAATGGGTTGAGCACGCTGAATTCTGATGGGATCCTTCCACTTGTTCGATTACGAACCTAAGGGGGAATAAATTCAAATTAAGATGTGCGGAAATTTGCCTTTAGCCAGCGGGTAGTTAATTGTTGGAACAAACTTCCATCTGTCATTGTGGAAGTTGATAGGTTGAATAAATTTAAGGAGGAACTGGACAGGCATTTGGAGAGAATGGTGTGATTTTTTTTTTTTTTTTGTTGGCTGATGCTGCATAAGCTCATACATTTGCTTTCTTGCATCACATGTCACTACTACTACTACTTGTCCTTAATGCCACATTTCTCCAGTTTATGCAGCAAACATTTATGTGCAAGTGTATCAAAAGTCTTCCTGACAAGATCGCCTCTTAAAAAATCTATGCTCTGGTTGTATAATGCATTTCTGTCCAGATGGTCCTGCATTACCTCTTTAACCAGCGACTCCATTATTTTCTCTGGAACAGATGTTAAGCTGACGGGTTTCTAATTACTCAAGTCACTTTTGATCCTCCTTTAAGAATTGGGGACATATTCACGCATCTCCAGTCCACAGGGACCACCGCTGTATCCAAGGATGCTCCCTTAATTATGGCTAAGGACTTGCTCATCTCCTTTGCTGCCTCCTTAATATGATTAGATAGATGCCATCCACACCAGGAGCCATTTTTATATCCAGCTTCAATAATTTCTCCATTTTCCGGGATGGCTTTAATATAATACTGTAGTTGGAGTTTTTTTGTGGCAACTCCCCCATCGAACAAGTGAGTAGCTTTAAATATCTAGGGAGGGCCTTTACAAATAATGACTAAGGCACATGAATTAGAAGCAGAATCGGTGTGACCAAAGCGGTATTTAAAAATCTTAAGAACCTCTGCGACACTAAAGTGAATTTCCAAAAAAGATATCGAATAGCCAAATGCTACAGAGTGGGCAGGACCGCGGGTGCATAAGTACACGTGCCTTGAGTGATAGCGGTTCAAGCTCGTGACTACCATATTCTGTCTACCTTGTGAACTCCTCTGACCAGGAGTATAAACAGAAAATTTATTTATTTATTTATTTTACACATGGAGCACCCTCCTATCCGAGACCTGGGTCATGCGGAAATCGGAGATCAGGAAACTGGAAGCCTTCGAGATGTGGATGCGCAGAAGAATCCTCAAATTTCCATGGACAGATCGGGTCATCATTTGAGCGGGTCCTTAAGAGGGCAAGGAGACCACGAGAACGCTATAATTGCAAGGAGGAAGACTGCCTATCTCGGGCATGTTATAAGAGGATCTCAATATGGCCTGCAGAGACCAATCTTAAGGACAAAGAAAAATGTGCCTGTGAGTGCGCCGAGGCAATAATCCTTGTAAGTATATCATAGTTTTCACTGCTTATATCTACCAAGCATTCCACAATTCTTCCTAATAATTTCGGCTATCGGCTTCCTCAATAATCACTTACTTAATTTGGCTTAAGTTTGCTTTTAAGATACTTTCCGATTACAAAACCCTATTTTTGAAGGGTTTTTTATAAGAGCAAGAGACTGGTTCAATTAATCCTCCTATTTGCACCCTCTTTGGCTCAAATTTCAGTCCATTCGATTAAATTATTTGTTGTCTTTATCGAGCTTCTATCTTTTCTAATCGATGCCTTCTTTTTGACTTTCCTTTAAATCTTCACTTAGTCACGTCAGTGCAATTTTTCACTAATATTATTTCACTTAACACTGATAGTATTTTAAATTTATATTATTATAAATTTAAGAGTAATATTATTTCCCTTAGAAACGATATTCATAATTCCAACTTTGATCTTCTAAAATGAGGAATTCATTTCTTACACAGAACAACGTAATATGGCCACAATCAGCACAAGTTCGCTCACTTTTAGAGGAAACTTAGCAAAGCAGAATCGAGCAACACATTGTTTCTAATTTTGATGGTAGCAGTAGAAAAGACAGATTTCATTATAAACAGTTTCAGTAAGAAAACAGTTCCAATAGAATTGTAAAGTTCCAAAATACTTCTGTTCTATTTCAATGGAACACAAAACAATATGTTGTGATTTCAAATAAATTCAACGGGACTGTACTTTAAAAGTCATGCAAAAGTAATGGTGATTTCACTGAAACATCTTTTATGTTTCATATTTATTGCTTAGTTGAACTGCACGTGTCGCCCTATAACAGATAACAGCGGTTAGTAAGATACTTTCTTTTAGCAACCTGATTTCTCCGAGTGGCTACTTTCACTTAACAGTAACCTGAAACTAACCAGCGCCGTGACAAAGATCGTGCTAAATGTGTGCTTTGCTCTTTGGAGTTGAAGTACTGCTCAATCACATTCAGACATTGTGAAACGAGTATTTGTTCCTACATGCATATCGGAACGAGCAAAGAAAGAGGAGAACGGCAACGACATAGCGGAAACCTGCGTCTGGAGGTTTCTGTAGTTCTTTCTTCTCTGGGTAAAGAAAAACAAATTGTACAGTGGAGCGATTTTACTTTGCAAACCATTCCAAAAATGAGACGTCGTTATTTTCTTTCATAATAAATTATCTACAGTTCTAAAAATATTTGACTTCTATTAATTAAGATCCCTCCTTTCTATTATTCATTCATTACATGTATTATATAACATCGATGTAGATACATCTTGGTCTACCCATAAATTTAACTACGTACGTAGTGTAAAGACATCGTTTAAACATAAGAAACTGCGGTGGATGGGATCTATCCAGTTAGATTAAAGAAGGCGGCAAAGGAAGTAAGCAAACCCTTAGCCATAATTATGAAAGCATCCTTGGGCTCAGGGGAAGTCCCCAGAGACTGGAGATGTGCAAATGTATGCCCAATTCACAAAGGGGGAATCTAAGCGTGACACGAGTAATTACAGACCAGTTAGTTTAATTTCTGTTCCGGGGGGAAATAATGGCGTCACCGGTTAAAGATGCATTGCAGAATCATCTTGACAAGACTGTAGTAATAATTCAGACACAGCATGGGCTTGTTAAGTAAAAGTCTTGTCTGAAAAATTTTATTGGATACTATGATGTTGTTACAAAGGAACTAGATGCAAAAAAAAAAAAAATAATAATTCTAATATCTTATACTTGGATTTCAAGAAACCTTTTGACACTGTTGCGCATGGAAGACTACTCTACAAATTGGAGCAGAATGGTATTAAGGGTAAGTTGCTACAATGGATAAAAGGGTGGTTCAATGTGAGAAGACAGAGTAGTAATGAATGGACGCTGCTCTTCGTGGACTAATGTTATTAGTGGAGTACTCCAGGGTTCGGTGTTGGGCACAATGTTGTTTTGTATATTTATCAATGATATTGATGAAGGTATATCAGATTTAGTGTCGAGGTTTGCAGATGATACAAAGGTTGGCAGGGTTGTTAATGACAGTACGCTACTGCAACAGGATCTAGAAAATTTGGGCAGATGGCCTGAGAACTGGCAACTGAAGTATAACATTGACAAATGCAAAGTATTGCATATGGATAGAAGTAACCCCGCAGAAACGTACCAACCGTGTGGTACTACACTTAGGATGGTAGAAAATGAAAATGATCTGGGAGTAACTGTGCAGTCAGATATGAAGTTTTCTGAACAATGCAGACAGGCTGCCAGAGCAGGTCATGGGGTATTGTCAATGATATACAGGAATTTTGCTAGTAGAGAAAATGAGGTGATTATCCCTTTGATTAAGGCACTGGTTAAGTCACGCCTTGAGTACTGCGTACAGGTCTGGAGGCCTCATTTTAGGAAGGACGTAGAATTGCTTGAGAGTGTACAGAGAAGGGCAACATGATTGGTGAAGGGAGCGAAGGGGTTCTCTTACGAAGAAAGGTTTAAGTTCTGCAAATTGCAGCGATTGGAGACTAGGCACCTGCGAGGTGATCTGACTGAGGTGTATAAGGCCTTGAATGGGTTGAATTCTGATGGGATTCTTCCGCTTGCTCAGATTACGAACCTAACGGAGCATAAATTCAAATCGAGGAAAGACAGTTGTAGAATAAATGTGTGGAAATTTGCCTTTAGCTAGCGGATGGTTAATTGCTGGAACAAACTTTCATTTCTCGTTGTGGAAGTTGATAGCTTAAATAAACTCAAGGAAGAAGTAAACAAACTTTTAGAGTGAATGGACGTGTGAAATTGTTTTTTTTTTTTTTTTTTTTTTTTTTGACTGATGCTACATAAGCTCATACGCTTGCTTGCTTTCTTGCATCGCATGGCTCTATTATTACTATTACTACTAGACGGTAAATATGACGAAGAAAATCTTTATTGTACAGTAAAGATACAATAATGTGCCCGCCACAGCCAGGAGGCCAGGGGCTTGACAATGATATAGAAATATAAAAATATGTACAGTATAAAAATTTGTGCAGTATAAAATATTACATAACAATTAAAAACGTAGCATTAGCCATTCAATAGATATGAGTATGTACATAGTTGTGAGGCAGACAGTACACCAAGGTATGTACACGTTCATATGTACAAAGCACATATTTAAGCATATTCACACAAGTCAGAAAATTTCACAGTGCCAAATTATTGTTCGGTATTGCATTTTCTTGTGAAGACAGTTCGTCGATTTGCCTGCGACGTGCCGTTATGCACCTCATAGGAGATAGCAGATGGAGATATCAGTATGAGTCGACATCAGGGGCCAAACAAAAGGGGAACAAGTTCGGCCAACGAGCGCCTGTAATTGCGATCAGAAGCGAATTTCTGCAGGTCAACTCCGATCATTAGCAGGGCTTGTACTGTAGGAAGTACTTGTCCAGGTAGGAATCTGTCACTGATCTTCAGCCTGTTCCATTGTAGCTGAAGAAGAGGGGTGGCTCGTAAGGACGGAAGTGGAACATGCCACTGGCATATATCCCAGAAGTCAGGGGAGTTGATTTTGCCAACCAGCAGTTTGACTGTGGTCGCAGTTCTCCTCATGCTGATTATTTGAGGCAGCCGCGGGATTTGGAGTTGGTCGGCCATGCTGGTGGTCCTCTGCTGAGGGGGGAGTCGATGTTTGTGGGTTGCCCACTTCAATATCCAGTATTCACTGGCGAAGATGGGCTTTATGAGAGAAGGTACTGCGGATGCCCATATTTCAGAGGCATACAGAAAGGTAGGATACACAATGGTTTCCAGATATCTGATTGTGGTTCTTGCGTCTGTGTTATGAAGAAGATGTTGACGGGCAATCCAGCGCATTCGGTTGATCTTGCGTAGAACACATTCGATGTGACAGTTGAACCTAAGGTTTGGGTCGAAGGTTACACCGAGATCTATGTGTTTAGTAACACTTGGAATAACTGCACCCTGCAGTGAGGGTTGTATGGATGTGGGACACTTCTTCAGAGAAAAAACCATAATAACGGATTTTTGGGGGTTCAGTTTGAGACCGAAATGGTTGAGATGGCTAGAGAAAGCTGTGATCTTATTACAGATTTCCGATGTGATCACTCCCCTGTCGGCTGATGGTGGTATTTCCGTTAGGAACTTTATATCGTCGGCGTAGGTAATGACATCATCTCTGTTACACACAAACGGAATAAGGAGGGCGGTAAAAAGTAACCCCGATAAAACGCCACCTTGCGGCACACCAGCATTGATGGATCGGGTATAGCAGAGGTTACGATGAGTGAGGTACACTGTTCTGTTCCGGAGGAGCGAGTGCAGAAAAGCGAAAACGTCACCTTTGATCCGAAAGAAATTGGTTAGGAGATTCAGAAGGGCTGAGATGTTGAGGCTATCAAAAGCAGCTTCAATATCGGCATAAACAACCGCCATTTCTGATTTGGCCTCAAATGCATTTAAAACTTCCGTTTGGACTGCCAGAAGGTTGGAGACAGTTGATCTATTAGGGAGGACATAATGGAGTTGTTTTGATGATTGTGGAAGAAGATGGCGTGTTATATGCGGAAGAAGGACTTTTTCCAGTAGATTTAGGAGCGTGGATGCAGTGGAGATCGGTCTATAGTGCTTCGGCTGGCTTGGTAGTTGAACTTTAGGTAGTGGGGCAAGACTGTATTTGCTCCAGGATGCCGGAAACACTCTATGAGAGAGGATGGAGTTGAACAAGTAGAGCAGAGGATCAAGGATATATGGACTGAGGCACTTTACGATGAAATGTGGGACATTATCGATGCCTGCGGTGCATGACGGACGCAGCGAGTTGATGGCTTGACGAAGCTGCTGTCGATCGAATTGAATGGAAAACAGCTCATCAGCTGGACTTGAAATGGGGTCTGGTTGGTAATCATATGGTTGTGTGATGTTGTCTTGGAATCTGGCTACATAGTTGATCCATTCAACTGGATTGAAATTGGAATCTGGTTCAGAGTTACGGGTATATGGCACTTTGCTTTTGGATAAGGTCTTGTCAGTGTATTCTTTAATGGCTTGCGATTTCAGTCTATTAAACAGTGCTCTAGCTTTGGAGTACTGAGTTCGGTCATATGCTGTACCAGACTGTTTCCATTGTTTATGGAGGGACTGTTTGCACTTGAAACTGTGATTTAGCTCCGAAGACCACCAAGCATTAGTTCTAGCGGAGATACTGACCTGTTTAGCTGCTGAGAACATAGTACGTTATGTTCTATTTGTATTTGCCTATATGGACGTAAGCAAGAGTCAATTTATTACTTGGTTGTTGTTATTTGGTTTTTAGGAGCATTAGCAACTAAGCCCATATTGCTCTGGGAATATGCGGTGGTAATTCCCTGACCTTTCCGCATCCTCCGTATTTGGTGGTGACGGGCTCGAACCCCGATCTAATCAAGAAGCGTGTGCTACGCACTGCTGTTCCTTCCCACCTGGCTACGAAGGCGCCGCTTTATTACTTGGATAAGATGTGGTAAATCCCGAATACCCAGTTTCGAAATATTACAAGGCAATGTCGTTCAGTATCTTCTTCAATCAGTTTTCGGAGAACTTTCGACTGTTTTTAAGAATTCCAGGGCTAAGGAGGCCGAATGGTATACGACAATAGCTTTGTTCATAATGTAACGCATTTTAAGACTGAGAAACTGTAAATTATAAGAAAGGCGCGATTCTAATCCTTTTGAAAACTCGTTCGAAAATCAATTACTCTCAGATACATAACTAATCTTAATACAACAGGTAATATCCCAGTCATTCTTCCAAAGGTATTCCCCATTCCTAGGAAATTTCATGACTTCTTTAGTTCAATCAAATTCTGTTCCAATATGAAAAGGAGAATTAATCTCGAACTCAAAAGAAAATGATATGATTAAGCATGCAGAGATGATAGCTTATCAGAGATAAATAAGGACACACAGAATTTCACTTACTTCCGAATTACTGTGTACTGATTCCCACAGACATAGATCGGATTGCACTGAAACAATTCCGCATGATGACTGAAAAAATAAGTTGGGCGACCTTAAATCGATTGGAATTTATAATAAGACTTCGCGCTTTCAACGGTCCTGCATTTCCCCCCCCCCTTTGTATTTTATTTTATTTATTTTTTTTTTTTGGTGTCTTATCTGTGTATTTTTGATTTATCTGTTAGTCACTTACGTATAACAGTTGAGAAACGTCAAAATATTTTTATAAAGTAAGATTAAGTAAGAATACTTGACTACAGCAATACACGTATGCGCAAGCGTGACAATTGTCAATTATTTATTATTATAATTATTATTCAGTTTATTAAGTTTGATTTCACTCCCTGTACAGCTGGTTGGCTAGAAAGGTTTAACATATTCTCTGGTATAAAACGTAGAAAAACTAATGCAAGTGAAGTAAAAGATTTAAAATTCTAGAAGTATTCTACCTACCGAACCTTGGTGATTATTTAAATATAAATATTATTTAAATATATTATTCGTTACAGAAAATCAAAGGATAATTAATATAAAAAAACTGATTGAAACTAATAATTTAGTTATTAAAAAAGTTTGTAAGATATGTTTCAATGACACGCAGTAATACTGTATACATATATTATATAAAATTTTCAAAGAGACATTTTATCCCTTATTTTATTAATTTATTTTAATACATTATAAAAAATAATTTACATAATTCATTAAATAAAGCCAAGCAATTTATACTGAATGTATATATATTTGTAAACTATATAATATCGGTGTAGATACACCATAGTTTACCCATAAATCAAACTTCTTATGTAGTGTGAAAGGCATCGTTGTTAATTTTATCTCATATTGTGACTACCTTCACAACGAGATACGAGGTATTGCACTACTTCGAATAATAACGCTTCTCTAGTAGAGAAGACTACTGTTATTTATTCTCAGTGGATACCATCACCCAGACGGCACCGTGTTTGAAAATGTTATGGAATTAAAATCTCGGTTATTCTCCTACTATCTCTATAAGACTGAGCAAAGAAAAAAAAAAGGTAGGAAAGTGGCAGTAGGAAGGGTAAAAAAATAGATGCCATAGAAGAATTACTCCTAGTATTCACACACAGACTCAACGCTAAAAAAAAAAAAAAAAAAAAACTCCGCTCATATTTGCATTCCTTCCAACCCAGTGGGGTTACTTACTCTTGCACAGACACACTCCGTGGAGAGCCCAGTAGATGTGACCGCCACTGTCCGCGGCCTGGCGGTCACATGGACTGGGCTTGCCCTACCTGGATTCTAGGATCATCCACCTCTTTCCAACTCCATTTACTACCAAACGGCTTTCAAAGCTCAGCCACCACACATATGGGAGACCACTTGCCTGCAGCTGACTTGGTTTCTTTCCCTCTTAAAGCTAAGCTAGTCAAATTGTTGCGCCCACTCCCTCTCATTTAGACTAATCCTGACCATCTAAGCTGCACGTAAATGTTCTTATCTAGTAACCTGAATAAAGGTGTATAAAAGGTATAAAGGTAGCTGAATAAAGGTAACACCATATATATATATATAAAAAAAAAAAGGTAGCTGAATAAAGGTGACACCACATTTGAAAAAATTTTTGCTCTCCTAATTGTAATAACTCTAGTACCAAAAACCTTCTAATTGCAGCATGCATCATTCAGAGGGCGTACTTTGACACCTCCGTAGCCATGCCTCCTATTTTTCTTTTCTTGATTTCCCAAGTCTGATATTTCCCTTCGTTTAAGAGGAAAATCAGAATGCACGTCGCTCTAGAGATCGGTGCCGGAAACTGAAAAAATAGTACTTATTCCCTGGTCAAGCGCGGTATTCCCATTATTTTATGCACACTGATCTAAATTCGCTGAATAACCGGACAGGAGAATAATGCATGTTCCACTGTTTCACGCGCCCTACAATATAGGCATTCAATATTCGCATACCCATGAAACTTGGCTTTATTCATCTCCACTGGCAAGTGCCCATGTATTATCCTCCAAGCCAAGTCTTTACGTGACTCATAGCCTATATGATGATGGACATTACTGAACATCTGAGTTGTTTCTAGATTCAGCCAGCCATGCGGCATCGGCGCTGGTGGTACATTCATGTCGAACAACTTCCAATATATCTCTTAAACTTTAAGCTTGTTTGCCAAGTCCAAACCACCTACAGATAATTCTTGTAAATGTTTGATTACCAACTTATAAAAGGGTGTTATTAATTCTACTGTTGGACCAGTATGTTCCATTAATAACAACTCAGTAAACCTCCCATATTATATTTCACTAAGGCAGCCGCTGCATGCGATCCCCATAGAGCCGTTCGGATGTGCTTCAGCACATAAACCCACCTTAGCCATTTCAACTGTGGTACTGCATAACCTTCCCCACACTTCCTACAGTGTAGTCTATGCTGCGTCACTTCTTGATGTGTGCTATTTCAAAAAAAATTAAATAATCTTCGAGTTAACTTTCTCTGCGTGCCATAATTTAATGATGCAATTGATACAATGTTCATCAAAATCGGTACCAGAATCGTCCACATAATACAAACCTTTCCGGAGAAAGATAACATCTCCAGATTCCACTCCGCCATAGCTTCCTCCCAAGAACCCAGAAATTGCCGAGCCGTTACTACCGAACATTTCATAAAGGGCGCCCCCAGGATAGTTACAGGGTCTGCCGAGACCGTGAGGCCTACTGGCAATTGTACCAGAACCTCAATTCCCCACTGTTGATATTTTGTCTTGCTTAGACAAAGACCACTAGATAAGAGGCCCAGATGACATTCCAGGCTTATTTTGGAAAATGACTGTCACTACCTTAAAACCCCTCATACTGCGGATCTTCAACTTGTCTCTCAGGCTGGGGAAGTATCTTAAGCACTTTAAGCAGGTCAATATAGTTCCTATTTTCAAAAAAAAAGGTGATAAAAATGATGTAACTGATTACAGACTCATAACCTTGAAAAACAGCCTGGCTAAACTCTTCGACACAGCACAAACATCTCTTCGAATTCTTCAGGCCTTTCATTGATCAGAATCAACATGGTTTCTGCAGTGGAAAGTCAGTAGTCACAAATTTACTTTTTTTCTGGCAATACACCTCTGAAGCTCTTGATAACCACCTTCAAGTTTATGCTGTCTACACAGATATATCTAAGGCATTTGATAAAGTCCCGCACGAACAACTTCTGGAAAACTTAAGCTATATGGTATCCGTGACCCTTTGCTCTCATGGCTACGCAGCTATATTACTCATCGTTCCTTGAGCGTTATCATCAATCAAATGAACTCAGACTGTTTTATACCACTAAGTGGAGTACCACAAGGCTCCCCCTTAGGTCCTCTTCTTTTCATTGTTTTCGTAAATGATCTTCCTTCCTTCATCTACACCTCCAATTCAAGTGCTCTCTATGCAGATGATCTTAAGATCTATTCAGCAGTGAAGGAGATTACCGATTCTCAACAGCTTCAATGTGCTCTCAATAAATTCTCTCTGTGGCTATCTCTGAATGGCTTGTCTGCTAACCCCTCGAAGTGCAAAGTAATCTCTTTCTCTTCCGGCAGATCTCCACAACTAATAAATACGGAGTACAGTATTAACTCTGTGATAATCGAAAGGTGTGAGAAAGTTAACGACTTGGGGATTCTCTTTTCCAGCAGTGCTAAATTCGATGCTCGTGTCCTTAAAATCGCCAGCAAAACATTCAAAACACTGAGATTCATCAAACGGAACACCTACAAATTCAAAAACTACAGATATGTTATCATCCTTTATAAAACTATAGTTTTCCCAATCCTTGAATTCAGTTCACCCATCTGGAATCCTCACACAAAGACTTGAACTAACAAAATTGAAGCAGTCCAAAAAAATTTTGTCCGTTACCTTACGTACCCTAATCCTCTATTCTATCACTCAGTGTATTATGAATTTCTGTGTGATTACTTTCATCTGAGACCTCTGTGCACTAGAAGAGTCACTGCTGACATCACCCTTCTAGCCAAAGTAATCACTGGAACTTATGAAGCATCTGATATCCTTAGCAAAATCAACTTCAATGCTCCTTGTAGACAAGTCAGGAACCATACACCGTTTCGCCTTGACTCTGCCACCAGGGACTTTATGAAGTTCAGTGCACTGAACAGAATCAGCAAATGACTCTCTCATTGACTTCTTTGACAACTCCCAGTCACTGATGAACTCCATCCACAAGTTTGCCTCTTCTCCTAAACTGCCAAGTGACTAGCTCTGATCTAATTATTGTAATTTATTATTATTATGTGTTTTATTATTTTTCTATTCTCTAACTGATTAATTATTACTTGTTTTACCGGTAACTTAACTTAATGCAATCCTCTTTTCTACATATGATTTTAATGTTTGAATCTATAGCAATGTTTATCTTACTCTTGGATTTCATATTATTGTTATGTTTATTGTACTGATCTCAGATACACTGTTAATGTATCAGTTACCTGTTGTGTATCTTGTTATTAATAAAAATAAAAATAAATAAATAAATAAAATAAACTGAAATAGCTGAAAGTATCGAGTGCTCTTTGTAGAGAATTGCTGTCCGCTAAGGTCACGTCATGCGCATGTGCTACATATTTACAGTCAGGATGCGGGCCTGGATGATGAACCCCATTAATATTTTTAGAGATAACTAATTGCCTTAATATGGGTTCTAATGCCAATAAATATAGCAGGACTCAGTAGGCACCCCTGTCTAACCCCTCGTTCCAGTTTTATTTTGTCTGAGCTATGGCCATTAATCAGTAGAGTAGTTTGTGCCCATTTGTATAGACTCATTATAGCTGTTCTTAATAATAATAAATAAATATTCATTTATTGCTAATACAGCAGCAAGCCCATCACAGCTGATAATAGTACAAAGGAAATGACATAAAATAATCGAATATGTACATGGCAGATTTCATACAGACCTTAACTAGGAGTTATAATCATGAGTTAAAAAAGAATTTGCAGAACAGGACATTTGGTTTTCAGTTGCAGTTACTGGGTTGGATTATTTTTCTTAATTTTATCGGAGATCTGACTCCTGTAGGCTTCAGAGTTCATTAACCTGTTGCAATCAATGTTGTGGTGATTTATGAGGTGAAGGGATGCATTGGCTCAAACAAATGAACATTCTGTCCATTTGTTTGAGCCTGGAGAGGTTGGATTTGAATTGCTTTTTTCTTGAATTTTCCCCGATGGGGGCAGCTATTATATTGGCTAAGTTTGGTAAATCGCATGCAGAAGTGATTAACTTTGCAAGAAGCATGACTCCAGACTCGTTGATCATCTGTTTCAGAGGCTTTGTTTTTAGGTTTTCATAAAGCTGTTGCCTGGATATTGTATGGGGAAAACGAAGCTTACTATTGAGCCATCTAAGAAATCAATATTCTAGGGCAAGGAATTGCTTGACGGTTACTTGAGGAGCACCAGACTTGATTTCGGAAGCATAGGACAGAATGGGAAAGATGCATCTTTGAACATGCTTAATGACTGTTTTTCTGTCTTGAATCGCTGCTGTTTCTTGTTTGATTAACCATTTTGCTTTTTGAATTTTTTGAGCAACGTATAAATAGTGGGCATTAAAGGAGAGATTTTTATCAAAAACAATTCCAAGGTCTTTGAGCATAAACATTTGGGATTGGGACATCTGCAATTTTTATTTCTATGTGGTTGGGTTGTTTCTGAAGGGAATAAGTAATTTGAGCAGATTTGCTTGCATTTATAGTCAGATTTAGATCTTTCAGATACTTGATGATTTCACAAATCTGTGAATTGGCATCATTGATAACTTTGCGAATATCATCACTGGCTTTGGAGATTATAAATAACTTGAAATCATCGGCATATGCCAATAGATTTGGATTTTCTTGTAGAAGTGGTTGAAGAGATGCTGAAAATATAGTACTGGAGACAACGGTTCCTTGAGGAATGCCTGTTGAGGTTGTGACGAGAATATTGTCAGTACTAGTGGAGAAGAGGAGAAGTCTGTGATTTAGGTTGTATTGAAGATAGGAAATAAACATTGTGTCAACGAGAAATTGATTTTTTAGTATTTTAAAAGCTTTTTTGAGATCTATGTTGTCGAAAGCACCTTTGATGTCAAAATAAAATACATCGCATTGTGCCTTATCTTGAAACGCAGTTTGATGCGAACAATGGTTTCAGCTAGGCTTGTTATTGTGGATTTTTTCAATAATTTTAGTAATTATTGACGAAACAGCAATTGGCCGATGGCCGGGATAGTTATTTCTGCAAGCTTTTTTTTAGGAATCAGCGTAATCCTGAAAGTTTTCCACTGTCTTGGAAGGAATGGTTGGGAGATGCATCTGGAAATGATATACACTAACGAATCAATGATGTATACGCTGGACAATCTAATAATAAAACCAGGGATGCCGTCAGGACCTTCATTACTATCAGGGCTTAATTGGTTAGCTGCGCGCTGAACTGTATTCTTGTTCACAAGTTGGTTAATTAGCAGGGCTTGACCCGGAGACACATCACGTTGCACATTGTCTGTTTGTTCATAAGAATTAAATGCTATAAATCTGTTTTGTATACCTTCAATGCAAATGTCAGAATTGCTTGTTTCCATATTGCATCTTATCCATTCAACAACTAGATCATGCTGTAAGGTAGCTGTTGTTTTTGTAGGAAGTGCTCTTTTATTGTGCTTTAGCGTGGACATAACATAATTTTTGTACGACTTGAATTTTTTTTGAGTTGAAACAAAGCTCTGCTCTTTTTATATTTTATGTGTGCTGATGAAGTGCCGTATTTCTTCCACTGTCTGTGGTATTTTTGCTTACTTTTAAAGTATGGTTTCAGGTGGGATTTGAACCAAGGTTTGGAGTGAGAAGATATTCTAACGAATTTGGATTCCGACTCTGTTTTGAGTTGGTTCAGCCATTCTATAAGAATGAAAGATAGCGTCCTGTATAGGAATATTTTTAAGAGAATCGCATGGGTAGTATTTTAAGAGCTGCAAAACTTTTCTTTCTGAAGGAATTTAATTGATGATATTCTTTTAGTGATTACTAGAGGGGGGAGGCGAGGATTGCCGCAGCAAATTGTTGCTTGCAGTTCTATACTTTTGTGGTCAGATTTAAATGTAATGTTGCTGCTAAGTTTTTCTTGCAGTGGAAAATATATAGAGTATACAAAAAATATAGAGTATACAAGATCAAGCGCTTGATTACCTCTTGTAACAGAGACGTTAATTGTTTTAGCTCCTAGAACTAAAAATGAGTCGGACAGCAGCTTCATTTGTAAATTATGTTTGGGCAAAAGAAGGTTAAAGTCGCCCATTATAATGATGTTAGTTTGAGGCTTAAGAACAGTAGTGATCCAGGTTATTACTTCATTAATGATGTCATCAGTAGGTCCAGGCGGAATATAAATATAAATTTAAAACAGATAATGCTTAACTTGGATTAGTAGAGAAATTCCCTCAAAGTTAAATGTGAGTTGTATGTGTTCAAAACTTCATATAGGATTTTAAAATTATTGCTGTCCCACCACCTCTACGATTAATTCTTTATGTCATGTATGGCGTGTAGCTGAGATTCTTCGGCAGTAGGAAAACATCTTGTAAAGATTCCTGCATCCACGTTTCAACTAAACATATGATGTCATACGATTCTTCAACCATTCATGAAATAAGCGTAGACAGTTTATTTTTTATATTTCTTACATTTTGAAGAAAATGCTGAGATGGACATATGTGTTGGAAGGATGTTTGCAAACAGATGTATTAGGTGTCAGGATAAATGATGCATTAGGATGAGAATCAGGAATATTATTCTCTAGCTATGCAGAGAATTCAGAAGCTTGAGAATTAGTTGGTAACTTTTCACTAGAGTTGTTGACCGATCCTCCAATAGCACCATAAAATGGCATGACGAGTAGACCATTTGGCCAGATATCAGGATTTAGATATTGTTGTAGGTCACAATTCTTTAGCTCAATTCTAAATGATGAATATGTGGGATGTTTGATTTTTATTTTAAAAGCTCTACCTGGAATTTTTAGTTCTAATAGCATCTGGTCCGTCTGCTGGGTGGTAGTATTGGGGTCTAGCCTGCTAACAAAAATGTTACTCCTAAGCATCGAACTATTTCTGTTTCTAATTTTAATACAAGACTGCATATTTCTTGTTCCTATTATGTTTGCATATCTGTTGTTTCTGCGGGGAAACTTAAAACTTGGAGGGTTTGTAGGCAAGCTATTATGGGAAGGCACTTCAGGATAATGCTCAAAGCGATCATTTTGACAGTGCACCTACAAATTGTTCGGTTTCTGTTGATTATTTTATTATTAATAGCCATATGGTGCAAGGAAGCCTGAGGCTTATGCAGCACCGGCCAAAAAAAAAAAAAAAAAAACCTATTACCCAGAGAGAGAGAGAGAGAGAGAAATCACCAAGAAAGAGAAGAATGATGATATCCAGCATCCAGCTCAGGATCCTGGATGTGCCAAGCCCATACTCACCAGATGTGAGCCCCTGGGGGTAATTATTAATAGTGGTGGATATCGATTGTCTGCCTGTGTCAACACGTTGCGAGGAAGCCCGATTGTGTCCTCGGAGAGAAAGAGAGCTAGAGCTCGATTTTTGGGATCGCGCAGCTGTTTTTTCTGGAACAAATTCTTCAGCATCTGGACTGAGGACTGGAACTGCAGAAACCTGACGAACAGAAGGGTGAGGCATCGGAGGGCTTTCGACCATAGCCTTTAGTTCGAGAAGCAAGTGGTAGAATTTACATTGCTGATCTTCTATTCGAAAAAGATGCTGTTTAATATCTTCATTTTCTCTAAATTGCTTCCTTAGCATTTGTTCCAAGGAATCAAATGAGCAATCATTGTTTGCGCCAGTTGAAGGCAGGGGAACGGATAGGAAGAGTCATCCGTTTGGGCGGAGGCATCTTTAGTTGACTTTTTGCACTTCCCTTGTTAGTACTTTTGCATGAAGGGCATCTGAAATCGTTTTTGAAATTACTTGATTTAGAAAAAAGTTCTTTATTAATGAACAAGCATCACAAAACAGCATACTGCAAATTCCCTTGCAGATAACCCAATTCTGTACTGTTTTTTGACATACATTGAATGAAACCGCTTCCTTAGGTGGCATGTCGAAGAGTTGAGAATGGCTTTAAATAACAGCAGAATGTGGCTGTTATTTAAATATAACAGAATGTAACAAATAAGCAGGTGAGCCGTTATTGACACAGCAGGGGATCGAAGAGAAGAGTAGTAAGGCTAAAGTGATAAGACGACAGTTCGGACGTGGGAGTGGCTATCTGCAAAATTGCTAGAGGGCTGCAGGACTTTACCAAAGCAGGAACACTGCGAAGGTCACGAACAGCTTTATACTTCAGGTCAAAAGTCAATAAAGTTCCTGTTTGTAGCTATGCTAAAGAAAGGCTCCGAGAGTAACGTTGCACACTAAAAATTTAAGCTTAAATAAATAGTGCTTATCTTGGTGAAGATTTCATAAAAACCATCTAAGTTGCTTGATAATCATATAAGGAACATATCAGTATACAGATTTTATAAAGATGCCATTTAAAATCTGCTTAAAATCACTATAAAGCATGAGCTGAAGCACACACACGTCTAACACCTAGGCCACCTGGTGAGAAGATCTAATGAGCCCATACGAACTAGATGTAGCAGACTTCTTAGATATTCATGGGAAAGCTTATCGAAAGCCTTTGCTAGATCAAGAATAGCCACCACTACGCTGTATCGTTTCTGCTTACAATATCCTTGCAAATCTTTCATGGAAATCCATGAAATATCATGGATCTTGCTGGAATTGCATACGTTTGATTATGGGGTATAAATGCCCTTTAAGTTGAGTGTTTAACACTTTGGCATACAACTTATAATCTAGGTTGAGTAGTGACACTGGCCTCCATTCGCCCACTTCTTTCCCCGTTTTGCCTTTTTTCCTAAGGAATACGGTTTGGGCTTCTAAAAACCCGGAAGGGTTTTTTTCCGGGACTACCCCTTCCAAGAAAATCTTCGAGAAGATGACAACCAAAACTGGTCCAATTTCCTTCCAATATTTTTTATAAAAAAAACTCTATTGTTAGTCCATCTGGACCTGGCACTTTACCTCCTTTCATTTTTCACAAGGCTGACGATAGTTCATTCAACGAGATAGGTTGGTCCTGTTCTTGCCTATGTGCTACCAAAAACCATGGTATTTCCCAGCCTGCTGGTAAAGCTGGTCCTCTAAATGCTGATATACATCTGCTTGTAGATGTGTGTGAAACACCAAATAATGTCCCCAGTAGTCTGATATTGGTGTGAGCCTTCCCGTATCT
This sequence comes from Mastigoproctus giganteus, assembly GCF_048544385.1. Lineage (NCBI taxonomy): Eukaryota > Metazoa > Arthropoda > Arachnida > Uropygi > Thelyphonidae > Mastigoproctus > Mastigoproctus giganteus. Next base: position 97,456,325 of record NC_143580.1, read on the forward strand.
GATGAATAAGACTGCTATCTTTGTGTGATCTATTGAACTGCTTAAAAAAGAAAGCCGCCGACAAATCCGCTTTCCTATAACACAGACGCATCTGGACAGCTTCGTTTTCTTCCTGCTTCTCCAATTGCGATAATATTTCTTTTTGTACTTCTTTCTCCCACTCCATCCTAACAACACTTTAGGAGTCTCCGTACTTCACAGAGATTTCTTGATTCCCTCCTGCTTTCCATATTTTTTTCTCCTCGTTACTTTTTGCAGAGCTATCTTGGTTGCCTGCTTGTAATTTGCCCAACTCTCCCCTGTCCAATAATTAGAATTTCTCAAATCATGCATTAATCTCTTAATGTCATGCAGGTCACCTTGCAGGAGAGCCGATTTTAACCTCCAAGTACCCTTTCCTGCTTTACTGTTATATCTAACGGAAGATCCGTTATAACTAGTTTATGATCCGTAATTGAACGGGGTCCGGAAATATTGATGTGTCACCTTACTTGGGACATAAATCCGGTCAATACGGGTTCCTACCGTTCCTCTGGACCAAGTTGCTCCGTGACTTATGGGATATTTCATTCTCCATACATCTATCAAGCCATGCATTAAACACAAATTGTTGAGCTCCGAAGAGTCCCCCTGTGCCGATTTTAACCTCCAAGTACCCTTTCCTGCTTTACTGTTATATCTAACGGAAGATCCGTTATAACTAGTTTATGATCCGTAATTGAACGGGGTCCGGAAATATTGATGTGTCACCTTACTTGGGACATAAATCCGGTCAATACGGGTTCCTACCGTTCCTCTGGACCAAGTTGCTCCGTGACTTATGGGATATTTCATTCTCCATACATCTATCAAGCCATGCATTAAACACAAATTGTTGAGCTCCGAAGAGTCCCCCTGTGCCGATTTTAACCTCCAAGTACCCTTTCCCTGCTTTACTGTTATATCTAACGGAAGATCCGTTATAACTAGTTTATGATCCGTAATTGAACGGGGTCCGGAAATATTGATGTGTCACCTTTTCTGCCACCTTACTTGGGACATAAACCGGTCAATACGGGTTCCTACCGTTCCTCTGGACCAAGTTGCTCCGTGACTTATGGGATATTTCATTCTCCATACATCTATCAGGCCATGCATCAAACACAAATTGTTGAGCTCCGAAGAGTCCCCCTGTGCCTCTCTCATCTTTAACTAGATCTAAAACAATTCCAGTCCCCCCCCCCCCCCCAGAATGATCATACATGAAAAAGTGTAAGTTACAAAATATTTGCACCCGCTCAGGAGCGGTGTTTTGTGCATACACATTAATCAGTCTTATTGTGCTCAAACCTAATCCGCGGTCAATGCAGATTATTCTGCCTTCTACATCTCTTTGAAGATTGCAGAATTTTCCTATAATTGGTGGTAAGACTATAATGCCCACCCCCGTGGCATTTCTTGCACGAAAACTCCAGAAACTTAAGCATTTAAATCAGTTCTTGAAGTTACGTACTTGGGCGATATTAAAGAAATGGCTTTCTTGAATAAATAAAATTTTTACTTTAGTAGTAACATGCTCCTCCAAACATGATGCTGAGCCTGCCCTTGGGCAAAGCCCCTTATATTCCAAGTGCCAATAATTACCATGTTTGTGCAATTCGCCTTACCATAGAAATTTTGATTATTGTGCTAGAGCTTTGAATGGATATGGCGGGATGAGCACGTGAACAAATGTATTTTTCCATTTCCCCCTTTTCTATTTCTTTTCACTTTGCCCTGTTATTACATTTTATTTTCTCTTTTATTTTCTTTATATTGCTTTTTACCATAGTTTTTAGCTATAAGCTAAATTTATATCTAACTCATAAAAACCTAGGGGAACTGGTTGGCACACACTAAATTATTAATTAGCACCATTAGGCGTTAATGACTGAAATGCATCCATCCATGTTATAAAAATGCACCTGCAACTCAAAAACGGATCCTAAAACGATTAGGAGCATGCCTATATATATATATGTCCATATACAGGATGTCTCAAAAATACACGGCATAATTTTAGGAATGAGTTCCTCATATGTAGACAATAAAAATATTTTATATCAACATAGTTCCGTAAATGCTTGGTTCCCGAGTTATTAACCGGAATGTCTTATCTCCAGCAGGTGATTTCCTTCATCACAAGGTACTGAAAGAATCTGGTGGGTTTCCATTCCGACCATGTACTCAAATCAGGAGCAAGCGGATATGCACTTTATGTACAGTTTGGCGACGGCAATTCTCTGGAGGCTCGTAGTTTTTACCACGAAAGGTCCTAGAACGAAGATGTCCAGACAGGAAAACGTTTGAAGGTATCCATCGCCGCCTTTGTGAACATGGAACCGTTACTCCTCGTGCTGCCGACAGAGGACGACCAAGAGCTACGACTCTTGAAGTAGAGGAGGAGATTGTGGATGTTGTGCACGCCACTCCTGGAATAAGCACACGCAGAATAGCAATGCAACTGGCTGTTCAACGTTCGACTATTTGGAAAGTGTTGCGAGAACACCAGCTGTATCCTTACCATCTGCAACGGGTACAGGCCTTGTCACCAGCAGATTACCCTGCGCGAGTAATGTTCTGCCAGTGGTTCTTGCAGCAGTGTGGTACAACTCCTCACTTTCCTGCCTTAGTAATATTCACAGATGAAGCACACTTCACACGAGACGGAATCGAAAACTTTCACAATCATCATCATGTATGGGCTGAGGAAAACCCACATGCAATTCTTCCATCACATCACCAACAGCGGTTCAGCCTCAACATCTGGGCGGGTGTTTTTGGTGATAAGTTATTTGTGCCCCATGTACTTCCAAACAAACTCACAGGGCAGGCTTACAGAAACTTTCTGGAAAACAACATGCCTGATTTCTTGGACGACACGACACAGATCAGTCGTCAACAAGCACACTTCATGCACGATGGCACTCCCGCACATTTCAGCCACCTAGCCCGCAATTACCCGAATCGAAGGTTTCCTGGTCGGTGGATAGGTAGAGGTGGACCAACTGCCTGGCCTTCACGCTCAACTGATTTAAACCCACTAGATTTCTTCTTGTGGGGCCATTTAAATTCATTGGTGTATTTGACTCCGGTAGCTGATGTGGAAACTCTCCGCAATCGAATTGTGGCAGGTTGTAAGATAATACGAAACATGCCAGAAATTTGGCATCGTCTTCGCGAGTCCATGAGACGTCGATGTGAGGCCATCTTCTGCCAGTAATTCAGGCAGAAGGTGGATATTTTGAACAATTACTATAAGGTGATGTGAACAGTTAAGTGTCAAAGACAGATCTTCAAAACTCGGAAACCAGGCATTTCCGGAACTACGTTAACATAAAATAATTTTATTGTCTATGAGGAACTCATTCCTGAAGTTATGCCGTGTATTTTTGAGACACCCTGTATATATCGATGATAGTTACTCTGATATAGTTGATATATATCCAGATGGTGAAAATTAGCAAGCATCCTCTGAAGAATACGAATGACTCAGTTCATCAGCGAAAGCATTTCAAAATAACAGGGGAAATTTACTGCACATACCGCGGACAGTCAGCAACTGAAATCCCTCTAGTACATCCTGGGAAACTACTGAGAAGTGTTTTAGGACCCTTAGTTTCCCTTGGTGTCATTACTACAATGATCACTGTTAGTGTTAACAAGGCGTCTGTCAGATCTGAAAGGTGAAAATTGGTTTGGATATTTTATACGTTTACCATGACTTCAGTAGACAACATGACCTCATTCTTGTTTTTCGGCAAACACTGGGTTGTCTCTACGTGACAAGTACTATAATTTGCTCCTCCCTGCTGCTCCTGATGGGTAAATAAACGTGTGTCGCCCCCTTGGATCTTATTAAGACGCTCAGAGCTTTTCTGTAAACCACAGAAGCCCCAGAGCCTGTCTACGATGTTACGGGAAGAGTGACACGTGTTGCGGAGATGACTTGAGAAACTCGAACTTAATACAAGGAAGAGTAAATCAATGTTGGCATAGCAACAGACGTAATGCGTAAGTCGGTATGATTTTTTTTATTTGTAACTTATGTGGGTATAGACCAAAAAACAGCACTAGCAACTCTATAATGAACGTGTTTCATCTCACTCGGGAATACCCTGACATTCTACATCTGCTTCGCAACCCTGGTTGGAGAAGTTCTGATGATTAGAAAGGAGGGAAACGGCAGCTTTACACCAATGTGTACTACATCGCCCTCTCTGTGATGATTTCATCCACTACAGTAACGGTTACACCCCCCACTAGTTTGATAATTACAAAATATAATCATTTTAATCGTATTACTGATTCCTAAGTCATCGGTTTCATCTACTATATTAGAACTAAAGAGGAAACAATCGAAACATTTATTGCTGAGATTCTAGAGTTAACTATTTTTAAGCTAAAATGTAAACAGTCTAGTTATGTTATTCCATAATGTTTGATAACTTGCCTAAATAAAAAGTTACTTTTTTTTTAAGTGTGTGTATGTCTGTCTGAAATTAAGACTGGAACTGAATTACCTTAAAGTCATAGATTACTACAGCATTTTACTTTAAATTCGCTTTATAAATTTTCTGTGTAGGAATTGAAATTAATTTTAAATACAAAATTATTCAGATTTGTGAAAAATCATCAGCTAAGAAATAGTCCGTCCTATACATGCTAATGTGATTATAGGGTGTTTCATAACATGTGGGCCGTACTTTTAACTGTAACATGTTTAACTGTAAATAAAGGCGCTATTTTAAATACATATTTATGATATTTTAATTAATGCCATCCCAATATAAAGGACATACATAAACTTATTAAAAATATATTTACAATATCTTTCAATATGACTGCCAATTTGGTCTTTACAAAATTTGCCAGTAATTTTCTGTAACCAAAAGTTACAGAGAAAAACACTTTCTCGGAAATATTCTAAAATTCTGTAACTACATTTTAAACTCCACTAAGTTCTTTAAGAATACCGGTACCCACAACAAAATCAGAGGTTGTTAAACCGGTGAGTGCAGAGTGGAGGACATTCAATGGAACTCCACCGTCTGATTCATCGATCTGGAAACCTCTCGTTTAAAAATTCATACACAATTTTTGCATAGTGAGTTAGTACTCCAGCCTACAAAAAAATTGATTTTTTTGCATTAATTGCATTAATGAATTGCATTACTGAATTACTTGCATTAATGAAATGATTGTCTATTAGCAATCCTGTCTCAGTTCGTTCCCTCAAAGAAAACAGATCCGTGAACACCTGTCTAAATTTCAACCAGAATGTAAGTTGCCTTTAAATTCTTGTTAAAGAATAAATTGAGGTTTCTAAGAAAATAAACTTAATCCGCTTAACAGTTCCGTTTTGTTTAAATGTGAATTCAGTCCACAATGTCTGAGTTTGTAACACTTATGGTCAAAAACAGCGCAGCAAAAACCAGTCTTCCATCTGGGTTGTTTTCATTTAAACTTTGTACCAACCTAGGTCGATAAGCCTTGTATTTAAGTTCCTTTATGATTCTATTTAAATTTGTTTTGGTATTTTAAGTTCCAAACTTTCTTTTGAGATTTTCTCTGCTTTCTTTAGATATCCTCTCTTACGAGTTACAAATTGTCAGCTGTGTTTGAAATATATACACAGTTAAACTGCTTGTTCACAGGAGGGACTGTTTCTACAGGGATGGGATACACGTGGTTATTAGGGGTGCAAGAATATTTGCTGATGCTATCGAGGCAGTGAGAGGTGGGTCGTAAAACTTCTAGCTTGGGGAGGATACACAGACTAATGGATTAACAAGAACCGCAAGCAGAAATGAAAGCGATTCTTGCATTGTATACAGGAGTACAATGTATACAGGAAGGACAGACAGGACAGGAGAGGTGGAGTGGTTATGCTCGCCGTTAAGAAGAATATTAAATCTAAGGCAGTGTATCCAGTTGACTTGTGTGATGAGTGCAATTTTGAATTAGTTTGGTGTGATATAAGCACTGGGAAAACACAGTTGAAAGTAGGAGTGTGTTATAGGTCTAATGACCATGATTAGTAGAGTGGGCCAGCAAATCTGAATGTTTCATAATGGGGAATTTCAACTTTCCAATGGTTGACTGAAATGTTTGGGTTGGTCACTCACACACTAGCAAGACATTTGTGGATTTCCGGGATGTACAGGAAAAAACTTTGCCTCTCTAACATGCTGCTGTTTTCTACAGCAGCATGTTAGAGAGGCAATAAGAGAAAGCAATACTCTTGATCTGGTTATTAGCAACGATTCTTCATGCATTAAGAATATGCAGATAAAAGACTCACTGGGCGGCAATGATCGCAGTGTATAATGTGAAATTTAATAAAAGATATAGCTACTGTCAAGAGAAAAAGGAAAGGCTTTTGCTTTCGTAAGGACAGTTGCAGGGTACATGTGCGGAATTTTCCTTCAATCATCGAGTAGTTGATTTTTGTAGCAGGCTTGATTTCTTGCATCATTTGCCATTACTACTACTACTTCAAGGTCTACCAGGATTTGGTAGATTGCGCACTGTTCCCAACTTCATTAAATTCAATTTTCAGTTCGCAGTTTCCTTTATGGTCTTTATCGTGGTTGCTTTATTTCCAAAAAAATGCTTGAACTGGTGTGCAACTTCTGCAGCATTTTCATATTTTGCATGCCACATTACAATTTCAGTCATCTCCTTCACTGTAAAGCTCCATTGTACTTTTGCTATGTTAAAATTATTCTGAATTATTAGGGCCCAAGGGGATGTGCAAGCAGAGTACATGAACCCACCAGCGGGTTCATCCCAATTCCACTCTCACCTACCTCCAAGGGTGGCCCATGGACATGAGCACTTAGAGGAAGGGTGGGTTTCAACCCCAGCGGGAATCTGGGTCACGTGCAGACGAGAGAAGGAAGGATATGTAAGGCCCTTCCCTTAAACATGCTATGAAGACAGGGCCTATATATCTAACTACCAGTAGGTAGGTTGGTAATCCGAGTTTTGATGGCGGGGGAACCTAAACAGGTAAATGGCAGAAAACGCAGCTTCAGTTAGAGAAAGCTACTACCAACAGGTAAAACAGAGGGAAACTGCACTGTAAAATGAACATATCCCAAGAAATCCAATGATGAGCAAGGAAGAGAAGACTGAACGAACTGGAAAAGACAAAGGTGGAGGCAGCTCATCATATGAAGTGACCAGTCACAAGACTGAATTACTGGAAGATGATGAATTTTTTTTTTTTTCAAATAACATACATATTTACATCAACAGTTTTTCCAAATAGTTGCCTTACTTACGAACCACCCTGTTTGAACGGATTTAAAAGTGTGAAAAATAATAAAATACTTGTAATAAATAAGAATCTGCCTAGGAAAATGTTCATCCATAATGGGTACTGTTTGCTTATTCTTATTAATTTTTTATTATGTTTATTATTTTTTTTCCATTGAAAACTCCATATTTTTAAAATTCAAACAGCCACAGATCCTTAACTGGACATGTGTATATTCATGTAAATATTCATATATGAACATTACAATCAGGCCTCGTGGAGTCTGCTTCTTGAAAATAACTGTTGCCTACTTCTTTACCCACCCTCTTTATATTTTTGAAATAGGTAGGTCAGGAATTAGGAAAGCGTTATTTTTAAAAAAAAATATCGATCTTGCATAAAATGTTTAGTAATTCTCACATTAGAGCTCTTTTTTTTTTCAAAATTTTTATCTCTCTCCCTTGACCTCTAATCTTTCGATGATTAAATGCAAGGTCAATATTTAAAGTTTACAAAGTTTGCCTTCGCAACAATAACGCAGGCACATCAAGAATTTTCCTTGAGCTTAATTCTTTATTTGGATCTTTTGAATCAGTAGGCAAATTCATTTACTGGTGCTGTTCGGCTAAGGTGAGAGTGAATTGTGATATCACACATTTTTACTCAACTGTCCAAATTACTAAAATGATGGACAAAACAATATTAAAGCAATAAAAAAAAGACATTTATTATAGAAATATCTGTTGTAATATGTAATTGTTCAAGGACGAAGTATAATACCGAATAATATTATAATTCATTATAATAATCATAAAGTAAATTCACTTCTAAAGATTACGAAGGTGTCAACATGGTATGGCAGCATGCATTTGGCCGATACTCAATTACAAGGCTGTTCGCCAAAAGTAAGGTCAATGAATCCTGTCATGAGAGCTTTTCATAGGAAGTCTCTGGAGGTTGCTAAGAGGCTTGTAATTCATCTCTTATTAGGGATTTAGGTATGATGACCTTACGATCTATTTCAAGCAATCTTCAGTTACATGGCGCTTTTTAACCATCCCAGCGCTAAAAGCACTGGTTTCCATAAGCAGGAATTATGCTTAAATCTCATTTGAAGCAGTGAGACTTTGTAAAGCCATAAGTCATAAAGTAGCGATGTCTCAGATAGTCAGGAAGGCTAAATCACAGTCGTAATTACAAACGCATGGTGCCTTGATAATTTAAATTTCCTCCAACCAGAAAGTTACCTTCCAAGATAAAAGTTCACCTGTTTTTCTTTCCATCTCTTTATGCTGAGAGAGTCAGACGATGAACATATCGAAAACTCATAGATATCCTTCCCGAAGTCTCTTAATTTCAGCTCTTTTAAGAATTTAATATCTTTCTTCACATTCAACGGAATTGAAGGAAAAAATCGTAAAAGAAATAGGTTTCACTTTTCATTTTGAAGTTATTTATAAATGTTTTAGCACTGTTTTCCTCTTTGCTATTTTGCTAAGCAGTCTCAATCTCAACTTTGCGCACCACTTCTAGTGGTGCACAATTCTATTTTCATAATATCCTGTAGTTCAACAACAACTCAATAATAACAGTTCAAGCCAGACAGTGTTTGAATATTTTATATAACATTAAATGAAACTTAAATAAGAATGAGCTCTTCTCTTCTCTTCCTTTTAAAATTTAACAGAATTATTTTACCTTACCGAGCCCTTTGGCGATATTCATCAAAGGATATATTTGCACGAATTTCTTATTTTAATAGTCGTGTAGCCTCTTCTTCTTCTTCAGGTTCCATGTTCAATTTGAATGTTGGAGACCAACATTTACAAGCCAACTCTGTCCCTTGCTTTGTGAAATAGTTCTTGTGTCGTAAGACCTCCCCCCCCCCGTACATTCTTTGATATTATCAAGCCACTAGTTTGTAGTTGTCTGTGTGATCCTTGTCCTCTTAAGTACTTGCTCATTGATGACCCGATTTGTCCACGGAATTTTGAGGATTCTTCTGAGCGTCCACATCTCGAAGGCTTCCAGTTTCCTGATTTCTGCCTTCCACATGATCCAGGTCTCACATCCATATAGGAGAGTGCTCCATGTGTAGCATTTGGCCATTCGATCTATTTTCTGAAAATCCAGTTTCGAGTCACAGAGGAAGTTCTTAAGATTCTTAAATACCTATTTGGCCATATCAATTCTGCTTCTAATTTCTGTGCCTTGGTCATTATTATTTGTAAAGATCTTCCCTAGATATTTAAAGCTACTCACTTGTTTGATAGGGGAATTGCCGCAACGTATTTTGATTCCGAGCAAGGTGTTTTTGCTTATGACCATAGTTTTGGTCTTTTTGGCATTAATTGTTAAGTCTATCTGTTCGCTGGCTGTTACCACTTTGTTGAGGAGTGTTTGTAGCTTTCCCTCTGATGTTGCAATGCAATATCATCTGCATATCGCAGGTTACTGATAACTGAACCATTAACAGTAATTAATTCTTTAGAATCTTGTATTAGATCTATAATGGTTTCAGTATAGAGATTTAACAGCATAGGAGACAACACGCATCCTTGCCTGTAAGCTTTTTTTTGTAAACTACTGGTGTAGCGATGGGTACTATTGCACTCACGTTATCTGTACAATAAAGACTGTTTATATATAATTTTTAATAAAAGTTTTAATATATAATGTTAAATTTTTTTTCAGCGATCTTAACAATCGTATGTACTTAAACTACACGTTCAATCAGTTCGACTTGCTCATGAAAAGAACTGTTGACAAAAGAATTTTTCATATTTCGAAAATTTTAGTAAATCTTGGAATAAAGACTGATAAAGATTATCTTGAGGAGTAAATTATTCATAAACTCATTCTAGTATCGGGGACATAGTGGAAAGTGTTCTGTGGAAGGTAGGCGATAGAACGCATCCCTGACGCACTTCCTTTAGTACTGGAAACTCATCTGAAAACTCACCATCAATTCTAATGGAAGCTGACTGTTCCCAGTATAAATTAATAAATAAATAAATAAAATTTCTGTTTATACTCCGGGACGACCAAACGGTTAGAGGAGTTCACAAGACAGACAGAATACAAGAAACATTAGTTATAATACTTATGTCTTTATCATCGATTCCTATTTTTTGCAGATACTGAATTGTCTTTTCATAGTCTATTGAGTCGACGGATTTTTATAATCTACGAAAGAGATGTAGATGTCTTTTGGTTTCTCCAAATATCTCTCAATTATCATCCTTAAGTTAAAGATTCCTTCTCTGGTTCCGCTGTTTTTCATGAATTCACTTAGAACTGAACTTATTTCTGCTGTGAGTTTGTATGTTTCTTAGGAAAATAATTTTCAGGAGAATCTTAGAAGTATGGCTCATTAAGTTAATGATTCCATGATCAGAGCATTCCAGGGATCCGGGTTGCTTGGAAAGAGATATGAAGATGGAGACTTTAAAGTCGGGAATTATTCATGTATCATATTTATAATTTAGTAGTCGTGTAAGCACTTTAATTCCATCACTGTATAATGCTTTCAGCATTTCTGGACAGATTCCATGTGTTCCAATTGCTTTCCTATAATGGCATTGGTGACCTCGCTTTCCAGAATGGGTGGTCCTTCTAGATTACGTGCACCTGGTTTTCCTTTTATTTTGTCAGCAAAGACCTATTCTGGGTCTCATTACAGGATTTATTAAAGGGAACATTTGGAAACAGATTTCCTCATATTCACGGTGGTGTTTACGCTTGACCCCTCTGCTATCCGCTTGTACCCAAGTGACTGTTTTCTCATTATATAATAACTCTCATTATCTAACTTCTGGCCATGTCGCCGTGATGAGAATTATTGTTTCTAGTACCTGTACCGTACTTAGCAGCAATATCTGATAGCTGAAAGACGACTAATCCAAGCACATTTGGTGATTTCAAATAGGCAATAAAACAAGTTTTTCAGTCTCCACAGCTGTACTTCGGATCTCGTTATTGTAATCTGACACATTTCACAAAGAGTAAGACATATTCACAAGCTTCGCTTGAAGAATTGAATTTTCTATATGATTAATCACTTTCAATAAGATATTAACAAGTTATGAGTATTTTTTCATAAGCAACCGAAATGATTCGAAGAATGAAAAATTATTCTGAACACATATGGCGCTTACAGTTATTAACTGTGTACAGTTCCTGTTAAATTTTTGAATTGCGTGCGTATGTATGAAGCAGTTGAACTCGAGGTTTGCAGAAATAAAAGGCGTCCAGCCGTTGTATTCGTATTCTTTATGCGTGTTTTCTGGTTCTAATTTTAAACAAAATGCTCTGAAGTAGCATAAACTTTTAGCGGAGTGAATTCTTTGCAGTTATATAAAAACAACCCCATGAATGACCAGCTAAAATTAAATAAAAATAAAATAAAGAAACTGGATTTTTTTATTGTTGTATTATGTGTTGTTCCTATTAACTGCTTAGAATCAAAACACAAAGAAAGTAGCATGTTCGTCGGTTTTGCTAGTTACTAGCATAAAATGCTTATCCCGTCAGACCAAGGGAAAGTAATTACTTTCTCAGAAGAAAGTTTGAAGTACCTCAGGATCTTCGATGAAACCTTAAGATAACGTTGCTGAATAGAACGTAGGTGTTCATAACTCCATGACTACCAATCACTGAGCTCGCCTTAATGGATTTCGAGTGCCCGCACTGTGTCGCCTAAATATTTTCTTTCTCTGGAGATTACTTACGTAGTCATAATTTTCGTTAGGACATATTCTGAACAATATAATAATAAAACCAACTTCCTAGAGTAACTTTCGTTCCTCTGTTATTCGTCACAATTTTTTTAATGGATAATTCCAGTTGCAGAAGAGATCATTAAATTCTCAGACTTTAAATACTGATTTTATAAAAAAAAAATTGGATTACCTATCATTTAAAAATTATTTCTAAATATCCTCATGGAATACTTCATTTACTCTAATGTAACTGGATCAACATGTGGTATATCGCACCGCAGGTTGTAAATAGCACACCGTTCTGGCATATGACCGTCCCTGGATCGTTTCCAACTGTGGATGAATAGATGATAATAATATCAAGCTAATTTGGACGTTTCTTTGTGTTTATTTATATAGCGCATTAGCATCTAAAGACGCATTGAAGTGTACGTGTCTACGGACGGACTGATTTGCACATTGTGTTGATTGAAACAGTCCGAATAGCTCACAAAGAAAAAAACCTAGTCCCTCTGCCTGAGATCGGCTAGCTATAGCCTCTGTGGAAAGAGACTAAGAATTCTCCCAATCTCCAACGTGATTCGATCCCTCGGAACGACAGAAAAAATAGCAAAATATTGTTACAGAGAAAAAAAAACTTTTTTTGTTGTTGTTGTGCAGAAAATTTCTGCAATGTGCAATTCGAATTTCCTCACCTACGCTATTGTTGGAATGTTTAGCTTTTATTTTTCCACTACTGTATATGGATAATTTTAACTATCTATGATCACCAGCTTCTTGCTTAAAGGAAAAAGCGATAAAAAAATTTTAAAAACAACATTAGTGACAAAATTTACTATCACACAGAAAGCACAATCAACTTAGTTCGGGTCAACTTCAAGTTCAAGCAACTTAGTTTTACGCAGCATTAGCATCTTAGACCATGCTTCAATCTGTTACGTAAGCCCTCGTAGAATTGAGTATCCACGGGTCCATTTGCATTTTGAAAAACGCGTGTTATTAACTCACGAGAAATACCTGACCTCCACCTAAGACTGGCTAACAAGAGCCAGCATTAAAACGGCCTTTAACAATTCCTCCTCTCATCGACAGGATTCGAACCCATACCAAACGACTGAAAACCTGGCGAAAAAAACTATACCGTCACAAAGGACAACTGTATCAGAAATAGCGCCACATACGGATAAAGATTATAGTTTTGGGGAAAACATATCAGTAAGATAGGAATTATAAATAACGATTAAGCTGGTCTACATTTACCGTAGTTTAAGACAAAGTACGCACTTAGTCAAGACTTAATAAAAAACGGCACTCACCTCAATGATCCGTTACAGTTGCATGATTTTTGAAAGGGATATAGGAAAGTTTCTGATTAAAAACTAAAATCAAAAGTTAAGAATCGTAGATTAAAACTAGAAATTAAAACATTATGCTCAGAGGAGGAAGAGGTGCACCACGTCATCCCATAGTTGTCAATTATAAAACTGTGAAAGTTATGATAAATTAAAATGGGAATAAGGCCAATAGTCCTGAACGACGGACTTTCGTTACGGACATCTTCAGTTGGCACTAGAGAAAGTTGAACAGGGAATCGGCGTAAACTTTATAAGTACCCGAAATGATTTGCTGAACACGTGGTATTTTAACGCACGAGAGATTCCAAATAGGGGAAAATGAAACCGGAAGTTTAGTGTTTAGGACGTCGAGGTTAGTATTAAGAACGGCACCATTCTGTTACGAGGGGTTTCGTATTGAAGGAGCTTATAGCTTGAATTTAATTTAATAAGGGTAAATGCAGCGTCGACTGAGGGGTTATGAATTGTAAGTATACGTATGCTGAGAGAGCTCTGTATTTCCCTGATGTGTCCGGAAACTATTAACGTGATAGTATGCGCGTGTATTTGAGGTGGTGGATGATCCAAATTTGTTGGCAGTGCTTTCGATGTAACACGCGTTGCAGTCAGACTGGCATTTGATTAAATAAACTATATTATTAATGTCTTTCGTGTTACGTACGTGGGTTTCTTTGTATTTGTTAAAGGGGGTTCCTAATTGGTTATAAGTGGAGAAAATTAAGGAAATATCTGTATTGTCGAAAACTTGACGTAGACGTATGGCGATCTGACAATGGTAAGGGGAAATAACGTCAGTATTTGAAGTATTAGGCTTTTTTTTTATAACGGGATTGTAAAAACTCCAGTCTAGAAAATGTTACATGCTTTCGGCATCAGTTCCATACAATCTACACTCACGGGTGGTAATAGTAACTGCAACTCTTTTGGAACTGTGGGTTCTATGCGATCGATCTTATGCAACCGATTGCTCAATCGACAACTCGTATAATCCATGAATAATTCAAGACGATGGAGATCATAATACTCATCTAAAATGACTGATTCTCAATTTAAAAAAAAATAAATAAAAGATTTTGTTTATACTCCATCAGAACCACATGGGTCAAAGGAACCATTTTGACAATGAATGTTTTCGTATTTACTTTTATCTGTTTTTATTTTATTTTATTTTTTTTTAATTTATTATTATCATTATTTTGTAAAATTCATGCAACCGGTCGCCATCTCACTATAATGAAGGATTTGCCCACTTCTGTTTTGTCCAGTTGTGTATGCAGTCTTAAAAGTAGAACTCATAACTAAAAACCGTCGAAGGTCAATAATTAGATAGATGGATAATTCGTAACTGCTCTGACCAGATTTCATAATATATTTATTTGCTATTAAAAATATACAAATAAAATATCAATTACATTGATTAAAATATACAAATAAAATACAAATAACGTTGATTAAAATATACAATAAAATATGAATGTAAAATATTTAAAATATACTGAATTAAAATCGCTATAATATAATAATATAATTTTATTATTTTGAAATTAGATTTTATTTCGTTATATTTTTAACGCTTTTAATTCAGTATATTTTAAATGTTTTAGACTAATATTTTATTATGCATTTCAGATTTTATTTTATTTTTTTATTTGTTATTTTCGATTTCATTTGTATATTTTTGATAACAAATAAATTCTGAAATCTGGTCTGAACAGGGCAAGAATTGCTCACGTGCAATACTCAGAAGTTGGTTAACATGGTGAAACGCTTTGAAAGCAGTTAACATAGAATACTTGACATATAACGAAATAATAAGAATCAACTACAAAAAAAAAGCAATAAGACAAGCAAAAAAATCAAAACAATAAGAAAACAAAAAAAAAAAAAATCAAACAGCCTTCATGTAATTTTTTTTAGATTTCATCAAGATTTTATATAGTCCTGTTGGAACCTGATAATAGATTCATTATAAGCAGAGTTATTTCACAAAAAACACATTTTATATTCTCACTTCCTAGTACAGTATAATTTCATACTCTGTTAGAATTAGGGTATTATGTTCCCAACTTTGCGTGATTTAAACGTTAATATTGTGCATTTAATTCGGGTTAAGCTCTATTCTTTTTTTTTTTTTTTTTCTTTTCATTACCTAGAAAAATGCACATATACACTATATTTTCAAAAACATCGGACACCCCTGAGATTTGAGAAAATGAACTATCTACCATCTATATCTGCACAGAAATAGATATAAAATAACTTTGTTAAGGCTAGACATAACAAGTCAATGAAATGTAGTAGATGGATCGAGGCACTGAGCTTAGCGATTTCCAAGAGGAAGTCATCGCAGGATGCCACGTTACAATTAATATGTTCGGTCTATTACAGTAAAATTGCAACAAACTTGATCAACGTTAGCTGGTGTAATTGCCAAATAGAAACAACATGATGACATTACATCATGTACGAAATGGAAACAACGTGATGATGTTACATCATGTACAAAATGGAAACAACATGATGATATTACATCAATGAAACGTTCAGGTAGACAACAAAAATTGATGGAAAGAAAGACCAATGGGCGCTCAGAACAGTGGCCCGTAAATCCTGTCAGTCCTCATCGAGTACTATCAACCACAAGTTCAGAGAAGCCACACACATACAAACCAAACACCACAGCACGCAATGCACCTCGTCCACTTGCCTCGTACACAACCCATCGCAGTTAATGTCCTTAGAAAGATGGAAAACCGGGTTATAAATAAAACATAAATCTGTTTGATAGTATGAACCAGAGCTGTAATGCTCAATACTTTCTACGTTGATATCAATATTTATAAAATAATAAGAGAAGTTTACCTCAAAATATTACGTAGAACACTTCCTTTTATACTCTCCAGAAATTAAAACGAAAAAATCGAAAAACTGACATTAGAGTAACAAATAATTTTTAAAAATTTTTAAAAATTAAAAATCAATTTAACACAATAAAACTCAATTTAACACAATTAAAAATCAAGTTAACGCAATTAACGAAAAAATTGCAAAACGATTTTCCTTCCTTTATATCGATGTAACCTATCGATGTTTTGAAGGCAATATTCTAGGGTCAATTTAAATCAAAAACTTTCGGGCATAAAACAACTAGCACTTGCCACATCGCGTAATATCGTTCAACTTGCCTCAAAATCTCGATATTCGAATAAACAAAAATACCTTTCCCAGGTTAGGAAGCTTCGCGATAAATTAAAAAAATTATCTACGTCCGAACGATTGGTCTGTATTGAAGACCTCCATAGATTTGCGACGGGAAGCACAGGCCTCAATATAAAAAACAGACACGTTAACAAATTATAAACATTATCGGGAGGGTCGAGACACGTTCATATGAATTCTAACACATTGTCGCGGGCTTGCGACCAAGTGCATACAAGTTGGGTGATGATGCACACAGCGTGCTACCACAGAATACGTCAGCTAGTTCGGGAACACCCCCTCGCCCAGCATTCAACGATCCGACGTATCAACAGGTTACAAATCTTTCCTCGTATACGCTATCGCAGGACCAGATTTCACTTTTATCCAAAGGATTAAATTATAATTTACCACATCAAAACTACCTAAAAAACAGTGCGTAATTGATATTGAATTTGAACTTCGTAATGTTCCACAAAAAGATTTATTTATTCAACAAGTTAACCAAGTGGTGAATAACATAAAAGAAACGCGACATCCTAAATTGAAACACATGACAGCTCAGCTTTACGTGAACTTCGGGAAAATAAAGACATTATTATACAGAGGGCAGATAAAGGAGATACAGTGGTAATATTATAAACCTGATTATATTAATAAGTTAGAAACAGTTGTTTCAGATACCTCCACTTATCTTGAAGTAGACCCGGCACTTTTACCAATTTAGTCAATCAATACCTTAACCACGTATCGAAAAAACGACTACATTACTATGGCTCAGTTAAAGGAATTGAAGGCCAGAACATACAACATTCCTGCACTTTTCGGTCGGGTAAAATTACACAAGACTGGATTTCCTACAGAAACTCGGAATTTTCATCCTTAGCCACACATGTATATAGCATTATAAAACCCTTTAGGCCGGCCATACAATTTGGGATTAAAAACTACGATATATTATTTAATAATCTTAAGGACTGTAGACTTGGCGACAATGACAATTTATTCTCACTAGATGTTACCTCATTATGTACGTAACGTAAACGTTGAATACACATCAGATATTATTTGGGATATGTTAAATAATAACTCGATACCGATTAATCATACGAAGCTTCCTATTAAGGAAATTTTTCATTTAATTAAACTGTTGGTTGAGGCCAACTATATCACCTTTCGAGACAAAATGTACAAACAAATTTTTGATTTGCCAATGGGATTGAGCCTGAGCGGCTTAATATCGGAGATCTATCTCTCAACGATTGAGTAGATACATTTGACGCCTTTTCGACCCCGTATCACATACTATGGGAGGTATTTAGACGATGTTCTAGTTATTACCGATAGCAGTACTATCCAAGACATTTTACATTCGTTTAATAATATTCATTCTAGACTCAAATTTACATTGGAAAGGGAGGATACAGATACAAAGTCATTAAATTTTCTAAATTTCACGCTTACTCGGGACTCGAATAAAATACAATTTAACGTCTATCGAAAACCTACAAACACCGGTATGCTTCTACATTATAACAGCTATTACCCGTTCACCTACAAAAGATCGATTATCTTTAATAATTTTCTAAATGCCTACAAATATTCAACAACGGAATCTTCTTTGGGCTCAGATATACATATATTAACTAGCAGGTTATTAACCAGGGGTTATCCCCTTGCCACAATAAACCGAATTAGGGTACAGGCTAAGGATAGGATACAAAATACTACACCGACCAACAATAGTAATATTAAAAAATACTTTATTTCTGTCCCATATGTTGAACAGTGGCACAAACAGCTTAATAGATTCTTTAAAGATACCGAATTTAAAATTGTGGCCAGGCCAATACGGAAATTACACACTATATTGAACAATCGCTCGGTTCTTTCCACGTTCGCAACACAAATTAATGACCTGGTATACAACATTTCTTGCGGTGATTGCGACGTGTCTTATCAAGGTTCGACGCGATTTTCTCTTAATATTCGTGTAAATCAACATGAAGCCTCAGTTCGTGCTTCTCGTTCAGCAGCGTCAGAATTCGCTTTTCATGCCATTAACGAAAAACATACTTTTTTTATTTAACGAGACCAAAATACTTAGTGTCCAACGTAATTATACGCGACTATTAATTGCAGAAACCGTAGAAATTAAATTACATGAGAATTCTGTTAATTTTCGTCGGCCATATTTGATCTCCGATGCGTGGACCTTTACGCGCATGCGCGAAGACAAATAATCGCTATTTAAGTTTCACGTTCAACACTATTCGGTAATTTTCATTTCCGTGAACACGATATACGGTCGAAAAGCGTTGTCAGCTTCAGGAAGGAAAATCGTTTTTCAATTTTTTCGTTAATTGCGTTAAATTGATTTTTAATTATGTTAAATTGAGTTTTATTGTGTTTAATTGATTTTTAATTATTTCTAAAAATTTTTAATTTTTTAAAAATTATTTGTTACTTTAATGTTTTCGATTTTTTCGTTTTAATTTCTGGAGAGTATCATACGGAAGTGTTCTATGTACTATATTGAGGTAAACTCCTCTTATTATTTTACAAATAAATCTGTTTATACATCAATATGACCACATAAGTTTACAAGATAGAGAGAATACATGAATATCACTGTATTTAGCAGACATGGAGTGACGAATGACATTATACCGTGTTTGAACCTGATGATTATGTTTCGCCCTGGTGGATACCTAGAGAACCTTATTTATCAGAGTCCCAACTGCAAAGTTTCGTGGAGGTGCTATCACTGTCTGAGGTTTTTTCTTGTGGTTTGGACGCGAATCATTTGTCTTCGTTCCTGAACTATGAATGACATACAGTTGCATTGCCAGTCATGCTTCTGCTCTTTCTATAGTGTAGCAGCAAGATATGGAGGGCCCCTCTTCTATTTCAGTATGACAGTGCACCGTATCATACTGTAAGCCTTTAATGAATTGGGCGTACAGAAGCCTCACTGGCCTGAGCAGAGCTCTGACCTCAACACTGTTGAACACCATTGGAATGAAATGGAACCTCTGTTTTGGGCCAGGCCAAAACGCTCGAAACGAGCAGCTGAAGTTGAAGGAACACAGGCTGCTTCTCCCCCATTTCCGGCGCTCACAATACTTCTAGCAGATGCATGGTTTTGCAAAATGATGTTTCTTGGAACAGTGTTAAGAAAGTCTTTCTTATTACGCCGATATCCCTATGACATCACAATGGTGCATCAAATTTTATCCACAGATAAATTTAAAAGTGCGATTTTTGAAGGTACTGAATATAAAATAGAAACAACCATATTGGTTAACAAACATTTTCTGCATTGAGAGCGCATCCTTCATTGAATAAGGCGGTGATCACTCATAATTTTTGCATTTTGCTCTCAAATCACCCATGTCAGTTTTTCAGGAAACCCTCTCCATTCTCTAAATATGGCTCTCTTGTGAAATGTTACTATTCATATGGTAATTCTCTTTCTAAAGGATTGTGGATTCCGTTCCACTTCTGGTGAAACGGAAACCACAACAGTTACAGGACAACCTGTTACAAGAGGAGCTTATGCCTCGTTTACGAACGCACCAATGTCTTTAAGGCGTTCGCATGTTGGAGTGTCGATCGACCAGCCTTCTGTTCTACTGAGATAAACATATTCGCTTAATAAAATCATCAATAGAAATTTCCCCAGTTTTTGGTCGCAACGCTCGTCTGACTTGACTTCTGAGAATTTTTGGTTATGGGGTGGATTTGAAAGGTCGTGTTTACACTGATAACCCTGTTTCTTTAGACTTAAAGCATATAATTCGACGTGAGGTTTCAGCCTCATGTCAAATGATCTATGGACTTTCTGCAGGCCACTGTTTTCATCAACGAGGTAGATCTATAGAACATCCTTGACATACTCTATATAATAGTAACATGCTCCATGGTGGGGAGAACATTGGGAATAAAAAAAAGCGCCAGTAATTTTAGGAATTTTTTTTTTCCTGTATGGCGTTGTTTTACAGTTTTTATTTTATAAGAACAACTAATGACCACCCCGTATTTTTCTTCTCTTTCCTATACTGTTTTTTAATTAGTTGCTAATTATTTACCCAGCAAGTTTATTTGCCCATTCATACACCATTTATAAAAGGGATTTCTCGTTCCGTTATCCAGTGCTTGTCCAACAATGTTCTGTTTATTTACCCAAGCAATATATTCTGGAGAACGTAATACATTACCTAATTATTCGCAATACATTAGGTTTCTAGCCACAGTTTTATGGCGGACGAAAAATATTTATTTTTTCTCAGATTATACCTATGTATATATATTCCGATATTATTATTCACCCACAACTCATTTTGCTTTATACTGGGTTTAATCCATCCAGTCCACACGGAAACAAATGAAACATCTTGAGAGAGCGAATATTTCGGGGGGGGGGGGGAGGAACACAATCAGATATAACCTTATATAACACTACGTTATCTTTTAACATTTGCTTGTATAACAGTTTCTATAAGTATATTAAATATAAGTAAAAGACTAGGCATCCTCTATTAACTAGAATACAAGAGTGGAGCTAATTTAGGCAAAACTCTCCGTATACCCGAAACTGTATCAACTGTCTTAAATACGTACGCTTGCGCATGGAATCAGGTAATCTTATTTCAGTGCGATGGCAAGAGAACCACCGTGTGGACGCAAAATCTAATATTGGCTATACCACTGGCGCGTGAAAAACGACACATGCCTGCATTTTCAAATACCATCGAGTGTCTTTTTACCAATTCCAGAAAGGTCTATTTACGTTGTGAATATTCAGGAGAAACTCGCCTTTGGAAAGATTATTATACTCAGACCTGGATGGGTTAAACCGCTTTCGATCAACTGATCCTAAGTTACGTAACTATAGTCGAAATCTCTCTTCTTTTGGTGTGAGGGAACGT
This sequence comes from Mastigoproctus giganteus, assembly GCF_048544385.1. Taxonomy (NCBI): domain Eukaryota; kingdom Metazoa; phylum Arthropoda; class Arachnida; order Uropygi; family Thelyphonidae; genus Mastigoproctus; species Mastigoproctus giganteus. The sequence continues at coordinate 97,477,812 of NC_143580.1, forward strand.
GAGTACGTGACATTTCGCTGTATTGATTTTTTAAAGTATTTTCTGAAGTCCATGAAATATAACATTTACAAGGTTTCATGGAATAAACAATTTCCGACAATGCCTTGTTATATTAGGGAAAACTTCTAAATGTAAAAAGGAGATTTAGAGGTATGCTTTCAATAGCACAATATGTAGTTGATGACGCACATCAAATAGGGGAGGGAGATAAATGTGGATCGCTGTAGAAATTCCCAACTTCGGTGAGATATGTGAAAATGATCCATTAATTAAAAATGTATAATTTCTGACACGATGTACTATAACAGTGAATCGAATTCTGAAGAGGATTTTGTTGCCGTAACAATACAAAACTCGGTTATGGATTCATAAAGCTACGATTATTTTACAATTTTAAATTCAAAGTCTGAGATTCTATAAATCTGCCATACAGGACTAAATCAGAATCCCCAGAGTAAAATATACATCGTCGGCCTTTCATCGGTTTTAGGCACGTTGGCATATATGCGTAAAGCGCCTGTTGTCTTCACCATATCCATCAGTCCACATGTAATAACTCGATTACTACATTTTATATTTGGCACTTTTAGAATGCTTTGTCGAGCCATTTCAAGCTTCATTAAAATTGGACCAATTGAAATCCGGAAATTATATATATAGATATATATTTTTTTAATTAATTTTATTTTATTATTTTTTTTTTCATACATATCACACAGGTTATCATATTTGTAGTTGAGATCTTATTGGAGAAACGAATGCAAATGTCGGATGCGCAGATATGAAATATTCCAGGTTCGCGCATGAAGGCTGTTGCATTTTTTTAATTTATTTATTTTTTGTTTTTTTTTAATATAAATCATGAATTATTATTATCTGTTAACGTGCCTGAATATTCACTGGCGCACATTAAAAAAAACACCGTATGTACCCTGTACGCACGGAAGCTGTTTTATTTTATGTGAAAACATCCTTGGCTTGGACGCGGTTAAAGGAGTTTAGTATGAAAAGTATCCCAACACTAACATTTTAAAGCATTTTTTTCTACAGTTTCCTGAATTTGAGGTTGTAATACATGTTCAATAAATAATTTACTTAGAAGATAGTAAGATAGCTAAAATATGATACATACACTTGAGATTGTAAAGAGCATAAACGTCTTTGAAACACAGCATCAATTATAGTTCCATGATTAATAGTCGATACAGATCTAGAAGTATTTAACATTAGTCCAATTTTATTTTCTAAGAAATCAGTCAGAGGTTTGGATTGAGTATCTGCAAAATTAACATTGAAATCTCCACTAAGTATCATTGGTATTCGGTCGCATTTCTTGTGATAAAATTGTTGTAGCAATGCAGCTCCTTCAATCGTGTAAGGAAGTAAAACGAAATGAACGAATTCAATGATCTGTTCGATCTTTTGGTTAGGTGATGTGTAAATGACTACCGATGTTTGACCATCAGGAAGAAGGAAATCAGCTGCACAAATGTCTCCAACAGGTCTAACCTCATAGATTTGCCAACAGTTTGTCGATAAATCACTTCCATATGAAAAGTAACAACATGACTACGATTTTCTCTCTTATGATAAATTGCTACTCCACCATATTGTTGATTATTGTTTGAATTGAACGACACAATCAGTTAGGTATACTCACTTCTTAGTTATTTAGCCACGTTTCAGAAAGTAGAAGTAAATTGGGTTGTTGTGTGAGTGCGTCAATGAGATAGCCACTGGGAGCACGTAAACTTTGACAATTTATCGTTAGAATGGCAAGATCTTGTCGTTTACTGAAGAACTCGTATGAAATATCTTGCAAGGTAAAAAAAAAGGATTACTCGATAACCTGGTAATTTTAGCTTGAAGTGCAAGAGTGGGTGTAGCGTTTCTCAGTCGATGATAAAATTTCTTTTCTCCATTTGCAGCAATAATATAAAGATCATTGATATCGGTAACTCGAGATAATGCAACATAAACCAGTTGTTGTTCGTGACATTTGTCGTATTCATAAACTACGGAATCGAAAGTATTTCCCTGAGATTTATGGATGGTAATAGCACAAGCCGGTATTAGTGGAAAATGATATCATTTAGCCGAGATCGTTCTGTTGTTATTCAACAAAACACTTGTGATCGGTACGGCTTCTAAATCGGGTTCTCTAGCCATAGAGAACTCGATTTAGAAGTTAACCGACGAGCCTTCGTTCTATCAGGTCCCTCAAAGTCGAAGCTGGTTGTTGCAGTATACTCTGTCTAGCCGGTTCAGGAATCGATTGAAAATCCTCAGGTAACTCATTTGAACTCAAATCTTCTAGATCGAAATCTTCAGGAAGTTCTTGAATATAATTTTGTGATGTCGACGGTCCAGCTTCTTGATGAGAAATCGATGTAAAAGGTTGATGTTAAATCTTGAGAAGCAGATTTTATTAAACTCTGCATTTTTTTTTTTTTCGTTCTCTATGTTTTTGAACTCGTTCTTTTGTCAACATGGGAAGCTTCTTCGGTGGCTTTGAAGCTTTTCTTGCATACTTCTCTCGATTACTTGCTTTTCTTGCATACTTCTCTCGATTACTTGATTTTCTTGCATACTTCTCTCGATTACTTGCTTTTCTTGTATACTTCTCTCGATATTATTGCATACTTCTCTCGATTTCCCTCAGTTCGAGTTTTAACCATCTTCGAAATACTTTTATAGGTATTTTTACAACTCAATAGTTAGCGAAATCCATTTGTAAACTAGTATGACTTCATAACCAAAAACTACTACAAGGAGTTATTGTTTGTTGAAGTGACTGTTTTATTGCTGCGTTCTTGAATCAAAGCGGTTTAAATTTTAAGCAATGAAATGGTCTTGTGTGAAAGACTATTCTTTAATAAAATCTGCAAATTTTTTTAAATTAAAGTCTGCATTTTTTTTTCGTTTTCCATATTTTTGAACTCGTTCCTTTTCGACACGGAAGAGGAAAGGAAGAGCATCTTCGGTGGCTTGGCTTCGAAGCTTTTATTCTTGCATAATATTACTAGCCGCTGCTTACTGTACCGAATCAACGTTAGTGAATGAGTTAGCGGCCTTTAGGAAGTGACGTCATTTCTGTATCTTAGTATAAATTTACTCTACTGAATCTACTACTTACAATACCGAATCAAAATTAGTGACTAGGGTGGTGTAAAGTGTGTTTAGGGTCAAACGGCACCAGAGGTTTCCTCCATCTCCGCGTAGTTTACATTGTGGTGTGATACAGTTCATTGAAAGGCCAGAGATTTAAAAGTATATGGATCTTGAGGTGTGTGATGTCGTGTACCGTTGTTCCTTTGGCCATATAACCGCCAGACGCCTGCTGAGGCCCACGGATGCCCACACCTCGCCCCGTGGAGGTAGACCATGTACCCAGTAGTTGTCGTTTACTCTGGCAGGTCCTGCCACCTAATTTCGTCAGATTTCAGTGGCTAGGAACTAAAAAAAAAAAAAAAAAATTACGTTCGCGTGGATTGAGCGCTAGATTGAAAGACCGAAATGTGGGCGAATTTAATTTGGATGATATTAAATTTTGACCTGTGGGGTATACGTTGGCTTACAGATAGAGAGGGAGAGGAGACTGAAGACTGGGGGGGGGAAGAAAGACAGAAGAAATAGGGTTAATAGAGGAGACGACCCCATTATAAATCAGTGGGGCATGCCCATGCCCCACCAGGAGGAAAATCTGGGTTGGCGAGGAGGCAGGAGAGACTGCTTCTCCCTGGACCACCGAGGGAGGGGGAAAGGAAGATGGGCCCAGCCAGAGTGCCGGCACCGATTGCCATTATGGCTGGCATATGCAGAAAGCTCTGCGGTCTCATTGGGCTGGTTGGAATGCAGCTGAGTAAAAAGTCATTCATGAGGCTGCGTCCCGTCCGGGGGAGGTCCACGTATCGGGTGTGCACCTTTCATGGGTCAGGTCCGGTTCATGTGTGATCCTCTTATCATGTTGGTTTAGAAGGTGGGGTTGTGACTTTTAGACGCAATTCGGCCAAAATTCACACTGGTAGGTTATTCATTTCATGGTTGTTGCTGTTGTGGTGATGGATGTGGGAGAGTCCGTCTTCTTGTGAAGAGGTTTTGTGCATATTGAGTGAAGGCACTATAGGTATCTCTTTCAGTTAGTATCCGATATTCCTGGTCTCGTAGCATTATTTGGGTGGTGGTTATAAATCGGCAGTCGTACATCAAGTGCCCCCATGTCTCGCGTAGACCACAGTGGCATAGGGGGATATCACTTAATCCGAATCCATGGAGTTTTTCTCTTATGGCGCCAAGGCCGGTCAAAAGGTAGGTAGCGAGAAGTCCAGGAGAAAGCCAAGGTGGATAGTTTGGGTACACCAGTTGGATATCGGAATAAATTTTTTTGGTGATTTCAACTTTGGTTGATGTCTGCCAGCAGTTTTTCCAAGTCTGGTTGAGGTGTGCGAGGAGACGCTCGCGTTCCACTTTCCGGTCGGTTTTAGGGTCCACGGTCAAGTTCAGGTGGTTAGCCTGCCGTCCCTTCGAGAGTTGATATGTTAGGCCGCGGATGACTATTTCCAGGTCTTGGGGAAGAGTCCTCGTCAGGGCCTGGAGAGCGTGCGTGCTTACAGTATTGCAAGCTCTTGATATCGTAAGTAATATATACCGCTGCGTGGTGTCCAGTTTTTTTCTGTTGACAGCCGTGGTGGCCTTCCGGTACCACACACCAGCGGCATACGTTATGGCAGGCAGGAATACGGTTTTATAGAATAGCTTGAGGGCTCTCCTCCGCAGGCCCCAATGACTAGGTTAGCATCGTTAGCGCCATTTAGGAAGTGACGTCATTTGCGCCATTTAAAATCTACACGGTCAGCTTTCTTCGTTACCAATCAATTGCGCCATTTCCATTACAATAAAATTTTCCATTACTACACATACTTGCACACGAACGGCACCAACGTGTGGTCACTGTTCTGAAAAAAGACCATTATTATAACAACTGCCCAAATAAAAGCACACAACCAGTTTGTACAAATTGTAAAGGCCTAAAAATGGACTCTGCACACTCCATAAGAGACAGCAAATGCCCAGTGTACTTAAGGCTAAGAGTTTATACCAGGCAAGACTCGATTATGTGGACACGCCTTAAGGAGTACAACACCACTGAGGTTGTTATTGTTGTTATTTGGTTTTTAGGAGCAATAGCAACTAAGGCCATATTGCTCCGGGGATATGCGGTGGTCATTCCCTGACCTGTCCGCATCCTCCGTATTTGGTGGTCACGGGCTCGAACCGCGATCTAATCAAGAAGCGTGTGCTATGCACTGCTGCTCCTGCCCACCTGGCTACGGAGGCGCCAAAACCACTGAGGTTAAGTTCATACAAATAAACGTACAAAGGGCCAGGGCAGTGGCCGATCAGTTACGACTTAAAGCTGAAGAGGAGAATATTGACGTCTTAATTTTGAAAGAACCATATGCCCACATGAAAATGGTCCAGAGGTATCCGCTGAAATACAAGATCATCCAGGCAGAGGATGAGACTCCCTGGGCAGCCATTGTCATCCGGAATCCAGACATCACAGCTACTAGAATTACACACCTCTGCACTGCTTGGGCCGCATGTGCCCACATTGTTACCGCCATGGGAGTCCTTTATGTTGTGGCCCTGTACTGCCCCCCAGGTGAGGATATCACCTTCACCATAAATTACCTTCACTCGGTAATCAACACCTTTCCAAACTCGAGAATAATCATTGGCGCAGACGCCAACTGCAGGTCCCCGGTGTGGCACAGTCACTCACCTGATCGACCGGGCACAAGGAACGATCAAAAACTAGAGTTCCTGGCAAACACACCAGTAACGGTATTAAAAGTCTCACAAAACCTGCCGACCTTCTGCAATACGTTGTGGGAGTCAACTGTAGATGTCACCATGGCCTCCAGAAGCATAGCCATCAATATTACTGGGTGGTCGGTCCAAGATGCCTGGACCACCTCCAACCTCCAACCTTCCAGCTTACCCGCTCACTAACTAGGAACCCAGTACGAAGACAAATACAGCACAGGTACGCTATTCAGAAAGCAAATTGGGACACTTTCCATACTGAAATCTCAGTTGCCTTACAGGAACATAATGCCGAACTCCAGACCACTAGAAACCCGGAACTCCTTAATCAGAAGATAACAGTCCTCATCACTCATGCCTGTGAAGCTGCAATACCAAGGAAGCACTCAGCCCTGGGTGCAGTGACATGGTGGAACCGGGACCTGCAGCACCTTAGTAAGGAAACTCAGATCCGAAGCAAGGCTTTTCAAAGGGCCAGAAGATCTTTGCCAGCTGCAGAAGTGGAGGCCTTACGGCAGCGGTACAGAGAAGCGAGAAATGCTTACACCGCACAGATACGTCACTGCAAATAGGAGACTTGGGAACGATTGGTCACATCTACTAGCAATAACGATCCGTGGGGGAGTGGTCTATAAGATCATCACAAATAAGCTCCCTCGGGGGGAGGTTGTCGCTACTACTAGAACTCAACAAGGTGCCATGACTAGAAACTGGGAAAGCACCATAAACAATAATCTTGACGTGGTCTTTCGACCACCGGCTGAACCGCAGACTGACGATCAGAAGAAAATGTGCCAAGATAATGCGACGGACAATAACCAAGCAATGGAAATGCCTTTCACCAGGGAGGAGTTAACTGCAGCAGCATCAACTATCAGAGGAAATAAATGCCCATGGCCAGACCTGCTAGAACCAGAAATTGTTAAAAAGACAGTGGAACATACCCCTGACCAGATGCTAAATCTTTACAACAAATGCCTCCAGGCAGGAGCCTTTCCAACATCTTGGAAGGTTGCCAATGTCAAACTTATTCTAAAAAATCCTTCCAAGTCGCCTATCCTTCCAGACTCATAGAGGCCTATAGCCTTTCTCTCCGTGGTTAGCAAGCTCTTCGAGCGCCTATTACATGCTCGTCTCCAATATCACTACAATACTGCAGGACTAACAAGGCCCAATCAGTTCGGCTTTCGACAGGGTCATTCTGCCGTAGATGCCCACCAGCACCTCCTGGGGAAAGTGGAGAACTGCAACAGAAAATACTTCTTGGTGATCTCTGTGGACTTCGCTGGGGCGTTCGACACACTTTGGTGGCCGAGCGTCCTGGCCAGACTTAGAGCGGCAAATCTTCCCAGCAACCTCTATCAGACCTTATAGAACTACCTATCCAACAGATTCATAGTAGTGAATACGCCCTATCAGACCCTCTCTAGAAGCATCCATCGGGGCTCCCCGCAGGGTTCGGTCCTGAGACCATTCCTATGAAACGTCGTCTAGGACAGCTTTCTCGTCTCTGACCTCGGAGAAGTGGATGCTCAAGCATTTGCGATGACCTCATTCTCTCCGTCTCGGCGAACTCAAGGGCAAAACTGGAAGAATCTGCGAACCTGGCCTTGGAACTCTGCAGAATTGGGCAAAACAGAATCACCTGAGAATTTCATCAGAAAAAACCAACTCAGCCTTGCTGAAAGGGAACTTGGACCTACAACGGCCTCCTCAAATTAAGATAAACCAGACGACAATAAAATTCTCCAAACAACCCAAGTATCTAGGGGTCACCCTAGACCACAACCTATCCTTCAAAGACCACCTACAAAACATCCGAACCAAGATTAGGAAATATGCTGCCTTCGTTGCTATGGTGGCTCGAAGGGACTGGGGCCTTGGCCGGCGTACGCTACATATCTTCTACAAAGCCATATTCATACCTATCATCACATATGCTTCTGGTGTATAGTATCACACGGCTACTACCGCAGTCAACCGACGTATCATCGACTCAACCCAAAGATCGATTCTACTATTTACTTCTCGTGCTTGCAGCATGAGCACCCACGTTTACAGGTTCTGACCGGAGTTCTCCCCCCCCCTTGACCTGGAGATTGTGGGCAAAGGATTACTTTACCACCTGGCAAAGGGCACCTCAAGGACTTGTCTCGGACATACAACTGACCCAGCAAATAACCGCACCGCTGAAAAGAAGAGGCTCTACGCTCACCTGCTGTAGGTGTGGCAAGAGAGATGGACAAACTCCCATACAGGGGAGATAACCATAAAGTTTATACCTGACGTCGGCAGGGTCTACCCTAAGTTCCCAACGTGGTTCTCAACTGGACTCCATGCGGCATACCTTCTCACCGGACATGGCGCCATCAATGCCAAACTTTTCCTTTTGTGAATTGAAGAGGCTGTTTGCGCCGGTCTGGAGAGCTGGCAACGTCTAATGTATGATTGCCAGCTTTATGACGACCTCCCCGACATCCTAAAAACAAAGATCCTATATTGTCCTAGAGGACGGGAGCACAAGATACTGGATACAAAACAAGAGTACTTGGCTTTCTCCTGCCAAGAGCTCTTCGCAAGAAGACGAGTGCTCGCTGCAGTGGAGCACAACAGAACCCTACACATGACAACCAGGAATAACAATTGAACCTACTTAATAAAGGACAAGAACTGACTTGACTAAACTGGACGGGACCTGGTCCCATGAGTGATATCCCAAATGGGAACACCAATACCACCCACTGAAGACCAACTGCAGCTTGCTGCTGGCCATCTTGGCTCTCAAACCATGCTCCCTTGCATGGTCCTATATTTTCCCCTCTTCCGCGGCAGGGGGAGGGGAATAGTGGCATAGTATTTAGGTTCAGGCGCCACCGGTGGTTTCCCACATCTGCACCATATGTACTCTGTGATGAAATGCAGAACTACTGCACAGCCAGAAAAAAAGTATAATGTCTGGTTAATGTAGTATTGTGCTTTGTTCTGTTGTTGTGTCTGGCTGCTTGGCCGCGGGGCCCCTACTGGGACTCCACGTTGCCCGCCACAACCACTGGGAGTTGAGCCAGGCTGCCCATTATACTCTGGCTGCCTCTGCCAGGGTTGCCTGAGCTACCTGACAGAAGCCATAAAAAAAAATTATAATAAAATAAAAAAAAAAAAAATAAAATAAAATAAAATAATAAAAAATAATAAATAAAAAAATAAAATAATAAAATAAAAATAATAAAAAAATGAAGAGTGAAAAAAAAAGTTGAGGCTGTAAAAAAAAAATAAAAAATAAAATAAAAAGATAAGAGAGCATATGGGGGGAGTACGAGAAGAAGAAGAGGTCAAATGTGGGGAACAGCAGTTGGAGTGGACCAAAGAGAGAAGGCAAGTCCACTCTAAGGCAGAGGATGGAGAAGGGAGTTGAAAATTACAGGAGCAGGTGCTCCTGTGAATATCCTGCACCCAGGGTAAATTGCATTATCCTACCCCAGTAGGGGATCGCAGGGGTGGCACGTTATTCTGTTCTGCCCTGAGTTCCGCAAGTCTTGCTCTTCTACAATTGAAAACATCCTGGGCATGGCGTTTTAAGGCTAGGTATGTGGCCTCTTCTTGAAGTAAAGTTGACTCCTGATTGCGGGGGTTTCCTTGAATCTCTGTGAGAAATTGAAGTCTGGCGTTGTCATAAGTGAGACACTGGTACATAAGGTGTTCCCAGGACTCCTCTTCACCACAGTGGCAATATGGTTATTTTCTATTCCCATGGCTGTTAGTTTTTGCTGGAACGGTCCATGGCCTGTAAGCAGGAAGGTGACTTGCAATCCAGGCGAATACCAGGGAGGAGGCTTTGGGGAAGTCCGACTAATTGAGGGAATAAACCTTTTGGTGATTGCTCCTTTAGGCGTTGTGTCCCATGTTTCTTGCCATAGGCTTTGTAGGTGGTCTACAATTTTTCTTCTTTCCTTCTTAGGGTCATTTGCATGGTTCAATTGCAGGTTTAACAATTGAGTTGGGATTCCCTTCTTCAGGCGCTGGAAGAGACCCTCTCTTGACAACTTCCAGATAGAGAGGTAAGTATCCTGCGATGACTTGTAACGCAGGGGTGCTGACAGTACAGCACGCCCTGGTAACCGATAATAACATAAATCTTTGAATGGAATCAAGCTTGCGCTTGTTCCTTTCCCGGATTGCCTTTTCACACCAGATGGAGGCTCCATAGCATACAATCGGGACATATACTGCCTTATATATTCATGATAGAGCTTTATTCTTTAGGCCCCAATCCGCTCTGCTAATCCGCCTTATCATTGCAGTGTATTTTCGGATTTTAGCTGGCAGGTATTTTAAGTGGGGATGGAAGGATAAGTTGGCGTCTAGATAAAGGGACCCAGATACTTGATTTCTGTGTAGAGACGGATTGGGGTGTTGTTAATTTTCATCACTGGTGGCCGTCGGATTTGGAGCTTTCCTTTTAGAAGGATTGACTTTATTTTTTCACTGGAGATTGTTAATTTGTGCATGGCAGCCCAGTCTTGAAGTTTTCCCAGTGCAAAGTTGGCTTGTACTTCCAATGTGGCTCTTGTACCAGAATGAATAACCAGTACGAGATCATCAGCAAAGGCCAGGGGCTTGACCTCGCCGAGATCCATCCCCAGGAACTCGTCCAAGACAATGGACCAAAGAAATGGCCCAAGAACAGAGCCCTGAGGACAGCCTCGCAGTATATTCCTGGTGACTGTTTGGTATTTGTTAGTTACCTGCACTGTTCTATTGCTGAGGTAGGACTTTATACAATTATATAGAATGCTGGACGTCTTGGCCTGCCGAAGTCTTTGAAGTATGCTGGGCCACCATAGTCGATCGAAGGCACCCGCAAAGTCCACCATTATGGCTAGAGAGTATTTAGATTCTGTCTGGGTAGCTAGAGAGATTAATCTGTGGATAGCATCTTCTGTACTGCAGCCTGTTTTAAAACCAAATTGATGCGGAGATGGTAATTGTTGCTTTTTGTAGTAGTCGGTGAGACGGGAGTGCAAAAGACGTTCTTGGAGTTTGGCCAAAACAGGAAGCAGGGCTATTGGTCTGTAAGAAGTCGGTACTTGAGGTGGTTTTTTCGGGTGTTTTAGGATTAACTTGAGTGTTGAAATTGGGACGGTATTTTCCATCTGCTCACCTCATTGCCACTCCTCTCTTCGCCTGGTGGGGCATGGACCTGCCCCACTGATTATCTGGGATCGCCTTCTCTATCGTCCCCATATTTCTGTCTTTTCCCTCCAGCCTTCTGTCTCTCTCCACTCTACCTAATACGCTAGTGTATACCTCACATAACTTAAAATTTGATAATGACTAAATTTAATTGCGTTCACACTAAACTCATTTGGCCTTTCAACTCAATTTTCTTAACCCTCACCGAGCGAGAATTTTATTTTATATTATTATATACAGGGTGTTTCAGTTAAACGTTTCAGAACTTCTAAGAGGGGTAGGGTACATCCTGACAACTCGAAATCATATAGCAATGTGGGGTCGGAAATGCTTTCCTGAAGCGGTGTTGTACACAGAAGCACCATAAAAAGAAAAGAGACCGTAAGTGAGAAATCGTTTTAATAATACATGAAAAGAAGCAAAAGGTACATGGATTAAAGTAAGTGTTCGAAGTTTCTTCCACGGGCTACAATGCACGCCTCACATCTCCGACGCATGGACATCCGAACATTCTGGAATACTCCGGGCGAATTTCGAATTTCTTCGGCAGCTACTGCGATTCTTGCAACCAGCTCCTCAGCATTGTCAACAGGGGTATCATAAACTAGCGATTTCATATGACCCCAGAAATAAAAATCAAGACATGATAGGTCGGGTGACCGAGCAGGCCAACGCACGGGACCACCACGTCCCGTGCGTTGACCTGCGAGATCACCTCATCGGACCTTACCTGTCACCGTGTCGTCTAACCGGACCTATCTACTTGATCTTTCTGCAGCAAGTATTGCCACAACTTTTGAGAGATGAACAGATTTCTGCATCGACGCAACAGACAATGTGGTTCCAACACGATGGAGCCCCTGCCCATTATAGCGGAGATGTTCGTAACTACCTGAATGTCACATTTGGTCAACAGTGGATCGGACGTGGTGGTCCCGTGCGTTGGCCTGCTCGGTCACCCGACCTATCATGTCTTGATTTTTATTTCTGGGGTCATATGAAATCGCTAGTTCATGACACCCCTGTTGACAATGCTGAGGAGCTGGTTGCAAGAATCGCAGTAGCTGCCGAAGAAATTCGAAATTCGCCTGGAGTATTCCAGAATGTTCGGATGTCCATGTGTCGGAGATGTGAGGCGTGCATTGTAGCCGGTGGAAGAAACTTCGAACACTTACTTTAATCCACGTACCTTTTGCTTCTTTTCATGTATTATTAAAACGATTTCTCACTTACGGTCTCTTTTCTTTATGGTGCTTTTGTGTACAACACCGCTTCAGGAAAGCATTTCCGACCCCACATTGCTATATGATTTCGAGTTGTCAGGATGTACCGTACCCCTCTTAGAAGTTCTGAAACGTTTAACTGAAACACCCTGTATATATATATATATATATATTTTTTTTTTTTTTTTTTTTTTAGGTCCTAGCCACTGAAATCTCAGAAAAGTAGGTGGCAGGACCTGCCAGAGTAAATATCTAAATACTAGTGTACCTGGTCTTCCTCCACGGGGCATAGTGTACCCAACGTTGGGCCCCAGCAGGGGTATAGCGGTTAAATGACCAGAAGAACAACGATACACAACACAACACTCATACAATATCCATACACTTTTAAATCTCTGGCCTTTACAGTGAACTGTTACAACCACAATGAAAGCAACGCGGAGATTGGGTAACCCCTGGTGCCGTTAAACACGAACACACTATACAAGAAAATGTCGTTACCAATCGATTTTACTCTTGTGCCGCCATTGATGTTTTCACATAAAAATTATGTTTTTGTTTATATATACTCTGGTATGACTGCTAGGTCAGTACAGTGTACAACTGGTTAGTTTGAAAAGTTTGTTGACCGTGTTTCAAGCCAACAGGCTGGAAACACAGTCCACTCAAATGATGCGTACACATAGAAAGCAGGCTGCCAACACATACTCTCGGCCCCGGGAAGTTGCGTTTGCCTGCTTACTGACTATAGACACATAAAATGCAGGTTGACCAGCGTCTGTTTCAGTTTCGAGAACTTCCGTTAGTCAAAGCTGTCATATATGCTAATTTGTAGTTGTGAATAGAGTGCTATGTACATAAACAAGTAGGGCTGACAACCTTGAAAATGGAAGCATCTTGAAAACTTTTAATTATATTAAAAAAAAAAAAAAAAAAAGGCTGAACATCAGCCTTTTTTTTTAACAAACACACTGACATCAACAGCAAAAATTACAGGACAAAAGACACGCTAACCATGTAGACATCTATAATATCTTATGCAGGGCAGCACCTGAAAATCAATTTAACTCCACTTGGATAAAAGGCCAGAAATGTGTGTAATGTTATAAATAAATTTTCTGTTTATACTTCGGCACTACAACCAAGTCAGTATAGTTTACAATAAATCGTCAATACAAATATTTATCGTATTTAGTAGTCACGGGCTTGAACCCCGTTCCACTCAAGGAACGCGTGCTATGTACTCTCGCTCCTGACCACTCGGCTACGTCAGGCCTGTTATGTGTGTGTGTGTGTGTGTGTGTGTGTGTGTGTGTGTGTGTGTGTGTGTGTGTGTGTGTGTGTGTGTGTGTGTGTGTGTGTGTGTGTGTGTGTGTGTGTGTGTGTGTGTGTGTGTGTGTGTGTGTGTGTGTGTGTGTGTGTGTGTGTGTGTGTGTGTGTGTGTGTGTGTGTGTGTGTGTGTGTGTGTGTGTGTGTGTGTGTGTGTGTGTGTGTGTGTGTGTGTGTGTGTTCTTGCGTGGATTAGTTGTTTCTGGCCAATTTTCCACCAGGAAGGTGATCACTTGGAAAACCTGCCCGTCTACATCACGAGCAAGTATGCCACAATTAAGCGCGAAACATGATGGACCCCAAGCACTGGATAATTATTTGCCCTAAAGAGCGAAATCCCACACCCACTGGAGGTAGTGCTATGCAGTGGATACCAACAATAAATACAGTGCCCTGGGTGGCACAAACCGGGACCACCGAAAAAAACAAATAAATAAATAAAATATAAAAATAAAACGAAATTAAAAAATATAAATAATAATAATAAATAAAATATAAAAATAAAACGAAATTAAAAAATATAAATAATAATAATAAATAAAATATAAAAATAAACCGAAATTTAAAAATATAAATAATAATAATAAATAAAATATAAAAATTTAAAAAATTAAAAATATAAATAATAATAATAAATAAAATATAAAAATTTAAAAAATTAAAAATATAAATAATAATAATAAATAAAATATAAAAATAAACCGAAATTTAAAAATATAAATAATAATAATAAATAAAATATAAAAATTAAAAATATAAATAGTAATAATAAAATATAAAAATTTAAAAAAATTTAAAATATAAATAGTAATAATAAAATATAAAAAATTAAAAAAATTAAAAATATAAATAATAATAATGATAATAATAATAATAATAATAAATAAAAATTAGGATAATACTGTTTATTTATAAGAAGTCAAAACCACAATTGGGGCCCATAAGTGACAATTAAACACCCACAGTGTTCTTGTGCATGGAGGTTATACCCAGGATTACTAACAGTCCAGGCGCCTCTGTAGCCAGGAGCAGCAGTGCGTAGCACACGCTTCTTGATTAGATCGGGATTCGAGTCCGTGACCACCAAATACGGAGGATGCGGAAAGGTCAGGGAGTGACCACCGCATATCACTGGAGCAATATGGCCTTAGTAATGCTCCCAAAAATCAAATAACAATAACTAACAGTCTCATCATCGTGAAGGTGCAAGCAGAGTTACAGAATGGCAATCCCTTTAACTCTTAATTCGTACTTAGTAGCAGCACTAATTGTCTCAATTGCCTGAAGGTCAGAGGTGTTCTAACTACTAATGCGTTTCCAGTTGAGTCTCTCGTAATCCGTTCGTTATATGGAAATTTTCTTTTCTAAGGAAACTATTTTATTTGTAATTACCAAGGGGAATTCAAAAAATATCGCTAAATGGAAAATTTCGTTTTAAAGAAGTTCCTTAAACTTGTATATCTCAAAAAAAATTTTGGCGCCCTCCTGAACTGCCGCCCGTAAGCGACGCTTACCTCTCCTCCCCACTTGTGAAGGCCCTGAGGCTATAACAACGATGCCGGACCAAGGTCTATAAGGCTATAACATGAGGCTATAACAACAATTGCGCCCCGGGCAGAAAGATTTTTCGGCAGTCCCTTTGCTAAGGATATATATATATTTTTTTTTTTTTTTTTTTTTCATGATTTGTAAAATTTGGCGCCCGTTAAAGAATGGTGCACGGGGTAAGAGCCCTGCTAGCCAGGCCTCTTGCCCGTTGCGCCATTATCCTTAAGCCGGCACTGGCTAACAACAACAGATGAACTTTAGGCTTGATAAGCTCGCAATGCAAGGCAAGGAAAAGCTTCTCTCGCTATTTTTATGGTCGCTTCTAAATATGGGGTGATTTTGCTTTACTTAATTGAATACCTTATCTTCACACAGTTTAAAATAAATTCGGTGTGAGACGATTGCGCCCTTGTAAGTTAAACATAAATCCAAGCCTCGAAGTCGAATTCAGTACTTGACTCTCTGCCTTCAGTATGAGCAAAGACCTCCTTCGTTTCCTTTCAAAGAAAACAGCAGAAGGAGATACTTCTTTAAAGCGTCTAACAGTTTAGTGAAATATTTTATTCTTTTTTATTTTTGAGTGGAAAATTGAATACCTTAGTATTGAATACCAGGTAGGAGGAACTGGGAAGGAGAATAAAGGTAAAATGTTTCACTCTCTATTGATTCATATAAGGCCACCTAAAGCTTTTTTTTAAAAAACCTTGTGTAATTTATCAATGTTTCTGTAGAACTAACCCATTCCACCCATTCCAGCAGATCTGCGACGTCACCCTTCCTAAAGTGAGGCCTCCAGACCTTCTATACAATACTCAAGATGCGTCCTAACCATGGTCTTGTACAGAGGAATAATCACCTCCTTATTCCTGCTAGCAAAGTTTCTGTATATCATTGACAAATACCATGAGCTGTCCTGGCAGCATGTCTGCACCGTTCAGAAAATTTCGTATTTGATTGCACAATAACCCCCAGGTCTTTCATTTTCAGCTACCTGAATGTAGTACCACACAGTTGATAAGTTATTCTGGGATTACTGCTACCCACATGCAGTACCTTGCATTTGTCAATGTTAAATTTCAACTGTGGCAAACATTACTGTAGAAAACTGTGTAATAGGCCTTACGTCCACTTAAAGCACAAGCGAAAAAAGACGTGCAGTACAACGAAAGGTATCGGTTTCTCAAATTGTAAGGCTACCACGAGTTGTCCCATTCACTACTAAAAAGTAAAATTCCTCTAAGCAGAGAATGCCGTTCCACTCCCACCCCAGAACGGACGTGTCGTTGTTGCTGAATCTACAAAAAGGCTTAGAGAAATATTTTGAAAACTCAAGTTTTCACACCTGTTGGCGTTTCCCATTTCGCAGTTAAATAATTATTGGGTTTTCAGAAGTCGTAGTGATAAGACTAGGGTAAACTATATATATTTATATATATTATTTTATATGTTTGTTTATATTTATATGCCGTTGAGGTTCTGGATAGCACCAAAACAGTGGTCTGGAAGGTTAACAGTTACTTATTAACATTTGTTAATAAGTAACTTCACCTAGCATTAAGGGAAGTGTTACTTTTGAGAAATACAACACGGTGACAATTTTTTGTGGTAGTCTTACAATTTTAAAGCTCAGTGCTTTACATTACGCTTTGTTTCTTTTTCCTTTGCTATAAAAATGGACGAAAGTCCTGGGATAGCAAAATAAATAAACAGCACAAATCGTTTCGTCAAGATATAATTGATAATTTGCATGACTACTCACGCTTAGTGAAGGTTTGTGACAAACATGACTAAGAAAGTCGTGTGTGTCGAATGCAAAGTGCTGGAAAAAGAGAGATGTGCTACAAATGCTCGAAATGTAATGATTCTTTTAAACTTTTACGGCCTGAATTAAGACGCATTGCTCAAAATGTACCCGATTTCCATTGATTTTATTGCCTTGAACGTGTGTAGGGGAAACCCTACACACGTTCAAGGCAATAAAATCAATGGATGTGTTCTATCTGAAAACTGGCTCACAGGAATTGAACCTAATGAACATGACCTAATAAATAACTGAACATATCGAACATGACCTAATAAATAATTGAACCTATTGAACATGACTTAATAATATTGCAGGAGATAATATGAATGCTCCAGGATGCTTATAAATCGATTTCGTCTGTCGAAAATATTTTCCTGCAATCCACTCCTGAGTAAGAGCTTTTAACTAGTAAGTAACAAAATACTTATTAACAAATGTTAATAAGTAACTTCACCGCTAAGGGAAGTGTTACTTTTGAGAAATACAATACTGTGACAATTTTTGGTGGTAGCCTAACAATTTTTAAAAGCTCTTTGCCTAATGTTACTTTCTGTCTCGTCAGTTCTTCTTAGATCGAGTATTCAGCCAGCTTGAAGTTACTTCAGCTCATCATCAACATTTCTATGATGTTTTCACTTCGAGCGATACTGTTTGTATTTCGAATACCGATGACGCAATCAAATCGGAATGTGAATTAAACCAAGCTATTGTTCATGCTTATTTTTTATGTTTATCCAGTGGTATATTATGTCAAAGTTTTTGACACTCCATGTTTCTTTGCATGATTTTTAGGTGTTGCGGGCGCTATTCGTAATTACTCACAATCAATAACAGGCGAGTGTGAGCTAAACTGTAAGAATATATGGCGAAGGTCATTTCTAACAATCCTTGTTTCCGGAAAATGGCGCTGATCGACAAGCACATGGACGGCACAAGCGTAGCTCTTCTTTTGGTGTATTTCCATTTTTGGCATCTTCTTACAATTATTGTCCGAATACATCAGTTGATGTTTGCGAACCAATTCCGTCTGGAAAAGAAACGTTCACGGCTGACAACGTATAAACAAGTTTGGTGTGTTACTACTACTGTTGCAACATGAGAGTTAATTTTAATTATCTTTATGTTTTTCTTGCAGAGATATATTATATTATTAAAATATGTTGGCATATTTAGTACATATTTAACTCCTTTTAAGAGAAGAAATGCATGCATAAATTTAGATTTTTAATGCATGTAAATTCTCTCTCTCTCTCTCTTGCGATCACACTTCACTTGGTCTTCGAATGTGACCGTATAACCTGGCTTATTTTATTCAAGAAACCTTAGCATGAAAGGCTATCAACCCCTGACAATGAAAGACGCTAAGCATAATGCCATAAATAATTCACCGCTGTGAACCTTTGTTTGCTATCTATTATTGCTTAACGAGAGAGAGAGAAAACGCGTTAGTCCGCAACATCAAAAGGAAGGTACGTCTTTCATTTCTGCAATAAAAATGAGGTGAAGTAATGACACGCAATTACTTTCCACGATTTATTCCATTCTGCAATTAAAAATTTCTCCACTGACCCAACATAAACATCACAAGTTGATTTTTCTTATTTTGATAATTAGTGTTCGGAAATTGTTGTTAAACCAGTATTCTTTAACTTGCTGTAATAACTTCTGTTCCACGAAGATTGCATTTTTTTTTTTTTTTATTGAAATGGAAGTATGCCTCCTCTCCACCTCCAACTTCCTTCCGTCAGAAGTTGCACAGAAAAGATTTCGAGATTGATATTAACACTGACGAAAAACTCGGGAACGAGAATACTTTATCAGAATATTCCATCAACCGGAATGCTGGATTTTTACCCTCACATATTCAATATAAACCCTTTTATATCTCGATAAAGATATGAAAACAAAGTAAGCACGGTCGGTAAAACAGGCTTCTGGTACATACTTTATTATATTCTTGAAACTGCTTTCCACGCGTCCTCTACAGTTTTGAACTGTGCTGTCAGTTCTAAATCGCATGACCTGGTAGAGCCCCCATGGAGCAAATTAGAAATGTTTGCATCAGTCGCGAACAGTTTTCTCTACAGCAAACACAAAATTAACATATTTTTCGACACCCCTACTTGTAGTTTATTATTTCATTGATGTATGAACATTGGTCATTGATGCGTGAACTTGTTGTTTAAATGCAATGAAGTAATTTCGGTAAATAACAAAGTTAACGAATAAAAATGTAAATACTATTTATTATCACACATGCGACAAATTAAAATAATTGCTCAACTCTGCTCTTATTATTATTTTTTTTATTTTATGCTAAATTTTATTTTATTTTTTAGTATGCCATAAATGGGTTTTTAAAATATCTTTTGCAACCCACAATTTGCACCCCCCCTTGCTTTTTTTTTTCTGAGTTGGTCCTGCTTTTTTTTTTTTTTTCTTCTTTTGAAAGAAAACAAATTCAAAAAATGAGAACTGAGGCAGAGTGCCATAAGAGAAGATTTCCCCTCCTTCGAACACCCTGGCACAAAAGATTCCATATCCGTTATCTGGAATGTTTCGGATTATTGTAGCTAGTTCTGTATCGTACAAGTTCGGCGATATTGCTTATAATATCCTGTTCATTGTTAAGCGGCTAATGTCAATTTGGACATTTGCAATAACACATATAATTGCTAAATTCAACACTTTTTCTTATTACAGATTGCTAGTCTGTAATATTCTAAGAAGCAAATTTTTACTCTCAGTAAATCATTCTCATCGTTTTCGCGAAGAACCTGGAAATCATTATTAGAAACATGGCAACGCCATATAGCATCTTATAATGGGGGATTTTAACTTCTCAGATATTTACGGGAATTTATGAGTTGGTTACTCGCACATTAGCAAGATTTTGTGGATTTATTGGATGATTGTTTTCTACAGCAGCATGTTCGAGAAGCAACCAGAGGGAGTAATACTCTTGATCTGATTACCAGCAGTGATAATTTATGCATTACGAATCTGCAGATAAAAGAACCATTAAATGGCAGTGATCACAGTGTAATGATGTGAGATTTACTCAACGATGTAACTACTATCAAGGGTAAAGGGAAGGGTTTTTGCTTTCGTAAAGGTGACTACACTGGTCTCACGCAGTTTTTAAATTCTGTACAGTGGAACCAACTGATGATGTTTACAACAGCAAATTCTAAAAAGGAAACAATCTAGAGATTAATCTTGGAAGCTACTAGGCTTTTCATACCTAAGACTAAGAAATCCTGTTCAAGGTTTAGGCCTAAATGGTTGTCGGATGAAATGAGACTCGTGGCAGAGAAGAAAAGTGCATGGAATGCATATAACGTATCAGGCGACATAGAAGCCTATGGTAGATATAAGCTAGTCTGTAATCAAGTCACAAAGGAGGTTAGGCAGGGAAGGAAGACTACGAGAAATCGTATGATGCAAAGGAAAACAGCGAGAATTCTTTACTTATGTAAACCGTAGAAAGAAGGGGATGAATCACATTGATCCACTTGATAGCGATGGTTCGATTGTTGATCCTGCTCAGGTAGCTGACAAACATACTGAGTATTTTGCACCTACATTTACACATGAGGAATTCTGTAGGGAACTGGAGGCAAGATGTGTTTATCAAACTCCAACAGGGAGCTAAATTATTTTGTAATAACTGAGAGAAAAGTGGAGGAGAAACTGTTAAAGTTAAACATAAGAAAGGCACCTGGGATGGATGGGATCTATCGAGTTGTATTAAGGGAGCCAGCAGAGGAAGTAAACAAACCCTTAGCCATAATTATGAGAGCATTATTGGACTGAGGGGAGATACCCACGGACTGGAGATGTGCAAATGTATCCCCAACTCACAAAGAGGGATCTAAGAGTGACACGAGTAATTACAAACCAGTTAGTTTAACTTCTGTTCTGGGGAAAAAAATGGAGTCACTAGCTAAAGAAGCATTTCAGGATCATCTTGACAAGACTGCTGTTATATTTCAGACACAGCATGGGTTTGTTAAGGGGAAGTCCTGACTGACCAATTTGATTGGATACTATGATCTTGTCTTCCTTCACTGGCGATCCGCCAGTTTCGATCTCAAAGAGGTCTGCGCATCTTTTCTTCGGTCTTCCTCTGTCTCTTTTTACTTTTGCTCTATATGTGTAAGCTAATTCAGGGAATCTATTATCTTCCATTCTTTCTGCATCTTCTTTCCATTTTTGTCTATATTCTATAATTTTTTGATTAATTGAGTAAATCTTTAATTCTTTTCTAATATTTACGTTTGGTATTTTATCTAATTTTGTACATCCTTTAACATATCTTAAAATTTTCATTTCTGCAGCTTGTATTCTATTAATATGTCTCTGTTTCGGTATCCATGTTTCAGAACCATAAAGAAGTGTTGGTATTGCCATTATTTTGTAAAATTTCAATTGTGTTTCTTTCCTTGTTTATATGTTCTTTGTATTGTTCAAAATATATGCGGAACAATAAAAAGCCAAAGTTCTTTTTATTGTTCCACATATATATTTGAAATTTCGCCAATTTCTGGTTCATATCTTCTTCGACATTATATGTTATATCACATCCTAGATATTTAAAATGTTTTACTTGTTCTAATATAAATATATTATCTGTACATGATCTTCCTTTTCTGAATCCTGCCTGTTTTTCTATTAATATTTCATCAGAGATAATTTTAATTCTATTATTTATTATTTTGCTATACATTTTATATACTGTATTTAGTATGTTAATCCCTCTATAATTCTTTGCACCATTTCTCTTTCCTTTTTTTTTTTAAATATTGAAATAATTTTCGCTGTCTTCCGTTTTTCTGGTATTGTATATTGTTCCCAAAATTTATTAAATAAATTTAACATCCTGTCTTTTAAAACACTTCCTCCATACTTGATCAGTTCTGCATTTATACCATCAATTCCTACTGCTTTCCTATTTTTGTAGCTTTCAATGCCTTTTCCAATTCTTCCTTCGTTATCGGTCTAACTGTATCTCTTCTGTTTGATATGTTAGGTCTTTCCACAATTCTTCATAATGTTTTTCCATCGTTCTTATTTTATTATATTTATTCTTGAAGTGTCTTTCTCTGTGCTATTCAAGTGTTTCATCATTTTATATGCCAAATGTTGATTTATAAGTACAATAGAACATGATGTTCTATTGTACTTATAAATCTATCCAATGACTCTGCTTTAGCCTTCCTTATTATATCTTTAGTTTTATTACGTTCTTGTTTATATATTTCTTCATTCTCCCTTGTCCTGTTTTGTATATATTTAATATATTTATCTTGTTTGTCTTGTACTGCTTTAGCTGTTTCTTTATTCCATATCTTTATCCCCCCCACTCTTCTTATAGTTTTTTCCTGAATTGTCCTAGTGTCTCTTTTGCTATCTTTTGAATATTTATTCCATTCTTCTTTTATTTCTTCTCTCTCCGATGTTTTACTTATTTCGTCTTTAATCCTTTTTTCATATAAATTTTGCGTACTTTCTTCTTGAAGTAGATATACTTTATAACCCAACTCCTCCTTCCCCTGTTTAATAGCCTTTCTCTTCTTCCATTTAGCCCATAACTCTAATTATAATTCAAATCATAAAAAAATGATCTGAATTAATATCATATCCTCTAAACACCCTAGTATCTCGACATTGTTTTGCGAATTTTTGATTTACTATTACATAGTCTATTGTTGATGTGTACCTCTTGCCGACCATGTATATTTATGTATATCACGTTTTCTAAAAAAATTTATTTGTTATCTTTAAATTGTTAAATGTTGCAAAATCTCTTAATTTATAACCATTTCCATTTACTTTATTTTCTCCATAACATCCCATAATATTTTTATTGGCTTATTTCCTACTCGAGCATCATAATCTCCCAAAATAACTACATGGTGCTTTTTTACATTCTTATCTAGTTCTTTTTGTAACTCTAAAGAAAATTTATCTGTTTCTTCCTCTTTTAGAACTCTGTCTAATTTAAATCTTACTGTTATTATTCTATTATTTATAAATGTGTAGCTCTGTATTTTGGTTTTCCATTTCCGATCTATTAATATTGCTACCTCTCCATTGGCTCTTTCCTTTTGATCTACTCCACTGTATATCATTGTATAAGAATCATAATCTTTCGTACCTTTTAATTTTTTCTTTGTTTCTGTTATGACTGCTATATTTACTTTCTTCTGTTTTAAGTAGTTCGACTTCTTTATATCCTAATCCTCCTCTTATGTTCCATGTTACAATACTTAAAATGTCCGTTATTTCTTTTCGTTTCCTTTTCCTAGTCCGAGTCAAGTGCCTTTGTCCGTCCGGTTTTCCTCTTTGAGCTTTTATTTTATTTATTTTATTATTTTTTACATGGGTAGGGAACCAGCCTCCCGCACAACCCCCAACCTGGAGGACCAATATGTTACTCTTCGTCTGATCCCTACCCTTTGACCTGTCTGGCTAGGGCGGCCCTACCGGTAGTCTAGCTACCGCCAGCATAGCTCTCTGGGTCATCGGGAAACTCAAGCCTCCCCACCGCGTCAAGGTGGTAACATTTCGTGGAGGGGATACTATGATATGGTCACAAAAGAACTGGATGCAAAAAATATCATATACTTGGATTTCAGGAAAGCTTTTGAAACTGTTGTGCATGAAAGACTTCTGTACAAATTGGAGCAGTATAACATTAAGGCCAATTTGTTGCTATAGATGAAGGGATGGTTGAGTGGGAGAAGATAAATAGTGGTAATCAATCCACACTGCTCTTCGTGGACTACTATTATTTGTGTTGTCCCCCACGGTTCGGTGTTGGGCCCATTGTTGTTTGGTGTGTTTATCAATGATATTGATGATGGTATATGTCTAAGTATGCAGATGATATAAAGATTAGCAGGAATATTAGTGACAGTAATGACAGTACACTACTGCAACAGGATTTAGAAAAGTTGGGCAGATGGGCTGAGAGGTGTCAACCGAAGTTTAATATTGACAAATGCAAAGTACTACATATGGGTAGAGTAACTGCAGAATAATGCACGTAAGCAGAAACGCTATAACGTTGTTTTAGCAGTTCTTGACCTAGAAAAAGCTTTGATAAGCTCTCTCACGACTATTTACAGATCTTATTACACACAGTTCTGACTGGCTCTCTGTTGAGGGCAGCTATCGTCGGCCTATACAAGCCCACCTTACTGATCAATGGGTACAGTTCAGGCAAAATAAAATTAGAGCGTGGGGTTAGACAGGGCTGCCTACTAAGATCTGCAGTCTTTTTAGTGGCGTCAGAGCTTGGGCTTACAATACCGGTCCAAATCCTCATACCGGTATTTCAGTATTTTTAATTTATGAAACCGGGATACCGGTATTAATACCGGTATTCCAAAAACAAACGTTTTTCTCAATAAATTTTGATGACAATTAGGTGAAATAAAATAAGGAAAAAACAAGTACTGGAATTACTTGAATTCAAGTTTTAAATAAACTTTTGTTTCAATAATAAATATTCTGAAAAAATCATTAAAATACAGTTATTCTAAAAACAAAAAAATACATATTGTTACTGCAAATTTTAGGTATGTTTAAGTATCCACACTATCTGTCCGAATAAAGTGAGCTCTTAACATAAGCAATCAATAGTATGACCGTTTAAAATAGATCTAATTTTGGTACATACAGTATTTGTTTAGCAGCAGAAAACGCCCTTTCGGAGTCTATTCTGGTAGTGAGATATCGTAGACGATCTCAGTCCATATTTTCTAGGCTTTGAACCTTTTTAGCAAAAATAGTAAAGTATTTCATTAATTTCCGACTCAAGTTCATCTTTTAAAATCTCATTGGAGTCAGGCAATTTCTTATTTTGGAAAGAATTTGCGGAACACTGATACTCTGTTCCGTGTTGGTCTTCCATGGTTGAATGGTTGAATTATGTTCATCATTTTCTGAAGGAGAAAGACGTTTTATTAAGCGAAGTATAATTTTCACTATAGTATCTTTACTTAGTCTGGGAGAGAGCAAAGAGTGGAGAGAAGGAATAAAGAAGAGAGCAAAGAGTGCAGTTAAGGAATCCTTCACATATATAAATGCAAAGAACAGAAGGACAAATCAGATTGGACCCTTATGTAATGGACGTGGGATAGTATTAGATAACATAGCTGAAATTGCAGTTGAACTCAACAGTTTTCGATATGTACATAAAAAAACCCTTTGTGTCAATGAGATGTTATGGAAGTGAAGTTGAAAAAATGTAATTAATGATGTTGAAATTTCAAATGATTATTTAATGAGAACTTTCGCGTCTACAGGCGAGTAAGGCTCCTGTGGTTGAAGGCATATACCCTATAATTTTAAAGGAGACGGCAAGTGAGTGCATTGAACCATTAAGGCTAGTTATGAGAGATCACTGGACAGGAGAGATTACGTTAGATTGGTGTAAATTGGAACATAAATCCTAGAACAAAACAGTTCTAGGAGTGTAGGGAAATTACCGACTGGCCAGTCTAACTTCAGTAGTAGGGAAAATTATAGAGGCAATGATCAAGGGTGGAATTCAGGATCATTTAGATGGAAATGGAATTCTGCAGGATACACAGCATGGTTTTGTAAAGGGAAAATCATGTTTAACCGATATGGTTAGCCATTTTGGCAGGTCACTCGTGAGGCGCCTCCGTAGCCAGGTGGGCAGGAGCGGGAGTGTGTAGCACACGATTCTTTATAAACCGGGGTTCGAGCCCGTGACCACCAAATACGGAGGATGCAGAAAGGTCAGGGAATGACCACCACATATCTCCGGAGCAATATGGCCTTAGTTGCTAATGCTCCTAAAAACCAAACAACCAACCCAAACCAGGTCACTCGTGAGCTGGATTCAGGGAATAATTTCGACATTATTTGGATTTCAGCAAAGCATTTGACTCAGTCCCAAATGAGTGGTTACTTTATAAGTTGAATCAGGCTGGAATCATAGGGAAAATCATTAGATGGATAGCACGATGGCTTGAGGGCACCAGGCAGAGGGATGTGATAAATGGTTATTCCTCAGATTGGGTTAATGTAAGAAGTGGGGTTCCCCAAACAACAGTGGTCCCAATACAGTAGTATTGGAACCACTGTTGTTTTTGATTATCTTAAACGACATCTATGCAGGGCGTGAGGTCTAAACTCGCAGATGATGTAAAGATCAGTAGAGTAGTTAATGATCGCCGCCAAGCAGATCTTCGTCAGAGTGACCTAGAGAGACTTCCGGGATGGTCAGCAAGGGGTAGCTATGCTTTAATTCAACAAAATGCAAGGTCTTACACCTGGGGAACAGCAACCACAAAATAACTTATACACTTGGTTGAGTTTAACTAAAGTCAGTAGTGGAGGAACGGGACTTGGGTCATCATGCAATGTTGCATGATGTCCTATCGATGATTTATCGAACATTTGCTAGTAGAGATAACGATATCATAATCACATAAAGGTGATTTTATAATCTTTATGTGATTAAATTATAAACAAATGTTTTTTTTTTTTAATTAGTACCGAAAAACCGGTATTATTTGTATCAATACCGGAAAAAAATTACCGGGATCCCGGAATTGTAAGCCCTAATCAGAGCTCATATTTAGGCAGTAAACTAGTTCTAGAAATATCAGAGGAGTTCATCTCCCGGGACCACATCCCGATTGTAAATACATAACCCACGCCGATGATGTTATTCTAACTGTAACTGATGGCATTTCGCTACAGGAAGCACTGGAACTCTTCAGTCACTTTAGTCTGTATAATGGACTATGTCTTAACAAGAGCAAGACAAAATGTGGACGATGGGGAATTGAAGCCCCCACTATACTTACCAGTGGGTCTCTCGTTTTCATTTAGTCACATTACCATTCTGGGGATACCCCTTTCTAAATGTCCAGTAATAACAACCCGACAGTTACTAGATTCAATTATAAAATTCTATTGCTCAGTGGAATCTAGGACATATTGTTTTCCAGGAGAGTATTGATTGTGTGGATGGTTCTCATCCCGATATTGATGAATATCGTCAATAACATTCTTTAAATACCGCACTCAGAAAAGGTTGTAACGGAGATTATTCAATTTTTTTTTTTTTTTTTTTGGAATAACAGACAGTAGGAGGTGATGCAACAAAGACTACACTGTAGAAAGAGTCAGGGAGGCTATGCAATACTACAACTAAAATGGTTACGTTTGGCTTATGTATTAAAGCATCTTTATGTGATTAAATTATAAACAAATAAATTATAAATCAAATAATCTCTATGGAATATGCATGCAGCGTCCTCCCTAGAGAAGTTAGCGATAATAATGCTCCCTAGCGAAGTTATATGGGGAGTTTCGCTGAGTTATTAGGTTTCGAGCATATTGGCCCTACAGTAGAAATAAATACCACATTTTTATAAGCTGGTTATTAAATCTTTACAGCAACTGTCTCTAGGCAGTCTAGATATGGCGAGAAAACTTCAAGTCGCAAAAATATACTGGAAATTGTTTGATGTGAACATGCTACCAGTGCAGATTAACCGGGCCTAATTTGGACAAGACATACCCAGATATTCGGTAATATTCACAATCACTATAAAGCGTTTAGGGAGTAAGCTTCAAACTATGGAAAAGTCTAGACTATGTACAAAGGGTACTAGGAAAGTTTTGCAATACAGCTTTGTTTATTTAATTTTTTCAAAGTAATTTCCTCTACATTCAATACACCTCTCCATCCTCCGAAACCAATCTTTAAACCAGTTCCGCCAAGTTTCACTAGGGAGTAAAGCACACTCGTTGTCCCAAGCCCGTAGAAGGTCCTCATCACTGGAAAACCGCCTCCCTTTCAGCTTCATTTTCACATGCGGGAACAGTGCAAAGTCGCAGGGAGCAAGGTCTGGACTGTAGGGAGGGTGCTCGAGAAGTTTCAGTCCTGTCGTGGTCAAATATTCGGTGCAGGCTTTGGCGCGGTGATCTGCAGCATTATCGTGATGGAGGTACCAGGTGTCCATTCTTGACTTTGGCCGCAGGTTCTTCATAGATCCAATGACTTTAGGCAGGCATTGCTCAGTATACCACTTAGCTGTGACTGTCTTCTGCGTGTCCAAAATGACACGTTCCACAATTCCACTCAATTTGAAAAATACAGCTATCATTTTCTTCTTTACAGATCGGGATTTTCTGACAATTACGGGTGTGTCGTCATCATCAAAGACCCAAACTTTGTTTTGAGCCTTGGTCGGCAGATCGTAATAGTACAGCCAAGTCTCGTCACCTGTCACGATGTTGTTCACATACAGAGATCGTCCTTTATCACTTTTTTAACATCTCCCGGCACCAAGTCACACGTCGTGTCATCTGCTCTTCAGTCAGTTGATGCGGCACCCAGAGAGAACAAAGTTTCTTCACGTGCAAATGATCTTGCAGAATCGAACAAATTGCTGGTGCATTTAGGCCCAAAGTATCCTCTATCTGTTGGTAGGTCACTCGCCTGTTTTCGTCAAGCATTTTCCTCACAGCAGTAACGTTTTCCTCCGTAACTCACGTTCGTGGCCTTCCCGGCCTCTCAGAATCCTCCAGAGTGAAATTTCCCCTTTGGAATTCTCTATACCACCTGAATATCGTTGTACGATGTGGACAATCATCATCTAGTGCAAGAGTCATTTCTTCTAAGCACTGGTCTATGGTTAAACCACGCACGAAATTATACCGCAAAACTGTCCTTATCTCATTTCGTGACCACGATGCCATCGCAAGCACTTTACACTCTCACTACTAATGAATAACTGAGCCCATCGACTTGGCGCGGCGGCTACTATGCACGTATGAACATGCAGCAACAAGCAGCTTCCTGTGATTCATTGTTGCGTCATATTGCAAAACTTTCCTAGTACCCTTTGTATAAGTATAGTGCGAAAGCATCAATAATACATAACCAAATCTGAATGAACAGAATATTAGCAAAGCGGCATCGTTTTAAGTAATATCTCATATTGTGAATACCTTCACAACGAGTTGCCATGATCTGAGGAGAAAACTAATGTTACTTATTCTCAGATGGACACCACCACCAGACGGAACCGTTTTGAAATATGGTATGGGATAAAGTTCTCGGTTATCCTCATACTATTCCTATTAGACCTAGAAAAGAGGTAGGAAGGTGATAGTAGGTGAGGTAGAGGAAGGAAATGCAGTAGAAGGAAGAAAGGGACAGTTGCTCCTTCAACTCACGCTCAAAGCTCATATATTCCTCGAATAGGCAACGCTTTCCCAGTAGAGAAGACTGTTGTTACCTATTCGAGGAAACTCAGTGGCCATCAGGCCCCCCAGACGTCACCGTTTTGAAATATGGTATGGGATAAAGATATCAGCCAACCTCAATATCCCTATAAGACTGAGCAAAGAAAAAAAGAGGTAGGAAAGTGATAGTAAGAGAGGGAGAGGAAAATATGCCATAGAAGAATGAAAGGGATAATTAGTTATAATTCGTACGAACTCAGATCTCCATGCCCCGGCTGGGCAATGCGGCCCCCTGACGGGGACTGTTGTTACCCAGTTATCCTGTCCTGCAAAGATGATTAAGATCTTCCTCTGGTGCCGTTTCTGGCTCTTTAGCCTTCATCAGTGGGTAAATAGGCGTACTGGTTAGACGAGACGTGCTTTCCAGTTTCCGGATATTTCTATGGAATTAACCTTTCAGGGACCCTTTATTGGCCCTGCTTTGGGACTATCTAGTGGCCTTAACGATTAAAAAAAAAAAACCCGAAAAGGGACAGTCGCCCTTATTCACTCATCTCTATATGACTCAACCCAATTGGGCTACTCACTCATCCACTGACACACTCCGAGGAAGGCCCAGTCCATGTGACCGCTAAGTTGGCGGCTGCCTGGCGTTGGCTTGCCCTACATGGGTTCAAGGGTCATCCCCCTCTTACACACTCCTTTTACCACCTACAGCTTTCAAAGCTTAGCCGTGGTACATACAGGAGAGAGACCAAATGCCTGCATATGCCATACATGGGCATCTGCCAGTCGAGGTGAACAAAGCAAAATTTCGAAGATACTCAGAGTATCTATATTGCAAGGGGCGCGAGACAGTAGAACATGCATTCTTTTCCTGTCCAGTTGTTCAGCGCGTCTGGATTAGTGTTCATAAGTGTATGGTGATAGAGCGTTTATCGAAAGATCAGGTATCGTTTTTGCAGTTTCTAGCTCCTGTCTTCAGAGCTACACGCATCCTGATGTTTCTCATAAATGAAGGGAAGTATCAGGCATGGAAGTACAAAACTTCAGAGTCGTAGAGCTTTTCTTAAACTCTCCATGGAGTTTCGCAGCCAGGACCGGCAAGTAATAGGCCGCGGACGGGAGCGTGAGTAACACTAGGTTTGGCAGTATTCCCATAGAGGTCTTTCGTGACGGGCGAGTGATGACAGGACACATGAGGGTTAATTGATCTTCGGCGGACGTATGAAGTTTTTTTCTCCCCATGAAACGCGAGCTTTTGATTCAGAAACATGCAAACAATTGAATAGGCAGAATTTAAAGCAATAATATACTGATGCCTCATAAGCTTTATGTGACTGGCATTTGTGATATGCGAGTAATCGCATTTATGGGGGACGAGGCAGAAATAACCGTATTTAGAGTAGCGAAAGTGGGCCACTTCGGTACACATTTTTGAAATTTTCAGGATTCCCATCTATCAGCAGGGATTGGTTCTCCGGGAGTTGGGGGAGGGAGCTGGTGTGTCTACTTGTAAAGCCAGCCACGGAGAAATGAGTATCTACACAGAGAAATGAAGTATATACAGCAGTCCACATTCAGATATTGGGAAATATCTGAATGGTGGTATTAATTAAATATGTGAGACATTCAATACTACTGACATCACTGCCACTGCATTCCAACAAATTGCATCTTGGACGTTATGAGAGCATTATTATTATTATTTTTTTTTTTTTTTCAAGAATTGAAATTCTACCTGAAAAAGGGTTTTGTTTCTTTTTTTAATTAATTTAAGGAGATTTTTAAAAAAAATTCCCTTCTTAATCCCGATAGTAATGTCTTTGAAACTAATCTCAGAGGAAAAACAGTTTTGCAAGAAGGAGTTTAACATGTATATACAATTGCTGGTTAAACTAATATCCTTTACTGGACGCAAAAAAACCCAACAACAAAGACTCCACTGACGTTAAGAATCTTGAAAGATAAAAATATTGTCGCATAACAAAACATTTCTGCAGTATGCTATTTGAGTCGTTCGGTGATATCGCTATTTCATCATCTGTTAAAAGAAACATTTCTTCGAATCCCATGGTTCCAAAATTAATTCCTTTTTCTACTCCATTCTTACATGAAACCAGTACTTCTGCGTTCACAGAGGATGCGATACTCAGTCACCCAACGGAAGAAAGTTTATTCGCGTTTATCTGTACCTTAACGATCACATCTCTTGGGGCTACAGTTGTCCGTAAGCTCGTTTCTGAAGTAAATCTCTTAGGTTTCCACTGGAATTACGGCTAGTGTGCCTAATCGACTGGTGAACCACGTGCGGATAAACACGGCACGGTTTACTTCAAGGAATCGTATACAAACGTGAAGCTTGGAAACGTTCAGTCTTACTGTCTCCAGTGTAAAGTGTGAAATGCCGAGTTCGCCTAGGAGAGGTAATTTCGCACTTAAAATCTCAGAAAACTCTAAGATGCATAGTTAGAAAGTTACGTCAAACTTTTCTGTTACTAAAGTGTCTCCCTTTAAGTGTTGACTTTTAAAACTACAACACAATACCTATAGGGTCTGGTCGATTATAATACGAAGAATGGACGTTAATATTGAATAGTAAGACGTTTCTAGAAAAGCTATTCAGCTAAACTGCATTTGAAACGCATTTGTACATAAGGAAACTGGCGTATATATTTCGAATTAGCTGACTCATCTGTCTACGTCGAAAGGTCTATATATATTCTCTGCAATAAGAATTTATTTCCCTTTTCTGAGAAGGTTCATGAAAAAAAAAAACTAATTCTAGACAATCGCAAAGCAATTTATCTTTTTGGAAAACAAGCAATTTGTCTTCTTAAAAAATAGAAAAAGAAACTTATGATAAACCCTAATATTTCACAATATTTAAGATTGTAAACAATCCTAAATGTTATGGAAAATTACGATTTGCGATTTTTCTCAAAACTCTTTTCAATTAGGTTGTTTTTATGGCATGTTAAAATTTAATACGAAGACCTAAGAAGAAGACTAAATTTAAATATGAAAAAATATTTATTTAAATATGAACATTTAAATATTAAGACTAGACTTTATTATTGTCAATGATTCTGTTAATCCTCCTTAAACAGATTTTGTCTTATTTATTTATCTGATAATAATATTTCCTTAATATACACCATGTAGAATGATAATTTAAGTTGTTTTAAGTTGTTAGAAAGGCATATCCAGGCACAAAAACAGCATAATTCACCATTTCGCATAAAAAAGTAATAAATAATAAATAATAAATATTCATTTATAGCAAATGCAGTAAGCCCATCACAGCACTAGACTAGGGGCATAAATTCAGTATAAAGGAGACAAATGGAAAAACAAATACATAGCATATTCTATACATACATTAACAACGAATATGAATTATAATGATCAAAAATATATATTGCAGAACATCATATTTGGCTCTCGGATGCAGTTACTGGGTTGCAGGCAGGCAGCTGTTTGTATTTCACATAATTTGATTGGAAATGAGACTCCTGTAGGCTTCAGAGTTGAGCAACCTCTTACAGTCAATGTTGTGGTAGTTTATGAGGTGAAGGGATGCATTGGGGAACATCCTGTCCATTTGTTTTAGTCTGGAGAGTTTGGATTTGAATTGTTGTTGGTTTCTTGCATTTTCTCTGTTGGTAGGAGCTATTATGTTGGCTAAGTTTGGTGACTTGGTTGCAGAGGTAATTAACTTTGCAAGAAGCATGACTCCAGACTCGTTGATCATCTGTTGTCGGTGCTTTATTTTTAAGTTTTCGTAAAGTTGTGGCCTGGATATTGTATGGGGAAAACGAAGTTTACTGTTCAGCCATCTAAGAAGGAATACTCTAAGACAAGGAATTTCTTGACGGTAACTTGAGGAGCACCAGACCAGATTTCGGAGGCATAAGACAGAATTTGAAAAATGCATTTCATTTCTGAACATGATTAATGACTGTTTTCTATCTTGAATCGCCGCTGTTTCTTGCTTGATCAGCCATTTTGCTTTTTGAATTTTTTTAGCAACATATAAATAGTAAGAATTAAAGGAAAGATTTTGTCAAAAACAACTCCTAGGTTTTTGTGAGCATATACATTTGGAATTGAAACATCTGCAATTTTAATTTCTATGTGGCTTGGTTGTTTCTGTAAGGAATAAGTTAATTGAACAGATTTGTTTGCATTTATAGACAGATTGAGATTCTTTAGATACTTGATGATTCCGCACATCTGTAAATTCGCATCATGGCTAACCTTGGAAATGTCATCACAGGATTTGGAAATAATAAACAACTTTAAATCATCGGAATAAGCCAGTAGATTTGGATTTTCTTGTAGAAGTGGTTGAAAAAATGCTGAAAATATAGTACTGGAGAGAACACCTCCTTGAGGAATGCCTGTTGTGGTTGTGACGAGAACATTATCGGTATTTGTGGGGAAAATGAGATTTCTGTTATTTAGGCTGTACTCTAGATAGGATATAACCATTGTGTCAATGAGGAAATGAGTTTTCAGTATTTCAATGGCTTTCTTGTGATCAATGTTGTCGAAAGCACCTTTGATGTCTAAGTAAAAGACATCGCATTTTGCTTTATCCTGAAACGCAGTTTGGATGCCACAATGGGGTCAGCTAGGCTTGTTGTTGTTGTGGAACGCCCTATAGGACCAAAATGCATGTTGACGGCTGCATTAGCGAAGATCGCATCCCGAAGATATGGCAGCATGATCTTATCAATAATTTTAGCGATTATTGACGATACAGCAATTGGACGATAGCTTATATGGTTATTACTACTAGCCTGTTTTGGAATCAGGGTAATTCTAAAAGTCTTCCATAATATTGGAAGGAATGGGTGGGAAATGCACCTAGAAATAATATGAACTAAAGAATCAATGATGAATGCACTGGAAATTTTAATAATAAAACTAGGGATGCAGTCAAGCCCTTCATTACTATCAATTTGTAATTGGTTAATAATTTTCTGAACTGCATTGTTGTTTACAACTTGGTTGATTAGAAGGGCTTAACTAGGAAGAATTTCATGTTGCACGCTATTTGTGCGTTTATAAGAATTGAATTCTTTAAATCTGCTTTGCATATCTTCAGTGCAGATGTCAAAATTGCGTGTTGCCATATTGAATTCAATCCATTTCAAAGTCTGGTCATGCTGCAAGGTAGCTCTCGTTTTTGAAGAAAGTGCTCTTTTATTATGCTTGAAACAATGCCCTGCTCTTTTTATACTTTATGTATGTTGATGAAGTGCCGTACTTCTTCCACTGCCTGTGGCATTTTTATTTTCTTTTAAAGTATGAATTTAGGTGGGATTTGAACCACGGTTTTGATTGAAAAGAAAGCCTTACAAGTTTGGATGCCGACTCTGTTTTTAATTGATTCAACCATTTTATTAGTAGAAACGTGGCATCCTGAATAGGTATATTTTTGAGAGATTATTTCAAGGTTAATATTTCAAGAGTTGTAAAAACTTTTCTTTCTGAAGGAATTTAATTGATGATATTCTTCTGGTGATTTCCAGAGGGGGGAGAGGATTCCCACAGAAAATTGCTGTTTGCAGTTGTACACTTTTGTGGTCAGATCTAAATGTAATGTTGCTGCTACGTTTTTCTTGAAGTTGAAGATTAGAGTATACAAGATCAAGCGCTTGATTACCTCTTGTAACAGGAACGTTGATATTTTCAGCTCCTAGAACCAGCAACTTCATTTGTAAATTATATTTGGGCAGGGAGAGATTAAAGTCGCCCATTATAATTATGTTAAATTGAAACTTATGAACAGTGGTGATCCAGGTGATTACTTCATTAATAATATCATCAGTAGGTCCAGGCGGAATATAAATACAGTATTATATATCTGAAGCAGTGAATCTTTAATTTGGATCATAAGAGAAATTCCTTCAAAGTAGTAGGAACAGGAGTTGTAGGTGTTAATAACTTTAATGTTGGATTTTAAAATAATTGCTGGCCCTCCACCTCTTCGATTAATACTAGATGTCGTGTATGGCGTGTAGTTGAGATTTTTCGGCAGTAGAAAAACATCCTGACGATGTTTCTGCATCCATGTGAAACATGGATGCAGGAACATCGTCAACTAAACAAATTATGTCATGAGTTTCTTCAACTAAAAGTGCTATAACTGTAGACACTTTATTTTTTACACTTCTTACATTCTGAAGAAAAATGCTGAGATTAACATAGGTGTTAGAAGGATGTTCGCAAGTATTAGGAGGAAGGATAAATGATGGACTATGATGCGAACCCGGACTGGTATTCTCTAGCTACGCAGACAGTTCAACAGATTGAGAGTTAGACGTTAACTTCTCACTAGAATTGTTGACAGAACCTAGAATCTGTCATGACATGTCATGTTATCGCATGACGAGTAGACCATTCGGCCAGATATCAGGATTTAGATAATTTTGAAGATCACAATCCTTTAGCTCAATTCTGAAGGATGCGTAAGTCGGATGTTTGGATTTTATCTTGAAAGCACTACCCGGAATTTTCAGCTCTAATAGTAGCTGATCCATCTCCTGGGAGGTGGTATTGGGATCTAGTCTGCTAACAAAAATATTATTACTTTTAAACATCGGACGATTTCTATTTCTAATTTTAATACAAGACTGCATATTTTTTGTTCCTATTATGCTACTATATTTGTTTTTTCTGCGAGGAACTTTGAAACTTGAGGAGTTTGAAGGCAAGCTATTATGGGTAGGCACTTCAGGATTAGGATCAGATGGATAATTTTGATGGTGCACGTACATACTGTCAGGTTTCTGTTGATTGCTAATTATGGTGGGAACTGTACAATATTATATAATATAGTGCACATAAAAATTATATTCATTAAACGTTATATAATTAAACAAGCATATGAAGCTGGGTGGGTCATTCATAATTCCGTAGATATTCACTGTTGAAGATCTAAGGAATTTGAATAAAGGCACATTAATAGGGAAAAGAACGATTTAGTGAGCACACTAAATATGAACGTTCAGTTTTTGAGGTGAGAATGCAGCACCTTTTATGTCACAGGGTCCAAAATTGAAAAAGACTGCTAAGCAGATTTTCTAAATTTTATTCGCACTTTTCGTTTAGTACCTTGAGCAAATTAAAAGTGCCGTGCAGTTATAAATACCAAAAGAAATGTTTCACTAATCTATGATACTTGTATAGCAAAACGGCATTATGCCGGCCATAATCATAAAAACAAGTTAATTTTGCTTCTACAACCACTGATTTATTCGAATTAATTAAGTTGCACAAAATGGTACAATTTACGGGTATTTTAAGCTACACTGTAACATAAATCGCAATTTGCTGGTTTTCCTGTAGAAAGGAAGCCAGTAAATTAACTTTCCCATACTTTTCATTAGAAGCTATCAGCTCCGGTTCATTTTCCCCTGTACTTTAAATCAAGACGATTACAGCTCATGTTTAATGGAAGTATACTGCTGAGAGGATTAAGAATAAATTCCAATAAATTAAGCTGTTGGTTGGCGTACACTGGATGAATTCGAACGATATTTCTCAGTTAAGTTCAGGATATATTAAGATAAACATATTACATGTCAATAGGAACAAATCTATTATTATTAAATAGCAGCAAACATATTATTATTAAATATCAGCAAATATATTATTATTTCTTTCTCTCTCTCTGTAAACATTTGTCCAGAAAAGTGCAGTATTTTGAAAGAACTTGACACAGGTCAATAGAATTACATATCAAATTTCCTTATGCTATACTGTAGCAGTATCACATGTTGAACTTACAGATAAGTCATGGTATTTCTAAATTATACAGATTAATTCATCTGTGCCTGAAAATCAGTATTATTTTTTATCAGTATTATTATTAATTGGCCGAGGCTGTTACAGACATTCTGTCGGGTATGTCAAGCTGGAATTTTCAAGCTAGCTGGTAGTCTGAAACGCTGATGGAACTGATATTTGGGGGACATAAGTCAAGTGGACCTAATTTCGGAAAAGTCCGGCTGGTCTGTCAAAACCTCCAGCCAAAGTTGCAAGTTCACGATGGTGACATTGTTAGTAACCGTGCGTATAAGCTACAAGTCCTGAAACATTGCACGTAGCACACCGGAGGTGACCACCCAGGTGGAAACCAACGTAAGCAGGGGTCGAGGTGTGGCGCTTACACCACACGGAGGAATGTCGCCGCTCTGTGTGTGTGTTACCAGGTGATAGATGACTCTCATCAACCAGTACAATATCACCACCTTTCTTATTGGAGGTTTGAAGTGGTGGAACCCATGTTTAGTCTGAAGAGCAAAGCTCTGATAAAGCCTCCCCACCTTTTCCATCATGCAGTATGATTGATGTCTTATGATGTTATAATGGACAGATAGCAGATGGACGAGAATATTCAGCAGTTTTGTGCATTTACAGCCCCATGAAGAGTGAAGTGTGCCTCATCAGACCACAAGATCATTCGAGTCCATGTATCGTCAAGTTCCATACGAGCCAGAAATCGTAGATTCATTGTTGCTGATCACAAGACTTTAGTTCTTGCACTATGTGAATCTTTTACGGGAACCAGCGTAAAATTATTCGAAGCACTTTACGTACAGTAGACCAAGGAAGATTCAAATCTCTTGACACACCTCTGACACCATTGACTGGTAGTGTTTCGCAATCTGATCATTGCAACCGCGACTTCATCCACAACCTCCGTTCTGATACGTGGTCGTCCCATGCCTGGAATTACACCTAACTCTCCAGTCGCTTCAAATTTCTTAATTAGTTTTCGAAGCCCCACTGACATCAAAGGTCCTTTACGCAAACCTTACGTTTCCTATATTCACGTAGTGCTGCATTAGCCGTACTATTATTCTGATAGAACAGTTTTACTAAAAGAGTACGTCCCTTTTTGTAAGAACCATAATGGTTAATGACGGTGACGTTGTTGGCCTTTCTGCTTTTATCTCACGCTGCTTATGTCTTTTGCGTAAGCAGCGTGTCTTGAAGTAAATGACAACTTTTACATATGTGCAGCGCCGTACCCCCTGTAAGTTGAACTAATTTTTTTTCTTCTACAAATTGCTTTCTCATACCCTAAATAGACATACCTACCGATTTTCACAGCGCTAACTCTTAATTGTTTTGACACTAGTGTCTCCTCAATAGGGAAACTTATTTTATAACCACCCGGTATATAAGAAATTACTGACAAGGGCCTCATACTTTCACTGCGCTGTATCTGTCATACAATATTTACTTCACCGGAGTAGGCAGAATTACTTTCGCTTTCGCATGGGAGCAGAGCCGCACCCACGAAATTCCTAACCACCGTCCGACGCCTGCTGTACGTTATTTATTCGTTGGAGCGGGCAAGCGTCCGAGTGTATTGTTGACCGAAAACAGAAAAGTCGCGGCGCTAGTCATAAAAACAGGGGAGCTAGATTTTCGGAGAACACTACTAGTATTGTGTTTGATTCAGGCATCAGCAGAGTGTTTATTATTTCATAGTTTCTTGTGTCGGAGTAGACGATTTTATGTCCGTTTTGGCCTTTGGGCGAGCCTCATACAAACATGTAATTCTTTCAACGACTTTCATAAATCGGATTTTCGGTTGAGTCTGAACACTGTAAAGCTACAGTTCCCCAGATGTTTTTCCGCTTGACGAAACTAACTAGAGGGGAAATAGGGGGAGGCAGTTCGGTTAGCAGCTAGGGTGTGGTAAGGGAGAGAGGCAGTTGGAGCTGAGCCTTGGAGAGTGTCGTTGGTCGGTGAATGAGCTGTTGACTTGTAAGGGAGTTAGCGGAATTTGAGTTAGGATTTTGTTAAGATAGAGAGCCGTCGCAATGATAATCTTTTTTAGAATGTGAAGAAAATATTCTTAAGAAGGGGAAACGAAAAGTCGGAAGAAGAAGAAGGCTAAAAACTCGTTAATGAGATATAGGAAGGAATCGAGATGAACTACTGTCCTTTAACTGCAGTTCCTGAGGCGTTGCTGAATTATTCGGGTAAGTTAACCCTCGTTATTTAATTATAAACGGAATTTAATTGCGCTAAGTCGAACATACTTCCATCCCCCCCTTTTATATATTTTTTATGTGCTTAAAGACATCGATCCTCACGCACACTCATACTTTGATGAGAGTTTTGTTATTTTACTTAGCATTTCATATTTAATAGATACTGTAACTTGTACATGAATACCGGACGTTATTTAATTAGAATTAATTATAATTAAATATTAAAACTGAATAATCCTAATTA
This sequence comes from Mastigoproctus giganteus, assembly GCF_048544385.1. Classification (NCBI taxonomy): domain Eukaryota; kingdom Metazoa; phylum Arthropoda; class Arachnida; order Uropygi; family Thelyphonidae; genus Mastigoproctus; species Mastigoproctus giganteus. The sequence continues at coordinate 97,517,244 of NC_143580.1, forward strand.
ACATTAAAACTGAATAATCCTAATTAACATTAAAACTGAATAATCCTAATTAACATTAAAACTGAATATTATAATTAAATATTATAACTGAATATTATAATTAAATATTAAGACTGAATATTAATCATGGCCTACAATCTTGCATGTTCCACCAATGTGGTGTAATATTCGTCAGCTATGCGATGTATGAACGCTCTTTGGCTGTCGAATGTTCATGAAGAACATAACGAGTTGCAAACCCATACCATTATTAATTAATCCGTTGGTTACCTAAATATGTAAAGGTATAAAGCTCAAGGCTATTTTACTAAAGACTTATACACTGTTTTGTCTAACTGTATTTTGTAACAATTTAGTATGTTTAATAAACCATGTTTTGTTTGCTAATTTTCTGCCTATTGATTACTCTCTGAGGACACATGATTTCTTTGAATAGATTACTGATAAAGAACTGTTAAGGCGGCGCTTTTGATTCTAATCAAATAGAAAGGAGTCAAAGGTGAAAATCACACAACGCAATCTTTGATGTTGCAGACTAGCTCAACGTCCATCTGGGTTAGTTTTCAGAACACGGGATTTGTCCTAACTAACTGCTAGACGATTACATGAAAGCCAGGTTTCTCCGGATGCAAATATTAGTGTAACTCTTGCAAAGAACATTTATTCCTAACTGACACATCACACCATAACTGAGAATTGTTGGAACCCTAGCAAGTTTATACTACAACGGAGAAAAGACCTGCGCAACACTGGTGCCAATTGTGTCCAGGATTGAAGTGTGTCCTTGCGGGATGAAAAACCCGATTTATATGAATGCCCGTAAATGATTCTGATGGTTGTAGACTGAAGAACATACTTCTAATAGAAAGGATTGGGACAGCACTGATTTTTGTGTGTACAGAGACTAGTCATAGGCATTTTTTTTTACAGCAGTACAAATAACAGAGACGTCTCCAGGAACACTCATATTGAACAACAGGCAGCAACTTGTAATGTTTTAAACTAGAAAATGTATCAAAAATTAAGAATAAAATGAGTTGCTACATGTTGTAATACCTTTTGCTTTAGAATTGCTGGTTATTAACGATATATTTCTGTTTCAGCTCAACGGAAAGGTAGGTTTTACGCCATTTTGGGGGACATTAATTTTACACAGACACTAATTAAGTCAAAATGGAGGGACAGAGCCCACAAACCTCAGGTATAGAAAATTCTGTTCCACTTTTTGGAACCCAGGAGACTCAACCCTCTCCCGAAATGGGCAGACCTTATTTGGCAAATATTGCTGGTTATTTGGGTTTAGTGCCAGTTTTCTCTGGCAAAGTAGACGAAGGTCCGTCTGTTCAATATTTTTTTGAAATGCTAGAAAGTGTAGGACAATTAGCACTCTGGGGAAATTCTGAGTTAATAGCTGTCTGTAGATCCAAAGTTTGCTCTCTTGCTGCGGAATTCCTCGCAAATTCTGTAGACTTACGTAAAGAAAAAGATTATAGTGTGTTTAAAAATGCATTTTTGGCTCAGTTCGAAAAAACGGAACCTAGTGTGACATGTCTACATAATTTTTCACATGCTGTACAATTGCCTAATGAGACCGTAGCAAATTTTGCTACGAGGGTTAAAAATTTGGCCCGTTTAGCGTTTCAAACGCAAAGTGAGTCGCCAGAGGCATTATCAATATTAGATCAGGCAATGCTGGCTCAATTTCTCGGGGGCGTTTCAAATAAGATCAGGAGGCTGGTTCTTTCACAAAATCCTCTCACCTTCACACAGGCAATTACAGTGGCGAAACGCGAGGAAACCAACGAGCTTATTACAGAAACAAAACACAGGTCAATTAATGCCATGTATAGTCAGAATAACAGTGATGGAGAAATATGGGACCAACAAGAAAACTATCTTAAAGAAATCATTAAGCCATTACAGGACCAGATAAAAGACCTACAGCAATCGCTACATACACTAGCTGTAAATAATATTACACACAATAATTTAAAAACACAAGGCACAGATAATAACAGGTATCATCCAAGCCAAAGTTTTAATACTGAAACTTATGCATTCCCCCCTTTCTGCGATCGCATAGCATTCCCCGTAAGGCACTCACAGTCAGGAAGGGCGCTGCTAGGATATGCTACGAATGGGGTCAACAATCACGAGTACCGACGCTATGGAGAACCGAATTATGACCGGAAGCATGGGTTACCGAATCACATAGACGCTAGGGAGCAGGGACAGAATCGTTTTGCTGGCTGCGGCCGTTCAAGCAATCGCCGGCCGGCACCGAATTTTTCTCCTCGGCATGATTGGCGCTCGATGCGCGAATACACTGCAGTGCCAAAAAATGGGACAGCCTATGTTAATGGAAAGAGCAGTAATTTTAATAGAAATAGAGATACAGTAACAGATAAAATCTATAATAACAATCGAAATAGGGATAATATGAGCTCATTTACAAGGGAAAGAAGGGGAACACCCAGAGATGAATGTACCTTTGATCAAACTCAGCACAGATCTATTTTGGGAAGATCACCAAATCATGTAGACTATAGGCAAAATGGGGAGAGGTATTTATGACAAAGAAGGAACATGGTGCGAAACGGAAGGAACTTCCAACGCAATAAAACCGCTTCCCCTCACCAGAATTTCCATAGATTCGATAAATCTTATGCCTATCAGAGAAATATGCAACATGGGGTGTATATATTAAATAATGATGCCAAACTGCCACTAATCAATGGGTATATTCAAGGCATCCCAGCCAGGTTTTTGGTAGACACGGGAGCAAGTGTATCGCTTTTAAGCACAGACTTATTTAAAAAAATTAAGCATGATAGCTCCTTGAATCCCAGACGTCCAGATTTAACTGTAACTGGAGTCTCAGGTTCTGTAGTCCCAATACATACAGAAATTACAGTAAATTTTAAGTTAGATCAGACAACTTTTCGGGAAAAGATTTTGGTGGCTTCAGGAAATTTTAGAGGGCAATACGATGTAATCTTAGGATTAAATATTTTAAGGCGATTTTCGTTTACATTAGACTTGGGTAAGGGAATTATACACTCTGCCCCTTTGAACATTTGCTTAAGGGAAGAGGGTAGCGAGGAGCAAGGCGTAAGAGACCAGTATTTGAAATTAAAACCGTCGGTAGCTAAATTAACTTCCAAACATTTGATTCCCGCCTCATCAGAAAAAGTAGTAACGGCTGTTTGTAACCATCTTGCTGCTTCTGCCGAACAGTTAGTGTTGACAGAACCTAACTCTAACTTAAGTCGTGATGACTTGGCAGTCAAATGCTCAATAGACAGATTAGGTCCAGATGGCAGAGTGTCTGTTCTTATAGCCAATCTGACTAATGAACCCCTCCACCTTCCCAAAGGGATGAATATTGCTAGTCTTGAGGGTGTTAGGGATAATACAGTTGTTTTTACAGGTGAGGAAGCTAATGAGAAAACTACAGCTCCTGTGACTTTGCAAGACTTTGACCTCGATCACTTGACAGATGATCAAAGGCATAAACTGTCCGATTTGTTATATGAGTATAGAGATATTTTCGCTAAATCACTAGCTCAGTTAGGAAACTCGAAGGTGTTAAAGCATAGGATTGGACTGACTGATAACATACCGGTCAAGCAGACAGCTTATAGAATTCCATATTTGTTAAAAGATGAAGTTCGAAGGCAGGTAAATGAACTTTTGGAAGCCAACATCATACAACCAAGCCATTCCCCATATGCAGCGCCAATAGTTCTAGTCAAAAAGCCTGATTCGAGTTATAAGATGTGTGTAGACTTTCGAAAATTAAATGCTAAAATTCTTTCTGATAATTATTCTCTCCCTAATGTCAGTGAAGTACTCCATCATCTCGCACAAGTGCGTTATTTTACTTCTCTTGATTTAAGAAGTGGATTCCACCAAATTGAGGTGCACCCAGGTGATCGTCACAAAACCGCCTTCACTACTGGAGAATCCTTATATGAGTTTTCTCGATTACCGCATGGATTAAAGAATGGATTTTCGTCGCTCTTGAAAGCCTTATCATTAGTGCTTCATGGACTCAGGGAAGAATCGATTTTCGCTTACCTTGAACATATAATTATTGCATCGCCCAACCTTGATTTACATCTCTTGAGGTTGCGAAAGGTTTTCCAGCGTCTGAGAGAATACGACCTTAAGCTAAAACCTAGGAAATGTGAGTTCCTAAAAGAACAATTAAAATACCTTGGGCATTTAATCAATTCTGAAGGTATTCGCCCTGACCCCGACCACGTGATTTCCGTTCAAGAGGCCCGTCCTCCAGTGAACAAAAAACAAGTGCGATCTTTCCTAGGAATGGCAGGATTCTATAGGAAATTTATTCCTGATTATTCGGAGATTGCGAGACCTTTAACAGAATTAACAAAGAAAGAAATACCATTCGTCTGGAACAGCTCAACACAGCAGGCTTTTGACCAGTTGAAAACTGTTCTGACTACGCCACCTTTACTGATTTATCCAGACTTTTCTAAACCATTTTTTGTGTCTTCTGACGCATCTAATTATGCAATCTCGGCTGTGCTAGAGCAGCAAGTAGATGAGAATACTAGACAGCCAGTTGCCTATGCTTCTAGACTGTTAAAAAAGTCAGAGTTGAACTATAGTACTACTGAGAAGGAAGCCTTGGCCATAATCTTTGGGGTCACGCAATTTAAACCTTTTCTAGTGTCGAATCATTTTACATTAATAACTGATCACCAACCATTGAGCTTTTTGCTTAATCTAAGGAATCCATCGCCTAGATTAGCCCGCTGGAGCATGTTGTTGCAAGAATACGATTTTCAAATTGTCTACCGCCCTGGTCGAGTTCATTCAAATGCAGATTTCCTTTCTAGACCTGTGTTAGAGGAAGATGAGTCATAGAAAAAGCATAGGAAACCAAGGAATATGAAGGTAGTCGCTCCAATATCAACAGAGGCAAATCACGAACCAGTGATTTTTTCTCAAAATCAAACTAGAACTTTGATCAAAACTCTACAGAGAGAAGATCCGATCTTGCGGAAATTAATCGAAGCGCTAGAAGGAACACTCCAGGCATCAACAAGAGTGCCAGATTCCTTTTATATGAGTAATGATGGATTATTGTACCACTATACTCTGTCTGGCTCTGGAAACACCCGAGAAGACCCAAATGAACAGTTAGTCGTTCCAGAAAGTCTAAAGGGGGAAATTTTAAAATCATGCCATGACGATTTACTTTCTGGAGGCCATTTAGGGTTGCAGAAGACACTGGAAAAAGTTAAAAGGGACTTTTTCTGGTCAGGCATGTACGCAGACATCCGGAATTATCTTGAATCTTGCCCATCTTGCATGGAACGAAAAGGTTATAATCCTAAAGCTAAAGCGGCTCTGATGAGAGTCCCAGTCGAAAACGCCCCTTGGGTGAGGGTGTCATTAGACATTTTGGGAGCTCTCCCAATGTCACTGAAAGGAAACAAGTATTTGCTGTTGGCAGTCGACAACTTCACGCGCTATGCCGAAGTGGTTCCGCTCCAGACCCAAAAGGCAGATGAAGTTGCAACAGCTTTTATTAATAATGTGATCGCTAGGCATGGAATTCCTAAGTACATTCTTACAGACCAAGGCACAAATTTCATGTCCTCGTTGTTACGACAAGTGTGTGAGAAGTTGAAAATTCATCAAATTCATACGTCCCGATATCATCCTCAAACAAATGCCAAAGTCGAACGTCTGAATCGCACCTTAGCAAATATTTTGTCACATGTCATAAATGAGGCTCAAACAGACTGGGACGAAATGACACCACTGGCGATAGCTGTGTACCGTGCAGCAACCCATAGTGCTACTCAGGAATCGCCCAACTTCTTAATCTATGGTAGAGACTTGGTGCTACCATCTGACCTATGGCATGGAAAAACCAGACAGACCTATGCCTCGTTAGAAAACTACTCAGAACAAATGTGTGCACATCTCCAAAGGACTTATGAGATTGTGTCTCAACATTTGGAAGAGGCTGTACAGAAACAAGAAGAACGCAGAACTGCTGTAGCAGTAGATAAAAATATTCGTGTTGGAAGTTTAGTTTACCTGTTCACACCTAAGATAAAGACAGGTACTACGAAGAAACTGGCCCGATTAAGCTCAGGTCCATACCGGGTAATTAGTCAAACTTCTTTGGTCAATTATGAAATACAAAACCTGTATAACCCGAAGGACAGGCAGATAGTGCATGTGGATCGGTTGACAAAGGTTGTTGATCGGAAAGTTTTTCCCGAACTTAGAATAGAAGAGGAAGAAGAGCCCGAAGATAATGAATCACTGGATCAAACATGTACAGAGACAGTGCCGAAGGAAACTTGGATCTTTGATGAGCCCATATTAGAAGAATGTGCGTTGATTCCACCAATACACCCCAGACCTGTGAGACTACAACCAGATAGAACGGTGAGTTTGCCTGTATCAATCCCATTGTCTTCTCTCCCATCGAGGAATCAGTGGAGGACAGAGCCATCAGAGAGTTCAGACAGAATTACACAGGCACCCACCCAGTCTCACCCATACAACTTACGTAGCCGTGTGACTCACCCCCCTCCTGTGGTGTCTAGTATCTCTCCACCACAAAATGAAGTAGTGCCCGAGTCAGTTCCAGTTAGAAGAGATGAGGCAGAACAAAATTATCCTACCATAGGAACAGAGAATCAGAGGAGTGAACCTCCAGATCAAAATAGTGAAGAACAGAGAACTGCAGACCCAGATGAACAGCCAAGTATGGTGGATAGGACCTTTCAGTGGATGCTAGGAGCGCCACTGGCAGCGAGGTTAAACCGAAGAGTTGAAGGCGAAGGATTTGATTGGGCAGGCGCACTTAGAGATGCTTGGAGAGATTAAGAAAAAAAAAAAAAGAGAGAAATTGTAAGATAGAAACCCTGGAGAATGAAAGAGCAGTGTGGGAGGAGGCTCACTATTGTGTTTCCTCTGTCTTGAAGGAACAGGACAATTTTTCTTTGTTGGAACAGGAGAGGCACATGAGAGTGACATTTCTTTTCTATATTTATATGTAGTGTAATTGGCAGGCCTTATGTATATGTCAGAGGCTAGCAGCCGAATCGTATTGGCTAGCAGAGTTGGATCGTAGATTGTTAGGAACCCACCAGTTATTTTCTACAGAATGTGTTTGATGCCACCAATGCAAACGTGGATCAGGTTAGACACAGTGGGACATGTGTTGACTGGTGAGCAAGCCCAGTTTTCACCATATGGAAAAGGTTACCTTAATGAGAAAAAAAAAGGGGATAAGCGAAGTTATGGCAAACAAAGGATCAAAGAACGTAACCATAGAGGTGAAGATATTGATCATTGTTGGATTCTGTCAGTATGTTTTATCAGCAGTTGTGTAAATGGATGGAGCAACAAGCACAGAGTATTGAATGATGATGGTGGAAACACAGGAAAGAAAAAAAAAAAAAACCTAAATTCCATGTAAAGTAAGAATCATTATCCGAAAAAAAAAGAAAAGGGGAGTAAAAGGAGATTAGCACTACAGCTTCTGATCAAATATGACCAGTGATGGAATATTTCTATTGAACAGACATTATTATTTTTTTTGCACAAACATATCAAGTTTATAAAATTATACAGGATTAAATGCAGAGAGGAAGGGTGCATTTTGTCTAGGGCATGGCCAGTAAGCCCCTGGTCACTTTTGTTTTCTCTCTCTCTCATTGCATAGCTAAAATTTAAGTTCAGGTGATTGGATCCAGAGAAAAAAAAAAAAAAATCATATTTGGTTCTTTCATTTTGGGGACGAGGTGAAGCAATTGTCCTGGGAATGGCTGGTTCCACCCAGGTACTACTTGTTTTGTCTTTATCCTGAAGAAAAGACTAAAGGAAAAGAAGGTAACATCTGAATTTCAAGATCTACACTTGGGATCCATCTCCCTGTGCTATTTTGGGAAAAAAAAAAAAAAAAAAAAAAAAACACCTCTCAGTTTTACTCTCAGATAAGGATGTGAAACAACATGAATCAGATTTCTAGTTCCATAATTAAATTTTTTCAAATAAAGTTTACCTACTATTGAGAACTCCATCATGGATGAAATTAAGGGAGTGATTGATATCATATGAATGTAGATAAGTCAATATAGAACAAACACATAGTTAATATCAACTATAATGAAAAGGAAACGGAAACAAGTCTGCTGAGTATTGTACTCATGCTCGTGCCTTCAAGATTCCAGACTGCTGATGAATAAAACACTGTTAATTAGGAAAATCAGGGGCGATTTTTCAAAATAAGAGAATGGTTTCTAAGTATTTTTTTGGATGGGAATCTTGTTAGTTTTCCGTGCATGACATGTTTCGTTTTGCAAATAAATTGAGTGATTCGTTTCTGAAATGAAATGTAAGGAAATCGAGAAAGTGACATTTGAGGTTGTGAGTGAGAACAGGAAGAGTGAATGAAATGAGTAAATGAGAAGTGTAAATGATCTAAGATATCCCTCTCCTGTGATTCAAAATAATAGGAGAAGACGTAAATGAAACAAATCTTTTGACTGAAAGGGAAGAGTGAGGAGAGAAAGAGTGAATAAATGGAATTATTCTCCTTGCTTGTGTTTTTTTCTCTCTCTTCCCACTTGCAGTTACATCAACATTATTAGTCAGGAAGGTGTTAAATTTTGTTACCAAACTGAGAGCCTTCCTCCTCACACGGATGCTGTGACTGTGGAGAGCTATGGCATACAAAGATGTGGGCCAAGTTGGTGTCCATGCAGAAACTTTGAAGACCTTGGTGCTCAGTCGGCCCAAGAAAACCCCGGCAGATTGTTAATCATCCCCTTCAACAACAGGTTGTTTGTTGATATCCTGTGGTTTAGAGGTGAAGAAGATGCACCCTCAGCAAAGGAGATTCTCATAATTGGATGTGACAATCAGTACATGGTTTCAGTTCAAGAGCAAGGAGCTCTCAACTTCTTGACCCTCTGGGTCATGGATCGACCTGATTGCTATGCCGTGCTAGTCAATTCTCACCAAAGGGGTTGAAAAGGCACAATTCCTACAGGAGATCCTTCCCTTTAGAACAGTAATAGACATAAGGGATTTCTCCTGCCCAGATAAGAAACTATTACCATTACCAAGAGACAACCCTTTCTTGTGCCTTTGGAAACGCTTGGTGGAGCACTGTGCAGTGCACTCAACCAACGCCTTCGTTCAGTAGCTTGAGTTTAAAGAACTAGTGAAGTTGAAGAAGGCTACTGACCAGATTGAATGATGGGATAAATAAGGACTGATATATTACTGTCAGTTGTTCATGTTGAACAGTTACATAATATGTTTTCATAATAATCACAGTTTGTAACTAGTTTATGTTACTGCAGTATTGAATTATCATGTATGTAATCTTAGCTCTATCTATATATATATATGTATTAAACATATATAACCATTGAATGGCAGACATTAGTATTGTATAATTTCTGAACAGGTGTAGAAGTGACTGACAGAAGTGCAACATCTGTCAGAAGTATTTATGCACTGATTATTATTATACTGCATAAATAGTTATATAATCTCAGGGACAATTACTTATCAATTAATCTAATATGTTACTCTTTATTTCTTTTATATTTTTGTGGATGTAGCCATTGTAATTGTTGGTTCCTTAAGCATTTTTTTTTTGTATTAAACCCTGATTATGTATTGTAAGGGATGGCTAATCTACATTCAATTTAGCTTAAATATATAATTACACAAATGTTGAAATAACATTATATATACAATGTACTGTCTTGGTTGTTAATTGTCATAGATGTGAATTCTGTTTTGTGTTAGATATACATCATATTTTGTAAACAATATTAGAAACAAGGACAGATATTAATACTTTTGTACTTCTATTTGTTTCATGTCATGTTACTGCATCGAATGGTGATGGATGTCACACATCACCTACATCCTCCATGTTCCAGAGGAGATGAACTCTTACCGATTCTTCAGATAATGAAGGATAGTTTCTCCAATACGACAGAACTTTGATGGTCCAGAACCAACAATAGTGAACAAAAAGAACATCCTACAGCACAATTAATAAACAGAAATGAGTAAAACCAAGAGACACTGTCATAATTCTCCAAGAACACTTACCACTTTTTACTGTGTTAATTTTTTTTTGCTGCAAAGATTGCTGTTGTTGTTGTTGTTTCTCCAACCAGGTAAGGTTGTCATGTGCAAAAGTGTAAAAACATGAACAGTAATTATCCTCAGACAACAATATTTATGTATTGTACACTATATGTTGAACACATTGTTATATTTGACACCTTTTGTTTAATTTAGGTTAATTTGATTATGTAAGAGGAAAGATGTCTGATTTTCCCCCCCTTAAAGGCCCCATGCTCAATCTTTGAGAGTTGTGTAATGCTTTAAATTTTGGGCACGTGAAATTTTCTTTTCACTTGCGCAAAATCTACTGGTGGCGCGGAGGGGTGTTAAAAATGCATTTATTTTTAACCGTATTGGTACATTCTTAGAGAGCACAAGGGCCTCATACTTTCACTGCGCTGTATCTGTCATACAATATTTACTTCACCGGAGTAGGCAGAATTACTTTCGCTTTCGCATGGGAGCAGAGCCGCACCCACGAAATTCCTAACCACCGTCCGACGCCTGCCGTACATTATTTATTCGTTGGAGCGGGCAAGCGTCCGAGTGTATTGTTGACCGAAAACAGAAAAGTCGCGGCGCTAGTCATAAAAACAGGGGAGCTAGATTTTCGGAGAACACTACTAGTATTGTGTTTGATTCAGGCATCAGCAGAGTGTTTATTATTTCATAGTTTCTTGTGTCGGAGTAGACGATTTTATGTCCGTTTTGGCCTTTGGGCGAGCCTCATACAAACATGTAATTCTTTCAACGACTTTCATAAATCGGATTTTCGGTTGAGTCTGAACACTGTAAAGCTACAGTTCCCCAGATGTTTTTCCGCTTGACGAAACTAACTAGAGGGGAAATAGGGGGAGGCAGTTCGGTTAGCAGCTAGGGTGTGGTAAGGGAGAGAGGCAGTTGGAGCTGAGCCTTGGAGAGTGTCGTTGGTCGGTGAATGAGCTGTTGACTTGTAAGGGTTATTTGTTATTTGGTTTTTTTTTTAGGAGCATTAGCAACTAAGGCCATATTGCTCCGGTGCGGTGGTCATTCCCTGACCTTTCCGCATGTTCCGTATTTGGTGGTGACGGGCTCGAACCCCGGTCTAATCAAGAAGGGTGTGCTACGCACTGCTGCTCCTTCCCACCTGGCTACGGAGGCGCCTCCTTGTAAGGGAGTTAGCGGAATTTGAGTTAGGATTTTGTTAAGATAGAGAGCCGTCGCAATGATAATCTTTTTTAGAATGTGAAGAAAATATTCTTAAGAAGGGGAAACGAAAAGTCGGAAGAAGAAGAAGGCTAAAAACTCGTTAATGAGATATAGGAAGGAATTGAGATGAACTACTGTCCTTTAACTACAGTTCCTGAGGCGTTGCTGAATTATTCGGGTAAGTTAACAATCGTTATTTAATTATAAACGGAACTTAATTGCGCTAAGTTGAACATACTTCCATCCCCCCCTTTTATATATTTTTTATGTGCTTAAAGACATCGATCCTCACGCACACTCATACTTCTTTGATGAGAGTTTTGTTATTTTACTTAGCATTTCATATTTAATAGATACTGTAACTTGTACATGAATACTGGACGTTATTTAATTAGAATTAATGATAATTAAATATTAAAACTGAATAATCCTAATTAACATTAAAACTGAATAATCCTAATTAACATTAAAACTGAATATTATAATTAAATATTATAACTGAATATTATAATTAAATATTAAGACTGAATAGTAATCATGGCCTACAATCTTACATGTTCCACCAATGTGGTGTAATATTCGTCAGCTACGCGATGTATGAACGCTCTTTGGCTGTTGAATGTTCATGAAGAACATAACGAGTTGCAAACCCATACCATTATTAATTAATCCGTTGGTTACCTAAATATGTAAAGGTATAAAGCTCAAGGCTATTTTACTAAAGACTTATACACTGTTTTGTCTAACTGTATTTTGTAACAATTTAGTATGTTTAATAAACCATGTTTTGTTTGCTAATTTTCTGCCTATTGATTACTCTCTGAGGACACATGATTTCTTTGAATAGATTACTGATAAAGAACTGTTAAGGCGGCGCTTTTGATTCTAATCAAATAGAAAGGAGTCAAAGGTGAAAATCGCACAACGCAATCTTTGATGTTGCAGACTAGCTCAACGTCCATCTGGGTTAGTTTTCAGAACACGGGATTTGTCCTAACTAACTGCTAGACGATTACATGAAAGCCAGGTTTCTCCGGATGCAAATATTAGTGTAACTCTTGCAAAGAACATTTATTCCTAACTGACACATCACACCATAACTGAGAATTGTTGGAACCCTAGCAAGTTTATACTACAACGGAGAAAAGACCTGCGCAACACAACACTAACTGAGTAATAAAGGATTAATCAAAAAATTTGACAAAGCGCGTTCTTTTTTGAAAAGACTACTACTACTAATAATTAATAATAATAATAATTTTATTTATCCCTATTTTGTTACACTTTTTTGGGAAATAACAGCGAAAAGGGAGGGAGAACACATAAGCCAATGGCTTTTTAGGGGGTGTTCCCTTAAAAAAACGATGAATATACAAATATACAATTGAAAAATATACAGTCCTGAAATTGTACAGGTAATGTTCAACAGATAAGGCATAAATAAATTTGAATATTTTGTACATTTATTTACAGAACACTTCGTAAACCATCTCTACTTATAATTGCATTGTGAACATTTTTACAATTAAATGATGAAAGAAAAATGATGAGATGTCTGCACAGAAATTTACAACTATTTGATTGCTTCCTTTAACATTTGTACATTATTGGTAATGATTTCCTCTGAGATTTTTTTTTTTTTTTTTTTTAAATACAGGAGTTGAGCGGAAGGTAATTTGAATCAGATATCCCTGGTGATGTGTTCAATTAGTAGTTTCGTTAATTGGTTTAACGAAGTGATATTTTTGATTTTTACAGGAAGTTTGTTCCAGGTTTTAGCGCATCTGTATTTTATATTTTTCTGACCGTTACTGGTATTTTAAAATTAACATAATTTCCATTCATACCTACAACACAGTAAGGGGAGAAAAAAGCAGTAAGCAAACGCCATTAATTCCCACAGATGTCCCGCGAGCGAGCGATAAGTTTCAAATTCTTGGAACCCGAGCTGCCTGCGAATTCTAAAAAAAAAAAAAAAATGGGAATAGAATTAATAACAATAAATCGTATTCACGTGTTAAAGGATACAGAGCCGGTGGGGCGAGCGGGGCTCCAGCGCCAGGCGCTCCATTTTAAGGGCTCACTCGACCGGTTATGTATTTTAATATTGCCTCATTTTTTATTTAATTACAGTCGGACTTCTGTTCTTTACAGCGATTTTTTTTTTAAATCCCCTAGGTAATTACACTTAAAATGGTTTCTGTAGAACGAAGAAAATTTCCGTATAAAGAACGGATTAAGTGGGACATAACTTTGTAGGCATTATTCCCATCTCTGTCCTTTAGGCAATTAGAAAGGGGGAATTAAGGGTTAAATGAATAGCTGTCCCGCAATGCAAGTAGTGCCCGTAAAACTATGTAGCCACGTATCCCACATACCGAGAAGTCCCACTAGTCAACTGCTTTCCAGCCAGTAATCAGATTAAGGCGTATTTCCGATATACGGAGAATAGCTAACGTCTGGTCAATCTGTGTTCTTTGTTTATAATAAAAATAAAAATTTTATTAAAAGAAATACTGCATTATCTTTTTATGTACCACATCTGATTCCAGAATTTTATGTGATTTTTGAGAGTGAAAAAATTTATAAATTTGGGATTTATAATCACTTACGTAAAAAAAAATATCAGGGAACAGTGTTTTACAAATTTCAAAAATAATAGAGAAACTCCAATTACAAATTTCTATAAAGTATGGCCCATTTTGTGATTTCACACTTCTGAGCTTTTTGGTTTGTCCTTCAGTCCTATACTTTTGTATAATCCTACAGTGTTGGCAAGTATTTCGCTTGAATCGCATAAGCGCTCAAGTGCGAGTGTAGTCGCCAGTTAAAAGAAACTAAAGTGTTAATTCAAATTTTGTTGTTCAGTTATTTCGTCTCCACGTTAAAAAACCTAAGTTTTAATAAATTATTATAAACAAACCTTGCTTTATGTATTTAATTTCCTATAGTTGAACTGTAACCATATATTTTATTTTTATAGGTTATAAAATTATATGTATTTATTAGTTTTTTAAAATATATGTTTTAGATTTCGATTTTTGTCTCATTTCAAAAATGAGTTTTAGACAGTAATCGAATTGGAAGGGCGCAGTTCTCATTGTTAATTTTTATTTTTTGAGTAAAGCCTTGTTAATTTATTTTCCCTGTCAAAATACTTTTTTATACCACAAAAATCTTCAAAAACGGGAACCCCTTTCAAAATGGCGGCGAGGAGAGGAGGGGGAAAGCAGTGCTTGACAGGTTTTAACTCCACCCACTCCGCGCGTTCCCCCTCCTCTCCTCGCCTGGCAGAAAGTGACACGCGGATGGCACGTGGCACAGCAACAAATATGGCGGCTGGAAACAAAGGATAAATCCAATAAATTTAAAAAAATTCAAGTTACAAAAATGCACGGTTTTCGGGGATCACAAAATGTCACGTGACATTGGAATAAGTCGGATAGATAGAGCTGAAAAGAGGAGAAGGTAATTTAAAAGGAAATTTCGCGAAAGAAAAGGAACGGCAAATCAACAATTTTTAAAAATAGAACAAACACAGAAAGGCTTTTTTTTTTATTTTTGGTAGGGGCTGCCACCCCCTAAGAACCGGCGGTCCCAACTCTACAGGAACAAAATCATCTCTGTCAAGAAAACCTGAACTACAATACACAAATCATGGAGCCCCCCTTCACCATGGAGGAGCTCAGTACTGCTTCCGCCCGGATAAGAAAGAGAAAATGTCCCGGCCTAGACATGATAGAACCCGAAATACTTAAAAAAGTAATAGAATATACACCACAACTTCTATTGACCCTGTTCAACAGATGCCTAGAGGTAGGGAAATTCCCAACAAAATGGAAAACGGCCAAAATCAAACTTATCATCAAGAGTCCGACTAAGAAATCAGAGTGCCCGAAATCCAACAGGCCCATCGCACTTCTTTCAGTAGTTAGCAAATTATTTGAACGGCTACTGCACAAACGAATCCTCCAACACTACGAAGCAGCTGGCCTCCTAGCTGGGAATCAGTTTGGATTTAAACCGGGATCCTCCACATCAGAAGCCCTCAGAAACCTAACTAACAAAGTCAAAGAATGTGACAACAAATATTTCCTCGTAATATCGATTGATTTTGCCGGGGCGTTCGACTCACTCTGGTGGCCAAGAGTCTTGGGCATACTCAGGAAAGCTAAAATACCCATCAACCTCTATAAAGTCATAGAAACCTATCTCTCACAAAGAAAAATTGAGATAAACACTCCATACAAAAAGATCGCAAGAACAAGTACACAGAGGAGATCCACAGGGATATCCTCTGTGTACCACTCCTCTGGAACTTGGTATTTGATGAGTTCTTGAGAATGGACCTAGGCGCAGTGGGGGTGAAGGCCTTTGTAGATGACCTGATTTTGACAGTGCAAGCAAACTCCAGAGCCCAATTGGAAATCCTAGCTAATCAGGCCCTGCAGATACTCCAACAGTGGGCCAATAAGAATTTCTTAACAATTTCACCGACAAAGACATTGTCGGCGCTGCTCAAAGGAACCCTGCAACTGAGTCGACCACCCCAGATTAAGACTGATGGGACAACTATCAAGTTTGCTAGTCAACTAAAACAGCTGTGTGTCATACTAGACAATAACTTATCCTTCCAGCCACATCACAAATTCCTAAGACAAAAGATCAGAAACTACTCTGCCATGGTAGCTAGGGTCACAAGGCGAGACTGGAGTCTCAAAAAGCGTACCCTAGCCTTATACTACAAGACAACCTTCCTCCCAATAATTACATACGCTTCAGCAATCTGGTATGACAGAACTGCCTTGGTCGTAAATAAGAGAACCCTGGATGCTATTCAACGCACCATCCTCCTCACTACCACCCGCGCCTGCAGAACGGTGAGTAACCCAGCGCTTCAGGTGATAGCAGCAGTACTTCTACTTGATCTTGAAATCGCAAGAACAGGACTCCTCTATTACTTATCTAAGGGAATAACCACCACTTTCTTGGAATTTACAATAGACCCAACAAACCGCCATAAGGCAGAAAAGATCCGGCTTCAGTCTCACCTGCTGCAGGCGTGGCAGGACAGATGTGCAGAAACAACCAAAGGAGCAATCACCCACAAGTTCTTACTGCAACTTGAAAAAATCTATCCAAAATCGCCTACTTGGTTCTTTCCGGGGTTGCAAACAACATACTTGCTAACTGGACATGGCCTCTTTAACGCAAAGTTAATGGACTTCGCCCTTGTAGAGGACCCATGCTGTACATATGGAGAGATCGAAACCTGGGAACACCTCATGTACGACTGTCCGCAATACGAGGATCTCAGGTCCATTCTAATCACGAGTATAAGATACCTCCTCAGAGGGCAAGAGTTTCACCTACTGGATTCAGAGGAGGAATACAGAGCCCTGACCAACTTCGCTCAAGAACTCTTCTCAAGAAGGAGAACACTATATGCAATACACCGGGAGTGAAAGACGACCAGCCAGATAACAAATCAAAACATCCTTTAGGACACACCCCGGAATGAAAATTATGTGGAAGCTACTAGCTGTCTACCAAGAAACCCTGCCTATGTACCAACAAATATGAGATCTAAGTGAAACTGACAAATATAATGAATGAGAGAACCAAAAACAAAGACATTCAACTTGGACGGGACACTATCCCACGAGTGACTCTACTACCGGACTTATGACTACACTACGACTGATGCAGCCTCACTACCATGTAGCCAAATGGCAATCTCTGCCAGCTCCCTTGCCTGGTACCTTTTTTTCCTATTCCTGGCAGGGGGGAGGAGGAGATGGTCTTCCTGTTGCCTTCCTCCCCTACCACCCCATATATTTCGCCTGGTGAGGCATGCCTTACTGACCATCTGGGGTTGCCTTCCCTATCGACCCCATACTTCTGTCTTTCCTCGCAGTCTTCAGTCTCTTCCCCCTACTCTGACTAATACGCCAGCGTAAACCCCACATAACTAATCAAAATTAACGATTTCTAAACTGAAAACTGAACCATATCAACCTCTCCTGGCTTTTCTAAACTTAAGTGCCCTCGTTTTTTTAAGGTCCTAGCCACCGAAATCTCAAGAAATTAGGTGGAAGGACCTGCCAGAGTGCATATAAGCTACTGGATTCCTGGTCTACCTCCACGGGGCGTAAGTGGGGCAACGTTGGGCCCCAATTGGGGTATAGCGGCCAAACGACCAGAAGAACAACGGTACATGACACTAAACGATCCAAGACCCACACACTTTTAAATCTCTGGCATTTACACCGTACTGTAGCACACCACAAAGTAAACTACGCAGAGATGGGGGAACCCCTGGTGCCGCTTGACTCTAAACACACTTACACTTACTTACCCCCTAACCCCCGCTGTTTTTTCCAGCAAAATTAAAGCTGAAAAAGAAAAGGGGAAAAGGTAATTTTAGGGGAAATTTTACGAAAAAAAAGGAACTGCAAATCGACAATAAAAAAAATAACAAAAAAAATGCACGTTTTTCTATGCATTTTAACTAGCTTTAACAATGAGATTGAACTGAGACAAAGAAAAACCACTCACCTCATCGCTCGGGTGTCCTCATTCAATCCTCGGTTTCAGGTTTATATATTAAGCTCATGGCTTTTAAAAATTCCAGAGTTAAATCGCTGCTGCCGGAATGCATATACTCTCTGATGTAGGACATATACTCTTTGATGTAGGAGTCGAACTGATTGATCGTTCACTTTGCTTAATTACAGTTGCCGTTTAATAGCACTCCATGATTCCTCGATTTTGTTAGTGTTTGCCCCTGTTTCCGGGTTGCTGAAATGAATTGAGTCGTTTACCGTGAGATGCTTAAACCCTTCGTCTCCCAGACAATCATATGACTCCCAACAGTCCGATACTATGGTGGTACCGGGCCGTATGGAAGTCTTAATGATGTCTAAGAGAACGTCTTTACTCCTATTTTCCACGACCCGGAAAAAATACTTTCCTGTACCCTGCTTAAACCCACCAAACACCCATTTCCCATTAACTCTTTTACCTCTATTATACTTCCTTTTACCAAACTTGCTCTCATCTATCTCAACAATAACATTCACTCCTCCTATCATACCACTTTCTCTCTGGCACACTTGCACTTACACTTCTCTGCTAAAACTCTTCCAATCACACATGGTTGCGGACCCTACACCAAGCTCATTCATAATATAATCAACGGGCATCTTCACAACCCAATAATGGGTTAGAAGGAGTATGTCAATTATACTGAGCCTGCTGAAATAGAGCCATGACCCCTTTCACACAGATCTCGTACAATATGAGGATTGGCCCCTTTCGCTTGGCAGACCCACTCAAAACAATCCGAACGATCCTTCCGCTTGGCCAATCTCATTTTCCTTTCACACTGAAAACATTTGTACTCACATGCAATCAAATTCATTTTCTGGCACCATTCAATCACACTCTTGCATCCTTCATTTTTCAAACGCCCAAACACTTGCGCACTGATTCGTTCCATTTTCTCTAGGGTTGAACGGAAAGAAACAAAAAATATACAAGAAAAAATACCTGTGACAAAGGAGATTTCACGGCAGCAAGCAACAGGACACCTGCACAAATCAAGAACTGACCAAAATGTGAATTATACCACGTGCTGACCACCAGAGCCACGTGAGACTGGGAATGACGCAACAGTAATCAGTCAATCACAGAGATAAGTCACTTTATTTTTTAATATTTTTTAATTTTTATTATTTTTTAAATTTTTTTTCTGGGGGTTACCAGCCCCATACCCCTAGAATTATTCAGACGAGAACAATACTAATAAACACAAGTTCTTTTTTTTAATTTTTCGGTTTCATAACCCTATCACAAGAAATGAACGAACCGCGTGTAGACAAACCAGAGGCCGAACTAAGCGTGCCTCATGTTTCCAGTGCCAGTACGTAAATGTAAATTCTCATAACAATTTAGAGTCTGTTAGTTCTGGGACCGGTTTTAATTTTTCGTTCATGATTGCCTATATTTTTCTGAGTTGAAAAAATCTTTTTAACACATTGCCGCGACTCAACCATCGTACCTCCGTATGAACCAGCAAATCGCCATATTCTCTTTCGATTTGCCCCAAGAAAATTTTTAAACTGACGATGGTTCATGGTTCAGGCCATTTTTGCGTATAACATTCGCAATGCTAATTATAGTCAACATGATTGAGTTTGAAGACAAAAATGTACCGCACAACGATTGCTGGTGAATAACACAATGAAATTGCATAGGTCTTTCGATGTTTTTGGAATCAAGTCGACAATATTTATTAACATGGCCAATGAAAATGAGAGATTTCTTTTTTGGAAAAGAAATCTTTTCCAAAAAGATTTCTATAGAATAAATTTCGACGAGGCGGATGAAATCGTTTCGCGGGCCGGATGAAATCATCTGGCGAGCCGGATCCGGCCCGCGGGCCATAGGTTGGGACCCCTGCTCTAGTTGATAGTTCGATTATCCAGTTTACGTTTGTAGATGACTTGGTCTTCTTTTTGTATTTGGGACTAATATCTTCCACGCTCGTCTCATCTTGCAGGTATATATTTAGATTTTTGTTAAAGATCTCGGCTTTGAGCTCCTCTGGTGTTAAGCTCTGTTCCACATCAAAGATCAGCGCCTCCGTAGCCAGGTGGGAAGGAGCACACGCTTCTTGATTAGACCGTTCGAGCCCGTCACCAACAAATACAGAGGATGGGGAAAGGTCAAGGGAATCACCACCGCATATTCCCGGAGCAATATGGCCTTAGTTGCTAATGTTCCTAAAAAACAAATAACAAACAAACAAAGATCAAAACTGAAGACCCTTTTTTCTTTGGGGCTTCTGCCCTAGGTATTTTGGCAGCTCTTAGGAGATTATGTGCACCCTACCCCCATGCTGCATTTTTTCCCTGAGAGAAACGGGATCTTTCAAGACGATAATGCGCCGTGTCGTCGGACCCTCACTATGCACCAGTGTATTGTTGTTTCTATTTTCATTCTTAAGTTATATATATACAGTATATATATATATATATATATTTTTTTTTTGTGATTCAGAGAAATGAGTGCTATTTTTAGAATTATCTGCTATTCACATCGTAATCCTCTGTGACTTATCAAATCGACGAATTCATTAAGTTTATTCACAGATATATGAGCTTCGTCTCTTTCTTGAAGAGACGAAGCTCATAATTCTGTAAATAAATACAATTTCTCTGTATACGTTATAATGGAATTGCTTGGAATTGCAGTCTGTGTTTCAACTTCACCAACCCTGTTCGCTGTCTTTCAAGGATAAATCATGCACTGATATAGTGAGCATGCATTAAAACCTGTATCGTTACAGTCTCATTAGGCTACTCTGCACACAAGTCACATTTCCAAAGTTTAAAAATATTACTCTCGCAATTTACGATGAAAGTAGTCCACAAAGATGCATGACAAGGAGTACACTCTAGTAGTCTGCTGAATTTCAATTGATTAATTTATTCCAGAAATCTGCTTAATTGTTGCAAATGATACACGATTTTTGCATATGACCAGTGATCGCCATGTTTGGAATCATGGGACTCGCCAGACAGATTTAAAATGCTAGCGTTTTGAGTGCGTTTGGGAAGAAGATACATTATGATTTGCATCATCCGTGAGAGGATAGTGAGTTCCCTACTTGTCACTCATTTGAAAAGGTTTGGTTTAGAAGAGGGGGAGAGGAATTCTTAAAGGCCAGTTCAATCGCGCTGTACTTGTCATTGTTATAAGTGTTTTTGGAGCATTAACGACTAAAACTATATTGCTCCTTGTATATTGTCTGTGAATTGTGTTTTGAGGTCGATTTTTTGTATGCTGGCCGAAA
The DNA here is from genome assembly GCF_048544385.1 of Mastigoproctus giganteus. Taxonomy (NCBI): domain Eukaryota; kingdom Metazoa; phylum Arthropoda; class Arachnida; order Uropygi; family Thelyphonidae; genus Mastigoproctus; species Mastigoproctus giganteus. The sequence goes on from NC_143580.1 coordinate 97,538,443, forward strand.
ACTCGAATTTCCGGGAGAAATTCGGGAATTCGGAAATTCCCTCACCTGAGATCGAATAATTCAGCTACGTCATGAAAAAGGCCGGTAAAGATTCCTCACATCATCAATGTCGGTCAGGCTCAGGTTTTTTCCACCCAGTGTGAGGAGGATGGCGATCCTACTAACTGTGCTACCCACGAGGGGTCGGGGCTGTAGTTAGCCGCTCTGAAAAGCAGCTTCCAAGTTTTTCAGCCTGAACAACATTCAACTCAGCACATGAACACACACACCTGGACCTATACACGATCAGGTGGAAATGGATGAAGAAACGATAAAACTGTGGACACAGTCAACCTTCCACCCTGACTAGGAAAAGCATCCGCTCCTCCCTGACCATCACAGATAAGGCCAGGACCGAGCTTGCGCAATAAACAGACTCCAATAAATGTACAGTTGGTCCCGACGGATTTCCCCTCTTTATTCTCAAAATATGAAGTTTCTATGTGATTGATCTGTTACATCACCTCTTCAACAGTATCCTTGAGATTGGTTTCACACCGACAGTATGGAATGTCTACCATGCTTTACCAGTTCCAAAAACTAATAAACCAAAAGATCCCAGAGATTGCGGAGCAATCTCTATTTCCTGTGGACTACTAAAAGTGTTTGAAAAAACGATACAGTCCGCCTTAGTCGACCACTACTTCAATGGGTGTCCACAGCATCTTCCTACTGTGATTCCTAGGAGGTCAACGCTTTCAAATCTATTAATGACCAGCTGGGCAATCCAAACAGCCCTTAACTCTAAGAAACAACTTGAAATCTTATTCCTAGACATACAAGTAGCTTTTGACACACTCAGCACAACAGAGCTAGTTAAAATTTTGAAGCATTATTTCAAACTCTAAGGTAATCTTCTTGCTATCCTCCATCAGCTCCTCATTAACAGGCAAATCTTTATTAAATATGATCATAGATTGGAGAGGACCACCACGACTTCTGCCGGCATCCCTTGTGGGATGCCGACAGAGGTCGGCTTCGGAGTTCTTTCATCATGGTTTTTTGCCGCAGCACCAGAGCCCTTTCTTGCGAAGCACCCAAACTTAATTTCATACGCTGATGATCTTAAGATGCTGGTCACATCCGATGATCCAACAAAATCTGAGGCAGCCGCCTATGGAAATCAGATAGTACTATTTGAACTCCAGGATTATCTAGGACTTAAACTGAATCCTCAGAAAGCAGCTCAGATGAGTTTCACAAAAAAGGACGACTATTAATGAAATTATGCTCACAATAAATGGGACCGCCATTAAAAAGGTTCACTCCCACACGGATTTGGGGTTGAAGTGGGATGATGGGTTTACTTTCAAAGACCACCTCAAGACGACCAGGCTAAAAACGATTGCGGCGTACTGGGAAATCCGGCAGGAACTGGTGGGTATTAGGCCTCGAGAGTTCCTTTTGGAATTATTCGTCCGAAGAAATTTAATACCCGTATCGCTCTACGCTTCGGAACTCTGGTCAGGAGCATCCTCTTCTCAAATAAAGAGATTTCTGGGGGTTGAATATTGGCTCCTGTGATGGTTAAACAGGGAGATGGGCTACCTTTTCACCATCTCTAGGAGCGTGCTATATGCAAACCTGGGCATGATACCCTGGGAAACCATAGTCAAGGAGAGGAATCTACACACCTTGGCATAACTGCTATCCGGCCAAATGGATTCGCCTGACATCTGGGATGTTTCTGCAAACCCTCGGACCTCACAATGAGCCCGGTGCAGCTCAACACCTTATGCACAAAATGTGCAATACCTTAGGTCAGTGTTCTCGGCAAATACGTTCGGAATGTATAACTCCCTGGGAACTGATGCCTCTTCGTTCTGTAGCTCGAAGCGCTATAGACAGGACACTGAGGGGCGCCTCCGTAGCCAGGTGTGAAGGAGCAGCAATGCGTAGCACACGCTTCTTGATTAGACCGGGGTTCGAGCCCGCCACCACCAAATACAGAGGATGCGGAAAGCTCAGGGAATGACCACCACATATTCCCGGAGCAATATGGCCTTAGTTGCTAATGCTCCTAAAAACAAACAAACAAACAAACAGGACACTATGAAAGAACTCTATAAACTCTAACAATAAGCACTATGTGAAGATTCCCTGCAAAGGTTTTCCTTTATTCCCCATTGAGTTTTTTATTGTTTATTATTTATTTATTTTATTGTTTATTATTTTATGTATTGATTTTTATTTTGTTGTGTATTTTCAATCTGTTTTGATCTCTTGCAATTCCAATGAATGTAATCAACTGTAATTTGCATCATGTACACCCTTCTAGCCGAGCCAGGCTGTTCCAGGGGAGCTCACTGATGTGGAAATAAAATGATATTAATAATAAAAATATCACAGATAACATGACAGGAAGTGGTGCAACATGACCTAAGTATAGGCCAAGAAAATTTAACCCCCCCTCCTTCACAAAAAAAAAAAAAATTTATATGTCTAGTCGTCCAAAACTACAATGTGCGAGGTGTACAGTAAAAATTCGATTTTCATTAAACAATGGACAATGAATTAGTCCCAAGTATCTGGCTTAAACCAATTGGCTCAACGAAGTTAGCATCCGGCATGCTGGTTTGTAATCACAAGTGTAGGAAGAAGCCCAAAATTAAAATGCCGACGTTTGGGCTGTGTAGATACGGTGATGGAATTTCGTTATTAAAGCTAGTATCTGTCTGTTCGATGGCCTGATATAATACAGTACAAATTCGATTTTCATTAAACAATGGACAATGAATTAGTCCCAAGTATCTGGCTTAATATAATGTAAAGCAAAAAGTAATATCTAAACTCCAAAGAACAGGGAAAGGCACTTCCGCTTCGATTCCCCTTTCTTCCCACACCAATGTGTGGGAAGAAAGGGGAACTTTGTCTTAGACGAATTCCTCGCCATGGATCTGGGCGGTGTGGAGGCCCAGGCCTATGCAGATGACTTGGTCTTGACCATCGAGGCTGACAGCAGATCCTCCTTGGAAATGCAGGCAAATTATGCCCTGCAAAAGCTGCTAGATTAGACGAAGCTACACTTGCTCAAACTAGCACCCGACAAGACAAAATCGGTGCTGCTAAAAGGTATGCTAGACTTAAGGAGACCACCACAAATTAAGATTGAGAACAAAACAGTTAAGCTGTGCGAACAGATTAAATACCTAGGAATAATCCTGAACAGAAAATTAAATTTCAAGCCACACCTAGAATATATTAAACAGAAGATAAGAAGATACGCAGCCCTCATCGCTAGAGTCACTAGCAGGGACTGGGGACTCAGACGTACTACCCTGTCTCTGTACTACAAAGCTCTCTTCATCCCTGCCATCACATATGGCTCCCCTGTCTGGTACGCGAGGGCGGCACTAGAAGTGAATAAACGGATCCTCGAAACCATTCAGAGGACTATCCTCCTTACTATGTCGAGAGCAACTAGAACGACTAGCACGGCTGCCCTCCAAGTCCTGGTAGGAGTTCTGCCCCTGGATCTCGAAGCTATCCGCTGTGGTCTGCTCTACCATATTGCCAGAAACATATCGGCTACAATGTATGACCTCACCACTGACATCACTAATGACCGCAACTGTGAGAAGAGAAGAATCACCGACCACCTCGTCCAGATTTGGCAGAGGAGATGGAGCAACACAGAAAAAGGTGCAGTGACCAGAAGATTCCTCCCCACTGTCACCAAGCTGTACCCTAAGGCGCCAGCGTGGTTTCACCTTGGTCGAAATACCACCTTCCTCTTTACAGGGCACGGCACGTTTAAAGCTAAACTTCACCAACTTGGCATCATAAATAACGCGGACTGTCCCTGTGGCAACCCAGAGTCCTGGAGACACTTAATGTTTGAGTGCGATTTGTATGATGACCTACGACTACGCCTAATAACAGCAATCCAATATATCCCAGACAACCAAGAACCCAGACTGTTAGACACTCAGGAGGACTACAAGGCACTCGTCAATATGCCCAGGATCTATTTTCTAGAAGGAAAACAATGATAGAAATATACCAAAGGCAACCCGACTAGAAAGAATGCAGGAGGTCAAACAAGTAAAAAAAAAAAAAAAAAAAAAAAAACTCAGCTTACAACAGAAAGTCAAGACTTTAGGATGATTTGGTTGGCCTACTATCGACCCAAAACTGCACTCCCTTGTGCGGTTTTTTTTTTTTTTTTCAGGGAGGGGGGAGGGGTTATTTGTTCTTCTCCTCTCCTCCCCATATTTTTTTTTTCCTCGCCTCCCCATGTCGTGGGGCATGGGCATGCCCCGCTTAAAATGGGGGATCACCTTCCTATTCGACCCCCTCTTCTTCCTATTTCATCCCCCGTCTACACCCTCCCTCCCATTACTTTCTCTTGTACAGCGACTGCCCCACATGTCCAAATTTAAATCACATCAAATTTTGCCCGACCTTTTAGGCTCTCTAGAAATAGTTCTTTCAGCGTAAAACCCCACGCAGCGCTTTCTAAATGCAATTTTACCTAAATCAACAGCGATAACTCCAACCTTTATTTTAGGTCCTAGTCACAGAAATCCCAGGAAAGTAAGTGGCAGGACCTGCCAGAGTATAATTAGTCTCTTGGTACACCCGGCCGGCGTCCCCGTCGCTAGGTATGGTAACGCCGGGTCCCACTGGGGACCCGGTGGCCAACAGGCCGGATGAACAATGGGCACAACAAACCACATACCACATGACCCATACATTATTTTTAAACCTCTGGCATAGACAGGGTACTGTCACTCGATACATAGAACATACGCGGAGATGGGAGAATTCCCCGGAGCCGTCAAACCCTCAACATACCTATACCTATACCTATATACCAATGTGTGAGATCTATACCAACATTGAAACGAAGGTATGACGTATCATTTATCGATTATGGCTGCCTGATGTACTCACTCCTGTTCATACAAATTATAGAAAAATAGCTGAGTACAGGGACAGTGCAAATCACGAAAAACTTGTTAGACGTAATTAACTGACTGCACTCAAGTGGGGGATTAACCAACCTAAGAACCACTATAACAAAAAGGAAGGCGAAGTGTGTGCGCGAATAGGTAAACCATTACTTACTGTTTTCGAGAGTATCCTTAAATTAAACTGGAAGACACCAACTGTCTAACAAACTTCTATTTCGAGTGGTTCGTTAAAGCGTTGTAAGTAGAAAGCACCAAAGGAAGTCCACTTAAGAAGTGATTACGCATTCTCGTTAAGATGCCAACAACACGTCACCCTCCATTAATTACATTCCTAGAGAAACGTGGTCAATGACAGGTAATTAGCCGGCCAGCTGCATCGGGATGACGTCACCCTTCACTTCACTTGGTCATTACAGGACTTTTTAAACACATTCCTGAATTTACTCGAAAATGAAACATTAGGAACCGTGAATGGAAACAGGCACAGAAAGAGAAAATGGCAAATCTTTGTCCACCCCAAAGTCTAACTTCTTACCGCCCTGTCTTCAGAATACTGTATAGAATTCAATTATGTACGAGATATGAATGGTAAGCTAAAATGCAAAGTTTCAAATGAAAAGTGACTTAGAAAACAACTTCATAATAACTCTTAACTCTTAACAATGTTTCTCTTTTTGAAGAAGTTATCTTGGATAAGTTCCAAATAAATTGAATAAGTTCTGATTTATTAAGGAAGCTTCCCATTTTAAAGAGGAATAAAACTCGTTCATAACAACACAACAGAAGCATACTGTTAGGAAATACTAGTCACACTTTATAAGAATATCTATAGCAGAAATATGATCACAGAAATCTTTGAAAACAAAAACAAAAATTTGCCAATAAAAGTGACTTGGAGTTATTACTAAGACGAAACCAGTTGGATATGAATTGCAGTTCTAGTTAATTGAAATAAGCACCTCTCAAAGTGTGCGTTTTCGTTGGTCAACGTTGCTTTCTACTAAAATTTTCAATCGAAACGTTTGAAGAAGCAATTAAGCCTTATCACTTCAAAGCATGGCTACTATTCTGAAGGTTTCTGACCAAGAGAAAATTACAGAATTAAAAGTGCAGTTCGTGGAAAAATATCGTTATATGCACACAGCCTCGAATTGCTTCGCGAATATGAGTAATATACTTAATAGAGGGGTTTTTTTTTTTTTTTTATTTAGTTTTGGCGAGTCCGTAACACTTTGTTTCTATTCATACAGAGGCTGATAAGACACTTGGCCTTCTCGAATGCATCACTTTATTTCTAACATATATATATACATAATTAAAGTTAGAAGGGAGGATATACAGGATGGTCATATCATAAAGTCTTGCACCGGTTTTAAATTTTAATAAATAAAGATATACAAATAATGGAACTATTTAGTAAAAATTATATGAAAGTTCAAGTCACCTTGTTTTATTCTTAATGCAGTTTTTAATTAACACACTTCAACATGGCTGCCATCATTGTTAACTGATTCGGGGTCTCCCAGATCGTGGTTTGACATTAACTGATCCAGTTTATTTTCATCCACCTACTTATTGACTTTTTATGCGGTTGCACCCCATAAAAAGTCAATAAGTCAATATATTTTTATAATGAGTATTGAACTTTCTTCTCACAGCTTTGATTGAATCTCGCAAGACAAAACACGCAGTTAACTTTTTCTTCAATTGTCGCCATTTGGGGTCATTCAATATCTGCAAATAAAAGAGAAATTGTTAAACCATAAAATATAAATACAACGAAAGAAAAGTCAGATTTACTGGATGAAATTATTATACAATAAACTTTAAGACGAACTTTCATATATATTTTTTACTAAATGGCTCTATCATTTCTTAAACTTTAGTTATTAAAATTTAAAACTGACGCAAAACTTTATGACCACCCTGTATAGACAGCTGACATGTAATTTAAGGGTTACACGACAGAGGACCTGAAAATAATTATATGACCAATGAAACTAAAGCTGAAACGAAAATGAACAAAGAACATAAAACGAACAAAGCCATTGTTGAGAGTATACCAGAGGTTCTCAAACTTTCTGAGTTCATGGCGCCCTTAGTGTCTCAGTAATTTTTTCATGGCACCCCTAGGCCAAACGACATACCTAACAGTTCCGTTTATTAAGTAGTTAGGTCCAAACAACTTAATAAGTAACGTTGAATCTGTGATAATGTTGAAACTATGAACTGCCTTGAGCTAGTAGTTCGCGCGGTGTCCGACAGAAGTCGAGTATCCCTGTGTTTCCATCGAAAATTTAAAATATCCCGCGGCGTCCCTGTGAGTTCGATGCGGAGCCCTAGGGCGCCGCGCAGCGCAGTTTGGGAACCGCTGGAGTATACTAAAATTTTAAAAAAGATCAAATGTGAGGGCAGAAATAAGTTGAATTGATGGAGTTTCCTGTGGTACTTCAGGCATTTTACATATGCTTTAGTTTGGAATTTTAAAAAATTGTTTTTTTGGTGAATGGAAAACAAGTTTGCATCTGACCAATGCTTCTACATGACACATTTACAAATTCATAGGTTTTATATGGTTCGGTGGCTCACAAGCACCAATGGATAAAACTAGTCCACAATAATTTCCAAATTGGGTATCCTTTCAATCCATCAGTAACGGCTACAAAGTCACACTGATAAGTGCAACTGAGTCCTACATGATAACCCCAGGGGCTCACATCTGGTGAGTATGGGCTTGGCACACCCAGGGCCCTGAGCTCTGGATATCATCATTCTTCTTTTTCTTGGTGATTCCCTTCTACTTCTTCTACTTCTGTCTCTCTCTCTCTCTCTCTCTCTCTCTCTCTCTCTCTCTCTCTCTCTCTCTCTCTCTCTCTCTCACACACACACACACACACACACACACACACACACACGGTAACTCAAAAATTTGTTTTTGGCTGGTGCAGCAAAAGCCTCAGGCTTCGTTGCACCATATGGCTAATAATAATAATAATAATATTAAAGATTAAAGTAATTAGATTTAATTAAGATTTAATTATACTTTATTTCGTTTTTTTCCCCAATACTATATTTTGATATAATTATATATTGCCATGGCATGTGCTTTATGTTAGAAACAGAGGACACTATATTGTCGTCTTGTCGTGAAATTCTGGTGGCTGACACTTCATAACGACACCAGAATTGTGTGATATATGACAATGTAATTATGTATAAATTTTGTGTAATATAATATCGACTTATTTCTTTATATATATATATTTTCTTTCTTCCCTGCTTTTCCTTTTTTTCTTTCTTATTTCTCACTTTTACTTAACTTCTCTTATCTTCACAACATCTCTTATCTCCGCAACCCTTATATACTTATTTATCTTACCTTTACAACTTTATTTATTTATTATACTAGTATTGTTTTTAGGTCCATTCTCATTATCAATTTCCTTTGTCCATAATTAATTCCTTTTCTTCTACCATTAATCTTTAGTATATATTGAAACTGCTTTGTCTTCACAAATCACAATTTTATTTCTAATCAGATGAAAGACGTGTGTATATATATCACACATTTAAATTAGTTAAATTGTTAGTCAAACCACACATCACAAATCATATTATAACTGTAACCAAACCTGTAAAATTAATAATAAACACCTATATAAGCTAAGTAGTTTTTCCACAGTTCTTAAAGATTGGGACAATGTTGATGTAGACCTTCACTCAATTCATAAATACTTTTCGGTACTAAACACAACATTCTGAAAACCTTATCCAGATACAGTTCCACCTATAACTTTACCTTTACTCAGCTTCTTTACCTCATTAATGAAATTTATAAATTTAGGCTCAAACTCAGTCTTAATGGTCAACGTTTTTTCTTAATATTAAAATTCCAATATAAATTTATCGATAATATCGATATCAATAAATATATTGATATGCATTAATATATAAATATATTAATCTGCTACCTATTACCAACTGAGGCATTTATATTTTTGTTAGATACAAATACTCTAATCATTTGGTCTTATAGCATGCAACTACAAAGCTATTGCTTAAAATTTATGCGAGGACACCTATGACATAGTTAACTGTATTTGCAAACATTACAATTACTTACCATACATAAATAACAATTTTGGTCATATTATTACTTTAAGATCAGAAAGTGTAACAATACCCATTCTGATCTTAAAGACATTCTTTCATATGGTTTATATTCAGACTTATCCCTAAAGACATCTTTCAAAAAACAGCTCTATCGACACCTTTTAGACTACTGCATGCGCTCAGCTTAAAAACATAATAACTCTATTGAAGCATACCAAAATGTGGATTAATACTGTTTTCGATTATCTGGTTAATAGATACTCCAAACTGTGGTCCAAATCTATTGTAAAGGAGCAATAGATCCTTCAAATTCTACAACTTTGCCAACATCTGAATGCAATTAATAGAACTGCATAAGTATTTTGTTATTACCAAAGTAGATAAAGCAATGAAGCATGATAATCCAGGATAGAGTAGAAATACTGTTATGCTTCATTGGTTTAATTGCCGATCTTCCCATTACATTTTATAACGTTCACTTCAACTTATTGATGAAAGAGTACAAAGAAAAGCAGAAACGAAGTGTAAAAGTAGAAGGGGAGAAGGTAAAGAAAATAAGATTTGCAGACGACCAGGTTTTGATTGCTAATAATAAGGAGGAATTACAGAGATCCTTGGATATCTTGAACAACAAAGTAAAGGAGTACAATATGAAGATTAACAGCAAGAAAAACAAGATAATATTAATTTCAACGTGGCCAGGAAGAAGAATCAATGTAACATTAGATGAAATAAGATTGGAACAGGTGGACAGATACAAATACTTGGGAAGCATAATGACAGAAAATGGGAGGAGGCTGGAGGAAATAAAACAAGAATTGCAATGGGCAAAGAGGCATTTAGTAATAGAAAAGAAATACTGAGAGGAAGTTTCAAGAAGGAATTAAGAAAGCAAATGGTGAAAACATTAATATGTACTGTTGTACTTGATGGCTCAGAGACATGGACACTGGGAAGAGAGTAGATCAGACGGCTAGAAGCTTTCGAGATGTGGGTGTGGAGGAGACTTGAAAGAGTGAAATGGGTGGACAGAGTGAGTAATGAGGAAGTTTTGAAGAAAGTAGGAGAAGAGAGAGAATGTTAGTAAAAGAACTAAGAAGAAGACAAAAGAACTTTATAGAATATGTTTTGAGAAGAGAAAGCATGGTGAGGAAAGTGATAGAGGGGAAGACGTGTGGGAAGAGAGTTGTTTGGAGAAGAATTGGAATGATGGATTGGATAGGAAGAGGAAATTATGAGGGAATTAAAAGGAAAGCGAGATAGAGAAAAATGGCGTCGATGGAGCTTTGAACCTGCCTGTGGGAAGAGAACTTGAACAAGAAGAAGTCCCATCTTAATGGTAATTGGAAATGAAATAAATGAAGCAGAGATCATGCACACTTTTAAATCTGCCACTCCAGACTCTCTCAATAAGCTTTGTTACACCCTCCAGCAGTCTACGCGGGATGGAGTGCTTGCTGCAAGTGATCTTGAAATTGCGACTAACTGCTTCTTTAAGCATATCCTAAATAGTTATGAAAAATACATGTCATATATTAGGATCCAAGGGAATAAAAAGACCACCAGGCCAAGAGCGAAAATATGCCATTTCATCTCAACCAAGATTCGAAACATGTTAAAGAAAAGGGACAGCCATGCAAGAGCAACACAAATCGAGGCAGATAAAAATAAATTATATAATATCGGTGTAGATACACCATAGTTAACCCATAAATTTGAACTACGTATGTAGTGTAAAGGGCATCGTTTTTATTGCATCTCATATTGTGGTTACCTTCACAACGAGATAACTGGTATTGCATTACTTCAAATAAATAACGCTTCTCTAGTAGAGAAGACTACTGTTATTTATTTTCAGAGGATACACCCATCCAGACGATCGTTTCGAAGCTAGTGGGCTTCATCATAAGTGGGCGGGCAGGTACCCTGGTAATGCAACATGCCATCACAGTTGCGAAGTTATATCCACAATATGAGAGATGCCAAATGGTGTTTGTAATAATGTATTACACTGATGATGAAGCCCACTAGCTCTGAAAATAAATAACAGTAATCTTCTCTACTAAAGAAGCGTTATTTATTTGAAGTAGTGCAATACCAGCTATCTCGTTATGAAGGCAACCACAATATGAGACACAATTAAAACGATGCCCTTTACACTATATACGTAGTTCAAATTTATGGGTTAACTGTGATGTATCTACACCGATATTATATAGTTAATTACCAAAACCCATAAGGATTATGCCGTGTGCATTTCATTTTTAAATAAAAATAAATGCACAATGTACAGAAACAAAGCCACAGCCTGCATTCGGTCAGAGAAAAGAAAATGCGATAGTTCCCAACTTACAGGAATTATGACAAGCAAAAAAAATTGTACAGTTTGAAAAAAACTATTACTTGGAAGGAAACTGAAATTAAGGAGCTACGTTAGAGAGGTGATTGAGAATGAGGTACTCAATTCATATGACCAGAAAAAAGCTACAGCCTTCCCTTCTGTAACCACTTTATGTCAAGTGTAAATAACCTCTTTCAAGACGAACCTGACTCCAGAGACAATGAAATGAGAGAATCTGCAAAACATTCAATCAGAAACTCTTTTTTTTCTCGTTCCTCTCTATGATCAAGAGATTTTAGAAACAGGACAATAATTGAAATTAGAAGGGAGCCCGCTGGCTTTGATGAAATATCTCCTTCTCTGCTAAAAAAAAAAAAAAGGCCCTTAGCTCAATCCTTATACCATTGAAGTATACACCGATGAGCCAAAACATTATGACCAGCGAGTCGTTATACAAATCGAAGCAACTGCAGTTGAACTACTGCGCGTGCGCGGTAGTTCACCTGCAGTTGTACTGCGCAGTAGTTCACCTACCTCATCAGGAAGGATATCAGGTATGTTGTATGTCATGTGCTGAGTTGTATGTCATGTTGTGTGTCATGTGCTGGAGGGTTTGGTCTTTTCCTCTTCACGTTTACCAGGCGTCTTGAAGAGAACCACTCTACACGTTCGTTGCCACCTAGGTGACGCAAGATGTGCATGAGCGGATTTTAGGAAGGCAGGCCAACCGGACTTCTCCTAAATCTTCTGAAATAGAAAGATATTGGATCCATCAGTGTTTTAGACTGAGTGTCTGATAACACACAGAATGCCTGTTCCCCTCTAAGCCTTTTTACTATCATATCTTATATGATAGTAAACCTTATTTGTGAAATTATCTCTGTAATCGTAAGGTTAATTTTTTTGAATGATTGGAAAGAACTAAAATTACATTAAAATAAGTAAAAAACAAATTTGAATGTCCTGGTGAAAAGTGCATGTCGTCTTAATGGTTCATTATTGTTTAAATTAAACCTACGTTAAAAAACTGCAAGGAAACAGGAAGAACCAACAGTCCTGATACTGAACTTTCGTACAATGTCGTCAGTTTCTTCAAATGAAGTTATGGAAAGGAAACTTTGTTTTAAAATTAGATTAATTCCCATTATGCATGTATTTATTTAAGCTTAAAGTAACATGAAGTTCATCGGTTGTAAAATGTCAAGAGGCAGTTATCTAAATTACAGTAATTCCAACTGAATCTATCATAAAATCGGTTCAGTAGATCACTTAACAATCAAGAAATATATTTAATAACCGACTCACCCAAATCGGGCCAAACAAGCTCCAGTAATCCTTTATTTAACTTTGAGTAGACCGAGACTCTTTGTGCATTTCAAAACTCAATTTTTTTTTATCTTCCACAGACTTATTAACTCCAATATTTAAGCGTATTCAATTCTCCCCACTCAGAAATGAAATTGCGTCATTATAGGATTATAATCAAGTACAGCCCTCTCCCAAAAAAAGGTAATTAATTCAGCTGATCCACCTCTCACAGCCTGAAACTACGTCGATTAAAATAAACAACAAGGATACTAACTTGAGAAGAAAATACTTTCTGATCTCTATAGACGTCAGCTTTTCTTCCTGAGTATAATGTAACCTCATTAACATATTGCCTTCTTTTCAAACGACTTTCTGTTTTAAGAGGTACCCTTAGACGCGCTTACAGCAAACTACAATGGGAAACTTAACTGTTCAGGCCAACGATTTGAAGTTTAGAACATCGGGAAGAAAGAATCAGAATTTGAAAATTTTACATGTGTTTCTCCTGAACGAATCGAGAGCATAGCGGATGCCTTTTTTTTTATTTCACACTGCGGATAATTACGAAATATGGAGTAACGCAAATAATCCACAAACATGTAGATACGGGATGCACTCTTAGAAACAATAGTCTGTCTACTGCCTCTTTTAAAATGCAGCGATGCAAGTATCTGAATGAAACTTGCTTAATTTAGTATTTTTTTACACTGGCCCTAGAAATATAAGCATTGATTCACCACCTTGAAAATGACTTTGAACATTATTAGATCGATTTTCCAACTGTTTCCATTAGTTTAAGCGGTAGAAATGAACAAAAAATGTGCAATGAAGTTGTCGAGAAAAATATTTTTTTAATGATGAGAACTATCTCCTCTAGTACGGATCATTTTCACCATAATTTAAACATCTTCCCGGCACATTAAAGAAGCATTTTGTAAATTAGGTCATAAACGAGTGGCCCAGGGCCATATTTGCCTAATCCACATTTTCCTTGTTTCTAGATATTTAAGTATAAATTTTAAAGGATCTATAAAATTAATAAATTATCGTTTTTAATATTTCAAAATTTATTCATGTAATACATAATCTCATTTTTTACATGTACAAATATTAAAAAATAAGCAGGTTTTAAAGACATTAAATTTTAACGACAAAGCTATAGGCACTTCTGGCGCTGACAAAAAACAGTTAATTAAGAAAAAAAAATGTTTATTAGGCATATCATACTAACAAGTAAGTTGAAATAGGATCATTTTCACCTTAATTTCGCCTTAATCACTCTCACCTTATATTTGGGAAATTTGCTTCAATCTTCCTTCTCTGGTGGTAATGATGTATCTTCATAAGCGAATTCTTCTGTTTTGAGTGACTGATGGTGTCGATATGGTATGTATTTTAGAATTTGAAGTAAATCTTTCTTCTTTCCTTTGGTAATAGACCTTCCATCTGTAAAAAGAAGGTTAAGGGTTTTTGAAAATTCACGTCCGGAGGCCGACCTCGAACAGGCCCATGACGACTGCATTGAATATTACAACCTGAATCATACTTGTTATACAAGTTATACTTGTAATAAAGCATTTTTTTGTTCATCTTTTCTCAGCTGAATACATTTAATTTTCAACCATTCAACTTTGTATTTCTCGGTAGAAACCTTTCCGTTTATAATGGAACTTTCCAAAGTTTGTGTGCTAAAAATATCATCTAAAATCATTTGGTGAACAACAAACTCAGGTTTCCTTTTCGTTACCGCTTTTATCACGGATGTCCAGTCATCAGGAGGGAAGACGTGTAGATGAAGCGTCTTGTCTCTTTCAATAATGCCAAAATCTTGATTACATGTTGAAAAACTATGTCCTAGTACAAAACACTTGTGGTCATTTTTTTCAACGTTCTGAAGAATGTAATTAAGAGCAAGTGCAAACTGTATGTTGAGATTTTGGCCACCACAACTATCGATCAGTATGACGATCAGTAAATATTCCAAATGGATAAAAAATAACATATTTAAACTTAATAAATATCTATTTGGATTTAAGTAAGCAATTAACCCACAAAAGTAGAGGTAAAAATAGGAAATCGTACTACTTACAGTTATTTTTTCCTATTATGAGCAGAATGGTCTTCCCTTGTCAGAAATCAGCAATAGTTACCCGTCATTGCTGGATCCCTTGATACCTTTGCTCCATAGTGTGGATATCTTGGCGGAATCGTTCTCCTTGCTCGTCACTGACAGATCCCAAGTTTTAAGAAGAAGAAGAAGAAGAAGAAAAAGAACTCTTTCTGG
Organism: Mastigoproctus giganteus; assembly: GCF_048544385.1. Classification (NCBI taxonomy): domain Eukaryota; kingdom Metazoa; phylum Arthropoda; class Arachnida; order Uropygi; family Thelyphonidae; genus Mastigoproctus; species Mastigoproctus giganteus. Next base: position 97,553,444 of record NC_143580.1, read on the forward strand.
AAAAAAATCCAGGTGTAAATGTAGAAAGTGTATCTTAGCGACATTCGGCATCCTATCTATTATAAATAAATATCCTATATAAATAAATAAATTAAAATTAAGATAATAAAATATATGGGGGAAATTAACATGGGAACATTCTGTATAATTAGAAAATTTCAGTGAACAAAATTATACACGCAACGAACAGTTGTAATGGGATAAAGAATAGTCATTAGGAAAACATCTAAGGGCGAGACCATATTTCTCAGAAGTACGGTGGACATTCGACTTACTGAGGGGAGATCAGGTCGAAATTCAGGGCAAATTTAGGTAACGTTCGGATATATAAGAACTAGTTCGGTAGTAGGGAAGCGGAGTTTTTCGAAGTTGGGAAGCAGCGAGTAAGTTAGTAGTCGAGAGAAGTCGTGGTTGGGAGTTGTAGTTAGTTGCAGATATGTAACTAGTAGTTCCAAGAGAATAGATAGATTTAAAGTAAGTGTGCCGTTTAGTATTAATATGCCACATTAAAGTGAGTTTGGTCGAGGAGAATCTTGGATAATAACAAGGAATCTGATGTGGAAGCTATTAAAGAAAGTGCCGGAAGATCAAGGAGCTGGTCCAAAAACTCGGAGAAATTAAAGTTATTGTAAGTACTGATTCATGGTCAAGGAAATAATCCAAAAAGGGAGAAAGGCATTCTGAAATCCTAACTGCAATAAATTTGACTAGCCTAGGAGGTAGCTGGATAAACAAGTTGGATGTCGTAAAAGAACTAATTCAATTTAGAAATAAGATATAGAACGGACTTGTTGTAATTGTCTATCCCAGTGAGGAACATCTGTAATATGGAAGAGTTTTCTTGTGATAAATTTTGTATGTATTTAAGTCAGTTTCTATAATTAAACATGCTAAATTTTTCGTGTGTATTGTCAATTGTCTCACTAAATTTTCTACCTAAATAAATAAATTGCCTGGAATTTTGTTAACGTAGTCAGAGGCCCAAAGGTAAACTTATATTTACCAGATAAAATTAATGTAGGTGTAGAAGATTGTGTATAAATAACTAATTATTTATTTTTAATAGTACACTGAAGGAGTGTGCGCCTAAAATTGACATGCCTATACAGAAAGGAAGTCCTACACCATATAATTTGTAGGCATACTAATATACCCTCCTTCAACTTTGTGGCACTGATTTTTGGAAACTGGCTTTTAAGAACTCGAAACCGTCACTGTTTTTGTCCAGAGCCCTGACAAAATTTTTCATGAGACCCAACTTAATGTACAAAAGCTGGAGAAGCACCATTTCAGGTTTCACTAAAGGCGTTCATTTTATGTTGCGTTTCCCTGGAACGTATTTTTCTCTGATGGGCCATTCCTTCACAATATAATGATGTTCTACTGCTCGACTGTCCCATAAACACAGGAAACAACGATACTTAGTAAAACAACCCTTTGGTCCAAGCAACAAAAAGATTTTTAAATCACCACAGATTTTCAAACAATATTTCTTATAGTTTAAGGCATTTAATTGCAATGACATGCTATCATAGGTTTCTTTCATAGCCATTGAATGAGCCACTGGGACCGACGTTTTGATATTACCATTGTGTAGCAAAACTGCTTTTAAACTGGGTTTAGAAGAATGATGAATATTCTTCAGGATTGTGTTCAAACCTTAGTTCATCCATAAATCCGTCTACATCTTTGCAGACACAAAGAGAACCTTCCATTTGATAATAACCAGCAAAGTTTTCATTTCGGTTTATAAACACAGAAATTATTGTGATTTATAATTTAAATAAAACAACAAAAGCCCAATTAATTTTAGACATGCCACTAAAGAAAAGAAGCGGCCATTAGTACCGTGTAGAACGACTGTATAAAGAGGAAATTTCTAAAACTGGCTTAAATTTGATTTTTTTTTTTTTTTTTTTTTTTTTTTGGCTGTCCGAAATGTAGGAATCATTCGGATATTCAACTACTGTGACCATGTAAATAGAAATAGAAGACATTTGCAGCAAAGTGTGGATGATTCACTTTCGCGAAACAACAGATAACGTCCTGTTGGAGTAAAGGCAAATCATCATCAGCCCTTGCAGGATGAAGGCCTCTCCAGCAACTTTCCAGTTCTTTTTGTTTTGTGCTATGTCCATCCATTTACTGCCCACGAACTCTTGAATTTCAGCTGTCCATTTCCCTTGTTGTGGTCCAGGTTTTCTGTTAGCTCCTCTTGGGTACCATTCTGTTATTTCCTTAGTCTATCTGTCATCATGTTTTCGAGCTATGAGTTCTGCCCAAGTCCATCTTAGTTTGATAAGCATGTATCCTTTACCTGAGTTTGCTGCCTAATTCATGTGTTTCTCTTCTTATCCAACAGTCTGATTCCTAATACAATTTTTTCCATTCTTCGCTGTGTAGTTTTCCACTTCTATTCCATTCTTTTTGTGAGGGCGCAAGTTTTACTACCATTAGCCATGGTGAGGAGTATACGTTGGTTCATTATTTTGCGTTTCAGACAAATTGGTATATTGCTCTTCAATATTTCCTGAATACTTTCCTTCCGAAATTTATTTTTCTCTTCACTTCCAGCCATTTATCATTATTATAGCTAATGACTTGTCCAAGATAAGTGTATAAATCCACCCAGGGCCAACACTATCGTTCGTGGCGCCAGAGGCAAAAACCTTGTAACGGCGCCTAATTCGTGTCGTAACAGGGTGATTCAGGAGGAATAGTAAATGTTTTGGGAGGTTAGAGTATCAATTATTCTGAGTAAAAAAGTTCATATAAACATGTGTCCAATTCTCAATGGATACGGAGATACATCTGTTTGAAACTGGCGTGCACAGCTACCTGAATCAGACGAGACCAAGAAGCAGTTACTGTATAACCTGACGCTGTTTGGCGGTAGAAGTGCTGTTAAAAATGCCGCACATCTTCACACATGCTGAATATGCCAATATCGTGTTTGTCTATGTTTTTTGTGGTGGAAGTGCTACTGCTGCTTGTAGACAATACCGTCGACGGTTTCCTAACCGCAGAATACAGGATTCAAGAGTGTTTACACAAAACCGTGTGAGACTGGTACAGTTCCTAGCGCTCATATTTCCTCTGAACGTGCAAATGAACAAAATATGGATGAAATATAACACGTTCTTCAGTCGGTTGAACGTAGTCCTACTATTAGCGCACAGACAAGAGGTTTTTTTTTTTTTTAATTATTATATTAAGGTTACTTGTAATTTCTTACATTAACCTGTATTTGTGTCTGTAAATTGCGTGTGTTCTCTGATCGATTTGCCTGTTTTTTGCTGGATGAAAAACACTTTGCTATCTACTCCTGAGACCGACTAACTCAGCCACGGACAAGAGTATGGCTAATATTACGTGAGCACGGCTTGTATGCATGTATTGTTTCGGTGGCACCTGGAACGTTAGTTCATCTCCGCCTCGTTTCACTGTGAAGATACATAGCTTTGTCAAAAGCCAAGCAAAAATTGCAAGCCGAGGACCACAGCAAAGCCGGCCGCAAGGCGAAAACCTAGCGTTGAAAACCTAGGAAAACTAGCTAGGAGGAAAAAAAAAAAAAAAAAAAAAAACCGTAGAATAGACATAATAACTAAGCAAGAATATTTGACTAATTAGTGTAAACAAACTTATAATGTCTTGACATAAACAATGAGCACAAAAGGTAATAATACTTTATGGTCTGTAATACAGACCATAACATTTTTTGCTTTTTGTCATTTTTTGTCTATAAATAATATTAAACTTTATGCGCAACTAAGCTGAAGATGTTTAGAATGAATCCAACTTTTATCTTCCAAAAGTTTTGCTCTCTCCACATTCAGAAATGTAAAAATTGTACTGAAAAATGCGACCGTTGATGAAAAGAAGAGTGGAAATATGCTGGAAAGTTGTTCCGTCATAACAAAAAAAAAAAAGTTTTTATTTTATATTTTTATTTTTTTTTGTTATGACGGAAGCACATATATAAAAGGAAATAAGAAAACTTGGTTGATAACCGAAAGCACTTTTTTTTTTAATTTAATTCTAGGCAACAAGTTTCTATGATTATATCGATTATTTTGCATTTCAGTGTAGAGGATATGAAACTAGTACTTCCCTCCAGGTTTATACGAATGTCATAAATATCGCGAAAATTGATTGTACAGCATTGCAAACAAGAAATGTCTGAATATGAGTTAATTAAAACTCCAAGTAAATGGCATATCAAAAAAAAAGCTCCTTTTAAAAGATTATTCCTGGTATTCTTACTTAGGATTGCGCAATATTACTCCGTCTTAGTTAACGGACATGGAAGAAACGTACTAAACACAGTGGCATAGTATTTTGGGCCAGGTGCCACCTGTGGTTTCCCAAATCTGCGCCGTATGTACTCTGTGATGGAATTCAGAACAACTGCAAAGGCCAGAAAAAAGTGACATGTCTGGTTTATGAGGTACTGTGTTTTGTTCTGTTGTTGTGTCTCTGGCTGCTTGGCCGCAGGGCCCCTAGTGGGATCCTACGTTGCCCGCCACCACCACTGGGAGATGAGCCAGGCTGCCCGTTATACACTGGCTGGTCTCAGCCAGGGTCGCCTGAGCTTCCTGACAGAGACAAAGTAAAAAAAAAACTTTTTGTTCAAGAGAGCACACTAGGAATTAGAGTAAGAGTAGAGTGGGTCAGAATGTAGGGTAAGGAACAGAGATGGATCAAGGTGAAAGGCCCACCGGTGATTTAAGGCGAAGTGGGGAAGAGGGTATAGGGAATTAAAGTCACACGGGCAGGTGTCCCCCGTATGAACGCGATTGGCCTTGCGCTCTGAAGGGATAGCCCGCACTCAGCAGAGTGACAGCAGCATAGATCCCGCACCCACAACAGGGTACCAGCATAATCTTACCCCAGAGTGGGGTTTGCATGATAGCTTTGGTTGCAATAATTTCCTGCACACTAAGAATTAGAGTAAGATGTGGGTAATGCATTTATTCTACCCCTGTTGAGATTTGCAATGCTGGTGGAATGTTCCGGTCAGGCCTGTCATGGGTGTGTTAAACCCGGCTGGTGTTAATAAGTGCCTGTGCAAATCGTGTGAAGGCTGCATAACATGTTTCATCGTTTATGAGGATGTACTCTTTTTGGCAGGGGTTGGATTGTATCTCGGTAGAGTCGTAGGTGGCAATCATCATATGAGGGGCACTCGTACATAACGTGGACCCACGACTCCTCATCTCCACAGTGGCAATAAGGATTGTTTTCGATACCGAACGCTGTTAACTTTTGCTGGAATGGGTCGTGGCCAGTAAGCAGAAAGGATGCCTGCAGTCCAGGTGAATACCAGGGAGGAGGCTTGGGATAGGTAAGGGCGATTGTGGGAAGAACTTCTTAGTTATTTCTCCTTTATTTGTTATATTCCAGAACTCCTGCCATACACGCTGCAGGTGGCTGGCAACACGCCTTTTTTCTTGCTTATGGTCATTTGTGAGGTCCAGATGCAGATCCAGCAGTTGGGTGGGAATAACTTTCTTGTAGCGCTGGTAGAGGCCTCTTTTCTTAGAACTTCTTAGGTAGAGGAGCAAGAATCCTGCGAGGACTTGGAGCGCAGGGGTGCTTGACTGTGCGGCACGCCCTGGTAACAGACAGAAGCATAAATCGCTGAATTGAATCGAGTTTACGCCTGTTCCGCTCAAGTGTTGCTCTAGTGCACCACCATATGGAGGCCCCATAGCAGACAATCGGTACGAATACCGCCTTGTTGATTAGAGAGAGGGCCTTGTGCTTCAGACCCCAGTCAGCTGGCTTATTCTTCTGATCATGGCTGCATATTTTCATATTTTAAGGGCGAGGTACTTCAGTTGAGGATGAAAGGTAGGGTTGCATCTATGTGGAGGCCTAGGTATTTAACTTCAGTATATAATCTGATTGGTATCTGTTGGCCAGTCGACATCGCTGGACAGTGCAGTGTAGTGTTGAGTCAGTTTGGTGTGACATAAGCATTGGGAGATCAAAATTGAGAGTAGGAGTGTGCTATAGGCCTAATGGCTCTGATGAGTATAATAAGAAACTGTACAGGGAAATAGAGTGAGCCAGTAAATCAGAGAGTCTTATAATGGGAGATTTTAATTTCCCAGATATTGACTGGAATTTGGGAGCTGGTCACTCACACACTAGCAGGGCTTTTGTGGATTTATTGGATGATTGTTTTCTACATCAGCATGTTCGGGAGGCAACTAGAGGGAGTAATACTCTTGATTTGATTATCAGCAGTGATTCTTCATGCATTAAGAATCTGCAGATAATTCAACCACTAGGTGGCAGTAATCACAGTGTGCTGAAGTGGGATTTACTCAAAGAGATAACTACCATTAGGGGTAAAGGGAAGGGTTATTGCTTCCGTAAAGGCGACTACGATGGACTGAGACAGTATTTAAATTCTATACAGTGGGACCAACTGATGATGTTACCAACAGCAAATTCAAAATGGGAAGCATTCAAAGAACTTATCTTGGAAGCTACTAGGCTTTACATACCAACTAAGAAATATTGTTCAAGGTTTAGGCCAAAATGGATGTCAGATGAACTAATGAGGCATATGGCAGAGAAGAAACATGCATAGGATACTTACAAATTAACACATGACACAGAAGCCTATGATAGATACAAGTTGATATGCAACCAAGTTACAAAGGAGGTTAGGCAGGCGAAGGCAGATTACGAGAAATCCTTGGCAAGGGATGCAAAGAAAAACAGCAAAGAGTTCTTTACTTATGTAAACTCTATAAGGAAGGGGATGAATCAGATTGGTCCACTTGATATCGATGGGTCAACTGTTGATGATCCTGCTCAGGTAGCTAACAAACTAAATGAATATTTTGCATCGACATTCACACATGAGGAGTTATTCAGCGAGGGGAATGCCAGAGGTGTATTCAACTCTAGCAGTAAGCTACAGAATCTTGAAATAACTGGGAATAAAGTGGAGGAGAAAGTGTTGAAGATAAACACAAGAAAGGCACCCGGGGGGGTGGATGGGATCTATCCAGTTATATTAAAGGAGGCAGCAAAGGAAGTAAGCAAACCCTTAGCCATAATTATGAGAGCTTCCTTGGACTCAGGGGAGGTACCCATAGACTGGAAATGTGCAAATGTGACCCCAATTCACAAAGGAGGATCAAAGGCTGACACAAGTAATTATAGACCTGTGAGCTTAACTTCTGTTCCAGGAAAATTAATGGAGGCACTGGTTAAAGAAGCACTGCAGGATCATTTAGACAAGACTTCAGTTATACCTCGGACACAGCATGGTTTTGTTAAGGGGAAGTCTTGCCTGACCAATTTGATTGGATACTATGATGCAGTCACAAAAGAACTGGATGCAGGGAATAGCTTTGATATTATATACTTGGATCTTAGAAAGGCTTTTGATACTGTTGCACATGGAAGACTGCTACACAAATTGGAGCAGTGTGACATTAGAGGCAAATTGCTGCTATGGATAAAGGGGTGGTTGAGGGGGAAAAGACAGAGAGTGGTAATTAATGGACACTGCTCATCGTGGACTAATGTTATTAGTGGAGTCCCTCAGGGCTCAGGGCTCAGTGTTGGGTCCATTATTGTTTTCTGTATTTATAAATGATATTGATGATGGTATATCAAGCTTAATGTCCAAGTTTGCAGACGATACAAAGGTTGGCATGGTTGTCAAGGACACTACTGACACTATGCTGCTGCAACAGGATCTGGAAAGGTTGAGCAGATGGGCCGAGAGGTGGCAAATGAAGTTTAACATTGACAAATGTAAAGTACTATATATGGGAAACAGCAACCCCAGAGCAACGTATCAAATCTGTGGTACTACACTGACAGTGGTAGAGAATGAAAGGGACTTGGGGGTGGTTGTGCAGGCAGATATGAAATTCTCTGAGCAGTGCAGACGGGCGGGCTGCAAGAGTAGCTCATGGAGTATTGTCAATGATATACAGGAATTTTTCCAGCAGGGATAAGGAGGTGATTATTCCCTTGTATAAGGCAATGGTCAGGCCACACCTAGAGTACTGTATACAGGTCTGGAGGCCTCATTTCAAGAAGGATGTAGAGCTGCTGGAACGAGTACAGAGAAGGGCAACAAGATTGGTGAATGGAACAAAGGGGTGCTCTTACGAAGAAAGGCTTACGTTTTGCAAAATACAGTGTCTGGGGACTAGGCACCAGCGGGGTGATCTGATAGAGGTGTATAAAGCCTTGAATGGTTTCAGCATGCTCAATGCTGATGGGATTCTTCCTCTTGCTCAGAATGATCACCTGAGAGGGCATTAATTCAAATTGAGGAAAGACAGATGTAGGATAGACGTGCGGAAATTTGCCTTTAGCCAGCGGGTGGTTGGTTGGTGGAACAGACTTCCATCCCTTGTAGTGGAGATTGATAGCCTAAATAAGTTTAAGGTTCAGCTGGACAGGTATTTTGAACAAATAGAGGGGTGAAGTGGAAGTGGGTTTTTTTTTTTTTTTTTTTTTTGGCTGATGCTGCATAAGCTTGCTTTCTTGCATCAAATGCCTCTACTAATGCTAATGCTAATGCTAATGCTAATGCTAATGTTGTTTATCATCATGACTGGAGGTCTGCGGATTTGAAGTTTCCCTTTCAACAGGATGGACTTCGTTTTTTCACCCGAGATAGATAGTTGGTGCAATGAGGTCAATTCTGTAGCCGTCCGGGAGCTCGATTTGCTTTCAATTCCAGTCTATCTCTTGTGTCAGAGTGTATTACAAGAGCAAGGTCATCAGCGAAGGCCAGGGGTAAGAGCCCGCCGAGATCCATCCCCAGTAACTCGTCCAGGACAATTGACCACAGGAATGGTCCCAGACTAGAGCCCTGGGGGCAACACTGGGTAACAGATCTTGACTCTTTGATATTTGGTTACAATTTGGACGGATCTGTTGTTGAGGTAGGATTTTATACTCTCATAGAGATTGTAGGAAACTCCAGCCAACCGCAGCCTACTAATAATGCTGGGCCACTACAGCTGGTTGAAGGCGCTGACGAAATCCACCATAATGGCTAGGGTATACTTGTGCTGCGTTTCATTGGCTTGGGAGATGAGCTTATGGACAGCGTTCTCAGAGCTGAGACCCATCTTGAAGCCAAACTGCAGTGCTGAGGCAAGTTGTTTTCCATTGTAACAGTCAGTAATGCGGAAGAGGAGGAGTCGTTCTTGAAGTTTAGCGAGAACGGAGAGCAGCGCTATTGGCCTTTAGGAGGTAGGAAGGTGAGTCGGCTTTTCAAGGTTTTTAAGTATGTATTAATTAGCTTCTCTCCAGGTAGCAGGGAAGGAGCCCTTAGCCAAGCATCTATTGAAGAGACTGAGTAGGGTGGTAGAATAAAGTTCTGCGAATTTCTTAATCACGTCAACTTCAAGGAGGTCAGAGCCAGGGGTTTTTCTTTCTTTTGTCTTTGCTAGGGCTAGGTTCATCTCTGCAAAGGTAAATGGTTCTGCTGTGTTGTCTGTTGCATAGGCTTCATTGCTAGCTACTATTTGAGTTTGCTCTGGGCTTAACTGTGTGTTTTCCAGAGGGAAGAGGGTATCAAGAATATTATTTAGAGAGTCAGTCCAAGAGGTGGTGAAGGTTCCATCAGGTTTCTGCGAGGAGTCCAAGACTTCTCCCCTGGGCAGCTTATTGATTGCAAAGCGGAAGACTATTCCCCATGGGTTGCTGTTTCTAGTGGAGGTTACTAAGGTCCTCCATGATTCTCTCTTGCTTCTGCAAATTTCAAGTGTGTAACGGTTTCTCAACAGTCGATAAGCTTCCCGCGCAGCGTCCACTTCCTAGGGAGGGGGGAACGGGCACGAGCCCTTTGGAATGTTTTCGGAGCGAGGTCGACCCGTTTTCTTAGGTCGCGAAGGTTGGCGTTCCACCACAGAACAGCGTATCTGTAAGGTTTTCTTCGTGGGATGGCTAAATCGCAGGCATTTCTGATTGTCTTGATTATTTTGTGCTCACAATCCTCTGGTGAGCTGGTGTCTGCTAAAGAGTCATCCTCGGGGAGGCTTCTTGCGAGCTCCACCTGAAACCGACGCCAATCTGCTTTTTTTAGTACAGTAGCGTACTATATCTCTGAGGATTGGTGGGGAGCGTTCCACAGAGCGAACAAGAGAGAGTGTGATCGCTCTGTGGTCCGAAGTAGTCCAGGATTCTTGCACTGTCCAGCCAACCAGCTTTTGGTCTATGTCTGGCATGGACATGGTTATGTCTATTGTATTCTGCCAGAGGGAGCTGCTGTAGGTGGGCAGGTGGCCAGGTCTGTTGAGAACCCGAAGGCCAGTAGTTAAAATGAAGTGCTCAAGTCGTTCATCATTTTTGGACCCAGTTCTGTCGGGTGTTAGGCTGTGCCACAGGGCAAAGCGACAGTTGGCATCCATTCCCACCAGCAGCCTCCCTCCCGGAAGAAGGTGGAGAGCCATCTGGATGAGTGATATTGCAACAGTGATGTAGCAATATCACTCACCGGGGTGACTATATACTGAGAGCAGGTAGATGGAGCCAAGGGGTGTCAGGATCTGGGCACAAGCGCTGACAGAAATACATAGTGGTGCGATACGGACTGCTGTAATCTCTGTATTCCTGATAACTACTGCGGCCCATAGCTGGTCATCTGTGCAGTGTATAATTTTGTATGAGGTTGGATATCCAACTACGTTACCCTTGCAGACATAGGGTTCTTGAAGCAAGAATGCGTCGATGTGTTGCCTTCTGCTTTGATTTTTAATTGGTCAGCGACCAATCTTGCTCGTTGTGCATTAATTTGAAGTATTTTAATCTGTTGTTGAGCGGGTATAGTGGCTTGCCTATCCATAATTTATCCTCGATTGTATATACTCTTGACTTTTTGTAGACTGTGCAGGTGGCATCTCTTATTGAGTGGTCGTGGGGTGCTTTTGTTTCCTTGCAGTTGGCACAGGAGGGCGGCTGTGCCTTGGCAGGGCAGTCCTTAAACGCATGCCATTTTTGGGCACAGTGCCGACAGGTGGTCTCTCGCTGGTTACGTGTATGGGACGTATGTCCGAAACGTAGGCACCTGTAACACTTGGGGACAGAGATGTGCTCCTAGTATCTATGGCTGCCCCAGGCAATGTAAACCCTGTTTTGTGAGCCAATGATCTGCCACGCCCGTGGTGACAGCTGAACGATCCAGTTAACATTTCCTGGTACTTTTGCCCTGCTACTATATTTCGGCGCTACGTGCTCTTCCTGGTCCTCCTCTGTTAGGCACATACTGAGATTCCTGCGAAGGATCTCATCCTTTAATTCCTGGGGGGTTAGGTTTTCATCGATGTCAAACAGGACTATTGATGGGACTTTCCGCTTCAGAGCCTCCACCCGCAATCTATAGTTGGTTATATCCGTATTCTTTAGGATTTCCAATGCCTCCTTTCTGGTATCTGTCTCTATTATAATGCCAGGGTTTCTGGTTTTTCATATAGTTTTAATTCTTATGTTCTTCATTTGTTCTTTCATTGTGAGTGCCGCTTTGACCTCCTCACTCGTTCCCAGTCTTGCGCCTTCGGTAGGCTTAACTAATATAACGTGAGCCTCTGTTTGTTTTTTGGGTCCTTTGTCAGGTTTTGCTCTGCGCGGCTGATTAGTCGTAGCTGTAGTTAAGCCGTTCTTCAACGCCTCGGCAAAGGTACGGGAGTGTTGTAGCATTTGTTTTTCCTATTCCTGAGCTAGAACATCCAGCTTAGCTTGCATTCTCTCATTGTCAATGTGCAGGTTGAGGATAACATGCTCCATCTTGCCGAAAAGCTGGATGTTGTCTGTTCTAATGGCCGCAGTGATTCTAGGTTGCTTGGACATATACTTTTCGAGTGAACCCCGATTGGCTATAACTTGCTCAACAGGAGTACCAGTAAGGGGGGTGGAATCCTGACTTTTGGAGTATTCATTTTCAGAATCACTGTAGGTATCATTTTCTCCTTCCTCAGGTGAGGTTGGAGAGTTGGCTCCTGACCGTCCACTCCTTCGATTTTTTTTGGATTTTGCTTTTTCATGGTAATCTTATTTAGGTCATCTTCAGGGTTAGAAGTCTCGCTTGTCAAGTGGGGGGATGTTCTGATTCCTCTTTTTTCATCACTTCCTGTTCAGTATCACTCATTGTGGGTATTTGCAAAAAATACGAAAAATCGGGTGTGTTCGGATTAGAAAGTTCCGTACAAGACAAGACAAAATAAGCTGAATGCTGTTTACCACAAGTAGGCACAGTACGTCAAAGAATCTTGTGTTAAATTTAGATTAAGAAAGAAAAGTTTTTAAGCTTTCTTCTGGGGCAAATTAGTCAGTTTTAGCATTCACCGTGTCTCCCATGGCTTGAAAATATGACGTCGAGCTAGAGGCAGTGAGAAAAGCGCTTTGTAGCAGGTGGAGAACAATTGCCCACGTTGATGAATAATCGCCTTTAGGCGCTCAACGTTCAACACTGTTTGTGTCTTTGTCTTACAGTAGGCGGTGAGAGAAGTGATTCGATGAGTATCGCTGTGCGTATCATCATCATCATCAGCCATTTTCAATCCACTGCAGGATGAAGGCCTCTCCAGCAACTTTCCAGTTCCTTCTGTTTTGAGCACTGGCCATCCATTTACTACCCAAAAACTCATGAATTTCATCTATCCATCTCCGCCTTTGTCTTCCAGGTTTTCTTCTAGCTCCTCTTGGGTACCATTCTGTTATTTTCTTAGTCCATCTGTCATCATGTCTTTGAGCTGTCCTGCCCAAAACCATTTTAGTTCTTTAGTTTTGATAAGAATGTCCTTTACTCCTTTACTTGAGTTTGCTGCCTAATCCATGTGTTTCTCTTCTTATCAAACAGTCTGATTCCCAGTATAATTCGTTCCATTCTTCGCTGTGTAGTTCTCAGCTTCTCTTCCATTCTTTTGGTGAGTGCCCAAGTTTCACTTCCATAAGTCATGGTGGGGAGTATACATTGATTCATTATTTTACGTTTCAGACAAACTGGGATATTGCTCTTCAGTATGTGGCTATATTTCCTGAATGCTATCCATCCAAAATTTATTCTTCTCTTGACTTCCAGCCATCTATCATTATTACAGCTAATAACTTGTCCCAGATAAGTATATGACTCCACCTTTTCAATTACTGCTCCTTCAATCATTATTTCCCTTTCCGTGGCATACTTGTTCATAATTACTTTTGTTTTAGCCATATTCATCTTTAGTCCAAAATCCTTACTAGCTGTGCATAACTGATTAAGATTTTTCTCTAATTCTTTGGGATCGTGGCTTATGACCACAATGTCATCTGCAAATCGTAAATGGTTTAGGTACTCTCCGTTCACATTGACTCCTTTCTGCGACTAGTCTAATCTTCTGAAAGCTTCCTCAAGGGCAGCAGTAAACAGCTTTGGAGATATTGTGTCTCCTTGTCGAACTCCTTTCTCAATTTTAAATTTCCTACTGTCTTTGTCTAGTCTAATAAAGGAGGTAGCACTCTCATATATTTTCTTCAAAATCATAATATATGGGGTATCTATGCCTTGTCTTTCCAGTGCCCGAAACATGCCTTATGCTGTATGGAGTCAAATGCTTTTTCATAATCCACAAATGCCAGGCATAATGGTGTTTTATATTCATTTGCTTTCTCCATTAGCTGTGATATTACGTGAAGGTGATCCATAGTTGAGAATCCTGTCCTAAAGCCAGCTTGCTCTTTCGGTTGATTCTCATCAAGTATTCTTTCTACTCTGTTAGTAATGACCCTTGTGAACTACCTGTAGATGTGGGATAACAAGCTAATTGGTCTATAATTTCCAATTTCTGATTTATCTCCTTTCTTATGCAGCAAAACTATGATTGCATTATTCCACTGCTTAGGCGTCACACCTTTTCTAATGCACTTTGTGAAGAGCCTTGGCAGTTTTTGTGTTATGTCTCTTCCTCCCAATTTTAACAACTCTATAGTAACTTCATCTTCCCCCGGGGCTTTCTGATTCTTCATTTTCTTCAATGCATGTTCTACCTAATTAGGAAGAATATCGGGTATGTCGTATGTGTTGTTTCTTTGCGATCCATCTTCCCCCCTGCTGGTATCATTCCCTCGCTCCTTGTATAATTCTCTATAGTAGTCTTCTGCTATTTGAATTATGCCTTCTCTCTTGTTTATAAGTACACCATCGCTATTCTTCAGTTTCAGTATCATTTGTCTTTCTGTATTACTGCTAATGGCTGCTGATTTAAATCCTTTGTTTTCCCTTAATGCGTGTTCTACTTTTCTTGTGTTAAATCTTCTTATGTCCTCTCTGAGTCTCTTTCTAATGGCTTTGTATAACTCAGTATACTCAATTTTCTCCCTTTCAGTGTTTTTCTTGCTCTTCATTTGTCGTCTTCGGTTCATCATGACAAGTGTTTCTTGACTAATTTTTTCTTCTTTGGATTTCTTTTTCCCTATAGGTTTCTTGGGCTTTATCACTTTCAGAAAGTTGTAATATTCCTCGTCGATATCTTGGTCCTGAGCAGTCTGCAGAAGCTCAAACTTGTTCTTAAGTTCCAGTACATACTGCTTTTTCTCCTCCTCTGTTATCACAAAGACCTTTGTATTATTTACTCGAGTCAGTTTTTTTCCTTTCCTTTCCTACATCTACATCAAGTGTACATCTTACCATTCTGTGATCACTTCCAATATTTACCTTATTCAGGACGGTAACATCATTCACAATATATCTTCTGTTAGTGAGGATGAAGTCGATTTAATTAGTTGTTAATCTATTTGGACTCTTCCATGTCCACTTTCTGTTCACTCTTTTCTTGAAAAAAGTGTTCATTACTGACAGTCCTTGAGATTCTGCAAATTCCACAAGTCTTTCACCTCTTTTATTTCTTTCACCAATTCCAAAATTTCCTATAGTTCCTCTTTCTGCGCTGTTTTGCCTTTTTCCAACCTTAGCATTGAAGTCCCCCATAATAATAGTGTAGTGGGTTTTCTGCTCATCTAGAAGACTCTCAATTTCAGTGTACATTTCTTCAACCTCTTCATCATCATGGCTCGATGTTGGTGCATAGATCATTATAATCTTTAGCTTGTACCTCTTAGAAATCTTGTGTATTAGTCTTGACACCCTTGGTGATGTTCTTTTGAATTCCAAAATGTTGTTTTTAAAATCTGTATGGACCAGAAACCCAACTCCACTTTCACTCCTTTCACTGTTTCCATTGGTGTACAGCATATTTCCACTTGATAAACTTATAAGTGATTCATTTCTTCTTCTTGTTTCAGCCAAACCGATGATATTCCAATTCACATTTTCTAATTTCTTTTCCAGCTCTAATATCCTGTCTTCACCGATCAGTGATCGTACTTTATAACAGGCCAAGTTCAGTTTCCGTGCATGGCAGCCTGGTCATACCCAGAGATTCTTAGCAACCTCTGCTTCCACTCTGATCCTCTCGCTGCCGTAAGAGGAAGAGTGAAAGCTGATGGGGACTGAGGGCCATTTGTATTGTTGTGCTGTCATATGCTGGAGGGTTTGGTTTTTTCCTCTTCACGCTGACCAGGCGTCTTGAAGAGAACCACTCTACACGTTCGTTGCCACCTAAGTGACATAACAGGGCTTACTATCGAGAAGGCGTGCATGAGTGGATTTTAGGGAGGCAGGCCAACCGGACTTCTCCTAAATATTCTGTAATAGAGAGATATTGGATCCATCAGTGTTTTATGCTGAGCGTCTGATAACACACAGGATACCTGTTCCCCTCTAAGCCCCTCTAAGTGCGTATGAAAGTTATAATAAAATTTAAAATAAAATGTAATATAATAAAATATAAAATAAAATGTACTTAACTCAGAAGTCTTGATTCCATTGTTATCTCGATAGCTTCTCCAGACTTTGGGCAGCTACTGTGATGTATTAATAGGTTGGCAGGTTCCAATAAACCACTATTTTAGGCAATAAAACAAAGAGCAAAAAACACACAACTAACTACACTGGCCCTCTAGCGGGCCATCCAGCATACCAAACATTAAAACACATCGGTATCAGAAGCATGAGTACAGTATCTTAACTTTTAAGTACGTATAAAGTGGTTCCTATAATCTAAGTACTTCGCAATAAAGCAGTGTACAGGATCCACACCTGTACACTGCTAACATATTTTTCAGAGACACCGTAAAGAATAAAATGCAGCGTTAAAGCTCGTTTTATGAAAGGCTCAACTTCTAAAGTTTCTTTGTTCGGACTAACTCAAAGTATCCTAAGATTATTCAAGTAAACATTCCTGAAGTAAAAGTAAAAATACCAGTACAGCAATAAAAAGTCAGAAAATGTCTTAAGAGCATAAAAAGCTATAAATTTTAATTTAGCTTGCTCTCCAATATCTGTATAACAGTTCTTGAATGTAATTTAATTTTACTCCCTTTAGAAATGACCCTACGACCTGAAAACAACAAATAAACCTCTGATTGATCACAGTAATGAAGAGTTATTTGTCTTTCTAAGAAGCTAGAAATCCTTTCAGGCGCCAACGTACTAATGCTGTGAAACGCTTATATACTGGCTGCAATAGAAGTCCGTATTATAAAGGGAGCTTTAAAGCATGAAAAATGTTTCGGGATGGGAAACGTGGCACACCACATTGTCCAGAATCTCTAAAATATTTCTCATGCAGCAAAATATCTGTGAGGCGTGCGCAAATTAAAGAAAACGAAATATTCCAAATTTTTGGTGGAACGCTGCTCAAAATTAGAGTTTTATGATTCTAAAGGAGCTAAAAATGGAGCGAATGTCTTGAATACAGAGTACTTTTTGGAAATCACTAAAATATATGATATGGGAAGATAATGTTTCATTTTAGATAGAATATTACGGTTCGGATGTGACGGATTTCAAATGCAGTTCTTTGTTATCCCTAACCGTAGATATATACACTCCTAACCGCGTGCCAGGAGTAGGAATAAAAGTTCACACTATAAGGAAGCAGATCAATGATATAAGTGAGGCGAGAAGTTGAGGTCAGCAACTTTCGAAGGAGAATCGTCTTATTATGTCATATTGGTAACAGATTCGTTGATAATGAATCTGTTCGTGCCATTACAGCAAAGGTCAGAACGCTCTGAATTAGTGATGGCTAACCTTTTCTGGCAGGCCTGCCAAAAATAAGCCGAAACAAAATTATCAATTTTCGCGTTCCATCGTAAACAAATGACTAAACTTAGTAAACAGTGTTCATTGATATTATAAAATGGTAACAGTATTCGAAAGTTTTAATGACAATTTTGTTGACGCATAATTTTACGAATAATTGCATGTAATTGTATTGTTCATAATTGTTTTAACTAAATAGATGTGGCTTATAGATCCTAAACAAATTTTTCTTTGAGGAAAAAGTAATATAATTCGTGTATCATAAAATATTAATGAGTAGTTGCGTGCTGGTATATTTATTTTTCATGGCTCCCGCCGCAGCACGCCTACCATGGGTTCACATCTGCCATTGAGAAAAGGATGGCTGGCATAATCACCAAAGGGAAACGTTATGGAACTATTACGGCTGGAAAACGTTCGAGTAGACTGCAGAATTTGACGAAAAGACGCACAAAAGAGTTCGTAGAGCTCATCAAGTACTGCCATCCAGGCGTTCAGAAAAGCCACAGTAGATGATATTAGTATAAGTACAATGCAGCATTGGATTTTACGGAACAGCTGCAATATGCACACCGAAGAACACAGTATCGGTTTGCCAAGTGCACAATTCATCGTAACTGATCCCTGGAACCGTAAAAAGCTCTGTTGTTATGGAGTGATGAAGCACTTTTAAGTATGCGGTTATCTGATCTGATGGCTGTCTTTGTGTTTGGCAGAACATATACTCGCAGAACGTTATTTTCCAGAATGTTTCATTCCAACTGGGAAATTTGGTAGAGGTGCTCTCACCATCTGGAGTTCTAGTAGTTTGGGCCTGGACCATTGGTCATCGTTCCTGGATTATGCAGTACATTCTGGGAAATTCCGCTCTTTCTACACTGCGTTATAGAGACGGTGCTTTTCTGTTTCAGCACGGCAGAGAACCATGTGATACTGCACGACATGTATTGATTTGCTATTAAGATATGGGAATGCAAATACTTCATTGTCCTTTGACTCCATTATCTTCCTTTGAGATGAAGCGGAGCTTTCACTTCAGGCCAGATCAACGCGTTCACAATCAGTAAATGAATTGACTGATGTATTGAAAGAAGAATTAACTAAAATATCGTCTTCCTATTGTTAAAATTGGTTTGGAGATTTCACCGAGGTTACAAGAGACTGGTAACGCCCATTTGTTTAGAAGTTGCGCTCCACAAATATTATTTTATTAAATAATTAATAATATTAATAATAATATTATTATTATAACTAATATATAATAATAACGGACAAGAAAATCCCACACAACAGATCGGACATAACCCTTGTAGACAAGAAGGAAAAGGCTACCTATTTGATTGACATAGTGGTACCCATCACTGGCAACCCGCAGAAAACCCATTGGGAAAAAATCAGGAAGTACACGAATCTAAGACAGGAGATCAAAAAGATGTGGCATATGCAACAAGTGACGACCATCCCGATCATCGTGTCAACCGCAAGTGTGGTGCCAAAGACTCCATATAACAGCTTAGCAGCAACAGGTCTCCCAGTAAACACCTACAAGGAACACCTTAGCAGCAACAGGTCTCCCAGTAAACACCTACAAGGAACTCCAGCAAGTCGCAATCCTGAACACCTGTAGGATAGTCAGAGAATCCATCGAACAACAGTAACACCAGACATAACAACAACCACCCTATGTACTTGGAAGCAGTACCCGTCAAGAGATGGAACACCCAATCAGGGAGAAATAATGAGTAATAATATCTCTCTGTACATTAAAAACGTTTTTCTCCTAGTGATATTTATTTGAGCCAATGGAAGAAGTGGGCTAAGCAATTACGTCAATACAAATGCAGTTAATTATTGACAACTTCCTCCAACCTCGACTTCGTCCACGTGCTTCACTGTCTAACATTTGATGTTCCATTGTAACGTTTTTTTTTATATTAATGAATATTGTATATTTGAAAATATTTTAAATATTTGCATAGTTTGTATTTTAGTTCTGCTCTTTCGGATGCAACGATATTCCTCATGCATTATAGAATAATGCATGAGGAATATTGTTGCATCCAAAAGCAAAAGGCCTTTTCATAAGTAATCTATGTAAACGCAAGTAAATAATTACATAGTAGGCTGAAATCTATTATTTGGGTACCACTTGTCTCCACACAGTGGGTGTAGAATGGATTGATTGCACGGTCGAGTTCTGTGTTATTTCTGAACTCGTTTTGTCTCTGATTGTTTTGAGTCATCATGGAGGGGGAGTGCTTAGCTTAGGTAGGGTGTTTAGTCCCCATCCCGCTGTTTTAAAATCGGAAAACCAGTTCCCGATTTTAAAACAATTGCGAGTGGTGGTATAAACACCCTAGGCATGTCAACCTAGGAGGAAAGGGGGCTGGGCTAAACAGTCAGTGGCACCTGCCAATCACTGCCTTCTTCTTGGCTTTAAACCGAAGTATGGAGTGGTACTCAAGATCTGAATTTTTACCAGGCCTTTTCCTAAGTCACCTATGTAAATAATTACATAGTGATATTTATTCGACCTTGAGAATGCTGCGTACTACAAATGCACAGGTAAATAATTACATAGGTCATTTTCTTATTAGACATCGATCAGTGCATTTCGACAGGAGGTGTGTAGTGCCTTTTACATAGAAAAGATTTGACTTACTCCGTTAAACCTCTACATATTATGTATAGAAACATGCATGTGGTTCGCGAGCAAAGCAAGCAGGGTCAGAGTCCCCAGTTATTATTATCTTACTGTACATTAAAATAATTTTCCTCTCAGTGATATTTATTCAGTCAATGTGATCAGGAGGAAAAACCAGAATTATGTTGGATCTACCGATGTTTGCCTTTTCACTCTCGTGGAACTAGGAGCTGCTACTGCTAAACTCAATAAGAAAAAATGCCCTGGCATTGACTTGCTAGAGAATTTGGTAATTGTGAATTTTTTTAAACTGTTTCCCAATATCCTACTGAATATGTACAATAAATGCTTCCTCGAAGGACTTTTCCCAAACCCTGGAAACTAGCTCTACTGAAAATTTTATATAAACCTGGAAAAGTCAAAACAAACCCAAGGGCGTACAGACCAATATCCCTCCTGGCTAACTTAGGGAAACTTTTTGAGAGATTAATTTCTCCCAGAATTGCAAGCATGTTATCGGACCAGCAATTGTGCTCAGATCATCAACACGGATTCAAAAAGGGTCACTCGACCGAAGATGCTATAATTTCTCTTCTGAAATACATCCAGGATTCTCACAGCAAGTATGTCTTGGTGGTGTTCGTGGACTTCGAGGGCGCATTCGACTCCATCTGGTGGAAGAGCGCCCTCGGGTCGCTACGTTCAGTCATGTGTGATAATCATATCTACCAAATTATGAGATCATACTTTCAAGACAGACAGATCAAGGTTTGTGCCAAACACCTGACTTACAGCACGACTGCTTCCAGAGGGTGCCCGCAGGGTTCAGTCCTGGGGCCTCTCCTCTGGAATGCAGTCTTAGACCAATGGCTGACAAAGGAAAATGGAGATTGCAAAAAAATTGCATATGCAGACGACTTGGCTGTTGGCGTTACTGGAATGTCGAGAACAATCTTAGAACAAAAGATCCAAACAATATTGAATGATTTATCCAACTGGGCCAATCTAAATAAGCTCAAAATTTCCCCTACAAAAACTAATTTCATGGTTTTTCGAAAGCAATTCAATTATGGCAGAACTCCCAGAGTTATCCTAAATGGCTCACAAATCCCCTACGTATCCAACACCAAGGACTTACAATCGATGACAAACTAAACTTTCATACTCACGTATCCAAAATTTCTGAGAAAATTAAAAACTTCACGGCTGGAATTGCAAGGATTTCCAGAAAAGAATGGGGCCTCAGCAAAAAGACGTTGTCTTTATACTATAAGACTATCTTCCTACCAATTGCTGCGTACGCAGCAGGTGTTTGGTTCTGGAGGGTCTCAAAAACTAAGACCAGGACTAAACTTCTTTCATTACAGCGTTCGGTGTTGCTCACACTTC
Organism: Mastigoproctus giganteus; assembly: GCF_048544385.1. Classification (NCBI taxonomy): domain Eukaryota; kingdom Metazoa; phylum Arthropoda; class Arachnida; order Uropygi; family Thelyphonidae; genus Mastigoproctus; species Mastigoproctus giganteus. The sequence continues at coordinate 97,574,608 of NC_143580.1, forward strand.
TACAAGCTCCTCGGACGGTGTCGAATAATTCCCTACAAGTTCTAGCAGGAACCCTGCCTCTGGATCTTTATATCTCCTACAGGGGTATGATCTACAATCTCAAAAAAGGAATTTCTGTAAATATTTTTAACATTGTAAGAGACCCTACGAACAGAATAAAAGAGGAAAAACGAAGACTCTGGAAGGAACTCACCGCTGTTTGGCAGCAAAGATGGGCTGAAAGTGAACACGGTGAGGTTACACAAAGATACATTTCAAATGTTGAATTCGCATCATTACCCACAGTTTCAAAATGGTTTGTGCCTAGCATGACTACATCATATTTAATGACTGGCCACGGATCGCTCAGGGCTAAACTCTTTGAAAGGAGCCTTGAGCCTGATCCTTTCTGTCACTGCGGAGCATCTGAGACATGGCAGCACGTTCTCTTTGAATGTAATGATTATTCGAATGAAAGACATTTATTTTACTGCTGAGTAAAATAAATAATCTCTCAGAAAATAATGTACATTTGCTCGTTGAAAATTCTGATGTCTTCACTACATTTCAACAGTTCTCTGCGGCAGTTTTCACGAAAAGACTTGCGGCTAGAAACTCTACTGCGGAGTCATAATGATCCAGATTAACTCACCTTTGGGAAGAACATATCGGAAGATAGCCATCAACGCAACAGGAAATGACAGGTAGACACCTTTCTCCTCTAAGTGATGCTGGATGGGATTCCAAGAAGCTTTGTGTATAAACGGGCCTAAATTATTAGGAAGCTAACCTCGAAGAATTATAAATAATTACTTAATGTACAGTTAAGAATACCCATACTTCTGCGCACCCCAACACGCTTCTCTCTCATGAAATCTTATTTAAAAAGAAAAAAATAATAATAAATAAATAAATAAATAAATAAAATAAGATCTTCTCCCCATAGGATGAATCCTGCAATAATCTGAAATGCCATCAAGCCAATTGAACACAAAAAACTCCAATTTCTGCTCTCTGACTGATGTAATGCTTCACGTATAGAAAATTTATAGCTACATGTATAGAAAAACCTTCTGCAAGAACGCTAGTGTTACTGCGAGTGCTTTAATGCATGCTGGGAACTTCCTCTCCTGCCTAAATCTCAGGAATACTATGTGAACTATGTACATGGAAATCGCCTTGAGGAACTTCTATAGCCCTACTCTACAAGCTCAGATTCTACCGGGGAAGAAATTAAATGAGACTATATATTTTCTGAACAGTTAGACTACTGGGCAGTCTTTACAATTGTATAAAACAGAAATACATGTAACTATTGGTAAGTAACAACTAATGTTGCTGTAAAAACGACCGTAAATAATTCTCAAATTCTGTTGCTAGAACTGTCAAACAGAGAGACTGGTAAATCTCACTGTAATGTAAATAGTGTAATCAATGTTAACAGTTTATTTTCTTGTTAATGCTAAACTTAATAGGGTAACTGATATATAATGCTATTGAAAACTGCAGTCCTTTAAAAATGTTTGGCTTGGCTGTGTGACTTCAATGGGTTTTTGGAGCTCCAGCCTTGTTTTTTTTTTTTTTTTTTTTTTTTTTTTTGCGGGCTCCCAGGCCTGGGCAGCCTGTGAGCGGGATAGCGCGCACCCACTGGTATTGCACTACCTCCAGTGGGTGCGGGATTTCGTGCACTTTGGCATGTAAAAGGTTTAAAAAAAAAAAAAAAAAAAACCCAGGCCTGGCTACTCGTGCCTGGGGACAGGCACCAGACAGCAGCTGCACAGGTGTTGGCTGCTCCTTTGCAGAGGTCCTACATTCAATACAGATCTATTAGGTGGAGATGGGCTATGCCTAGGGGCCACCCTTGATACCAGGACAAACACACACGTGTTTTGTACTGTGTTTCCTCAACTGTATTGTGAACAAAATATATATATATATATGCTAGGGTATATATGAGAATGAAAATGTACATAAAATTGTATATAGATTATTGTTTATGTTTCTTGAAATTGTACATAATATTTGGGTGTGTAAATAAATGAAAAAAAAAAAAAAATGAGTCAATGTGAGATGAGAGTGCGAGTTATGTGGTAATATGTAACAAATACTAATATAAGTAACAGAAGCTTGTTTTCCTGTTGCATACCAAGCTTCTGTTTAAGCGTGCTCACAAGGTATAATTATCTAACACGACCATGCAGTACCATGCTTGATTTCTATATGTAACCTATTTATGTATTCATAGCAAAAGAAGAGACACACACAGTGTCATAAGCTTCTGTAAGTATTTTATTTTAGTTTATCAAAAGAAGCAAGCACAGCGAGCAAGGAGCGAACTCCTAGTTATTATTATTATTATTTATGCTCTTATATTATTTCTCCCTGAATGGGGGTTCCACCTCGTGATGGGTATTGCTACCAAGTACACAGGGTGGTTGTTGTTATGTCTGATGTTATATGTTGGTCAAGGAACTCTCTGATAATCCTACAGGTGTTCAGGATTGCAACTTTCTGGAGTTCCTTGTAGGTGTTCGCTGGGAGACCTATTGCTGCTAGGCTGTTATGTAGGGTCTTTGGCACCATACCTGTGGTTGACATGACGATCGGGATGGCTGTTACTTTTTTTATATGCCACATCTCTTTGATCTCCAGTCTTAAGTTCGTGTACTTCCTGATTTTTCCCCATGGGTTTTCTGCAGGTTGCAAGTGCTGGGTACCGCTATGTCAATCAGATAGGTAGCCTTTTCCTTCTTGCCCACAAGAGTTATATCCGGTCTGTTGTGCGGGATTGTCCTACCCGTTATTATGGCGCGGTCCCAGTACAGCTTGTGGGTTGGGGTCTATAGTACTGCCTGGGGTTCGTACTTGTAGTAGGGTACGCTTTCTTCGACCAACTAGTATTTCCTTGCTAGCATCCCCATCGTGTCTATGAGTGTACTCAGTCTGGGTGATGACATTGAATCCAGCGGTTAGGTGTTGGATCGTTTCTGAGGTAAGGCGGCATCGTCGACATGTGTCATCTAAAACTCCGGGCTCCTTGGCTATGTATTTTCTATAGTTTCTAGTGTTGTTTACTTGGTCTTGGATTTCGAGCATGAATCCTTCAGTCTCGGGGAAGAGCGTCCCGCTCGTGAGCCATGCATTGGAAGCAATTTTATATATGTTATCCTGATGTAGATCATTGTAGTGTCATGGAGTGTCTTCTCTACCCATCTTTCTAGCTTCGTTAGTGTGTCCTGGTTGAGGGGACTCCTCGCTTAGGTTGAGTGGAGTATACAGCTTGTCTATCTTCCTTATGGCCTGGTGGAGTGCTGCTGTGTGTTTCTGGAAGTAATCCTTCAGGTTAACTATCACTGTCTTCTGTTGCTCAATAAGGTCTATCAGGCCCCTTCCTCCTTCTTCCTGTCAATCTCTCCAAGGCAAATCTCTGGTGGTGTTGGGGGCTCTTGGTCATCATTGTCCTTGTCTTTCTCATGATATCCTCCAGCTCGTTGTTAGTCCAATCTATGACCCCGAAGGAGTATGTTAGTACTGGGACTGCATAGGTATAGGTGTTTATGGCTTTAACTGTGTTCCCTCCATTCAGCTTTGTTTTCAGCAGGCTTCTGAGTCTCTGATGGTATTTTTCGGTCACTCAGGCCTTAATTTCCTTGTGCGGTAACTGCTGAGCCTGCATCATACCTAAGTATTTGTATTCTCCCTCTGCCATGGCTTCGATCTCTTTACCACTCTGCAGCTGGTAGTGTTGGTTGACTAATTTTCCCTGACGCAATCTGTGGGTCTGACGCAATCTGCATTTCTCTAGACCAAATTCCATCCTAATATCATTACTGAATTCTTTGGTTGACTAATTTTCCCTGACGCAATCTGTGCGTCTTGCATTTGTCTAGACCAAATTTCATTCTAATATCATTGCTGAATTCTTTGGTGATCTGGAGTAGTTTCTGAAGTTGCTTCTCAGTTCCCGCGTAGAGCTTGATGTCATCCATATACATCAGGTGGGTGAGGGTGTACAGCTTCTTCCTTCCTTCTTTGAGGTTATATCCGTACTTGCTACTGTTAAGCATGGTAAATAGGGGGTTAAGTGCTAGATAGAACCACAATGGGCTCAGGGAATCTCCCTGAAAGATTCCTCTCCTGATGGGGATTGGCCTTGTTGTGATGCTTTCGACCTTAATGATGATACTCCAATTCGCCAACGTTTCTCCTAGGAACTTTGTCTCTATCGGATTAACTTTCTAGATTTTCAGCGCCTCTATTAGCCATCTATGAGGTACGGAATCAAAGGCCTTGCGTTAATCGATGTAGGCTGTGTACACGTTGCAGCGCTGCTTGTATGCTTGCTCCATAACTGCAGCATCTATGGTTCATTGCTTCTTGCATCCTTTTCTCAGCAGCTTGCAACCTTTCTGCTGTTCGGCCACTATGTTCTGACTCTCCAAGTAGTCTGTTGTTGGGAGGCAAGTGATTGGCCTATATTTCGCCGGGTTTCTTGTATCTTCATCTTTAGGCTTCAGATATGCGATTGCTTGAGTGAGAAACTTCGAGATTGTGCTGGGCGCCTTATCATTCGGGTGAACTGCTCTGCCAGGTGCTTGTGTGTGGAAGTGAGCTTCTTGTACCAGTAGTTGCGGACGTTATCTATTCCTGGAGTTTGCCAGTTGTGAGAGTTCTTGATCGTCTGTTTTACTTCTTCGTCCGGAATCTCCCACCCACCTCATTTCTTTTATGTCCTTGGTTTTCTTGCGTTCTGGTTCTATCCAGGTGGCTCGGCTGTTAGGATTTACTTCTCTGCTCCATATGTTCCCCCAGAAATCCTCAATCGTCTTCTCCTCTGGTGGTCCGTTCCCTTGTTTCCCGTCTTCTTTGAAATTCATGTAGAAGCTTCTTTGATCCTTATCGAAGTATCGGTTGTTTATTTTCCTCTGGGAACTCTCTTTGTATTGGTGTAGCCTCTTGCTGGGTGCAAGGAGGTTCTGCTTCAATGTGTCCAAGTACTCTCCTATTTTCTGATTTTTTGTCTCATGTTTCTGTGGATGCTGTCTCTCTTGAGGATGTCTTTACTTTTTCAATTATTTCTTAGTCCTGTTGCCCTATTGGTCTGGGTCAATTGGCCTATTTTGACTCTTAATTCTTCTATCTGCTGCTGAAGTCTTCTTTCCCAAGCTGGTGGTTCCTTCTGTTTTTGGTTCTTCTGCTGCTGCTGGTCTCTCGCTTCTCTTCCAATAATCCTCGTGGTTGCTACCCCAGCACAATACACGGCTGTGTGGATGGCCTCCATTGTTGCACCATTGCTGTCGAGGTGATGCGGTATTATGTGCCGATTCAGGTGGTCTGTGACTCTCCACAAGGTTCTGTTCGCCCTTTGCTTCGGTATCACGTGAGTCTTTGTGGGGTCTATTCCTTCGAATTCTGTCAGAGCCTTGTTTAAGAGAACCAAATCGTTCGCCTGTAGCACTCTATGAAACCAATCGAGCGTATGTAACAATCACCATTCGGTAATTTGCACATAACTGCTGAATACACCAGCTTTCTACTGAACGCTACAGTTATGCAAATCGCCACAGGCTGTTTCGTTTGATTTTGTGGTTGTAACTTTTAGAAATAGTGTTGATCCTTAATTTTTGCACACCAGTGTAGTTCACCGAAGCTGTAGCGTTTGTACGATGGCGCTATCATCCCGCGCATTAAAGCAACAGGGTAAACCTCACCAGTGAAGCGTTGGTTCATACGCACCAGGGATCCTAGTTATTGTAAGAAAAGCTTGCCCCATATTAAGCAACCACCGCCACCTTCCTGGACAGTGGGCACCATGCACGATGGGTCAATGTACTCTTTGTTGCTTGCGCCACACACAAAGGTGTCCGTCAGTGCGTTGCACCACCGGATATTTGGACTCGTCCGACCAGCACATTCGTTTCCAGTCCTCCAGTATCCAATCAGCGCGTTGTTGACGATGATGAGCAGAGGTTGTCTCTTGCGTCGTCTGCTGTGGAACCCCATACGTCTCAGTGTGTGGCTCATCGTATTTTGGGATATTGTTCTTGTATTTCCGATTTTGTATTGCGATGTCATCTGTAGCACAGTGACCTGCCATTGAGCCCATATAACGCGTTGCACCCTTCGCTCACCAAGGACATCTACCTTGCGTAATTTCCTTTATAGTTTTGTCAGCTGGAGATTTGACCCGTTCACCACCATTCTTTGTACATCATAATCACAGTGGGCTGTGAGCAACTGACATGCTGTTTCCCATATGGAAGCACCCACTGCACAAGCTCCCACAATCATACCACTTTGAAACTCCGTGATATCTTTACTACGTCCCATTACTGCTACCTTATGAGTTCTACTTGCACAGCCAGATTCAAATTACTGCTCTAGCGAGGAAGCTGTTCGGCTTTTTTATACTGCAGCCAGGTGTCCATTACGGATGGGGGTGGTCATTATTCAGTGATCACTGAGTGTACATAATACGAAATTTTATATGTTAAAATACTTCCCTTGTTGGATGCTTCTTTTTTAAAAAGAAAAAAAAAAAAAAAAACTTTTTGCCCACTTCTGCTATAGTAATTCGTCCAATTCTTTACACTTATTCAAATTATCTACTTTCATAAGGCTGGGGGGAAACGCTTATTCCACCTATTGCTGTGCCTTATATTTGCTTTGGGTTACATCTTTAACAGAGTCAAAAGTATGAGTGTTTATCCGTATTAGAAAATATCACAACTTTGTATGACCATTTCATGATGATATCATTACACAATGTTATGAGGGACATATGATTGAAGATTTATAATACAGTATATGTATTCTAGCTGCATTAGTCAGAAGTTCTATACATGCATTAGCTGCATCTTATGTGAAATCATTGATGAATGAACCTTTTAAATTACAGTATGCATAATTATAAATTCCAGCGCAGTGAATAGATATAATGCAATTAGTTTTCAGGGCATTTGGATGAAGTTAACGATAATTAATATTTTGCCAACACCGGAACAGAAGGGATAAAGTTAATTTTGCTATTTTATCGCAGTTCTTCAACTTTTTTTTTTTTTTTTTTTTGTTCACTTTTTGCTTTTTGGTACTATTATATGTGTTGGCTGTTCTGTTCTAAACTGGTTGAATTTATTCTGTAAATATGGTATAAAACAGCCGCACCTATGTTGATTTTATTTCATCTTTAATAAATGAATTGCTGCTAGAATTAGCAGACTTGTAGCTGTATTGTACCTTTTGGATGTATTTATATATTCAAGAAGTATAAATACCATGGTATCCTGGCAATGTTATTGATAAAAACGTTTAAAGAAAGCGACAGCAAGTCAGTTCATTATTTTGAGCAGTTTCTTGTAACAATCGTTGGATAGTCTAACAGGTGTCGTTTTTTTTCACATTAGGAAGAAATCTGCGAAGCCTAATTACACATTATAAATTTTTAAGCGTAATTAATATAATCAAAGTTATTCTTCAAAATATATTTTACATTTTATAACTTAAAAGGTACAGCACAAAAAAATGGATAAAATGATCCAGTCGGTAGTAAGTAAACAAACTTAACTCGACATTTATGTACAATCATTATTCTATTCGCTGTAAAATATTGGATAAACTTTACTATATTGAGCACACTGAATTAATTATGTTTCAAACGAGGTTTCGATACGATATTTGAAAAGATAAAGATAAAAAATTACTTAGTAAGTTAATGCGGTCTGTTTGTCAATTATTTTGCCACACAAATTCATTCGAAGTTTCACGCAGTACAAAAGTTGGTTAATTACGTAGGCTGGTCTGAAATTAACGACTGCAGCTGATCTATGCAAAATTTTTGGTTGTTTTTAAGTTTCGCGGTATGTTAACAATACATAAAATACTCCATATTTGGTATGTAAACGCAATACTTGAATTCCTTTTCACCATAGTCGATTTAAATGTTAGACAAATTAGGACGTCACGCACAACGATAAACTTTCGGAGGAAGAGCAGCAGATGTACAGAAAAAAAAAAAGAAAAAAAGAACGGAATGAACTTCCCTGGAATTATATATAAGTAAACTTACAGGCTTCGGCTTTATATATTCGTTCCTTAATGATTCAAAAATAATAACCTTTTCGAAAGAAGAGAAACTGCGCAAAATATTGACTTTCATAACAAGTTTCTATATTTGCTAATCTAATAAGCCCTTTAATCCTGAAAAAGAGAAATTCTTCTATATTTAAAGCATCAAAAAACTCTGAACAAATTGAAGATTAATAATATAAAATCGATATCATTTCTACAAAAAAAGGGAGAAATGAAAAATGCAGGATTTCTGCAGCATGGGCCCTGGGAAGCGTTTGCCATGGGTGCCTAATTCTCCAACGCACACATACACAGTATCAAACTAGCTCTACCAATATATGTACGAGAGGCAAACTGTTTTAGATCGAAATAAAGGTTTGGCAACTGTAGCGAGTCCACGTCCTCAACAAACGAATTTCCTAGCGTGCTACCGTTATGCATTGGGTGTTCGGTTTTTGCAGCTGCAATCCTGTTAGCCACAATAATTAAAACGCACGTCGGTTTAAAATATGAAAACGCACATTTTGTCACACAACTAAAATACAGCCTATCAACTAGCGCGAGTTTTTTTTTTTTAACCATTTTTTACTATTTAATTTAACTTGTTTTCCCAAATGATGTCGTAGGGCCGGTTTTAGCAATTTTTAGAAGCGATCAAGTTGTGTTGAGTTTTTTTTTTTTTTTTTTTTTTTTGTCCGAGATATCTGTAATTAACAATTATTAGTAACATGCATAAAGCAGTAATTATTTGTTACTTTTATAGATACCGAAGCATACTGACTTAGGAATACTGACAACTGGCTTATATCGTAGTATTGACATCAGTTAATTGTTTTAAAGTTATTCTTATAATGGAGTGTTTACGACTTACTCTTAGCTATTTTCAAGAAATAATTACGAGTAGCGTAATGAAAAATGATCGCTAATTTGAAGAAATTCTGGAACACAGACATAAGGATTTTCTATCTATTTTTTCTCTCTCTATAGATAGATATTGCTTTATGTAAATTATGAATATGTGTTATGTGCATTGGGTAGGTGGCTATCTGTAGAGACGAAGAAATAATAAATACTCAGAAAATTTCTGTACTTATCTCTTTACTTGTCTGAAATTAGGTCTTCTAATGTATGAATTATGGAAGATCATTTATTAGTTTCGTTCAAGAAAATCTGTAAAATATCCTCTATAATTAATCATTTTTGTAATGACATTATCACTAATAAACATTAAAAATATTGAATGCGGTGAGAATTACGGACTGCTTGAAGTAAGCCAAGGAAAATATCTCGATGAGGTACAATTTTCTGTTTCAGAAAGAAGATTGTAGAAAATAAGTTGATGTGCGCATTAAAAAAAACTGCAGTTTCGGAAGCCCAGAGATAATTACGAGGAAGAAATCCTGTTACCGAGAGAACCAAGCAGGTTCAGAAAGAAAAGTAAAGTAATGTGATTAAAAATAACAGTATAGTGCAAGAAGAAATTGAGCGCATTTCGGAACAAAAATAAAATAATGGGAGGCAGCTGGTGAAGAAATTTCCTCTAAACAAGGGGAACAAACTGAACTAGTATCTACAGTATTTCTCTGTTATTAGTAAAAAAAGTTTGATCAATAAGGAAATTATATAAAACGTTTAATAGCGAATTCGAATTCATTTCTTTTCTATAATAAAACGTCTGATTTATAATTTTTTGTTACTTGGGGAGTAAGTCATAGAACACCAATAGCTGAAATAGAAGGGACTTTTTCTGACACTGAAGTAAGAATGGTTTGGCTCCGAAGGGGGTGGGAGGTAGTGCCAAGGACAGTTTTACGAATGAGGACCTCATCGTTTGCACTAGAGGGGCATATATGTAGAGCTGACTTATCAGGACATAATAGAAATACATGAGATGTCTTTGTTTTCACTACAAAGAAATAAAGAAATTCGGCGTTTTGATGGATGAATTTGAGTGCTTCAAGAAAACGAATAGCTGCCTGACTCAATGATGGCGTCTACTCTGCTTTATTAAAGAGCAGAGCGGATCACGAAACGCAGACGACACTGGTCACACAGGAATAAACTATTATTCCCATGTGAATAAGCTATTATTCCTTGACTCTTGTCAAGGAAATACGAATTATCTGCCAAAATACGAATTATGGCAGACGTAGGCGGTATGTCTGCCATAGACAAAAGTCAATGGTACTGTAGAGTAATTATCATCTTTTGAGTGCACAAAAGTGATATTGCTGTACATGTAGATACTAATAATACACTGCCTTACCATTAATATTCGGACCTGCATATCTACAAATAACCCTTATAACACTTTATTAGGAAGACTAATAAAAGTGTGCGACTTTATGACAGCATCGAGAGAACTCTCGCTCTGTGTTTTGGACAGCTTCTCCTCACATGCACCCGACGTTCCAATTCATCCTATAGGTTCTCTATACGATTCAGGTAAAGGCTCTGGGCAATCCAACTTTTTAACGCTTATGTCCTTCAAATTGTCACATATGAAGCCCATGAGTGGTTAGATTGCAGACTGCAAGAACTGAATTTCTGGAAAGTATACTCTTTACTGCGAAAAATGTTGCTGAAACTCTCCATGGCTCGCTCAACTGTTTCGAACAAGGCACTTCAAGTTATAACTGAACGTATGTCAGTAGATTTGGTTTTTGTCTTCAGAAGTATGGATTACCATCTATGATGAGCATACCCTTTCGAGATATTTGCTATACAAATACAGTTCGAGGCAGACTATAAGCAAGAGGAGAAAGTGTATAGTGCATAGTGTGTTCGTGTCTAATGGCACCAACGGTTTTTCCCATCCCCAGCTTTCATTGTGGGTGTAACAGTTCACTGTAAAAGCCAGAGATTTAAAAGTGTATGGATCTGGAAGTGTGTAATGTCGTGTACCCTCGTTCTCTGGCCATTTAGCCGCTATACCCCTGCTGGGGCCCAACGTTGTCCACACTATGCCTCGTGGAGGCAGACCAGGTACACCAGTATTTAGATATTTACTCTGGGAGGTCCTGCCACCTAATTTCCTGAGATTTCAGTGGATAGGACCTATTAGTAAAAAAAAAAAAAAAAGGATAAGACGCTGGTAGAGCTGAGAGGCCGAGAGAGTTTGCGCATTAATTTGGATGCTTTAAATTTTGGTTGTGTGGGAAATTCGCTGCTGACTTAGACAGAGTAGGGGGGGAAGACTGAAGACTGTGGCCTGAAAGTCAGAGTAGGAGGTTTATACGGAAGGTAACCCCTGGGAAGATCAATGGGGCAGGCCCATGCTCCACCAGGAGGAAGAAAATAGGGGGAGGAGAGAAGACAGAATCTGTTCCCTCCCCCAGGTGATGGAAAGAAAGTACCATGCAAGGGAGCATTGGTATTGGATCGCCAGTGGGCGCTTTGGCAGCATAGCTGCAAGAGGAAGTCATATCAGGTAGTCCAGATTCTTCTAGTCCACTCTGGTGGGTTGGAAGCTAGTCCAATCCAGTGGATCATATCAAGCAGTCCAATCCAGTGTAAGTCCGATCTGGTGAGTTGATTTTATCAGTCTAGCCCAGTGTTTCGCTTAACTGTACTGTTCTGGTGTCAAATTTGTGGCACACAGATCTAGTCAGTGTACGACCATGTCTCTGTTTTGGTTTGTTGGTCACATTTCATGGTTTAAGTACAGTTTCGTGTTGAAGACAGGGTCCCACTCCTTTGAGAGTCCTTGTTCTGTTAAGTTTGTTGGAGTCCATTGACAGTTCCAGTTTGCATGTCGATGTTCAGCGGTTGAGTTTGCAGTTAATGAGTTTCTGGTACGGGCGTCCAGAAACTGGCAATCATGTGGGATGCAGCAGTTGTCTTGTCCAGTTCTGTTCGTGAGAAATGGGACAAAGTCTTCCAGGAGTTTTGAGTTTGGAATCCTTGGGCTTGCTGCACCATGGTTATCTGTTCCTGATATTGTCTTTGTAGGCTACTGTTGTCACACGGATGTGTAATTCTGTCGCCATTTATTGTTGGGGTGTCGGCCAGAGTCAGAAGATCACTAGTTGTTATGGAGGTGGCAGGGATCCTTGTCGCGAAAAGAGGTCCTCAGCAAATTGGGTGAATGTCCTGTAGTATTCTTCTTCCTGTATTATTAAATGTTCCTGGTTTCTGAGTAGGGAGTGGTTCCTTGCAACCAGCTGGCATCGCAGGTTTTCATAGCTTTCACAGTCCTGCATGAGGTGCTCCCACGATTCCTCTTGCCTGCAGGAGCATTGCTGTGTTCCCGAGATTCCAAATTCAGAGTTTTTTTCCTGAAAGAACCGTGTCCAGTCAGGAGATTCGTAGTGTGTAGTCCAGGTGAAAACCACGCCGGAGGATGCGAATATACCAGATTAATTTCAGGAATGAATTTTTTGGTAACTGTGCCTTTTGTCGAGGATGACCATCTGACCTGCCAGGATTGTTTCAGGAATATCATCAGTCGTGCCTTTTCCATGTTCTTGTTGCTTGTTGGGTATGTAGTGAAACCAATGCAAGTGGTTGTTCTCCCTTTTGACAGTTGAAAAAGCAGCCCACAGCAGACAATTTCCAGCTCCAGGGGAAGAGTACCTGCGAGGACCTGGAGCGCGTGGGTGCTGACTTTACAACATGCTCTAGTGATCGTTAACAGAATTGAGCGGTGAATTGTTTCCAGTTTCCGTCTATTCACTACTGTAGTTGCCTTTTTATACTATACACCAGGTGCGTAGGCCAGTACCGGGACAAAGACGGCCTTGATCAGTTCAGATGTGGAGTCTTGTGCTGGATGAATTCCTCAATATGGAAATCCCTAACATAAGAACGCAGGCATACGCCGATGATCTTATACTCATGCCGCAGGCTAATAGCAGAACACAGCTGTAGACCCATGCAAATCATACTATTTCTGTTCTGCAAGGATGGTCAAATGGGAAACTACTGAACATCTCACCGGAAAAAATACATTCAATACTCCTCAAGGGCTTCCTTGATCCCAGGAGGCCTCCCCAGATCAAAATAAATGGAACAACCATTAAACTCCAAACAGAAGTCAAGTATCTTGACGTTCTCCGCGATAGACACCCCAACTTCACACCGCATCTTAGTTACCTCAGAGTATAATTCAGGAAATATTCCGGCCAATTCTCTAGAGTTACACGCAGAGACTGGGGTCTGAAGAAGGGAGAACAACCACTTGCACTGAGTGACTACAAGGCATTTTTCATCCCGGCACTGGCTTATGCAGCGGGAGCTTGGTACGCTAAGGCAAGCACTGCTGTTAACAGAAGGAAATTGGAAACCATCCATCGAATAATTCTCCTCACAACAACCAGAGCATGCTGCACGGTGAGCACCCACGCACTTCAGGTCCTTGCGGGATATCTCCCTCTGGACTTAGAGATTGTCGGTCGTGGGCTGCTGCACCAACACGACAAAGGAAGGGTAATCACATATTTGGGATACACTACGGACCCAACTCTGACTAGACCACAGGAAAAAATCGTCTTGCAGACCACATCAGAACAGTGTGGCAGAATCGGTGGAATGACTCCACTAAAGGCCGCATAACTAGAAGCTTCATACCAGACATTGGACGTATTTACCTTATTTCCCGGACCTGGTAGTCTCCTGGACTTCATACCACTTACCTGCTGACAGGGCATGGCTCCTTCAGGAAGAAGCTACACGATTTTGGAATCTCGGACATAGCGCACTTCTTGCTGCAGAA